>NC_141000.1:7536701-8136701 GCF_052327205.1 Somniosus microcephalus | reverse complement strand
AGTTCTAGTGTATTTACATATTTCATGTGAACACACAAAACAAGGTTAAAAAACCTTGATCATGATAATGATAATGTAAGTTCATTAAGTGTTACAGTTAAAATGCAGAGTAATACAAAGAAAACATGTTGTTAGATAAAAGTAAAATACTTTTGTTTTAAGAAAGGGAGATATAATGATATCAGCAAATAGTGATGGTATTTGCCTGTTTGATTATGATGCCTTACCAGCATAATTGCATGTATTGATTATTTATGCCTGACCAGCAGAGGGCATGTGACAGAGGCAGTTTTAGTTTAGTTTCACTTTCGTTTTAGATGGATCACTAAGATGGTGTCTCCTGTGATGCAGTTAAATTACTGAACAAACTTTAGATTAAAAGACATTGGCCTAGAAATTGAGTTTTGGCGCAGCCAGGGCTTTAGCGCCGGAAGTTAGTGCCGGAGCTAAGTCGCGCTGGTCGGGCCCAAAATTCAATAGTTCTGCGCCCAAACGGCTCCCGGCGCTGCTGAGAGCTGTTTGCGCCTGAAAACTGGCGCTACGCGCTGAATTTCGGCGCTATTCCGGCGCTGCGGCGCCCGCTGCGGTGCGGCAGGTTCGGGAAGTGCAGGCCTCCTCCTTCCCTTAAGGAGGAGCTGGCTGCACCCGGCCGCGGCCCGCGAAAATCTTTTTAAAAATGAGCCCGGCACCTCGGACAAGTGCCGGGCTTGCTTCTGTTCCGGGGGGGGGGGGGGGGAAGTCCGGGGAGGGAGCTGCGGCCAGGCAGCCGGCGGGAAAGCGGCCGGCCGCCGCGGGGCCTTTAATGCGCCGGCGCAAAGTCATGTAAGACTCTGTTGCCAGAGTCTTAGTTGCGGCTGCCACGGGCGAGGCGGCCGCAACTGAATTTCGGCGCTGGGGCCCGTCGGCATGGCAACCGGGACGCTGCGCACACCGATGACGTCATCGGTGCCGGCGCAGCACTACCGGTGCAACGCCGCTTTAGGGCCCCAGGGAATTTTTGAACTGGCCATAACTCTGGCGCTAGTCCCTCTAGCGCCTCAAAAGCGGCGCTAAGGCAACTCAATTTCTAGGCCATTCTCTTTCATGAATGTATCGTCATTGAACCCACATACAAAACCTTGTTTCTTTCGCATCATATAACCTAATGGTTCTGCTACCAACGTGTACAACAATGGGGACAGGGGACAACCCTGCCTCACTGATCTCTGTATTGGAAAATACTTGGATAAAAAACCATTACATTTAACACAGCTAAATATATTTGAATAAAAAATCCTTAACCACTTAATGAAACTTTCCCCGAAACCAAATGCTTCCAACGCCTTCAATAAAAACTCGTGAGAGACCCTATCAAAGGCTTTCTCTTGATCTATCTTTAATACATAAGCCTCCCTCCCACTTTCTTCCATGAGCTCTATCACATCTCAGATTGAGACCACCGAGTCACCGGCCTATGACTCCAACACCTCTTTCATACGATTTGCCGTAGCCCTTGCCAAGATCTTATAATCCACATTTAATAATGTGATGGGCCTTCAATTCTTCAGATCCCTTCTATCCCCTTTATTTTTATAAGCTAAGCTTATGACACCTCTCCTCATAGATGGGGCCAGGCTTCCCTCAATTTTAATTTCCTTAAAAACTTCTAAGAGCAATGGACTTAAAATCTCAAAAAATTCTTTATTAAATTCTGCACTTAGTCCATCAGACCCTGGCTTTTCCCCCCCCTTCATTCCACTTATTGCTACTTTTATTTCCACTAATCCTACTTCTTTGTCACACATGCTTCTCTCATCCTCCTTTAAACCCTCTTCAATAAAAGCACTAACCTTCTCCATCGCCAAATTGGAAATGTCTTCTTTTGTATATAACTCTTGATAAAAGCTGCTAGCCGCCTCTAAGATCTCCCCACTTTCATGAATGATCTTCTCCCCAACCTTCAACTCTCCAATTAATGATAATCTCTGTCGCAGCTTCTCTTGCTCTAGAAAATATCTAGTGCATCTTTCGCCCTCCAATGCATCTCTAGTCTTTGCACCGAGAATGGCCCCCTTGCATTTTTCAGCTTGCAATAATTCCCACTCTTCCTTTAGCATCCGGAACTTAGTCTCAGCTCCCTTAGCCCCTCCGTTAACTGCTTTACAGACATCCGTAAACCTTTTGTTTATATTCTCTTCTCAACGCCGGTTAGCTGCCGCTCTCTTTTTCCCATAACGTACCGAAAAAACTTTACCTCATATTTGAAATTGTCCCACCAAACTCTTCTTTCTTTCAAGAACAAAGGTTCCTTCCGAGCATTGGGATAAATGGTTCACTCTCAGACTGGCAATCAGTAACTAGTGGTGTTCCGCAGGGGTCAGTGCTGGGTCCCCAACTCTTTACAATCTATATTAACGATTTGGAGGAGGGGACCGAGTGTAACATATCAAAGTTTGCAGATGATACTAAGATGGGGGGGAAAGTAATGAGTGAGGAGGACATAAAAAACCTTCAAGGGGACATAGACAGGCTAAGTAAGTGGGCAGAGATTTGGCAGATGGAATACAATACTGGAAAGTGTGAGGTTATGCACTTTGGCAGGAAAAATCGTAGAGCAAGTTATTATCTTAATGGCAAGAAACTGGAAAGTACTGAAGTACAAAGGGATCTGGGGGTCCTGGTGCACGAAACTCAAAAGGTTAGTATGCAGGTGCAGCAAGTGATTAAGAAGGCCAATGGAACGTTGGCTTTCATTGCTAGGGGGATAGAATATAAAAATAGGGAGGTATTGCTTCAGTTGTACAAGGTATTGGTGAGACCGCACCTGGAATACTGCGTACAGTTTTGGTGTCCATACTTAAGAAAGGACATACTTGCTCTCAAGTCAGTACAAAGAAGGTTCACTCGGTTAATCCCGGGGATGAGGGGATGGACATATGAGGAGAGGTTGAGTAGATTGGGACTCTACTCATTGGAGTTCAGAAGAATGAGAAGGCGATCTTATTGAAACATATAAGATTGTGAAGGGGTTGGATCGGGTGGATGCAGGGAAGATGTTCCCGATGATGGGTGAAACTAGAACTAGGGGGCATAGTCTTAGAATAAGGGGCTGCTCTTTCAAAACTGAGATGAGGAGGAACTACTTCACTCAGAGGGTGGTAGGTCCATGGAATATGCTGCCCCAAAAAACTGTAAAAGCTACATCATTACATAAATTTAAAACAGAAATAGACAGTTTCCTAGAAGTAAAGGGAATTAAGGGTTACGGGGAGCGGGCAGGAATTTGGACATGAGTCTAGGTTCGGATCGGTCATGGCCCTGTGGGTAGTGGAGCAGGCCCAGGGGCCGTGTAGCCTGATCCTGCTCCTATTTCGTGTGTCTAATTCTGTTAGATGCAGGAGATGGTTCTGTGATAGTGGATTGGCAGTTAGGATCAGATCAGCCATGATCTTATTGAATGGCGGAGCAGGCTCGAGGGGCCGATTGGCCTACTCCTGCTCCTACTTCTTATGTTCTTATGTTCTTTATTATATTTAAAATCCCTTCTTTATAAGCAATTTCTTTCAGGTATTGATTGTTTAAAATCCATAGCCCTGAACTGATCTTAACTCTGCTGTTCCTAATTCTAAGAACCAAAGCCGAGTGGTCACTAAAAAATACTTTTTTTATAATAAATCTACATCACCTCAGAACTTAGCCCTTCCCTCATTAACACAAAATCTATTTGGCTTTGTTTTAAAACATCACCCACCCAACCTGTTCTGGAGAACTCCCTTTTTATGGGGTTCCGGTCCCTCTATAAGTCTCTCAAATTTAAACTTGCCATCATTTTTAAAATCATCCCTCTGGAGTTATCATCCTTAAAGGTCATCTGGGCTGAAATGTCCATCCAAGATAAAAATACATTAAAATCCCCCACTATACAAGGATTTTCCACCTCTGCCACTTCAGTGAATAACCCCCGAAAAAACTCGTGATGCTTGCAATGGTCATTCGGTGCATAGATATTAAAGAGATCGCAATTAAATTCCTCCATTTTTAGCCTTAGCCATAAAAATCTCCCCTCAGTGTCCTTGTCCACCGAGGCAACGTTCTCTTTTATGGACGGACTCACCAAAGCAGCCACGCCTCTACGGTTATTGTTTGCACAACTTGCAAACACCTCTCCCTTCCAAACCTTCTGAACTCTTTCTAGGATATCCTCATCCCAAAAGGTTTCTTGCAGACACAATGGGCAGGATTTTCATTGAGGAGGTGGGTAGGAGGCGGGACTACAACTTTCGGGGTTGTAGTCCCGCCTCCATCGAGTTGTAGCCAACCCACACGATTTTGACTTGATTGACCTTGTTGAGCCCGCCCAGTGGGCTCAGCAGGCCAATTAAGGGCCACCTGGCAACAGGTGACGTCGCAGATTGACATTTCATCTGTCAAGACCTTTTGACAGATGAAATAACTGCATTTGACAGCTGTTTGAAGCTGTCAAACACTGACAATCTGTACTCCAGGTTAATTCCTTCCTCTCAGGATGATTTAGAGATCTCCCCGGAACAGAAAGCTGAGGCCTAGAAATTCAGTTGTTTGCGCCAGCCGCTAGCGCCTTAGGAGGAGGAGATGTGGGGTGCTAGGCGGCTAGCGGCCGGGCGCAGCACAATCTGCGCCTCTCTCCAACTTCAGTAAAGATTTAGCGGCGGCGCAAAGCCTTTGCGCACGCTCAGCTGCGCGCGCAGATCCTGACGTCATTTCATCGTGCAACGCCCTTTGTGCACCCCAAACCGGAAATTCAGTGGCGCCAGCCTATTGTGTGCCTGGCGCCCCTAGCAACTGGTAGAGGGGAACGGTTCCCAGTCGCTGCGGGGCACGGGGGGCGCAAATTAAAGGACACTCCTCCTGCAGTAGAAATGGCAGCCATTTTGCAACACTCCTTCTTTGTGAGAGACGGATCTTTGCAGAGAGACAAAGGTAGAGAGCTTTCTGGTTTGGCTCAACACTCGCACAGGTACTTGTGGCTTCAGGCCACAGCTTTGCACTTGTCTTTAACTTCAGAGTCATAGCATTGATTGGAAACATATAATGGGGGCTGCATTGGGTGCAAACGTTGGCCTTCTCCATAGTCCTGGGCGTTGTACAGATCAAGCAGCAGTGGTCAGGCCTTGCTTCAGGGCTGCAGTGTGCAGGGTGTGGCAGGCAAACAAATCCACCCTCCCCCTTTAAGAGCTCACCGGCGCCAGAGTGTCTGCCGTCAATCAGCAACTAGCCGAACCTGTGCTGCGCCCGCCCTCGGGGGTATCGCCCCGGGCCACCGGCTTAGCACCTAATGATAGTCGTGCATCGCCTGTTTTAGCGCAGCAGCAACCTCTTGGGGCGATGCCACTGAATATCGGCGAAGGTGGCGCGAAGTTGCGCCGGGCGCAAACTTTAGCGGCCGCCCGGCTGTAGCGCCCCAAATGTGGCTATACTGAATTTCTAGGCCTGAATGCTGGAATTTTTGACAGATCGCGGCCATTGTGCTTTCTGTGCCGGTGAGATGAGGGACTCCCGAGACCTGAAGGAAGGAAGGCTGTAAAGGTAAGTACATGTAAGTAAAACTTATTTAAACACTTTACACACACCAAACACACTTACCTTTACACTCATGCACCCATCACTCACCTGAAAACCGGACATCTCGACCCCTCCATCCCAACGGCCCGCCTTGCTAACTTGGCGTGGTTTGGAGCCGTCGGGAATCCCACATTTCACCAATGAAAATAGGGATTAGGCTAAAAACTGCCTGTTAACTACCTGTTAACAGGCAGTTAACTGGCACTAATCCCCTTCCTGCCTCGGGGAGGCGGGTCCCAGTGCGGGGCGGGTATCCGCCTCCTTTGAAACTGGCATGGAGGCGGGTTGGGGGCAGGATGGGTTCGTGCCCCCCGATTTCAGGATTTTAACACCCCACACGCCTCCAATCCCGCCTCCACAGCCCAATGAAAATCCTGCCCAACAAGTCAGTGCCTTTAAAACCCTGCAACAACTACTGCAATTTCTTTTCACCCCTCAGTCCGTTCACATTAATCAAGACCAATGTAATCATGGCTCCGAAGAAGGGAAGTATGCCTGATAATCTCCCCATCATTTAATCTCTGGCCCTTCCCTCCTCTCATGCTCCTTCCCAACTTTTCGGCCAGCTGTTGCTTTTTCCTGCAGCCTCCGACTCTTTTTCACCTCCTGTTTGAACCTTCGCTGCTGTTTCAGCCTCTTTGCATTAAGTTTGGGCCACGGAGCTGCCCTTTCTCCCTCCTTCTGCCCCTCACTAACCTTTCCCTTTCCACATGATGCCACCCCACCCCCCAATTCCATGTCTCTGTCCCCCTCTAATTCCTCACTCTCAAGCTCTTCTGTAACCCTCTGTGCCTGTTCCCCGTCAGATGCATAATCCTGCTCCCCGTCAGATACATCATCTCCCATAGAGAGTCTTCCTGCTATTGCAGTTTCTCCAACAGTGCCACTCCCTTCGACCTCATCTCCACCTCTGACCCTTGCTCCCTGATCCTTTTCTCTCTGGGACAACGGCGCACCTATTTTGCCCCCTTCTGGCGTCTTTGTCTCGCCGCTCCTGTCCTGCTGCCCCTTTAAGGCTCCTGCCTCTTGCACCCTCTCCTTGTCTTGCCCCCTCCTGCTCACCGAGATGTCCGACTCCCCATCTTTCTTTGGAGTACTTACATTTACCACGCACCCCGCTCCTGCCTCCTCTCCTCCCGCAGACACCAGATTCTTTAGAGAGAGCTGAACCGCAATAAGGCTCGAGTCTGCACGCGACCCTTGCTGCCCCCTGCTGTCTTTGTTCCTTTCCACTATACTTGGTGTGTTTTCCACCATCTCCATCCTGTTCTCTGCTCCGCAATTTTCTGCCTCTTCCTGTGCTCTTTTCTCCTTCAATTTACCAGCTGTGTCCTCTGACTGCTCCGCTCATCCGGCCATTCCACTCACACTTCCTGCTCCTTCTCCCATCTCCTCGTCACTCATAGAGCTTCCTTCTGCCTCACACTCACAGTGGGTGGGGCCGTTGTGACACACCCCACAGCTCTCTGCCTTGCAGCTCCGAGTGATGTGTCCAGACTCACTGCAATTATAACAGTACAATTCTGGACAGTTTCTCACAAGATGGTTGTGTCCAAGACAATAATAACAAACCTTCACTTGGTTATCATGCAGTACTCGGAAGTACTGCACTCCTTCCATTGTCTTGAATTTCATGCTGTACGGTAATGACTTCACCCCCTCTGGGATCTGCACCTTTATGTAACGGGTTCCATCTGCTACCTGTGTTTCTGGTTCGTATCTCCTCTTTATTGCTGAGCAAATTTTAATGTCCCATGACTCCAACTTTTTGATTAGCACATCGTCCTCAATATAATCTGGCAAGTTTAAGAATGAGACCACCATCTCTTCCGAATATAGCAGAGATACCTCCAAGAACTTATCACGAATTTTCAAACTGAGTAAAAGTTCCACCTCCTCTCGGCCACTGACCGTCACCTCGAACCCAACATTCAGCAGGCAAAGCAGCTGCCCTCGCCACAGTCCTCATGTACCGCTTGGATAATATCCCAAGCTCGTATCTCCTTATCCTCACACTGAACCACCACCGTGTTATCTTTTCCAAACCTCTTGGAGTCCCGGCCCAAATCTTTGGGCCTTTTTCTTTCCCTTCCAACCACAGTTTCTCCCCTAATTAAATTCATCTTGGGAACACTGTCCTCTGAGGGGGCCCGGCACTCCGGACCCCTCAGCAGCCATCTGGCTGATGTTTATGGGCCAAAAAGGCCCTAAAACCTGAAAAAAAACCACCACCAACTTTTTACAAACTCACTCCAACTCTCTGCAGCAATCAGGCAACCAGTAACACCTGCTCACGCCTAGGCCCTCCCACCTAAAGAGTGCTGCCCACTGAGCCACAGCTGACATATTCTGGTTTACAGTTCAAACTAGGAACAGAGTTTGGTAATAACATTTACTGCATAAATACAGGGGCCTGGAAATTGAGTCGGTCCGAACTGGGGCCTAGTCCAGGTACAGCACATGCTGCACACGCCTAAAGAGGTCGGCGGCAGGACCAGGGCAAATTGGCTCATTTGTTGATTACCAGCAAGCTGCAGACACCAGTCACAGCCCCAGAAACAGCTTGAGGACCAAAGTTGAGTCCAGGAGGGATAGGGTAATCGGGGGGGGGGAGGAGGGATAGGGTAATCGCCGGGGGGGGGGGAGGGATAGGGTAATCGCGGGGGGGGGGGGGAGGAGGGATAGGGTAATCGGGGGGGGAGGAGGGATAGGGTAATCGGGGGGGGGGGAGGAGGGATAGGGTAATCGCGGGGGGGAGGGATAGGGTAATCGGGGGGGGGGGAGGAGGGATAGGGTAATCGGGGGGGGAGGAGGGATAGGGTAATCGCCGGGGGGGGGGAGGGATAGGGTAATCGCGGGGGGGAGGGATAGGGTAATCGCAGGGGGGCGGGATAGGGTAATCGGGGGGGGGCGCGGTGAGCAGTGCCCGGCAGTGGCCCGGAAGTGGCCTGTGGTTTTAATGTGGAGCCGAGACAAGCACTCCTGCACCTCCCAGCTCCAGGTAAAGGTAAGTACTTTTTAAAAAACTTACCTCTTTGGTGGCAATCGAGGCACTTCACCAGAGCGTTAATCAGACAACATTTGACACCGAGCCACATGAGATATTAGAACTGGTGACCAAAAGCTTGGTCAAAGAGGTAGGTTTTAAGGAGCGTCTTAAAGGAGGAGAGAGAGGTAGAGACGCGGAGAGGTTTAGGGAGGGAATTCCAGAGCTTAGGGCCCAGGCAGCTGAAGGCACGGCCGGCAATGGTGGAGCGAAGAAAGTCGGGGATTCGCAAGAGGCCATAATTTCAGTAGCTCTTACATCTGTAAGCAGCGCTGTGATTGGGATTTCCAATGTTAAGTGTAAGCTAATGATATGTTGCATCAGAGCTGCTTCTTATTAAAAAGCTTAGATTTGAGTCTGCTTGCATTTACAGACTCTGGCCTCTGGGTGTCAGTGCTGAGTAGTGGAGTCCTGGGCTCCGCTGGCTGGTACGGTGGGTGCTGACTGTCTGCCTTCAAGAGGGAGCGGGACCAGTTCTTGGCTGGGGCAGAAATCGCATCATATAGAAGGCAAGTGTCTTTATAAATAACATTTGGTTCATGTGATCTCCTGGACTGGTTATGATCGCCTGAAGAGGTCGGAGAGGAATTTTCCAGATTAATTTTTTCCCTGACTGACCCTGGGTGTTTTCTTGTAGTTTTTGTCTCTCCCAACAACAACAACAACTTGTATTGATATAGCGCCTTTAACGTAGTAAAACGTCCCAATGCATTGCACAGGAGCGATTAAAAGACAAAAATTTGACACCGAGCCACATAAGGAGAAATTAGGGCAGGTGACCACAAGCTTGGTCAAAGAGGCAGGTTTTCAGGAGCGTCTTAAAGGAGGAGAGAGAGGTAGAGAGGTGGAGAGGTTTAGGCAGGGAGTTCCAGAGCTTAGGGCCTCGGCAACAGAAGGCACGGCCGCCAATGGTGGAGCGAAGAAAGTCAGGGATGCTCAAAAGGGCAGAATTAGAGGAGCGCAGATATCTCGGGGGGGGGTGGGGGGAGCTGAAGGACATTACAGAGATAGGGAGGGGCGGGGAGATTACATGGCTGCCGGGGAGAGGAGGGAGGAGGGAGGAGGTTGAGGGGGGTGGAGGGAGGAGGTTGAGGGGGGTGGAGGGAGGAGGTTGAGGGGGGTGGAGGGAGGAGGTTGAGGGGGGTGGAGGGAGGAGGTTGAGGGGGTGGAGGGAGGAGGTTGAGGGGGTGGAGGGAGGAGGTTGAGGGGGTGGAGGGAGGAGGCTGAGGGGGTGGAGGGAGGAGGTTGAGGGGGGTGGAGGGAGGAGGTTGAGGGGGTGGAGGGAGGAGGTTGAGGGGAGGTGGAGGGAGGAGGTTGAGGGGGTGGAGGGAAGAGGTTGAGGGGGTGGAGGGAAGAGGTTGAGGGGTGGAGGGAGGAGGTTGAGGGGGTGGAGGGAGGAGGTTGAGGGGGGTGGAGGGAGGAGGTTGAGGGGGGTGGAGGGAGGAGGTTGAGGGGGGTGGAGGGAGGAGGTTGAGGGGGTGGAGGGAGGAGGTTGAGGAGGTGGAGGGAGGAGGTTGAGGGGGGGTGGAGGGAGGAGGTTGAGGGGAGGTGGAGGGAGGAGGTTGAGGGGGTGGAGGGAGGAGGGAGGAGGTTGAGGGGTTAGAGGGAGGAGGTTGAGAGGGTGGAGGGAGGAGGTTGAGGGGGAAGGTGGAGGGGGGAGGTTGAGGGGAGGTGGAGGGAGGAGTTTGTGGGGGTGGAGGGAGGAGGTTGAGGGGGTGGAGGGAGGAGGTTGAGGGGGTGGAGGGAGGAGGTTGAGGGGTGGAGGGAGGAGGTTGAGGGGTGGAGGGAGGAGGTTGAGGGGAGGTGGAGGGAGGAGGTTGAGGGGGTGGAGGGAGGAGGTTGAGGGTGGTGGAGGGAGGAGGTTGACGGTGGTGGAGAGAGGAGGTTGAGGGGGGTGGAGGGAGGAGGTTGAGGGGGTGGAGGGAGGAGGTTGAGGGGAGGTGGAGGGAGGAGGTTGAGGGGGTGGAGGGAGGAGGTTGAGGGTGGTGGAGGGAGGAGGTTGAGGGGAGGTGGAGGGAGGAGGTTGAGGGGGTGGAGGGAGGAGGTTGAGGGGAGGGTGGGGGAGGGGAGGAGGTTGAGGGGGTGGAGGGAGGAGGTGAGGGTGGTGGAGGGAGGAGGTTGACGGTGGTGGAGGGAGGAGGTTGAGGGTGGTGGAGGGAGGAGGTTGAGGGGTGGTGGAGGGAGGAGGTTGAGGGGGTGGAGGGAGGAGGTTGAGGGTGGTGGAGGGAGGAGGTTGAGGGGTGGTGGAGGGGAGGAGGTTGAGGGGGTGGAGGGAGGAGGTTGAAGGGAGGTGGAGGGAGGAGGTTGAGGGGGTGGAGGGGAGGAGGTGGAGGGTGGTGGAGGGAGGAGGTTGAGGGGGTGGAGGGAGGAGGTTGAGGGGGTGGAGGGAGGAAGGTTGACGGGGGTGGAGGGAGGAGGTTGAGGGGGTGGAGGGAGGAGGTTGAGGGGAGGTGGAGGAGGAGGTTGAGGGGGTGGAGGGAGGAGGTTGAGGGGGGTGGAGGGAGGAGGTTGACGGTGGTGGAGGGAGGAGGTTGAGGGGGTGGAGGGAGGAGGTTGAGGGAGGTGGAGGGAGGAGGTTGAGGGGGGTGGAGGGAGGAGGTTGAGGGGGTGGAGGGAGGAGGTTGACGGTGGTGGAGGGAGGAGGTTGAGGGTGGTGGAGGGAGGAGGTTGAGGGGGGGTGGAGGGAGGAAGTGATTAGTGCGGAAGGCTTGATGAACCAGCTGGTCTTTTCCTGCCCGTCAATTTTGTGGGGTTCTTATGTATCACCACCTTGATGGATTCCTACTGTTGCAGGTAAGTCCTTTGTCTGTCGCCTCATGTTCACTTGCATTACGAGCAATTTCTCCGATTGAGTCAACACTTTTCCTGGTGTTTAACATTCTCCTATCCTTCCTTTTAAATTTCGGTTATCTTTCACTCTTGAAATGGGAAATTGAAAAATTGGCAGCTGTAGGAGAACTTTGACACGAAAGGTAATAAGAAGACAGGCATGTGTTGATAAATGAGCGGGTGAGTGATTGAAGGGATCCAGGTGATAGAGTAACTGCTGCTAGATCAGACATGGCATACAGTGCACACTACTTGTCTCTGTGGTTCGATGATACTAATTAGTCTTGACGTTTAGCTGAAAAAGCCACCTACCTTTGTTGCCGTCAGATCATTGAACTTTCTGCGACATTGCAGAGGTGACCTTCTGGTTAAAGATATTCTACTTATTGTCAACGCCACTTCCTTCCAAATAGTTGCTGCCGTACAGTAAGCAGGACTTTTGTCTCTAACCCAAATTGTGCATCCCCCCCTTTCATCTCAATTAAGAGATGCTCCACCTCACTCTTACTAAAATGGGCAGCTTTTTTCCTCCTGTTCACTGCTGCCCTCTCCACTCTCTGGTTACTGATGGTCTGCATGGTGCTTGCACATTGTTAACTGAACACAATGATGGGAGTAAGCAATTACACTCCAAGGTATCTTTTGTATTACTTTTGTCATTCTTTGATGGGAATGTTCTAGAGGGGCTGGAAATAACAGCCGTGTTATTACTGCTAAGTTGAGTGCTCCTTTGAACATAACAACTGAGAGTTACCTTTAATTACAGATTGCCTTTAAATGACAACCAACTCCGCCTTCCTCCATCTCCCCATGAATTTTCCAAATCTCCTAAAGTGTTTCGGGTCTACTGCTGGCAGGACTCACCATTGTGCCATTAGCATTATCTTCTTCTTAGGCAGTCCCTCGGAACCGAGGATGACTTGCTTCCACATTAAAAATGAGTTCTCAGGTGACTGATGAGTCCCATGCGGGACCTACAGTCTCTGTCACAGGTGGGGCAGACGGTGGTTGAAGGGGCGGGTGGGTGGGGTGCTTGGGTTGACGTGCGCTCCTTCCATTGTTTGCCTCTGTGTGTGACTGTACCTTAGCTGACCCCCGGATTTCCAATCAGCATCTGTGCCTAAGGTCAAACATTTAACTTTATAAATTTACTTAACTCTTCTTCTTGTTCCCCCCAACAGGTCACATTTTGCCCTGAAAATCATTTCCGCTGTTTCCCTGTGGGGCCTTCCAGTTTTCCCATGGAGCCCTTCTTCCCTGAGCCTGGCCTAGAGCGATCCCTTCCCATTGCCACTATTTCCTGCCTTGATATAGGAGGCAGGGCCTCTGTGTGTGACTGTACCTTTTTATGACAGCCCGATTCACCCAGTGCCTTCAACCAGTCTGCCCACTGGACCCCCGTCTCGCATCCAACAGATTAATCCCTCAGATGGCAATCATATTCTGCCTGTTCCTCTCTTCCTGATTTAATTTTTTTGGGATTCCTGGGCCCATTGTCACTATATAGCCCCTCCAACCTTCTACTGATAGCAAACATATTTGCTCTCCCCCTCTCCCCTGCAATTCTCCCTTCTTCTCTTCTCCTTCATCCACCTACCCCGATTCTCCCTCTCCCCCACCTCTTCCTGATTCACCCTCTCCCTTGCCTCCTACTTCTCCTCCCTGCCTCCCTCCTCTCCCCTTCTCCTCCCTGCCTCCCCTCCTCTCCCCTTCTCCTCCCTGCCTCCCCTCCTCTCCCCTTCTCCTCCCTGCCTCCCCTCCTTTCCCCTTCTCCTCCCTGCCTCCCCTCCTCTCCCCTTTTCTTCCTGCCTCCCCTCTCCTTGCTTCTTCCTCCCTCCCATTCTCACTCTCCCACTCCTCCCACTCCTTCCGTCATTAAATGAGGTCATATGTGTTGAACTGAACAACAAAAAAGGGGCAATCGCACTGCTGGGAGTGTACTATAGACCCCCAAATAGTCAGAGGGAGATAGAAGAGCAAATATGTAGGAAAACTTCTGAGAAACGCAAAAACAATAGCAGGGGATTTCAACTACCCTAACATTAACTGGCATAGAATCAGTGTAAAAGGTATAGAGGGCGCAAAATTCTTAAAATGCATTCAGGAGAACTTTTTTAACCAGTACATAGCAAGTCCAACAAGAGAGGGGGTGGTTCTGGACTTGGTTTTGGGGAATGAAGCTGGGCAGGTGCAAGGGGTCTCAGTGGGAGAGCATTTTGGTGGTAGTGATCATAATTCAGTTAGGTTTAGCGTAGTTATGGAAAAGGACAAAGATAGACCAAGAGTAAACGTTCTCAATTGGGGAAAGGCCAATTTTATTAAACTGAGATGTGATTTAGCAAAAGTGGACTGGAGGCAGCTACTTGAAGGTAAATCAGTGTCAGAGCAGTGGGAGGCGTTTCAAGGAGGAGATAGTGAGGGTTCAGAGCAAATACGTCCTCACAAAGAAAAAGGGTGGGACTCCCAAATCTAGAGCCCCCTGGATGACAAGGGGCATACAGGGTAGGATAAGGAAAAAAAGGGAAGCTTATGTCAGATACTGAGAGCTAAATACTGCCTAGAGGTGTATAGAAAGTGCAGGGGTGAAATTAAAAAGGAAATTAGGAAAGCAAAGAAAGGGCATGAAAAAATATTGACAGGTAAAATCAAGGAAAACCCAAAGATTTTTTATAAATACATAAAGAGCAAGAGGATAACTAAAGAAAAAGTAGGGCCTATTAGAGGCCAAAAAGGTAACCTGTGTGTGGAGGCGGAAGACATGGGTATGGTTCTTAATGAATACTTTGCATTGTGGCAGAGCCACTGAGGGACTCTGAACAACTGTACATAATTCCCTTTAACGATGTGTTAGCTACAGACTAAATCTGTACCATTGTATATACTGTTTGCATGTACAGTGCGCGGTCCCTTTAAGAGCGCGGGCAAACGCGATGACGTCATGCCGCTAATCACGTGATCGCCCAAACGCGGGAAAAATGTGATGACGTCATGGCGCCATCCACGGGACCGCCCGGGCAGTCCTCGTGGAGCCTCCGACCTGTTAAGACCTGTATTCATAGTTCTCTTGCATCAATCTGTTTAAACTCGTTAGTTTGACATTAAAAACCTTTTTGATTGATTGCCTGCGTCGAACTCAATCTCTAGATAGGAATTTGACCATTCCTACATTGGTGACCCCGACTTTTGTGAACGGATTTCGCAAAAGGAACACAGCATGGAGGCAAACGTCGTTTCGTTGAAGCTGCCGCGGTTCTGGGAGCAACAAGCGACCTCGTAGTTCATCCAAGTTGAAGTCCAGTTCGCCCTGAGAGGCATCGTTGAGGATCAGACCCAATACTCGACGGCTTTACCACCTCGCGGATCGTCAGTCTTCTCGAGAACCCCCCGACAGACCACAAGTATGAAACCCTCAAGGCACGGGTTGCTACAGGTTTTCGGGCTCACGAAATCAGAGCGCGCCCGTCAGCTGCTCGCTATGCCTGGGATCAGGGACTCCAAACCTTCCGAGCTGATGAGCCAAATGCTCACACTCCTCGGCTCCGAACCGGAATACTTTCTCTTCAGAGAGTTATTCCTCAGCCAATTACCGGAGCAAGTGCATGCGGCCTTGGCGAGATCCAAGGTCGAAGACTGCGCAGCGCTTGCTGCCGAGGCAGACAAAATATTCGCAGTTACGCAACAGTACTGCGCTGCCACGAGGCACCCATCCCCCACAGACGCCGCCCCAGCTCCTCAGCCCGCGGGGCTATGCTTCTACCACGCGCGGTTTGGCGCGAAGGCGAGATGTTGCCGCCCTCCCTGCAGCTTCTCTCAAAACAAAAAACAACAGCTCCGGCCAATGAAAAACGGGTCTAATGGGTGCCCCGCGGCCGCGATGGCAATCGGCAATGCAGGCAAGCTGCTCTTCATCACAGATACCCTCTCTGGTCGTCGGTTCCTGTGCGACACCGGAACGCAGTGCAGCATTCTACCCGCGGCAGCTCTTGATGTACAGGCTGGGAGGCATGGCCTCCCCCTCGAAGTGGCTAATGGCGGAGCTATTCGGACCTTCGGCAGACAGCGGGTCCAGGTGTGCTTCGGCGGCCAGCGGTTTTTCTGGGAATTCGTTACGGCCAAGGTTTCGCAAGCCATTCTCGGTGCAGATTTCCTGTGCACCAACGGCCTCCTGGTCGATGTAAGGAACCGGCGGCTGATCAACGCGGCCACGTTTCACTCTATCCCTTGCCACCGTAGTAACACCATGTCGCGCACCGTCTCCTGCGCTTTCCCGACTCCGAATGAGTTCGCTCGCCTGCTAGGCGACTTTCCAGACCTGACCAGGCCCACGTTCTCCTCCACGGCCACGAAACTTGATGTGGAATACCACATCACCACCACCGGCCCCCTGGTCCACGCGCGGGCCTGGCGCCTCGAACCTGGCCAGCTAGCGGTCGCGAAGGCGGAGTTCGCAACAATGGAACGCTTAGGGATTATTCGCAGGTCGAATAGTCCCTGGTCTTCGCCTCTTCACATCGTTCCGAAACCTGGCGGCGGATGGCGGCCCTGCGGCGACTATTGGCGCCTAAACGACGCCACCACTCCTGATCGATACCCGATCCCCCACATTCAGGATTTCTCTGCCCATTTGGCAGGAAACACCGTTTTTTCCGAGGTTGACCTTGTCCGAGGCTACCACCAGGTCCCGGTGCACCCACAAGATGTCCAAAAGACCGCAGTCATTACCCCTTTCGGTCTCTTCGAATTTTTAAGGATGCCGTTTGGGTTGAAGAATGCCGCCCAGGCTTTCCAGCGCCTCATGGACTCCGTGCTGCGGGACCTCAAGTTCCTTTTCGTCTACTTCAACGACATCCTCATTGCCAGTCCTAATAAGGAGGAACACATCTCTCACCTACGCACCCTCTTTCGACGCCTCAGCCAACACAGCCTGATTATCAACCCAGCCAAGTGTCAGTTTGGTCTGCACCAAATTGATTTCCTGGGACATCGCATCACCTCAGAGGGAGCGGTTCCTTTGCAAGCGAAGGTAAAGGCAGTGACATCCTTTCCACGCCCGCAGAACATAAAGGCCCTGCAGGAGTTCCTCGGCATGGTAAACTTTTACCACCATTTTGTGCCTAAGGCAGCACTGCTCATGCAGCCCCTGTACGAGGCTCTCAAGGGCAAGTCTGGCAAGGATCTGGTAGGCTGGACGGTTGACATGGACCGGGCATTCACCGACACCAAGATCGCCTTAGCCAACGCGACCATGCTGGCGCACCCGCTACCAGGAGCCACCATCGCCCTCACCACCGATGCGTCAGATTACGCAATCGGTGCCGTTCAGGAGCAGTGGGTGAACGGGACGTGGCAGCCGTTGGCATTCTTCAACCGTCAACTGCGGCGTAATGAGCGGGCGTACAGTATTTTCGACAGGGAGTTACTAGCCCTTTTTCTGGCCATCCGCCATTTCCGGTTCTTGTTGGAAGGACGTTCTTTCACCGCTTTAGTCGACCATAAGCCACTGACTTTTGCCATGGCCAAGACCGCCGAACCGTGGTCATCTCGACAACAACGTCAGCTGACATACATGTCCGAATTTACCACAGATATTCAGCACGTGGCCAGTAAAGACAACCTGGTGGCAGATTGCCTCTCCCGCGCGACCGTGCATGCGGTCCAGCTGGGCATCGACTACGCCCTCATGGCAGCAGACCAAGTCTCAGACCCAGAAGTGCAGGCTTACCGCACTGTGGTGATTATTCTTTATGTTTAGTAAGAAGTATTGTGATTGGTTGTTTGTTTCCTGCCTTGGGATATATGCTGTAATCTCATTGGTAGTTGATGTCATGTGATTTGTGGTGGCCATCTTAAATTCAGTTCTTTCCAGCCTTTAGTTGGGACTGGGTGTTGAAGATGTGCTACAGGATTTTTAAGTTAATATAGCCTAGATTAGAAAGGCAAATCTATTCTTCATTTCAATTTATTAACTTTATGTTAGAATGGAGCGATATCTTCAACCAGAACGATTCAATGCTGACCCTAATTCTGCAGGAGTGGATGATAAATGGAAACACTGGTATTGTACATTTAAAAACTTTTTGGGCGTGTTGGATCAAGAGTCTCTAAATAAGCTGAATATGCTGATCAACTACATTGCTCCGGATGTGTATAAGTATATTTTGGACTGTAAACTTACGAAGTGGCTCTTTCTACATTGGAAAAGATTTTTGTTAAACCAAAGAATGAGGTATTTGCACGTCACCTTCTATCTGCCCGTAGGCAGCAGGTGGGAGAATCTTTGGATACTTATTTACAAGCACTTCGGTGCCTTAGTGTTAACTGTAATTATAAGGCCGTGACGGCTGAAGAATATAAGGAAGAATCGGTACGGGATGCTTTTATTAATGGATTACTGTCTAGATCAATTCGTCAGCGGTTGTTAGAAAATAAGACTTTGGATCTTAAGAGTGCTTTTGAGCAAGCTTCTACATTGGATGTGGCTCAGAGAAGTTCGGATTCTTATGCTCTTTTTAATCGGCCTGTGACTGTGGTTTCGGCAGTTCTGAATGAAAAGGAATTATGTGGACTTAATAGGAGTGGTTTACTAGATTCTGAAACAGTTTCTACTTCAGCGGCTGTTGCCTCTAGGATTCAGAAGTGTTATTTTTGTGGGAACGTCCGGCACCCTCATCTGAAGTGTCCTGCTCGGGAGGCTGTGTGTAGTAAATGCGGCAAGAGAGGTCATTACGCACGTGTGTGTAAATCATCAGGTTCAATTACCTCCTCTGTGACTATTCAGCCTTTAGATAGGGCGTTTATTGCATCAATTTCTGCTGCATTTGCTCATGGCCTAAACAAAGCTATAGTTATGGCCCAAGTTAATGGGTTGGAAGTGAAGGCCCTTATAGATACGGGCAGTACCAAGAGTTTTATAAGTCTTCAGTTTGCAAAGGAGAAGCATTTGAAAATTTCGCCTGTTTCCTATCAGGTGTGTATGGCTCAGACGACTCTCACTTCACAAGTAGCTGGTTGTTGCCTTGTGAAATTGATTCTTCTAGGTAATACGTATACTGATATACGCCTATCTGTTTTGCCTAATCTCTGTGCGGATATTTTGATTGGTCATGATGTGCTTCAGTTACACGAGTCTCTCAGTCTTTCATTTGGCGGGACTAAGCCACCTTTATCTATTTGTGGATTAACCTCTTTATCCATTTCTCCATTATCACTTTTTTCCAATTTGATGCCGGATTGTAAGCCAATTGCTACCAAGTCAAGAAGGTATAGCAGTCAGGATAGAGAATTTATTAATTCTGAAGTTCAACGTCTCTTATTGGAAGGAATCATTGAACCTAGTTGTTCGCCTTGGCGGGCACAGGTAGTTGTCACGACTAACGAGAGACACAAGAAACGAATGGTGATAGGCTATTCCCAAACTATTAATAGGTATACTCAATTAGATGCGTACCCTTTGCCTAAGATTGATGAGCTTATCAATAAAGTATCTCAGTATAAGGTTTTTAGCACTATTGACCTAAAGAGTGCTTATCATCAGATTCCTATTGTTAAGAAGGATCAACCATATACGGCCTTTGAGGCTGGTGGAAAGCTGTATCAGTTTTGCCGAATACCATTTGGTGTTACTAATGGTGTTGCTTGTTTTCAACGGGCAATGGATGCTTTTATAAGTGATAACTCTCTCTCTGACACCTTTTCATACTTAGATGACATCACGGTGTGTGGCAAATCAAGGGTGGAGCATGATTCTAATTTAGGAAGATTCCTTCAAGCTGCGGAAAAAGTTGGTTTAACTTTCAATAAAGAGAAGTGTACCTTTTCGACCACTGAGGTAAATCTACTGGGGTACATTATCTCGGGAAACAAGATTAAACCAGACCCAGAACGTCTGCGACCATTGATTGATTTACCTTGCCCTACTAATTCTAAGGCTTTGCAACGAGTTGTTGGACTGTTTTCTTACTATTCTAATTGGATTGCAAATTTTTCACAGAAGATCCGGCCTCTTATTTGAGTTACGACATATCCTCTATCATGGGAGGCCAGGACATGTTTTGATAATTTTAAAAAGGATATCCTTGGAGCAGTTGTGCATTCTATTGATGAGCAGGTTCCTTTTGTGATTGAGACGGACGCTTCTGATTTTGCAATTGGGGCTACTCTGAACCAAAATGGAAGACCTGTGGCCTTTTTCTCACGTACCTTGAACAATAGTGAAAAAAGGCATTCTTCAATAGAGAAAGAGGCGTATGCAATAGTAGAAGCACTGCGTAAATGGAGACATTATTTATCGGGGCGACATTTTACGTTGGTAACTGATCAAAAGTCTGTGTCCTTTATGTTTGATGTCAAACATTTTGGAAAGATTAAGAATGATAAAATAATGAGATGGAGGATTGAGTTGGCATGTTACCATTTTGATATAGTTTATCGTCCGGGGAAGGATAATGTTGCTGCTGATGCGCTGTCGAGGGCTTATTGTTCTGTGATTCACGGAGATACGCTTATTAATCTTCACAATGCCTTATGCCATCCTGGGGTTACGAGGATGATACACTTCGTACGCAGTAAGAATTTGCCCTTTTCAGTTGAAGACGTCAAGCGGATGACTTCATCATGTTCTATCTGTGCTCGGTGTAAACCGAATTTCTTTAAGCCTCAACGAGCTCATCTTATAAAGGCTACTTCCCCTTTTGAACGTTTGAGCGTCGATTTTAAGGGGCCTCTTCCTTCAACTACTCAAAACCGATATATATTTACTGTTGTGGATGAGTTTTCAAGGTTCCCTTTTGCTTTTCCTTGCGCAGATGTATCAGCTGCTACAGTTATCAAATGTCTGACTCAACTTTTTGTCATCTTTGGGATGCCTGCGTATATCCATTCGGATCAGGGAAGTTCTATTATGTCTTCCCAGTTGAAGGAATACCTTCAGAGTCGGGGAATTTCTACTAGCAGAACTACCCCGTATAATCCCCAGGGTAATGGACAGTGCGAACGATACAATGGGGTGATCTGGAAGGCAGTTATGTTGGCTTTGACATCCCGGAACCTTAAGAATACACAGTGGGAAATGGTACTGCCTGATGCCCTGCATTCCATTAGATCATTGCTTTCAACGGCTACTAATGTGACCCCCCATGAAAGGCTCTTTAACTATCCGCGGAGATCTACTACGGGATATTCGGTACCTTCATGGCTTACTATGCAGGGACCTGTGCTGCTTCGACGCCATGTTAGATTGTCAAAATATGATCCTTTAGTGGAGGAGGTGGAGCTGTTGGAGGCAAATTCCCAATATGCTCATATTCGATTCCAAGATGGGAAAGAAAGTACCGTTTCAATTAAAGACTTGGCTCCTTGTGGTGGCCAGCCCTCTTCTGAGGATATTAACAATAGTCATGATTCAGATAATGTGGATGCTGTTACAGATACTACAAATATTTCCAATCCGACTGCAGATAATTATACTCCTATTAGTCAGCCCTCGATGGATGTTCATGACCATCCCAGTTTACCTCCTGATGGGATTTCTAATCCGGAAACCGTTGAAAATCGGGATATGGATAGCCTTCCTGCAGAAGATACTTCTGTGTCTCCTGGTGTGGGAGGGCAAGGAATTTCACCAAGGTTAAGAAGGTCGACACGAACAAGATATCCGGTCGACCGATTGAAAATGGACTTTTAAATTGATAGTAATGTTTTAAAATTGTTGAAATATTATATTATATTGTTTTAGTTGAGAGATACTTAATACTTATGTGCAATGTTACTATTTGTTGTTGCTCACTTAGTATTGTCATGTTGAATAGTTTTATTTTGTCTGTGCATAGTTTTAGTTGTAAATAATTAATTATAAATTGTAAAGGTTATTTAGGTTGGAGTATATTTTAAAAGGAGGGGTGAATGTGGTGATTATTCTTTATGTTTAGTAAGAAGTATTGTGATTGGTTGTTTGTTTCCTGCCTTGGGATATATGCTGTAATCTCATTGGTAGTTGATGTCATGTGATTTGTGGTGGCCATCTTAAATTCAGTTCTTTCCAGCCTTTAGTTGGGACTGGGTGTTGAAGATGTGCTACAGGATTTTTAAGTTAATATAGCCTAGATTAGAAAGGCAAATCTATTCTTCATTTCACGCACCAACACCACTAGCCTCCAGTTGGCCGACGTCAGGTTCCATTCGGCTGGTACCACGTTGCTGTGTGATGTCTCCATTCGGGACCCTCGCCCTATTGTGCCGGTTGCCTGGTGCCGCAAGGTGTTTGACGCCATACATGGGTTGTCACACCCAGGAATGAAGGCTTCTCAGAAGCTAATGTCATCTAAGTTTGTTTGGTGGGGCATGCATAAAGATGTCCGCGACTGGGCCAACACCTGCGTGGTCTGCCAAAAGGCCAAGGTACAGCGCCACATCAAGGCTCCATTGGCCACCTTTGCAGTTCCTGAGCGACGGTTTGACCACATTAATGTGGACCTGGTAGGACAACTTCCACCTTCCCATGGTTTTACGTACATCCTGACCATAGTAGATCGCACCACCAGATGGCCGGAGGCGGTTCCCCTGTCATCTATTACTTCGGCAGACGTGGCCAGGGCGTTCATCTCTTCATGGGTCGGCCGTTTTGTAGTGCTTGCTGACATCTCTTCGGACCGGGGACCGCAGTTTTCCTCCGAACTCTGGAATGCGGTGGCTCAACGACTCGGTGTCAAGTTACACCGCACCACAGTCTACCACCCACAAGCGAATGGTCTGTGCGAACGTTTTCACAGATCACTTAAGGCCGCACTGAGGGCCAGCCTCCAAAATGCTGGATGGGCAGACAAGCTGCCGTGGGTCATGTTGGGCTTTCGCACGGCCCCCAAGGAAGATCGTCACTCTTCCGCGGCAGAGCTCGTTTATGGTCAGCCGCTGCGAGTGCCAGGGGATTTCCTGCCAACACCAACGGAGCCATGGTCCGCCTCACGCCAGCTTATCAGTCACCAGGAAGCAGCCAGATGTTTCGCGCCGGTTCCCACATCGCATCACGGGTTTCAGGGCTCTCACGTTCCAGCGGAGCTGAAACAAGCCGACTACGTGTTCATCCGCCACGATGCTCACCGGGATCCACTCAAGGCCCCATACACTGGTCCTTTCCGCGTGTTAGAGGCAGGAGACAAAACCTTCAAGGTGGATGTTGGTGGTAAACCGGACCACATTTCGGTCGACCGTTTGAAGCCTGCACACCTGGACCTTGACCGTCCCGTCGAGACCGCACAGCCACCGAGACGAGGTCGGCCGCCCACCGTCGTCACGCCAGAACAAGTGCAACCACCCGCCAGACCGCCCACCGTCCAACAGCTTCCGTTTCGGGAATACAGGAGTCGTTCTGACAGGCTTGTCAGACCCCCACACCGTTTGACTTTTTCCATTAAAGACAATTCTGGGGGGGCGCATGTGGCAGAGCCACTGAGGGACTCTGAACAACTGTACATAATTCCCTTTAACGATGTGTTAGCTACAGACTAAATCTGTACCATTGTATATACTGTTTGCATGTACAGTGCGCAGTCCCTTTAAGAGCACGGGCAAATGCAATGACGTCATGCCGCTAATCACGTGATCGCCCAAATGCGGGAAAAACGTGATGACGTCATGGCGCCATCCACGGGACCGCCCGGGCAGTCCTCGTGGAGCCTCCGACCTGTTAAGACCTGTATTCATAGTTCTCTTGCATCAATCTGTTTAAACTCGTTAGTTTGACATTAAAAACCTTTTTGATTGATTGCCTGTGTCAAACTCAATCTCTAGATAGGAATTTGACCATTCCTACAGCGTCTGTTTTCACAAAAGAGAGGGATGATGCAGACATTGCAATCAGTGAGGAGGAGTGTGAAATATTAGATGAGATAAACATAGTGAGAGAGGAAGTATTAAGGGGTTTAGCATCTTTGATAGCAGATAAATCGTCAGGCCCGGATGAAAATGTATCCCAGGCTGTTGGCAAGGGAGGAACTAGTGGAGGCTCTTACCATCATTTTCCAATCCTCTCTGGCTACAGATGTGGTGCCGGAGGACTGGAGGTCTGCTAATGTTGTACCATTGTTTAAAAAGGGAGAAAGGGATAGATCGAGTAATTACAGGCCAGTCAGCATAACCTCGGTGGTGTGAAAATTATTGGATAAAATTCTGAGGGACAGTATTAATTGTCATTTCGAAAGGCACAGATTAATCAAGGACAATCAGCATGGATTTGTTAAGGGAAGATCGTGTCTGACTAACTTGACTGAATTTTTTGAGGAGGTAACAAGGAGGGTTGATGAGGGTAATGTGTTTGATGTAGTCTACTTGGATTTTAGCAAGGCTTTTGACAAGGTCCCACATGGCAGACTGGTCAGAAAAGTAAAAGCCCATGGGATCCATGGGTAAGTGGCAAGTTGGATTCAAAATTGGTTCAGCGGCAGGAAGCAAAGGGTAATGGTCGACGGGTGTTTTTGTGACTGGAAGGCTGTTTCCAGTAGGGTTCTGCAGGGCTCAGTACTGGATCCTTTGCTTTTTGTGGTATAAATCAATGATTTAAATTTCAATGTAGGGGGCATGATTTACAAGTTTGCAGATGATATAAAAATTGGCCATGTGGTTCATAATGAAGAAGAAAGCTGTAGACTGCAGGAAGATACCAATGGACTGGTCAGGTGGGCAGATAAGTGGCAAATGGAATTCAATCCGGTGAAGTGTGAAGTAATGGGCCAGTAATTCCGGTCCCAACACGTGAGTACGGACGGGGTACTCACGCGTGGGCCCATTGGAAGTGCCGGATTTCAGCATGCACAGCGCATGCGCGGGAAACCAGCATTTCCTCCAAGGGGTTCAGAGGTCCAATGCGTGCGCGCAGGACTCTGTGCGCATGCGTTGAACTTCCTTCTTTTTGACAGGTTTGCCCGTGTGTAAGGGACTCAACTTTTTACACATATAAAAAGGAGGCGTAAGGAGTGGATTCTTGAAGGTAAGTGGTCTATTATTTAAAATTATTACATTTTTTCCACAGCTTCATTGTTTTTAAGGACTTTACAGTAAGGTAAGTTTATCTTTAGACCCGATTTCTTAAAAAATTATTTTTTTCAAAAATTTTATTAATTGTTTAAAATAGTTTTTTAAAGTTATTTATAGTTTATTTAATTATTGGGATGTTTTTAAAATGTTATTTAAAGTTAAACTAGTCTTTTGGGCGCCCGTACTTTTCATGAGTTTGACAGTTCTTACTATCAAACTCATGAATGAAGTTTCCCCTCCCCTGATTGGCTGCAGAGTACTCACCTGATCCCAGCCGGCACATCGCACTAACTACGCCGCTGGATCAGGCAAGCACATCGTGCCGACATCTGAACCGGGCCAGTGACAGGAATTCCAAGCAGGCCCAGGCTTCAGATGTCGGCGCGCCGGGTGAGTGCAGATCGGGGGCTTGCACGCGCGGCAAGCCCCCGAACCTAATTTCTGGCCCAATGTATTTGGGGAGGGAAAACAAGGCAACAGAATACACTATAAGTGGTAGGACACTGAGAAGTGCAGAGGAACAGAGGGACCTTGGAGTGCATGTCCACAGATCCCTGAAGGTAACAGGACAGGTAGATAAGGTGGTTAAGAAGGCATAAGGGATACTTGCCTTTATTAGCCGAGGCATAGAATATAAGAGCAGGGAGGTTATGCTTGAACTGTATGAAACACTCGTGAGACCACAGCTAGAATACTGCGTGCAGTTCTGGTCACCACATTACAGGAAGGATGTGATCGCACTAGAGAGGGTACAGAGGAGATTTACAAGGATGTTGCCTGGGCTGGGGAATTTTAGCTATGAGGAAAGATTGGATAGGCTGGGGTTGTTTTCTTTGGAACAGAGGAGGCTGAGGGGAGATTTAATTGAGGTCTATAAAATTATGAGGGGCCTAGATAGAGTGGATAGAAAGGACCTATTTCCCTGAGCAGAGGGGTCAATAACCAGGGGGCATAGATTTAAAGTAATTGGTAGAAGGATTAGAGGGGAGTTGAGGAAAACATTTTTCACCCAGATGGTGGTGGGGGTCTGGAACTCGCTGCCTGAAAGGGTGGTCGAGGCAGAGACCCTCATCACATTTAAAAAGTACTTGGATATGCACTTGAAGTGCCGTAACCTACAAGGCTATGGACCAAGAGCTGGAAAGTGCGATTAGGCTGGAGAGCATTTTTTTTGGCTGGCACAGACTCGATGGACCGAATGGCCTCCTTCTGTGCCATAAATTTCTATACTATGAGTCTATGATGCCCCAACTCCTCTCATTCTCCTCTCCCCTCCCTCCCATCTCTTCCTCTCTAGCCCCCCTCCTTCCAATCCCCTTTCCCCTCCTCTCTCTACTCCAAGTTTGCCTAGTACTTTTTCTCTAGTGATAGTCATTGTTTTAAGTTCCTCCCTCCCTATAGCCCCTTGATTATCAATTATTATTGGGATGCTTTTAGTGTCTTCTACCGTGAAGACCAACACAAAATATTTGTTCAAAGTCTCTGCGATTTCCCTGTTTCCCATTATTAATTCCCCAGTCCCATCCTCTAAGGGACCAATGTTTACTTTAGCTACCCTTTTATATACCTGTAGAAGCTCTTACTTTCTGTTTTTATATTTTTTGCTAGTTTACTTTCATAATCTATCTTCTCCCTCTTTATTATTTTTTAGTCATCCTTTGCTGTTTTCAAAAAATGTCCCAATCCTCTGGCCTACCACTAACCTTCACAACATTGTCTGCCTTTTCTTTCAATTTGATACCATCCTTAACTTCCTTAGTTAGCCACGGATGGTTCATCCTTCTCGTAGAGTCTTTCTTTCTCACTAGAATATCTGCTTAAATGTCTGCCACTGCTTATCTACCATCTTACCCTTTTTTCTATTTTCCCAGTCCACTTTAGCCAATTCTGTCCTCATACCCTTGTAATTACCTTTATTTAAGTTTAGGACACTAGTTTCAAACCCAAGTTTCTCACCCTCAAACTGAATTTGAAATTCTACCATGCTATGATCACTCTTCCCAAGAGGATCCTTCACTTCGAGATCATTAATTAATCCAGCCTCATTACACATTATCAGATCTAAAATGGTCTTCTCCCTGGTTGGTTCCACAATATATTGTTCTAAGAAACCATCCCGAATACATTCTATGAACTCGTCCTCAAGGCTACCCTTGCCAATTTGATTTGTCCAATCTATATGAAGATTAAAATCACCCACGATTATCGCAGTACCTTTCTTACAAGCCCCTATTATTTCTTGATTTATACTCTGTCCTACAGTGTAGCTACTTTTAGGGGGCCTATAGACTACTCCCACCAGTGACTTTTTTCCCTTATTATTTCTTATCTCTACGCAAACTGATTCTACATCTTGATCTTCTGAGCCAATATTATTTCTCACCACTGCAGTGATCTCATCCTTTATTAACAGAGCTACACCACCTCCTTTTCCTTTCTGCCTATCCTTCTGAAATGTAATATACCCCTGAATATTCAGTTCCCAGCCTTGGTCACCTTACAACCACGCCTCTGTAATGGCTATCAGATCATACCCATTTATTTCAATTTGTGCTGTCAACTCATCTATCTTGTTACGAATGCTGCGTGTATTTGGATAAAGAGCTTTTAATTTTTCTTTATACCATTTTTACCTACTCTGAAACTATTTGCTGGTGCACGCTTATTTTGTACGCTCTGTCTCCTCCTGTCACACTTTGGTTATCATTACCCCTATCCCTACCCTGCACTATTGCCTTCTCCTTGACTTTCTAAATTCCCCTTCACCTGAACCCTCCCCCGTACTATTTAGTTTAAAGCCCTATATACCGCCCTAGTTACTCGATTCGCCAGGACACTGGTTCCAGCATGGTCCAAGTGAAGCCCGTCCCAACGGAACAGCTCCCTCTAAAATTGGTCAGGTGGGCAGAACAGTGGCAAATGGAATTCAATCCGGAGAAGTGTGAGGTAATGCATTTGGGAAGGGCTAACAAGGAAAGGGAATACACATTAAATGGTAGGACACTGAGTAGTGTAGAGGAACAAAGGGACCTTGGAGTGCAGGGCCGCAGATCCCTGAAGGTAGCAGGCCAGGTAGATAAGGTGGTTAAGAAGGCATACGGAATGCTTGCCTTTATTGGCCATGGCATAGAATACAAGAGCAGGGGGGGTTATGCTTCAACTGTATAAAACACTAGTTAGGCCTCAGCTGGAGTACTGCTTGCAGTTCTGGTCACCACATTACAGGAAAGATGTGATTGCACTAGAGAGGGTGCAGAGGAGATTTATAAGGATGTTACTGGGAGTAGAGAATCTTAGCTATGAGGAAAGACTGGATAGGCTGGGTTTGTTTTCCTTGGAACAGAGGAGGCTGAGGGGAGACCTTATTGAGGTGTATAAAATTATGAGGGGCCTATATAAAGTGGATAGAAAGGACTTATTTCCCTTAGCAGAAGGGTCAAAAACAGGGGGCACAGATTTAAAGTAATTGGTGGAAGGTTTAGAGGGGATTTGAGGGGAAATTTCTTCACCCAGAGGGTTGTGGGGGTCTGGAACCCACTGCCTGAAAGGGTGGTAGAGGCAGGAACCCTAACCACATTTAAAAAGTACTTGGATGTGCACTTGGGATGCTGTAACCTGCAGGGCTACGGACCAAGAGCTCGGAAGTGGGATTAGGCTGGATAGCTCTTTGTTGACCGGCGCAGACACAATGGGCCGAAATGGCCTCCTTCTGTGCTGTAACTTTCTATAATTCTATGATTCTTTCCCCAGTACTGGTGCCAGTGCCCCATGAATCGAAACCCATTTCTCCCACACCAATCTTTGAGCCACGCATTCATCTCTCTGATCTTATTGACCCTATGCCAATTTGCTCGTGGCTCAGGTAGTAATCCAGAGATTATTACCTTTGTGGTTCTGCTTTTTAATTTGGCCCCCAGCTGCTCATACTCCCTCAACAGAACCTATTTCTTAGTCTTACCTATGTCATTGGTTCCTACGTGGACCACGACAACTGGATCTTTCCCCTCCCACTCCAAGCTCTTCTCCAGCCCCGAGGAGATGTCCTTAACCTTGGCACTGGGCAGGCAACACAGCCTTCGGGACTCAAGCTCTCAGCTGCAGAGAACAGTATCTATCCCCCTAATTATACTGTCCCCTACCACTACTACATTCCTTTTCACTCCCCCAACTTGAATGGCCCCCTGTACCACAGTGCTGTGGCCAGTTTGCTCATCCTCCCTGCAGTTCCTGCTCTCATCCACACAGGCTACAAGAACCTCGTACCTGGACAAGTGCAAGGGCTGAGGCTCCTCCAATGCTAACTCCTGGATCCCCATACCTGCCTCACTTGCAGTCACACCCTCCTGTCCCTGACCACGGACCAGATGTGAAGTACTTATCCTAAGGGGTGTGACTGCCTCCTGGAACAAAGTATCCAGGTAACTTTCTCCCTCCCTGATGTATCGCAGTGTCTGAAGCTCGGGCTCCAGCTCATCAACTCGAAGTTCCTCGAGCTGCCAACACTTACTGCAGATGTGGTCGCTGTGGATCACACTGGTGTCCACCAGCTCCCACATGCTACAGCTGCAACACATCGCCTGGCCTGCCATCTCTATTGTATTTTATTTAACTAATTAGGTTTTTAAGGTTTGGAATATCACTCAATTGTCTATATATAGTTTATAATCTATAATCACGGCTCTTAATTTAAGCCAATGCTCGTTTAGAGAAAAAGAGGAGAAATACTCACCAAATACTCTGTTTACTCAGAATCTCCCGCTCTTCATACTCACAGAATCTCCCGCTCTGTTTACTCACAGAATCTCCCGCTCTGTTTACTCAGAATCTCCCGCTCTGTTTACGCACAGAATCTCCCGCTCTGTTTACTCACAGAATCTCCCGCTCTGTTTACTCACAGAATCTCCCGCTCTGTTTACTCACAGAATCTCCCGCTCTGTTTACTCACAGAATCTCCCGCTCTGTTTACTCACAGAATCTCCCGCTCTGTTTACTCACAGAATCTCCCGCTCTGTTTACTCACAGAACCTCCCGCTCTGTTTACTCACAGAATCTCCCGCTCTGTTTACTCACAGAATCTCCCGCTCTGTTTACTCACAGAATCTCCCGCTCTGTTTACTCACAGAATCTCCCGCTCTGTTTACTCACAGAATCTCCCGCTCTGTTTACTCACAGAATCTCCCGCTCTGTTTACTCACAGAACCTCCTGCTCTGTTTACTCACAGAATCTCCCGCTCTGTTTACTCACAGAACCTCCTGCTCTGTTTACTCACAGAATCTCCCACTCTGTTTACTCACAGAATCTCCCGCTCTGCTTACTCACAGAATCTCCCGCTCTTTATATTCCTTCCTCTCTCCTCCTCTGTCCTTCCTTCCCTCCTCATTCTAAGCCCACTTCACCTAAGGATTACAGTTCTTCTTCACTCCCCATGTGTAATGCCACAGGAGATCAACTAGTTATTTTAAAATAACTAGTACTTTCTCTACACCTCTATTTTCCCAAGACACACTTCTATGGTATGAGGTACGAAAATGCCAGACTCCATGCAGTTAAGAAAACTGTGAAATTGAACATCATTCTCAATATTTTGTTGATGCATTAGTAATGTCTCTTACTCTCATTAATACAGACTAGACTAGACCTCCCCCGTCCTCTCAGTTGGCAATCCTGGTCTGTGACTGTCTCCACCCACTCCTCTCTTCCAGACTTTTATTTTTTTGAGCTCCTTGGCCCATTCTCAGGCCACTGTCTAGACCTTCAAAACTTCTACTGCTTATTAATACAGAACACTGGTGACTCTCACAGAATCCCAAATTATATACATATATATATATATGTAGGAATCATCGAATTCCTAACTAATAACTGAGGTCGACTCAGGAGATCAAACAAACAGGTCTTTAATGTAAGACGAAACGAGTTCGAACCGTTTGTTGAGATCAATACAGGAGAACCACGAAAACAGGTCTTAACAAGATGGAGATTCCACGAGGACTGACTGGGCAGTCACGTGGTTTGCGATGTGACGTCATCGCGTTTGCCCGCGTTTTCCCGTGCTCTTAAAGGGGCCACGCCCCGTACATGCAAACTCTATATACAAAACACTGTAATGTCTAACACAATGGTACAGGCTTAGGCTGGTGTTAGAACATCGTTAAAGGGAATTATATACAGTTGCCCAGAGTTATTCAGTGGCTCCGCCACATGCGCCCCCCCAGAATTCGCTTTAACGGACAAAGTCAAACGGCGAGGGGGTCTGATGAGCCTGTCGGAACGACTCCTGTACTCCTGAGGCGAAGGCTGTTGGGCGTCTGGCGGTCTGGCGGGCGGTTGCACTTGGTCTGCTGTAACGGCGATGGGTGGCCAACCTCATCTCGGCGGTTGTGCTGTCTCGACGGGGCGGTCGAGGTCCAGATGTGCCGGCTTTAAGCGATCGACCGAAATGTGGTCCGGTTTACCACCGACATCTACCGTGAAGGTTTTGTCCCCTGCCTCCAACACGCGGAAGGGACCAGTATATGGGGCCTTGAGTGGATCCCTATGAGCATCATGGCGAATAAAGACGTACTCAGCCTTGTGAAGCTCCGGGGGAACGTGCGAACTCTGCAGCCCATGAGGCGAAGTGGGCAAGGTGCGAAGCATCTGGCCGCCTCCTGGTGACTAGTAAGCTGGTCAGACGTGGACGATGCTTCGTCGATGCTGGCAGGAAATCCCCCGGGACTCGCAGCAGCTGACCGTACACCAGCTCCGCTGATGAAGAGTGAAGGTCTTCCTTGGGGGCCGTGCGAAGGCCCAACAGGACCCACGGTAGCTTGTCTGCCCATCCAGCGTCCTGGAGGCTGGCCCTCAGGGCGGCTTTCAGTGATCGGTGGAAGCATTCACAGAGGCCATTCGCCTGTGAGTGGTAAGCTGTGGTGCGGTGCAATTTGACACCAAGTCCTTGGGCCACTGCATTCCAGAGTTCGGAGGAAAACTGCGGTCCTCTGTCGGAAGAAATATCTGCGGGCACTCTGAAACGGGCGACCCAGGTGGAAATGAATGCCCTGGCCACGTCCACCGAAGTAGTGGATGACAGAGGAACCGCCTCCGGCCATCTGGTGGTGCGGTCAACCATGGTCAGGATGTGTGAAAAATCATGGGAGGGTGGGAGTGGTCCTACCAGGTCCACATTGACATGGTCAAAATGTTGCTCCGGAACTGTGAAGGTGGCCAATGGAGCTTTGATGTGACGCTGTACTTTGGCCTTTTGGCAGACCACGCAGGTGTTGGCCCAGTCACGGACATCCTTGTGCATGCCGTGCCATACAAATTTCGCTGACATCAGCTTCTGAGAGGCCTTCATTCCTGGGTGTGACAACCCGTGTATGGCGTCGAAAACTTTACAGCGCCAGACGACCGGCACGACCGGGCGAGGGTCCCGTACGGAGACGTCACACAACAGCGTGGTATCTGCCAAATGGAACTTGACGTCAGCCAACCGGAGGCCAGTGACGGCCGTTCTGCAGGCTTGGACTTCTGGGTCTGAGGCTTGGTCCGCTGCCATGAGGGCGTAATCGATGCCCAAATGAACCGTATTGACGGTCGCGCGGGAGAGGCAGTCTGCCACCAGGTTGTCCTTACCGGCCACGTGCTGTATATCCGTGGTGAATTTGGATATGTAGGTCAGTTGACATTGCTGTCGGGATGACCACGGTTCGGCGGTCTTGGCCATGGCAAAAGTTAGTGGCTTGTGGTCCACAAAGGCAGTGAAAGGACGTCCTTCCAAGAGGAAGTGAAAATGGCGGATGGCCAGAAAAAGGGCGAGCAACTCCCGGTCGAACGTGTTATATGCTCTCTCGTTCTGCCGTAGTTGACGGCTGAAGAATGCCAACGGCTGCCACGTCCCGTTCACCCACTGCTCTTGCACGGCGCCGATTGCGTAGTCTGACGCGTCGGTGGTGAGGGCGATGGTGGCTCCTGGCAGTGGGTGCGCCAGCATGGTTGCGTTTGGTTAAGGCGCTTTTGGTGTCGGCGAACGCTCAGGCCATGTCATCCGTCCAGTCTACCGGTTTCTTGCCAGTCTTGCCCTTGAGGGCCTTGTACAGGGGCTGCATGAGTAGTGCTGCTTTAGGCACGAAACGGTGGTAAAAGTTTACCATGCCTAGGAATTCCTGCAGGGCCTTAATGTTTTGCGGGCGTGGAAAGGATATCACCGCCTCTACCTTCGCTTGTAAAGGAACCGTTCCCTCAGCGGTGATGCGATGCCCCAGGAAATCAATTTGGTGTAGGCCAAACTGACACTTGGCCGGGTTGATAATCAGGCCGTGTTGGCTGAGGCATCGAAAAAGGGTGCGTAGATGACAGATATGTTCCTCTTTAGTAGGACTGGTAATGAGAATATCGTCCAGGTAGATGAAGAGGAACTTGAGGTCCCGCAGCACGTAGTCCATCATCCGTTGGAAAGCATGGGCGGCGTTCTTTAACCCAAATGGCATTCGTAAAAATTCAAAGAGGCCGAATGGGGTGATGACTGCGGTCTTCTGGACGTCCTGTGGGTGCACTGGGACCTGGTGGTAGCCCCGTACGAGGTCGACTTTCGAGAAGACGGTGCTCCCTGCCAAATGGGCAGAGAAATCCTGGATGTGGGGGATTGGGTACCGATCAGGAGTGGTGGCATCGTTTAGGCGTCGATAGTCGCCGCATGGCCGCCATCCGCCGCCATCCGCCGCCAGGCTTTGGGACAATATGGAGGGGTGAAGACCAGGGACTATTCGACCGGCGAATAATCCCTAACCGTTCCATGGTCGTGAACTCCGCCTTTGCGACCGCCAGCTTGCCAGGTTCCAGGTGCCGGGCTCGCGCGTAGACCGGGGGGGGCCAGTGGTGGTGATGTGGTGCTCAACACCATGTTTCATGATTGTGGAGGAGAACGTGGGTCTTGTCAGGTCGGGAAATTCGGCGAGCAGACGAGCGAACTCGTCAGGAGTCGGGAACGCACAGGCGACGGTGTGCAACGTAGTGTTACTGCGGTAACAAGGGATAGAATTGAAAGTTGCCGCGTTGATCAACCGTCAGTTCTTCACGTCGACCAGGAGGCTGTTGGCGCACAGGAAATCCGCGCCGAGAATGGGTTGAGAAACCTTGGCCGTAACAAACTCCCAGTGAAAACGTTGCCCCCCGAAGGTCCGAATTGCTCCGCCATTGCCGCTTCAAGGGCGAGGCCATGATTCCCTGCCTGCACATCGAGGGCAGACGCGGGTAAAATGCTGCACTGCGCTCCGGTGTCGCACAGAAAACGACGACTGGAGAGCGTATCGGTGATGAAAAGCAACTTGCCCGTGTTGCCAATCGCCATGGCAGCCGCGGGGTGCCCGTTGGACCCGTTCCTCAGTAGTCGCGGTTTTTTGGGGGGGAAAGCTGCAGGGAGGGCGGCAACGTCTCGCCTTCGCGCCGAACTGCGCGTGGTAGAAACACAGCCCAGCAGGCTGACAAGCTGGGGCGGCGTCTGTAGGGGATGGGCGCCTCGTGGCGGTGCAGTACTGCTGCGTTACCGCGAAAATTTTGTCCGCCTCTACCACGAGTGCCGCGCAGTCTTCCACCTCGGATCTGTCCAGGGCAGCTTGCACCTGCTCAGGCAGTTGGCTGAGGAATAGTTCACAGAAAAGGAAGCATTCCAGTTCTGAGCCCAGGAGTGTGAGCATTTGGCTCATCAACTCTGAAGGCTTGGAGTCCCCGAGCAATCGACGGGCGCGCTCCGATTTAGTGAGCCCGAAAACTTGCAGCAACCGTGCCTTGAGGATTTCATACTTGCGCTCCGATGGAGGGTTCTCAAGGAGGCTGATGATCCGCGAGGTGGTAGAGCCGTCGAGTGCGGAGACCACATAGAGATATTTGGTCTGATCCGCAACGATGTCCCTGAGGGCAAACTGGGCCTCGACCTGAATGAACCACGAGGTCGCTTGCTGCTCCCAGAACTGCGGTAGCTTCAGCGAAATGGCGTTGGCCTCCATGTTGTGTTCATTTTGCGAAAAAGTTCACAAAAAACGGGGTCACCAATGTAGGAATCATCGAATTCCTAACTAATAACTGAGGTCAACTCAGGAGATCAAACAAACAGGTCTTTAATGTAAAACTAAACGAGTTCGAACCGTTTGTTGAGATCGATACAGGAGAACCACGAAAACAGGTCTTAACAAGATGGAGATTCCACGAGGACTGACTGGGCAGTCACGTGGTTTGCGACGTGACGTCATCGTGTTTGCCCGTGTTTTCCCATGCTCTTAAAGGGGCCACGCCCCGTACATACAAACACTATATACAAAACACAGTAATGTCTAACACAATGGTACCGGCTTAGGCTGGTGTTAGAACATCGTTAAAGGGAATTATATACAGTTGCCCAGAGTCTATCAGTGGCTCCGCCACATATATATATATAAATCATAGTCTTACCACATCAAGAGTTACATCTACTTCACATATTTCACACGTATGTTTGTGGTTGAAACTGCTCTAGTTCAGAATTCTTTACTGTTAATGCAGTGCAGCTGTCATATTGGCCCAGAATTTCGGATCGGGGGTTTCCCGCAGGTGCAAGCCCCCGACCTGCACTTACCTAGTGCGCCGGCCATTGAGCTGTGGGCCCGCGTGGGATTCCGATCCTGGGCCTCCTCCAACTGCCGGCGCGCAGTGCTTGCGTATCCCAGGGGCGCAGTTAGTTCGATGCGTCCCCTGGGATCACGTGGGCCATGGAGAGCCAATGGTAGCAGGGAATGCTTCATTCATAAGTTTGACAGGAAGAGCTGTCAAAACTATAAAACCTCAAATAATTTTTTTTTTAATCACATTTTTAAAATAAACTATAAATTACATGAAATAACTATGTTGAACTAATTTAAATTTTTGAAAAATTAATTACATTTTCTAACGGGGCTAAAAATAAAATTACCTTTCTTTAAAGTATTTAAAAATAATAAACCTGTGGAAAAAATGTTTTAATTTTAATTAATTCACCACTTACCTTGTTAAAAGCAGGCCTTGTGCCTGCTTTGTAAAAGTGTAACTGCTGGAGACTTACCCTCCCGGAAAAACCTGGAAAAAAAACATAAGTTCGATGCGCACGCGCTGCCTCTCCGGCACATGCATTCCACCTCTCAACCCCTTCTTTCAGGGGAACGGAAGTGCCGGTTTCCCGCGCATGCGCAGTGCATGCACGAAACCGGCACTTTCGTTGGGCCTACGCGTGAGTACCCAGCACGTTCTCACCCATGGAGACCCGAATTTCTGGGCCATTGTTTAAATATTCGCTTGCTATACCTTTCAAAGAACATGTAATAATGAGTAAAAATTCCAGCTGGATCAAAGTGATCACCAATGTACGATCCCGGTATCACTAAAACAGAGCTGCTGAGTGAAGCAGGAGATCACACTGGGCACATCATGCATGCCTGTGTACTCTTTTTGGTGCACACAAAAACAAATAAACCGTAACTTAACTTAAAACTTTAAATGAAACTTAACAAATTAAATTAAAATTTGGTTGTCGGGGGCGATGATGCACTCCAGTCCCCGCGGCGCCCACCGGTCGCGGAAGGCCTCGGGCATGCCGGCGGACACCCCGTGCACCATCTCCAGGCCCACCCGGGCGTGATCATGGCCGCGGAAGAGAGGCAGGCAATCGGGCCTGTTGTGTATGTACCTTTAAGCGAGAACTGCTTTTATACTGTAGTACCGGCAGTGACCACACCTGTATATAAAGCCGTAGCAGGCTTCTGTACTTTCAGTTCCAGCATACCCTCTGTTCAGTAAACACCTGTTATTACCGTTCTCCTGCAGTCCGTGTGTTATTGATACGTGGACACTACAGTGGCGACGAGCAGGTTCAAACTCACCTGCAGTACTGCATCACCTCACGGGGATCCATCCCTGAAAAGAAGCTTCTTGGAGGTCGAAGCCAGAGCAACGGGCGTCGACCGTGGGCAACCGCCCAGTGATCCATCGGAGTTCAGAGAATCGCAGGGGAAGCTGTGGAGAGCTGGGCTTGGTTCTCCAGTCAAGGTGTCCCAGCAAATCGGGCTGGTAGCAGGTAGTGCGCTGACCCTTCCCAGACTGCGGCGGGCTAGAGCTCGATCGAGCGGCTCTGCAAGGGGGCCGAGCAGCGTCGTCGGGAAGAAAAAGAGAGAGAGAGGGTGGCGCGCACAGGGCGCGGCCGGTACTCAAGAGTCGGGCAGCGTTAAAGAAAATAAAAAAGGGGAAGGAAAAGAGACGCGCAGTGGACAGCGTCGAAGAAGAATAAAACTAAGAAAATTAATTAACAAAAGAGAGACGCGCAGAAAGCCGCGGGGTGCCGCCATTACTAATTAGAACACTAGGAGCAGCATTGGCAGCAGGGGGAAGAAGGAAAAGCGCAGGAGGCGCCATTTTAATCCATTGGGGAAGAAGGAAAAGCGCGGGAGGCGCCATTTTAAACCACCCAAGATGCCGAAGAGTGGCAGCATCACTGCTTTCGACAACGAAATAGAAGACTGGACCACGTATGTGGAAAGAATTGAAGTGTACTGCAAGGCAAATGAGGTGGCCGATGAAAAGAAGGCGTCGGTATTATTGAATTTGATGGGCGTGAGAACGTACGGCCTATTGCGGAATTTAATTACCCCAGCTAAACCAATGGAGAAAAGCTTTGAAGAGATTGTCAATATCTTACAGGAACATCTAAACCCTACACAGCTGCTGATAGCAGAAAGATTCAAGTTCCATAAAAGAAACCAGCACAAAGATGAGAGTAATGCTGACTATCTTATGGAACTACGCAAGTTATCGAAACACTGCCAGTTCGGAGCAGGACTGGCAGATAACTTAAGGGATAAGTTTGTCTGCGGGCTCCAGAGTGAAGGAACCCAGAAACGACTACTTTCGGAAAAGGACCTTAAGCTAGAAAAGGCTTTCAGCGTTGCAGTATCCTACGAAGCAGCAGCACGGGGAGCTGCGGAAATACAACAGAAACCGCAAGAATATAGCACCAATGAAATGACATATGGAGCAGAAAAGTGCTATCGCTGCGGCAGAACAACCTATGACCAGAAGGATTGCTGGTTTAAGGACAAAGTATGCAGGCAATGTGGAAAAGTGGGACACATAGCACGAGTCTGCAGGTCGGGAAAGAAAACCAACACTAAAAGAACTACTAAGGAAAAGTACAAGAAAGTACAAAAGATGACGGACAGTAGTTCAGAAGATCAGAAGAGTGATAATGACTCCAGGAGCAGGAGACTAAGTTGTCTAAAGTTACACAACGTGATCGCAAAGGAGGATCACCGAACCATTTGGGTCACCCTCATGATAGCAGGGTCCCAAGTAAAGATGGAATTGGACACAGGATCAGCCCTAACAGTCATGAATCGACGAGACTACGAGCGGCTATTCTCACACATACCCTTGAAGGACACGTCCATTTTCTTGAAGACATATACGGGGCAAAAAGTCTACCCCAGAGGAAAAATAAGGGTGCCCGTTAAATACAACGGCAAGGAAACACAGAAACTGTATCTATATATACTACAAGATGGAGGACCACCATTATTGGGACGTGAATGGATCCGAAAAATACAATTGGATTGGAATTCCATTCAGGCGATAACTGTGGCTTACAAAAAGGATGACGACGTCACACCTGGACGACTGTCAAAAATTCTAACTGACGCGAAAGAGGTGTTCCAGCAAGGACTTGGGACTCTAAAAGGCGTAACTGCAATGATAAAAATTGAAGATAACGCAAACCCAAAATTTTTTAAGGCCAGACCGGTACCGTATGCGATCCGCCCAGCCGTCGAAGCAGAGCTGGAGAGTCTAGAGCATTCGGGTGTGCTGTCCAAGGTGGACTGGAGCAAGTGGGCCACACCCATCGTTCCTGTAATGAAATCATTGAGCAGCATGCCTGGGGAACCGAAGAAGGCTCGCATCTGTGGGGACTTTAAGGTAACTGTGAACCCAGTCCTGCACACAGTACAATATCCACTTCCGCGGATAGAAGATATTTTTGCCTCACTATCTGGAGGGAAACGCTTTACGAAGAATGATCTGGCCCAAGCGTATCTACAAATGGAGGTCGAAGAAGCATCTAGAAAATACCTCACGATAAACACTCACAAAGGTCTTTACCAGTACAACCGACTGGTATTCGGGGTAGCATCAGCTCCGGCTATTTGGCAGAGGGTGATGGAACAAGTCCTGCAAGGGATCCCGGGGACCCAGTGTTATTTGGACGACATCCTGGTTACGGGCGAAAATGACAGTGAACACCTTGCCAACCTGGAGCAGGTGCTCACTAGATTACAAGAATATGGGCTACGAGCCAACCGCCCCAAATGCGAGTTTTTCAGGAAACAAATCTCGTATTGTGGCCACGTGATTGATGAAGAGGGGTTACATAAGTCCCCAGACAAGATTGAGGCAGTAGTCACGGCTCCAGCACCGGAAAATGTGTCGCAACTGAGGTCATTCCTCGGGTTGGTGAACTACTACCATAAGTTCTTGCCAAATTTGTCTACAATTCTGCACCCACTGAATGCCCTGCTGCAAACTGGAGTAGCATGGAAATGGAGTGATGAGTGTAAGCGTGCCTTTCAGAAATGTAAATGCCTAATCACTTCAAAAGAAGTATTGGCCCACTACAATCCAACACTACCGATTCAGTTGGCATGTGATGCGTCTCCCTACGGCATTGGAGCAGTGCTGTCGCACAAATTCCTTGACGGTTCAGAGAGGCCAATAGCCTTTGCGTCACACTCGATAACCTCAGCCGAGCGTAACTACGCCCAGATTGACAGGGAGGCCCTCAGCCTGGTGTGGGGGGTGAAGAAGTTCCATCACTATCTGCACGGGCAGAAATTCACCTTACTGACTGATCACCAGCCTCTTGTCTCCATTTTTAACCCAAAGAAGGGCGTTCCGGTGATGGCGGCGCAACGGCTGCAAAGATGGTCCATTTTTCTAGGGGCACATCAATACGACAAAGAGTATAAGGGCACGAAACAGCATGGAAACGCTGATGGGCTGTCACGCCTGCCGCTGCCTACGGTGGAGGAAGCACCTGCAGTGGACCCTGTTGAGATATTCCATTCGACCATAGTCGAATGTCTACCTGTTACAAACTCAAGTACAGAGAAGGAAACCCGAAATGACCCGACCTCTCTCGGGTCTATGATTTGACGGTGAAGGGATGGCCAGCACATGGCGACTCACTGTTGCCAGCATTCTCGCCAAGGAGAGAGCAGCTGTCAGTGTGCCGGGGGACCTTGATGTGTGGATCCCGAGTGGTAATTCCACCCAAGTTGAGAGATAGAGTGCTCAATGAGCTTCAGGAGGGTCATCTGGGAGGGGTAAAAATGAAGAGCCTAGCCAGGGCGTTTGTGTGGTGGCCGGGAATCGATAAAGAAATCGAGGAAATGACCAAGAGATGCACAAGATGCCAGAAAGGCCAAAACACTCCACCACAGGCCCCGCTACACCCATGGGAGTGGCCCTCATCTCCATGGCAACGGGTACACATTGATTTTGCTGGTCCATTTATGGACTCAATGTTTTTAATCGCCGTGGATGCACATTCGAAATGGCCAGAGGTCATCAAAATGTCCACCACCACCACGGAGAAAACTATTGCAGTCCTACGGACCATCTTCGCCAGGAATGGCTTGCCAGAACAGATTTACATAGAAACATAGAAACATAGAAGATAGGAGCAGGAGTAGGCCATTCGGCCCTTCGATCCTGCTCCGCCATTCAATGAGATCATGGCTGATCATCCAAATTCAGTACCCTGTCCCTGCCTTTTCCCCATATCCCTTGATCCCTTTAGCCTCAAGAAATATATCCAACTCTTTCTTGAATATATTTAATGAACTGGCCTCCACCGCCCTCTGTGGCAGAGAATTCCACAGGTTCACCACTCTCTGGGTGAAGAAATTCCTCCTCATTTCAGTCCTAAATGGCTTACCCCTTATCCTTAGACTATGACCCCTGGTTCTGGACTCCCCGGCCATCAGAAACATCCTTCCTGCATCTAGTCTGTCCAGACCTGACAGAATTTTATAGGTTTCGATGAGATCCCCTCTCAATCTTCTAAACTCCAGTGAGTATAAGCCCAATCGACATAATCTCTCCTCATACGTCATTCCTGCCATCCCAGGTATCAGCCTGGTGAATCTTCGCTGCACTCCCTCCATGGCAAGAACGTCCTTCCTCAGGTAAGGTGACCAAAACTGCACACAATACTCAAGGTGCGGTCTCACCAAGGCCCTGTACAACTGCAGCAAGACATCCTTGTTCCTGTACTCGAACCCTCTTGCTACGAAGGCCAACATACCATTTGCCTTCTTAACCGCCTGCTGCACCTGCATGCTTACCTTCAGCGACTGGTGCACAAGAACACCCAGGTCTCTTTGCACTTCCCCTTCTCCCAATCTATTGCCATTCAAATAATAATCTGCCTTCCAGTTTTTGCCACCAAAGTGGATAACCTCAGATTTATCCACATTATAGTGCATTTGCCATGTTTCTGCCCAATCACCCAATCTGTCCAGATCGTACTGGAGTTTCACGACATCCTCCTCACAGCTTACCCTCCCACCCAGCTTTGTGTCATCTGCAAATTTGGAGATATTACATCCAATTCCCTCGTCCAGATCATTAATATATATTGTGAACAGCTGGGGTCCTAGGACCAATCCTTGCGGTACCCCACTAGTCACTGCCTGCCACTCGGAAAATGACCTGTTTATTCCAACTCTTTGCTTTCTGTCCGCCAACCAGTTCTCTATCCAAGTCAATACCTTGCCCCCAATCCCATGTGCCTTAATTTTGCACGCTAATCTCTTATGTGGGACCTTATCGAAAGCCTTCTGAAAGTCCAAATACACCACATCCACTGGTTCTCCCTTATCTATTTTACCAGTTACATCCTCAAAAAATTCCAGTAGATTAGTCAAGCATGATTTACCTTTTGTAAATCCATGTTGACTTTGTCCGATCCTGTCACTGCTTACCAAGTGCTCTGCTATTACATCTTTTATAATAGATTCTAGCATTTTCCCCACTACCGATGTCAGGCTTACCGGTCTATAATTCCCCACTTTTTCTCGAGCACCTTTTTTGAATAGTGGGGTAACATTAGCTACCCTCCAATCCATGGGTACTGTTCCAGAGTCTATCGAGTTCTGGAAGATGACCAGTAATGCATCTACTATTTCCAGGGCCACTTCCTTAAGTACCCTGGGATGTAGATTATCAGGCCCTGGGGATTTATCGGCCTTTAGTCCCATCAATTTTCCTAACACCATTTCCCTACAAATACTGATTTCTTTCAGTTCCACCCTTTCATCAGGCCCTATGTTCCCCGGCATCTCTGGGAGGTTATTTGTGTCCTCCTTTGTGAAGACAGAACCAAAGTATGAATTTAGTTGGTCTGCCATTTCTTTGTTTCCCATTATAAATTCCCCTGATTCTGACTGTAAGGGACCTACGCTTGACTTCACCAATCTTTTTCTCTTCACATATCTATAAAAGCTTTTACAGTCAGTTTTTATGTTCCCTGATAGCTTACTCTCATATTCTATTTTCCCTTTCTTAATTAATCCCTTTGTCCTCCTTTGTTGAATCCTAAACTGCTCCCAATCCTCAGGATTATTGCTTTTTCTGGCCAATTTATATGTCGTCTCCTTGGACCTTATGCTATCCCTAATTTCCCTCGTTAGCCACGGTTGAGTCACCTTTTTTGTTTTATTTTTATGCCAAACTGGGATGAACAAATTCTGTAGCTCATCCATTCGGTCTTTGAATGTTTGCCATTGCCTATCCACCGTCAACCCTTTGAGTGCCATTCCCCAATCAATCCTACCCAACTCACTCCTCAGACCATCGTAGTTTCCTTTATTTAAATTGAGGACCCTAGTCTCTGAGTCAACTAATTCATTCTCCATCTTAATGAAGAATTCGATCATATTATGATCGCTCAGACCCAAGGGGCCTCGTACAACAAGATTGCTAATTAATCCTTTGTCGTTACATAATACCCAGTCTAAGATGGCCTGATCTCTGGTTGGTTCCTCGACATATTGCTCCGACAATGGACCACAGTTTGTGTCCGAGGATTTCCGGAGGTTTTTGAGGAATAATGGGGTAAAGCATTACACATCCGCCCCATACCATCCAGCCACAAATGGATTGGCTGAGAGGTTTGTACAAACCTTTAAAAAAGCAATAAAGGCGATGTATAACAACAACATACCACTGCAACACAAGGTGGATAATTTCTTGTTTGCTTACCCGAGTGCGACACATGCAGTCACCAATCAAGCTCCAGCCATGATGTTCTTTAACCGAAGGTTAAGATGTCGCCTGGATTTGCTCAAACCAAACATAAGACAAGATGTTGAGAATAAGCAATTCCAGCACATCAATGAGAAGCCAACTAGGAGCTTCAAGATAGGGCAACCAGTCTTGGCCCGCGACTACCGAACAGAAAAATGGCAGCCAGGAACGATATGCACACGGCAGGGACCACTAATGTACACAGTGAACGTTGGAGAGAGCATCGTGAGATGCCATGCTGACCAGATTCTAGAGTCACAGGAACAAGTCAAACCCATACCACGAGCATGCGCACCTGGTGATGAACCCGAAGTACAGATTGCGTCTACCTCCGAATCAGTGGTATTGGAAGCTGACGAACCAACCAATGACAATGAGCCAGAATCGATTCCGCCGCAAGAACAGGATACTCGAGAAAGGCGCTATCCAGTCAGGATCAGGAAGCCTCCTCAAAGACTGAATTTATAAATGATTACTTTCAGCTGATGTATATAGTACAAAGAAAATTGTAATTGTAATTAGTTATTATTTAATTGTTAAATGAATGTTATGTACTGTTTATCTAAAAGGGGAGGAATTGTTGTGTATGTACCTTTAAGAGAGAACTGTTTTTATACTGTAGTACCGGCAGTGACCACACCTGTATATAAAGCCGTAGCAGGCTTCTGTACTTTCGGTTCCAGCATACCCTCTGTTCAGTAAACACCTGTTATTACCGTTCTCCTGCAGCCCGTGTGTTATTGATACGCGGACACTACAGGGCCGGACGACCCCTCGACCGCCCGCTGACTGGACCTGTTAATGGCCACTTTGGCCAGGCCCAGGAGCAGTCTGACGAGGAGGTCCACCGACCCGCCCGTTCCCCCCCCCCCGCACCGGGTGACCAAAGATCAGGAGCGTGGGACTGAAGTGCAGCCAGAAATCGAGGAGCAGCCCCTTCAAATAATGGAAATGGGGCTGCAACCTCTCACACTCCGTATAAACATGGAACACGGACTCCTCCAGGCCGCAGAAAAGGCAGGCGGCCTGGGAGTCTATGAATCTGCTTAAAACTTTATTGCACAGGACTGCTCCGTGCAACAGCCTCCAGGCCAAATCCCCAATAGATAAAGGGAGGACTCCCGCGTAGAGAGCCCTCCATTGGGATGCATGCTTGTGTAAGGAGAAATAAAAATAACACTAAGTTAAGTATGACCTGGCCAGCGCAGGTGCACCCAACCCAAACCCACCCGTTTTTGGGGGTTAAAATTACTGCCAAAGTGTTTAATGCACCTCAGCCCCACTGCATCCCTGACTATAACAAGTGTATAACTTGCGATATTTTCCAGACTAGCTGAAGTAATTACTTCATTTTTCAAGGAGTTAAAAAAGGTGTGACTAGATTCTTTGAGCTTCCTGACCAAGGAATGTGTGGTTCTGTACAGAACAACGCTTACACAGTCACATCAGGTTTGTACAAACAGAAGAAGTGCCAGGCATATAAAGAAATCTTCCATTCTATTTCTATCACTCTGGCCCCATTCCTTCTGATGGTCCATTCCGGTGCCTATGTTAAGCCCTGGTTGGGATACAGCGACTGATTTCTAGAAACCAAAATCCATAGGGGGAAAAATTCAGTTGCTTTGCGCCTCCCTAATGGGACGCAAAGCAACTAGCGCCCGGGCACGGCGATGTTTATGCCGCTCGCAAAATTGACCAGACATTTTGCGGCGGCGCTAAACGCTACCGCCCACGATCTCCTGCGCCCGCAGATCGTGACGTCAGTCGAGTGCGCAACGCCCCGTTAGCACCCCGGACCGGATATTGAGTGGCACCCCTTGCCTTACCACCTGTCGCTAGCAACGACGGGTTGAGGAGAACGTTTTGCAGTCAGGAAGGGACTGGGGGAGCGCTATTTAAAGGCGACCGCTTCCTGCCTTTTTTTGCCGGTGACATTTTTGCACCACGCATTCTGAGAGAGAGAGAGACACTTCTGGAGAGAGTCAATGCTGTGTGAAGGAGTTTTGGGTGCTGAGCAGCACTTTGCAGGTTGATTTTGATTTGACCTCCCTTGCATCGATGTAGAAGAGACTATAGGGGCTGCACTCTGAGCTCTTTCCCTGGGCCTCTCCATTGTTCTTTCCAGCAGATTTGATGTACAGGTCTCTCCAGGCCGAGATTCAAGGCTGCAATGAGCAGGATGTGGCTGGAGAGCAAGATCGACCCTCCCCTTTAAGAACTGGCCGGCGCCAGTGTGTCTGTGTTCCATTGCTGACTGACATCACATGAGCTTCGCCGGCGCTCTGAGGTAGCGCCTCGCTCCTCGGCGTTAGCGCCTTAAGAGAGGTGTGTAGCGCCTGATTTAGCGCTCCAATCACCTCTAGGGGCGATAGAAGCCAAGTTTGCAGTCGGAGGCGATAATTAGCGCCAGGCGCTAAACTTTGCGCCCGGTCGATAATTGCACCCCAAACAGGGCGATACCGAATTTCTCCCCCATAGACTTGTGAAACCCAGTTTAGATAATCACAGATATTAATAGTTAGCCTTTGTGAGGCACACCAAATAGATGATATAGATATATATCTAGACTTCTCTTCCTGTCCTGGTCTGAGTCACGCAGGAATCTGTGTAATATTACATATAAGATTATAATATGCCTTAAATTGAAGGAGCGTGTAGAAAGGAACTTCAGAAGCTTAGGTTCTCTTTCCCTTTATGCCTTAATTATGTCATTACGTTATTCTGGGGATATTGTTTCCTCCTCCTATCCCACCTCAGAAATTCAGGAAAGCAGAGGAGCATTTATTTCAATGACCCAGAACTTGGTGTCGGGAGCTTGCCGCGCGTGCAAGCCCCCGATCTGCACTCGCCCTGCGCGCTGACATCTGAAGCCCGGGCCTGCCCGCATTTCCTGTCACTGGCCTGGTTCAGATGTCGGCGCAATGTGCTTACCTGATCCAGCGGCGTAGTTAGTGCGATGTGCCAGCTGGGATCAGGTGAGCACTCTGCAGCCAATCAGGGGAGGGGAAACTCATTCATGAGTTTGATAGTAAAGACTGTCAAACTCATGAAAAGTACGGGTGCCCAAAAGACTATTTTAACTTTAATTAAAATGTTAAAAAACATCCCAATAATTAAATAAACTATAAATAACTTTTAAAAACAATTTAAAACAATTAATAACATTTTTGAAAAATTTTTTTTTTCACGAATTCGGGTCTAAAAATAAACTTACCTTACTGTAAAGTCCTTAAAAACAATGACGCTGTGGAAAAAATGTAATAATTTTAAATATTAGACCACTTACCTTCAAGAATCCACTCCTTACGCCTCCTTTTTTCATTTCCAAAAAGTCCAGGCCCTTGCACACGCGCAAACCTGTCAAAACGAAGGAAGTTCAACGCGTGCGCGCAGAGTCCTGCGCGCACGCGTTGGACCTCTTAACCCCTTAGTTCGATGGAGAGGAAATGCCGGTTTCCCGCGCATGCGCTGTGCATGCTGAAATCCGGCACTTCCAACGGGCCCACGCGTGAGTACACCGTCCGTACTCATGCGTTGGGACCAGAATTACTGGCCCATTGTCTAATACTTACAGTCATAAAATAAATAATCCAAGTATTGAGGTCATTTCGATGGTTTTCACTTTCTCTGTATCAATAAGGGGAAGTTTTCCATCTCAACAAAACCTTCTTCCTCCTGCTTAGAAAGAGGCTTTAATCAATATCGGCAACTTTGTTAACGTGTGGGACAATTTTGATACCAGGCAAAAGGAAAAGCTGTTCATCGGGGATAACTTATATTAACATTAGTGTGAGGGCTTTCAATTTACACCAGTTCACCGGTCAATTTTTAATGAAGAAGTGAGAGCAGCGAGTCCCCTGGAGGTTAGACATGAAGCTATTGGTAACTTAAGTATTAGTTTATACGAGTAGACAAAGGCATTCATATATTGTTCCATTTCCCAAAGTGAACAAGGAGGGTAGGTAGCAGTTCAGGGCAGCTTTTATGACAGAAGAAGAATATAACATTTGCTCCTTAAACCCCCTCATTGACCAAGCTTTTAGTCAGCCTCCTAATCGTCCATTTTTATCTGATTATGACTTTGTGAAGCATCTTGGGACATTTTCTACATTAAAGGCGCTATATAAATGCAAATAGTTGTCACACACACCTTAGAGCATAAAATAAGTACTCTGATGATGCTAATAATGGTATTGACGTAATAAAACTCACTACGCACTTGGTTCGAGTATAAAGCAAGGCTTTAATCAACTTGTTTCAGAACATGGAGGTCTAGTTGTACTTCACTAGTTCCTGTCTTACAAAATGTCCCTGGGCAAGCTGGACCACGCCCGAGTATTTATACTCCTTGGACGGCGCCACCAGCTGGCCGTCCAGTGTTATTTCATGAGTCGTTTCTTCATGATGATGAGATTTATAACAGGTATGATGTCATATTATATATTTGCCATCATTATCACCATAGCAACTGGTCGAAGCCTACTTTCAGACTCCATTACAGCAAGCCTGGAAGGAGGCAAAAGCAGGTTTGAGGCCTCAACTGAGAACACTATGGAAATGAAAATCGGGAGAGATGTTTAACAGGCGGCTGATCTGATATCGCCAGTTTTACGCTAACCCCCCAATAATCAATATTACCCCCAGTGTCTCGTTCAAAACAATAATGCCTAGAATTTCTTCCTCGGTATCGCCGGATTTTGGGTGGTACCACGGCGAGTGGAAGCGGGAAATCAGCAGGGAGCCACTCCACTCCCGACCGGTAGCCGGCAGTTTCAAGATCCTGTGCCAGCAGTGACTGTGCACGTTGAATCTATCCACCCAAACAGGTCAGAGGACACGGTAATGATGGTATGACGTCATGTTATATATTTCCCATCATTATCACCACAGCAACTTTGGACAGTTCCAATTTATATCGGGCTCCGATATTCCGATCCCTACGGGTGTGTACGCGCTGTGCACCCACCCCTCGGGACATCGGAAATGCCGGTTTCAGGCATGCACAGCGCATGCGCTGGAAACCGGCATTTCCGATCTGTCAAGAATGCTCTCGACAGATCGGATGCCTGCCCTGGAGAAGAACCTCTGCGGGCGGAGAGTTCCGCTTTCTGGAGACCCTCCACCCGCAAAAAACCCTAAGAAATCTTGCGCCTGGTAAAAGCATTTTTTAAAATTTATTTAATGTTTTGAAGTGTTTTTGGGGTGATCTCCATTCATATATTTGACAGATCTATCTGTCAGGTGTATGAAGGAAGATTCCCTTCTTTGATTGGCTCCCCATGGCCCACGTGATCCCAGGGACGGTTGCGAACCGCACGGGCCCCTGGGATACGTGGGCCCTGCACACTTGGAGTTTGGAGAGACCCAGGAGCGGAACTGTGCGCACCTCGGGAGCCCTCAGGTAAGGGCGTAGATTTCTTCCAGAGCGGAGGCCTCTGCACGCGGGAAGCCTCCGATCGGAAAATACGGCCCATTATCTCTAAGGGACAAGGCAATTGATTACAATCCTAAACCCTTAAATTTTAAAATTCCTCTCAACAGCGGCCCTCCTCCTCAGCTACACCAGGGAGAACAGGCCCCGCTCTGCTGCTGCAGCTATAACCTGCCTCACTCCGAAAAGGCGAGCTCCTCAGTGCAAGCAGGAATACTGAGAGGAGCCTGCCTAAAATATTATAATGAGGTTGACCCTAGGAAATTTGCTGGGGTCAGTGCAGGGTCAAACAGGTGGTGCAAAGAATAGTAGTGAGCCTGAGAATTGGGAGAGCTTTAGAAACCAGCAAAGGATGACCAAAAACTGATGAAAAGGGAGAAAATTTAATATGAAAATAAATGAGCAAGAAATATAAAAACAGATTGTAAGAGCTTCTACAAGTATATAAAAAGGAAGAAAGTAGTAAAAGTAAGCGTTGGTCCCCTAGAGGCTGAGACTGGGGAAATTATATTGGGGCACAAGGAAATGGCAGAGGCTTTAAACAAATATTTTGTATCTGTCTTTTCAGTAGAAGACACAAAAAGTATACCAAAAATATTAGGGAACCAAGGGTCTGAGAGCAAGGAACTTAAGATAATTAATATCAGTAGAGAAAAAGTACTTGAGAAACGAATGGGACTAAAAGCCGACAAATCCCCTGGACCTGATGGCCTACATCCTAGGATTCTAAAAAAGGTGGCTTCAGAGATAGTGGGTGCATTGGTTGTGATCTTCCAAAATTCCCTAGATTCAGGAAAGGTCCCAGCGGATTGGAAGGTAGCAAATGTAACCCCGCTATTCAAGAAAGGGGGGAGAGAGAAAACAGGGAACTACAGGCCAGTTAACCTGACATCAATCATCGGGAAAATGCTGGAATCCATTGTTAAGGAAATGGTAACAGGGTGCTTAGAAAATCATAATATGATTAGGCAGAGTCAACGGGCTGGATTTTCATTGAGGAGGCGGGTAGGAGGCGGGTCTACAACTTTCGGGGTTGTAGTCCCGCCTCCATCGAGTTCTAGCCAACCCACGTGATTTTGACTTGATTGACCTTGTTGAGCCCGCCCAGCGAGCTCAGCAGGCCAATTAAGGGCCACCCGGCAACAGGTGACGTCACAGATTGATATTTCATCTGTCAAGACCTTTTGACAGATGAAATATCAGCGTTTGACAGCTGTTTGAAGCTGTCAAACACTGACAATCTGTACTCTAAGTTAATTCCTTCCTCTCAGGATGATTTAGAGATCTCTCCGGAACAGAAAGCTGAATGCTGCAATTTTTGACAGATCGTGGCCATTCTGCTTTCTGTGCCGATGAGATGAGGGACTCCCGAGACCTGAAGGAAGGAAGGCTGTAAAGGTAAGTAAAACTTCTTTAAACACTCCAAACACACTTACCTCTTCACTCATGCACCTATCACTCACCTGAACACTGGACATCTCGAACCCTCCAAGCCCTTCATCCCGACGGCCCACCTCGCTAACTTGGCGTGGTTTGGAGCCATCGGGAATCCCACATTTCAACAATGAAAATAGGGATTAGGCTAAAAACTGCCTGTTAACTACCTTATCTCTACCTTAACTACCTTAACTACAGTTAATTGGCACTAATCCCCTTCCCGCCTTGGGGAGGTGGGTCCCAGTGCGGGTCGGGTACCCGCCTCCTTTGAAACTGGCGTGGAGGCGGGTTGGGGGCGGGATGGTGTCGGGACCCCCGATTTCGGGATTTTAACCCCCCACACGCCTCCAATCCCGACTCCACGGCCCAATGAAAATCCTGCCCAACATGTTTTTATGAAAGGGAAATCGTGTTTGACAAATTTATTAGAGTTTTTTGAGGATGTAATTATCAGGGTAGATAAAGGGGAACCAGGGGATGTTGTATATTTGTATTTCCAAAAGGCATTCGATAAGATGCCACATAAAAGGTTATTACACAAGGTAAGGACACATGGGGTTGGGGGTAAGGTATTAACATGGATAGAGGATTGGTTAACAGACAGAAAACAAAGAGTAGGGATAAACAAGTCATTTTCGGATTGGCAGGCTGTAACTAGTGGGGTACCGCAAGGATCCGTGCTTGGGCCGCAGCTAGTCACAATCTATATTAATGACCTAGATGAAGGGACGGAGGGCAATCCAAGTTTGCTGATGATACAAAGCTCGGTGGGACAGTAAGATGTGAGGAGCACACAAAGAGCCTGCAAAGGGATATAGATAGACTAAGTGAGTGAGCAGTAAGGTGGCAGATGGAGTATAATGTGGAGAAATGTGAGGTTATTCACTTTGGTAGGAAGAATAGAAAAACAGAATATTTTTTAAATGGTGAGAAACTATTAAATGTTGGTGTTCAGAGAGATTTGGGTGTCCTCGTACAGGAAACACAGAGAGTTAGCGTGCAGGTAAAGCAAGCACTGAGGAAGGCAAATGGCATGTTGGCCTTTATTACAAGGGGGTTGGGAGTATAAGAGTAAGGAAGTCTTGCTCCAATTGTACAGGGCCTTGGTGAGACCACACCTGGAGTACTGGGCACAGTTTTGCTCTCCTTATCTGAGGAAGGATATAGAGGCGGTGCAACGAAGGTTCACTAGATTGATTCCTGGGATGAGAGGACTGTCCTATGAGGAGAGATTGTGTAGATTGGGCCGATACTCTCTGGAGTTTAGAAGAATGAGAGGTGATCTCATTGAAACATATAAGATTCTGAAGGGGATTGACAGGGTAGATGCAGAGAGATTGTTTCCCCTGGCTGGAGTGTCTAGAACTAGGGGGCATAGTCTCAGGATAAGGGGTCGGCCATTTAAGACTGAGATGAGGAAGAATTTCTTCACTCAGAGGGTTGTGAATCTTTGTAATTCTCTGCCCCAAAGTGCTGTGGATGCTCAGTCGTTGAGTATATTCAAGGCTGAGATAGATAGATTTTTGGACTCTAGAAAAATTAAGGGATATGGGGATAGGGCAGGAAAGTGGAGTTGAGATCGAAGATCAGCCACGATCTTATTGAATGGCGGAGCAGGCTCGAGGGGCCGTATGGCCGACTCCTGCTCCTAATTCTTATGTTCTTATGTTCTAAGCCCACCCTGCCACATTTCTAGTGGGATACCTGCTGAAGAGGAAAATCTAGGCCTAAAAGTCAAGAATACTTTTTCAGTTCTCTGCAGTATGTACTTTAAACGGCTCACATCCACGATGAAACACTTTTTCATGAGAAAGCCAAACTCAAGAGTCCTCTGTTTGCCTTCACCCGAGTGGCAATTGCACACAAGGGAAATATGTTTGCTGGGACCAGTCAGGTAAAATGGAAGTTTTATTGTCTTATGGTTAAGCAAATGAGAGAAGACTCAAAGTTCAGCACAGCAAAACCTGGGAAAAGCATGTCACATTTATATTGTCATACTTATATGCAAATCACGTTGCTTCTGGCTACAGACTGTCAAACAAAAATTGACCTCAAAGATACCGTGGCAGTGTTCTCAGTTTCCAAGCCACTAAGGGGCACAATGGACATGATCTTCACTGCACGCCAATTACAAGAGAAATGCAGGGAACAGCACCAACCGCTGTACATGGCCTTCTTTGATCTCTCACAGGCCTTCGACATTGTCAACCGTGGGGGATTATGGAGTGTCCTCCTCAAATTCGGCTGCCCTCAAAAGTTTGTCACCATCCTCCGCCTGCTTCACGACGACATGTAAGCCGTGATCCTGATCAATGGTTCCACCACAGACCCAATTCATGTACGAACTGGGGTCAAGCAAGGCTGTGTCATCGCACCAACGCTCTTCTCGATCTTCCTTGCTGCAATGCTCCATCTCACCCTCAGTAAGCTCCCCGCTGGAGTGGAACTAATTTACAGAACAAATAGGAAACTGTTCAACCTCCATCACCTTCAGTCCAGATCCAAGGTCATTCCATCCTCTGTCGTCGAATTACAGTATGCAGACGACGCTTGCGTCTGCGCTCACTCGGAGGTCGAACTCCAGACCATCGTCAACACCTTCACCGAAGCGTACGAGAGCATGGGCCTTACACTAAACATCCGTAAGACAAAGGTCCTCTACCAACCTGCCCGCGCCACACAGTACTGCCCCCCGATTATCAAAATCCATGACAAGGCCTTGGACAACGTGGACCACTTTCCATACCTTGGGAGCCTACTGTCAACAAGGGCAGACGTCGACGACGAAGTCCAACACCGCCTTCAGTGTGCCAGTGCAGCCTTCGGTCGCCTGAGGAAGAGAGTGTTTGAAGACCAGGGCCTCAAACCTGGCACTAAGCTCATGGTCTACAGAGCAGCAGTGATACCCGCCCTGCTGTATGCCTCAGAGACATGGACCATGTACAGCAGGCATCTCAAAGCACTGGAGATGTACCACCAACGCTGCCTCCGCAAGATCCTGCAAATCCATTGGCAGGATAAGCGCACCAACGTCAGTGTTCTTGCTCAGGCCAACATCCCCAGCATCGAAGCTTTGACCACGCTCGATCAGCTCCGATGGACGGGTCACATTGTCCGCATACCCAATACGAGACTCCCAATACAAGCGCTCTACTCGGAGCTCCGGCACAGCAAGAGAGCCCCAGGTGGGCAGAGGAAATGATTCAAGGACACCCTCAAAGCCTCCTTGAAAAAGTGTAACATCCCCACTGACACCTGGGAATCCCTGGCCCAAGACCGCACAAAGTGGAGGAGAAGCATCCGGGAAGGCGCCGAACACCTCGAGTCTCTTCGCGAGAGCAAGTGGAAGCCAAACGCAGGCAGCGCAAGGAGCGCACGTCAACCCAAGCACCCCACCCACCCGCCCCTTCAACCACCGTCTGCCCCACCTTTGACAGAGACTGTAGGTCCCGCATTGGACTTATCAGTCACCTGCGAACTCATTTTTAGTGTGGAAGCAAGTCAGCCTCGGTTGCGAGGGAGTGCCTAAGAAGAAGAAGTTCTCAGTTTCCAAGCCTTATATTATGATTTGAAACCAGACAGATTTCCAATCCATCATGACATCTGACAGTGCAGCACTTCCTCGTTACTGAAGTGAAATTTCCTCCGCTTTTGTGCTGAAGTCCTGGCGGGGGATTCAGTGGTCCTGTAAGCAACTCCAATGAAGCCCCTCCACCTTAACTGAACCAAATTGCCTTAGCCTTTAAAACCCATTGCCACAACTCATGCACAATCATGCCAGTGACTAGGGCCGGAAATTGCGAGATTTGTTTGATGCAAAAATGATACAGTTCTGACATAGGCGACTGAATTCTGGGGTGTAAGTCAAATACACCAGAGCTACACCCATTCTAAAATGCACGTTAAATTCCAGTAGAATTGTTTATTGGCAGAAGACGCACCCACCCCCAAAGTGCGCCTGTCTGTAAATAATAGATCAATGAGGCGAAAGCTGTGGTCCCAGAAATTCCACCATTTACACAGGATTGCGCCTGACTGAAGCCTGTAGATAAGAGGGTCAGTTACCTGTAGAACTTGTCAAACCAGGAAGTGGGTGAGTCGCCAGGCATTGAATATCCACAAACTTTGTTTGAAACATAAGCTTTGGCTGAAGCAGTTCCCTTGCCCGTGTAGTTGGCATGTGTCTTGGGCTTGCAACCATACTTCCTCCTCCCCTGCCACTGCAACGAGCTCCTCCTCAGTTGTGACTTGTCAAGGTGTTCCTTCCTGAAACTCGTTACTTATATTCTCCAGAGTGCCACTATCTGTGCTGGTGCGGGGCCAGATGGAGTGCTTGCTGTGAAGAGCCATATCCCTAGTGCCACTTGCTCTGATCTCCTCTCTTTGGGAACAAGCTTTTGGAAGAAAGAAGGCTTACAATGCATCCTCAAGACGAGTCCTTCTGAGGGACATTTTGTGCATCAGTTATCTGCTTGATAAATGTTGCCATTGCCTTGGAGATTAAGAAATGATTTGAGTGTAGGAAAATAATAAAAGGAGGATCCAAATTCACCCTCGCCAACCCTGTCCACTAGATTCATGACTGAAAAGGGCCAAGGCCATCTCCTCGTATTGAGAGAGCTGTTTCAACATGGCTTGACTATGAGCTATCCTGGTCCCATCTCAGTTTTTCTGTGCTGCCTTGTGCTGTAAGTTAAACACATTTAGGAAGATGTTAGCAGCTACCTGAGCAGCCCCAAATAGTGCTCCTCTGCCCAGACTACTTCCCTTCTGGTGCCAGGCCTTTGCAAAGTAGCTTGTGACATAAGAAAACCACTAGGCACTTGGTCTAAGCGTTAAACAAGGCTTTAATCAACTGTTTTACAACATGGAGATCTAGTTGTGTCCTTCACTAGTTCCTGTTAAAGAATGTCCTGAGCAAGCTGGGCCTGTGCCCGAGTATTTATACTCTCCCTGGACAGCGCCACCAGCAGGCCGCCCAGCATTACTTCATAAGTCATTTCCACATGAATGACAAGATTCATGTCAACTTGCATGGTGTTTCTGCTGGCATTACTCTTTGAGAACTGAACTCTGAACTGCCTATATACAAGGTATTACTGAGCCCCACTACAATCGTGCCCTGCAGCTTCTGTGAAAGAGTGTTGTGAAAAGTAGCAAATGTTCTTTACATGCTCTCTCTCTCTCTCTCTCTCTCTCTCTCTCTCTCTCTCTCTCTCTCTCTCGGTTCACACGTTCTACAGATTGAGAGTAAGCATGCGTTTGAATCTGGATACACTTACATTGGCACGTTTCCTGATGCCTTCGAATTTCTGCATTTGTCCCCAAGCATGAGGGACCCAAGAGACGGCATTCATCATTCCCTCGTTACCTCTACCCATGCATTTCCCAGTTGGGTGGCTTTCAGTACCCACAAGTGCCACCTTCCTTTACTCCAACTCCTACAGCAGGATCTCCAAGAAGTCATTACTATACGAGGGAGCCCTCAATGCTCCAAGAACATACTTCCACAGCTCCTTTCAGTATTAGGTAGGAAAATACTAAAATCCCCCTTCAACCACTGTTGGCTCATCCAATGTTATGTCTCACAGCAAGCCTGTGCATGTTTCCAGTGTGAAGGGAGAATATTAACATAAAGGGAAGAAGCTAACCTCACAGGATTTGGGGAAATTAGCCCACCCCAATGCCAGCGTGCGTGCACCCATGCCACAGGTGAGCGCAGCCCTGATTTTGTTCTTCTCAATAAATTGGGACTTGTATGTTTCATTAACAACTATCTCCATTTGAGATAGCAATAAATTCAGTGAGATCTCATTTCAGTGCAAATAGAGAACTACTTTTGCTCCAAGTCTGTAACGGCAATGTTACTGTGGTAACTGATGGTATATATGGGCAAGGACTTAAGCAGTGTTTGGATTAGGATCAGAATGGGAAAGACAATACTCTTTTAGTCCAGAAATTAATTTAACATTGACTCTAGGGTTATATTTGCAAACATTTTAAAATTTATCTAATACATGTCGGGCACACAGGTATGACAAAATAAAGCCCACAGGAGTAACCATGGCTTAGGCCATTGATCTGAATCTGCACTAATTGGTTCTCGGGATAATATCAGACATTTCAGTTTCTAAAGGGTAGTACAAATTATAGCCATTAACTAATAAGAAGCATTTGCAAAAAATACTTATTTGTGGTAGCAGTATAGAACATTGAGCCACAATACAGGACACATCTTTCTTCAGATTGAATCCATCCATTCCCCATTTTTTAGCTGTACTTGAAGGGCAGAAGATACTAAAATAAGATGGTGTGCAATTCAAGAATTTCTATTATAAAATCTGCTTCACAAGGCTGTGTACAGTGAAGCTTTAGGTTGAAAGGCTTAGGGTGAAACTTTCCATGAAGGTGTTTGAAGAGAGTTGGCAAGAAGAAGGGATGAAGGGGAACAATAAAACACGAAAAAATAAAATTAAAAAATCAGCAAGGACCCACTTCAGTCTTTTATCTGCACTGAGTAAGTCTAGCTCACTTGGTACTATCTCAGTGTTCCTGGAAAGAAAGGAATGTAGCTAGATTCCCTTCTCCACATAGTTATCCAAAGTAAGTAACAGTAATAAAGAGTGACAAATCCCCAGGACCAGATGGTTTCCATCCCAGGATTCTAAAGGAAGTAGGTGAGTACATTGCAGATGCCCTAACTATAATCTTCAAAAGTCCGCTCGATTCAGGAACCGTCCCTCTAGATTAGAAAATTTGCGCATGTCACTCTGCTATTTAAGAACGGTGAGAGAGGGAAACCAGGGAATTATAGACCAGTTAGCCCAACATCTGTTGTCGGGAAATTGCTAGAGTCTATAATTAAGGATAGGGTGACTGAACACCTCGAAAGTTTTCAGTTGATCAGAGCGAGCCAGCATGGATTTGTGAAAGGCAGGTCATGCCTGACAAACCTGATTGAATTTTTTGAAGAGCTGACTAAAGTAGTGGACAGGGGAATGTCTATGGATGTTATTTATATGGACTTCCAGAAGGCATTTGATAAAGTCCCTCATAAGAGACTGTTAACTAAGGTAGAAGCCCACGGAATTGAGGGCAAATTATTGACCTGGTTAGGAAATTGGCTGAGCGACAGGAGACAGAGAGTAGGGATAATGGGCAGGTACTCAAATTGGCAGGATGTGACTAGTGGTGTCCCGCAGGGATCTGTGTTGGGGCCTCAACTATTCACACTATTTATTAACGACTTAGATGATGGCATAGAAAGTCATATATCCAAATTTGTCAATGACACAAAGATAGGCGGCATTGTAGGCAGTGTAGATGGAAGCACAAAATTACAAAGGGATGTTGACAGATTAAGTAAATGGGCAAAACTGTGGCAAATGGATTTCAATGTAGACAAATGTGAGGTCATCCACTATAGACCTAAAAAGGATAGTACAGGGTACTTTCTAAATGGCAAAAGGCTAAAAACAGTGGATGTCCAAAGAGACTTGGGGGACCAGGGACATAGATCATTAAAATGTCATGAGCAGGTACAGAAAATAATCAAGGCGGCTAATGGGATGCTGGCCTTTCTATCTAGAGGACTAAAACACAAGGGGGTAGAAGTTATGCTGCAGCTATATAAAGCCCTGGTTAGACCACACCTGGAGCACTGTGAGCAGCTCTGGGCACCACACCTTAGGAAGGATATATTGGCCTTGGAAGGAGTGCAGCGTAGGTTTACCAGAATGATACCCGGACTTCGAGGGTTAAGTTACGAGGAGAGATTACACAAACTAGGGTTGTATTCCCTAGAATTTAGAAGGTTAAGGGTTGATCTGATCGAAGTTTTCAAGATATTAAGGGGAACAGATAGGGTAGATAGAGAGAAACTATTTCCGCTGGTTGGGGATTCTAGGACTAGGGGGCATAGTCTGGCGATCGAAAAAGGTAGACACAGGCAGACCCGGCTACCAAGAGAGGACAGGATATGCTCTCACTGCAGTCAGGGAGTGGTGGAGACAGAGATGCACTTCCTCACAGCTTGTAGAAAATATCAGGACATAAGGGAGAATTTCTACCCAAAATTCACAAAAATATGCACGGAATTCAGAAATTTGAATGACGACCAAAAACTCCCATACCTACTAGGGGAAGAGAGAAATTGTGTAACACTAGCGGCACACTATGTTACAGCTTGCCATAAACAGAGGGACAACCACTAAATATAAGAAAAGAGTATATATAAATTATATGAAAGTATATTCATACACTCAGGGATATATCTGTTTATACACTGTATGGATAGATCTGTATTTTTGTGAACAAACGTGAATGTTTTTCGATGCTTTGGCAACATAAGATGTAACTTGTCATCATGCCAATAAAGCGATTTGAATTGAATTGAATTGAATTGAATTGAATAGTCTAAAAATTAGAGCCAGACCTTTCAGGATTTAAATTAGGAAACACTTCTACACACAAAGGGTGGTAGAAGTTACAGAATACAGAATCAGAATCCCCCACAGTGCAGATAGAGGCCATTTCGGCCCATCGAGCCTGCACCGACACATATCCCACCCTATCCCCGTAACCCCACGTATTTAATCCCCTACCACTAAGGGTCAATTTATCATAGCCAAATCAACCTAACCCGCACATCTTTGGACTGTGGGAGGAAACTGGAGCACCCGGAGGAAACCCACGCAGACACAGGGAGAATGTGCAAACTCCACACAGACAGTCGCCCGAGGCTGGATTTGAACCCGGGTCCCTGGCGCTGTGAGGCAACAGTGCTAACCACTATGCCACCGTGCCAAAGTTTGGAACTCTCTTCCGCAAATGGCAATTGATGTGAGATCAATTGTCAACTTTAAATCGGAGATTGATAGCTTTCTGTTAACCAAAGGTATTAAGGGATATGGGGCAAAGGTGGGTATATGGAGTTAGGTCGCAGGTCAGTAATGATCTCATTGAATGGAGGAACAGGCTCGAGGGGCTGAATGGCCTCCTGCTGCTCCTTTGTTCCTTCCTTTATTCCTAAAAACCCTTTCTTGAAAGACTGCCTCCAGGAGATCTTCACAAATAGGTTGGAGTTTGCACCAGGTCCTGTATCACTGCAATTCAGGTTACATTTTGAAGTGCCCTGGGGTGGCATGCTGGACATCCTGCACATTTAATAAACTTACTTTTCAAGTTTTTTAACATTATAAGAAAGCGATGTTCCTGAACAAACTCTCCTAACATGAAAAATAGGCGTACGGGCAGTAGAGTTCTCTGTTCATGCGTCCAAGCACACGTTCATTTGTGGCTGAACTCAATTGTGACCTGGAGCAACTCGCGGCTTGCAGTATAGCTCCTCCGTCAGCTGACTATCGCATTCCACAGATAACAGTATATCTGCAGCCCAATAGTGTTCATGCCAACATTGTCACCAATAAGAAACAGAAGCCTAGATTTTCCAAGTGTGACTGGAAGTGGGCTAGATAAAGCACCTGTGATTGGGTGCCTGTCCTTTTGTTGTGATATACCATGTACAGCATTTTCCCTGCCGGTAATCTTTTTGCAGGTGACTTGTGAAGAGTTGCCTGCAAGGTTCTAAAGAGTCACCTGCAAGGTTCTACTGTCCCCTGATTCAAATGCCCTAGGCAACTTCTGCAGAATTAATGTGTGTTTAAAAAGGAGTCAATTCTGGATGACGAAAGCAAAATAACGCAGATATTGGAAATCTGAAATGAAAACAGAAAATGCTGGGAATACTCAGCATCTGTGGAGAGAGAAACGGAGTTAACGTTTCAGGTCGATGACCCTTCATCAGAACAGTCAATGACCTGAAATGTTGGGCTGGATTTTACTAGCCTCGGCGGGTCCGTGGCGGGCGACGTCAGTGATGGGTCCCCACCCCGCTGCTGTCTCCATCCCGGCCTCTGAAATGAATTTCCCCTGATTGGGCTTGTTAAGCCTGCCCAGCGAGTTTCCTGGCCAATTAGAGGAAGCGGGTCTGGTGACGTCATTTGATGACGCGTCATCAGCCAGTTTCCTTAAAGGGACCACGGCCAAATTTATTTTGACATTTCTGCTGTCAGTGTTCTACAGCATTGAGGTGCTGCAAACACTGACGAGCACTGCACAAAGGCACAGGGCTGCACCCATATGCTTATGGAGGGAGTCACAGCACACAGGGAGGTCCTCTTCCCTTCCCACGGGCGGAAGAGACCTCCCCAGGAGACCAACGCAGCCTGGTTGCACATTGCACAGGAGGGCACAAGCAGGGATGTGGTCAGGAGGACCAGGCTGCAGTGCCGCAAATGTTTCAATGATCTCAGTAGATCACGAAACGTTAGTACAAAGCCACACTCAACCTCATCCTGCCGTGCCTCTCATCACATCCCCATCACTCTGCCTTCCCTACCCTACTCTTGCACATCCTTACTCACACCAACTTACCTTGCACCTCCACCCATCCCTCTCTATCTATATTATCACATCCCCATCTCACTAGCCACCCCTCACACTCACCCTCATCCTAGTGCAATCATACCAACTAACAACACACAAGGGTAGGCGCTTGGGTGTTTTATGCAATGTTCATGTAAATTTTCAGTTACTGTGGTGTCAAACATTGAAACCTTTATTTTCAACACTTTGCATTCTTGGACAGATTTGTGTGCACCTTTGGAAGTGGCTTCGTGAGTTGCAGTGAATGGTGAGACATAACGGTACCCCCTGCAATGGTGATTAATGTGAATGGAATGGCTTGGTCATTGCAGGGATGCTTTATGGTGTTGTTGTGGGGTGGTGCCAACCTGACGCATCATGTGGCAGCCAGGGTGTTCAGCGTCAAGTGAAGTAAATCTGGCCATGGTGAGGCCATCCCTGGCATCCCGAGCAGCAATGTGGTCGGGTGCTGCATCAGTTGATTGTGATTGTGGAGAAGGTTGGTGTTGTTGGTGCTGGTGTGCCTGGTGATACTGGTGTGCCTGGTGATGCTGGTGTTGGGGCTGATCATGGTGGGATTCTGAAGACCAAGGTGAGAGAGTTTCAAGGGTACCCATGCTGATAGAATAGATGGCAGGTGAAGTAGAGATGACAGAAGCGATCTGTCAATGGTGGGAGAGGTAATGGGGTCAAACTGGATGGAGACTTGTGTAAAGACTTGCAGCATCCTGAATCTGTTGTGGAAATGCAGTTTAGAGAAGCTAGTGGTTAAGAGAACATTTCTCAGTCAACTGAAAGCTTTGACTTGACATTTGAAGCTGTCAACTCATCAGCTGATTCAATGGCCACTGACCTCCCGCCTCAGCTTCACAGACGAGGTCTGGGCACAGCGAGAAACCAGTGGGTGATCTGTCAAATCCAAAAAGCTGGGAAAATACCATCATTAAGTGGCTGTAAACAAGCCACTAATGATTTGAATTGCCTTCTCTGCCGCAGTCTGTCGGGTCTGCTCAGTGCTGACAGACCCGACATTTGGTAAAGGTGTGTGGCGACGGGTTGACAGCGGGGTCCCGACCCGCTGGGGAAAAAAAACACTTTCCCACCCGACCCGCCACCAATCGTGCCCGCTGACCCCCCCCCCCGACGCGAAATCCAGCCCATTAACTCTGTTCCTCTCTCCACAGATGCTGGCTGACCTGATGAGTATTTCCAGCATTCTGTGTGCAAGCTTTGCAAATTGTCTCCCTGTGTATGCAGCAGATGAACATTTGCACTGGGTCCAGAACCTCTATGAATGAAGAGTAACCAGGTGTACAAAGATGCCTACACTTACCTTAGCTTTTCGGATGCCGCTGAATGTATTCCTCATTAGTTGCTGGAGACGATGGACCTCTGAGGCTTGCCCTCGCTTCACGACCTCCATCCATGCAGCTTGCACTTGGTTGCTTTACAGACGGGTGCCCTTTGGCACCAAACTCGACTTCACCTGCATTTTCTGCAGTAACGCCGCACAGGACTTGTTGCTGAAGGCTGGAGTCTTCGGCAGTGCTCTGATCACGTACATGCTGAAATGAGGTGTCAGGATAAACTCATGTTTCCCCAAGCGAGACTTGAACCCTTAACCAGCTCACAAGGCATAAAGCACTACAGGTCATAGCAAATCGCTTATTGCTGACGTGCTGGCAACTATGCGATTTTTGAATTCACAGTTCTGACTGAATTATGCTTTCTTTATAGCTGAGAAATGTATTTTTCTGTCGCGATTATTGTATGTCACCCTGATAGTGTTCCATCCATTGTATTTAGGATTACTGATGACTCAATAAAACAAAGCATACAGAGGAAATCATATTGTGGCAAGATGTGCTGTTTATTAAGAGTCAGCATATAACAAAGCTGTTGGTACAATTACCAGGAGAATAGGTCAGCTTGAATTTATACACACTTCAGCAACTGCAATCACTTAAATATAAATATTCCCCCACTCGTGCAAAAAGAAGTGAAAAGAAGGAAACAGAAAATATATTGGCCCGTAATTTCCGATCGGAGGCTTCCTGCGTGCGGATGCTTCCTATCGGAAAAAAATCTACGCTCTTACTTGAGGGCTCCCGAGGTTTGGACACTTCCGCTCCTGGGCCTCTCCACAGTCGAAATGTGTGCAGGGCCCAGGTACCCCAGGGGCGCAGGCGGTTCGCAAGCGTCCCTGGGATCACCTGGGCCAGGCCAGCCAATAGGAGAAGGGAATCTCCCTTCATACTTTTGACAGATAGACCCATCAAATATATGAATGGAGATCACCCCAAAAAGACACTAAAACATTAAATACATTTTTTAAAAACCATCATGTTTTTAAAATGAGTTAAAATTACATTAAATTAAATATTTTAAACAAAAATGTAATTTTTTGAAAAAAATGATTAAAGTTTTTTACAGGGCTAAAAATAAACTTACCTTTTTTCAAAGTATTTTAAAATTATAAATGAGTGAAAATGTTTTTTCTCTTTTTTATCAACTCTTATGCTGGTAAAAGCAGGCCTTAGAAACATAGAAACATAGAAGATAGGAGCAGGAGTAGGCCATTCGGCCCCTCGAACCTGCTCCGCCATTCAATGAGATCATGGCTGATCATCCAAATTCAGTACCCTGTCCCTGCCTTCTCCCCATATCCCTTGACCCCTTTAGCCTTAAGAAATATATCTAACTCCTTCTTGAATATATTTAATGAATTGGCCTCCACTGCCTTCTGTGGTAGAGAATTCCACAGGTTCACCACTCTCTGGGTGAAGAAATTCCTCCTAATCTTTGTCCTAAATGGCCTACCCCTTATCCTTGGACTGTGACCCCTGGTTCTGGACTCCCCTGCCATCGGGAACATCCTTCCTGCATCTAGTCTGTCTAGTCCTGTTAGAATTTTATAAGTTTCAATGAGATCCGCTCTCATTCTTCTAAACTCTAGCGAATATAAGCCTAATCGACCCAATTTCTCCTCATACGTCATTCTTGCTATCCCAGGTATCAGTCTGGTGAATCTTCGCTGCACTCCCTCCATGGCAAGAACATCCTTCCTCAGATAAGGTGACCAAAACTGCACGCAATACTCAAGGTGCGGTCTCACCAAGGCCCTGTACAACTGCAAGACATCCTTGTTCCTGTACTCGAATCCTCTCACTATGAAGGCCAACATACCATTTGCCTTCTTAACCGCCTGCTGCACCTGCATGCTTACCTTCAGCGAATGGTGCACAAGGACACCCAGGTCTCGTTGCACTTCCCCTTCTCCCAATCTATTGCCTTACGCTTTTACCAGGCTTAAGTTTTCTCAGGGTTTCCTGCGGGCAGAGGTTCTGCAGAAAGCGGAACTCTCCCCCCACAGAGGCCCTTCTCCAGGGCAGGAGTCCGATCTGTCAAGAGGATTCTTGACAAATCGGAAATACCGGTTTTCAGCGCATGCGCTTCGCATGCCTGAAACCAGCATTTCCAATGTTCCTACGGGTGTGCACACAGCGCGTACACACCCGTAGGCATCGGAAAATACGGGCCAGTGTGATAAACATGCAAATGATTGTGCATCATATCAGATGTTAGGTTTGGGGAGTTTCAGAAGGATTTGCTGCTTTGTTGGGTATGCTCAATGTGAGTATTTAGATGAGCACTTGAAACACAATAGCATACAAGGCTATGGACCAAGTGCTGGAAAATGGGATTAGAATAGATAGGGCTTGATGGCCGGCGCGGACACGATGGGCCGAAGAGCCTCTTTCTGTGCTGTATAACTCTATGGCTCTATGATAACACTTCAAAAAATTTTTAAAATCAATACTGTCCCGCTTGAGAAGTTGAGTATAATGAATCATAATGAAATGCAGCACATTTGGCGGGTAAACATTCTGCTCCCCCTGCAAGAAAGAAGGGAGTATATTAGTGACAGTCTCGTGTGGTGTGTAAAAGAATGTGCCTATCGTGGTCCAATAGTCAGTGTGCAGTGTGTAAGATGTGGGGTGTGGGGAAGTGATGGACATACGAGTCTTGTCCACTGCCTCGACCAGGGCCTCCAAGGCAGCATCGGTGAACCTGGGGCAGAGATGCTGTTTGCCTGTAAGTGGTGTCAGAGAGGTCCAACATCCAGCGCCCCCTCCCAAACAGACGTGCAGCCAATGAACAGCCAATGGTATTATTATAATCGGCGTGCAGCACAAATATTGCGTGCTGCCTGAGTCAAGGCTAACAGGCACATGCACGGGAGCACGCTCGCTTTCGGACACTATCGAATTTCTAGGCCATTGTGTTTGCTATCCTTAAAGCAATGTGGGGGAAATAGCTGTCATGTTTAAAAGGAAGTAGTCACAATACTGCTACTTGACAAGGAGGACTGTACTGAAAGTTCTATCCCTGAGCCTTCAGCGGCGACATATTTTCAGTACCTTTCAGTTGCTGAATATTTTTGGACGGTGTTTGCATTCCCTTCACTATGTCCAGGGGCTGCTCACAGGAGTTCATTAACCACTGGTAATGGGCTCCCATTGTTTTGGAAGCAGTGCTTGCTCGTAAGTTGATATGAGGAAGGTTGGTTGAAATGTTGTCCAATCTTTCTCTTTCCCCAACAGCAGCCGACAGGTTCCAGGCTCTGTACGTTACGACACAGTACTTCACCAGTCACATCTTTAATTCAGAGCGTTTATCTCCTGTCTAAGTAAATGTTAAAATAACGTGGAGCAATATTCAGCATTTAATGAGGGGGACATTCAACCTCAACCCAAAAGGGGCAGGAAGTCGACGGTGCAGCCTCTCCACCTGCCTGTTAGCGCTGCGGGTACCAGGCGGGCGCCTTGCTGTGGCTCGCCGGCTCGGTAATTCCTATCATCAAGTGGCCCGGAGACCAGCTCTGGCGATAGGCAGATAGACCCAGGAGGCAGATGGGACCGTGGGGTGTGTGAGCGGCTCACATTATTCTTAAGGAACCCGGAGGAGCACTGGTGGGGTCACCTGGCCCCACTAAAATAACATTTTTCACTTTCCTTTTTAGGGCCTCTTCCTCTTCCCTGCCTGCTACGAGTAGGTGGATCATGCACACAGCGCGTGCTCCGCCAATTTCCACCTGAATTCTGCAATCGGAGTCCTACAACCAGCATAGGATCTGAATTTGCGTGTTTGAGCAGCCTCCCTCCTGATGGAGAGGCTGGCTGGCTGCTCCACCATTTACAGACCCACCTGGACATTTCACCAGGGCGCCCACCCCCACCCCCATTTTCAGATCATAACCTCGGCCCCTATTATATTTTTATATTTTTTATCCACACCTTTGGTTTGTGCCTTTTCTTTTTTTTCTCTCTCCCACATGGCAGCTGTCTCTCATTCTGCCAGCGCATTTCACACTTCATCTAGAGCCGTCTTTTGTCTCTTTCACAGAATCACAGAATCACAGAAACCCCACAGTGCAGATAGAGGCCATTTCGGCCCATCGAGCCTGCACCGACACATATCCCACCCGATCCCCATAACCCCTACACCAACACATATCCCACCCTATCCCCGTAACCCCACGTATTTAATCCCCCCAACACTAAGGATCAATTTATCATAGCCAATCAACCTAACCCGCACATCTTTGGACTGTGGGAGGAAACCGGAGCACCCGGATGAAACCCACGCAAACACGGGGAGAATGTGCAAACTCCACACAGACAGTCGCCCGAGGCCGGATTCGAACCCGGGTCCCTGGCGCTGTGAGGCAACAGTGCTAACCACTATTTACCTGTCCTATTACCATCTCGTCTCATCTTGAATATCTCTTAATGTCTCTTCACCTCCCAGACCTTCCCTTTTGTTCTTTCATCCCCTCCCCCATTTCCCAGCCCCCAAACTGGCCTTTTAATCTGTTTCATTTCCTGCTTTTTTCTCAGTTCTGAAGAAGGGTTTCGACCTGAACCGTTAACTCTGTTTCTCTCTCCACGGATGTTGCCTGGCCTGCTGAGTTTTTCCAGCATTTTCTGTTGTTATTTCCCATTTTCAACTGCCGTTAAATTCGGCAGGGCCTGCTGCTTTCCAGCCACCCTCCGCACCCCCCACCCCCACTCCCTACCCGCCTCCAAATTAGAATTCCAGCCACAGTGTAGCCATTGCTGTGGTAGCTGTTGAAGACACCCCCTGAGGCAAGCTTTTCTCCATGGAAAGAGTTCTTAGCACCTGCAGAGGAAAGGAGGGGGGTGATAACTGAGGACCATATGATCATTCCTTTTGAAATCTTTTGGATCAAATGCATATCTATTCCAATGTTTTGACCTTGCGTGTTGAACTCCATAGTATTTGTAACCAGTACCAGTAGCTCTTTCTACCAGCAAGGTTGTGTGAAATGTACAAGGTGTCTTTCCCAGTCGCCAAGAAAGTCAAGCTCACAATAAACAGAGAAAAAAGCCACACCGGGCAAGATTTAAACCTTGACCATGTAATTAACAACAACAACAACTTGTATTTATATAGCGCCTTTAACATAGTAAAACGTCCCAAGGCGCTGCACAGGAGCGATTATCAAACACAATTTGACACTGAGCCACATTAGGAAATATTAGGCCAGTCAAAGAGGTAGGTGTTAAGGAGCATCTTAAAGGGGAAAAGAGAGGTAGAGAGGTTTAGGGAGGGAATTCCAGAGCTTAGGGCCCAGGCAGCTGAAGGCACTGCCGCCAATGGTGGAGCAATTAAAATCGGGGATGTGCAAGAGGCCAGAATTAGAGGAGCGCAGATATCTCGGAGGGTTGTAGGGACGGAGGAGGTTACAGAGATAGGGAGGGGCGAGGCCATGGAGGGATTTGAAAACAAGGATGAGAATTTTAAAATCAAGGCGTTTCCTAACAGGGAACACAGGGGTGATGGGTGAATGGGATTTGGTGCGAGTTAGGACACGGGCAGCCGAGTTTTGGATGACCTTAATTTATGGAGTGTGGAAGCTGGGAGGCCAGCCAGGAGTGTATTAGAATAGTCAAGTCTAGAGATAACAAAGGCATGGGTGAGGGTTTCAGCAGCAGATGAGCTGAGGCGGGGGCGGAGTCGGGCAATATTACATATAGCTGGAGTACCCGGCGTTGCCGAGGGAAATGAAGAAACCTCTGCAACTCCAAGTGTGGTTAGGAGAGAGAGAGAGAGAGAGGGAGGGGGGGGAGGAGAGAGAGGGGGAAGGAGAGAGAGAGAGAGAGAGAGAGAGGGGGAAGGAGAGAGAGAGAGAGAGAGGGGGGAAGGAGAGAGAGAGGGGGAAGGAGAGAGAGAGGGGAAGGAGAGAGAGAGAGAGAGGGGGAAGGAGAGAGAGAGCGAGAGAGGGAAGGAGAGGGAGAGAGAGGGAAGGAGAGAGAGAGAGAGAGGGAAGAGGAAAGAGAGAGAGAGAGAGGGAAGGAGAGAGTGTGGGAAGGAGATAGAGAAGAGAGGAAGACACCGTGGGGAAGGGGAAGGACTCAGCCCGGCCTTGGCGACCCGGAGCAGTCTGGTTCAGCCTCACACAGTTGCCAGGGAGAGGGATGGAGTTGATGGCTAAGGAACGGGGATCCAAGACAATAGCACAGATCTTGCGGTCAGCGGCGAAGTGACGGTGCTCGCTGCTGATCTCGAAGAATGCTGCCTAGAAATCTCGCTGGTGTGGATTTCGCCTTTGCCAGCGTTAATTTCAATCTGCGATCTCCGGCGTCCTGCAACAGTGATGTCATCAAGCAGGCTAAGCAGCCAATCACATTGAAGAATTCTCACAGACAACAAACCATGAAGTAAAAAGCACTGATTATCATTCATTTTTTAATCATTTTACAGGGAAGTAAATAGAGAGTGGGACATACACATGGGATTAAGGCAGAAGCTGAAATATCATTAACAAATTTTAAAACAAAATTATTTTTATTATTTTAAAAATCTATGGGAATTTGTATGATAATGGAGAAACTTGACATTCCACAAATATAAAATTAGCTTTTCAGGGCCAGAGAAGATGTTCAGCAGTAATTATGACTTAGTACAACGTGAAAAACCCAGTTACACCTCATTCAACAAGGCGTAACATTTTCGAGGGTATTTACAGCAAGAATAGAGCATAAAAAGTGGAAGTTCACGTCAATTCAAGTGATTTCTAAGATTTCCATCTGCGAGGACCTCAACAGCGCAGCCCGTGGAGGAGCAGCGAATCACTGACAGCAACTTCTGGATTTCCGCGTTTAACTGCGCGTGTGCGGATGCCAGAACATGCTGTTAGTTTCACAGAGTAATGACGGCGAACGCTGACAGTTTCGTCGTCATTACAACCGCAAATTCTGGAATGGTTTCGGTCTTCCCATTGGCCCAGAAATTCGGGTCGGGGGCTTCCCGCGGGTGCAAGCCCCCGACCTGCACTTACCTAGCGCGCCGGCCGTTGTGCTGCCGGCCCGCATGGGATTCCGATCCTGGGCCTCCTCCAACTGCCGGCACGCAGTGCTCGCGTATCCCAGGGGCGCAGTTAGTTCGAAGCGTCCCCTGGGATCACGTGGGCCATGGAGAGCCAATTGTAGCAGGGAATCTGTATTCATAGATTTGACAGGAAGACCTGTCAAATCTATGAATACAATTCAGCCCCAAAACATAACTAAAACTTCAAATATATTTTTTAAAATAACTATAAATTACATAAAATAACTATTTTAAACAATAATTGAAATTTTTGAAAAAATTAATTACAGTTTCTAGTGGGGCTAAAAATAAACTTATCTTTCTTTAAAGTATTTAAAAATAATAAACCTGTGGAAAAAATGTTTTAATTTTACTTAATTTACCTTGTTAAAAGCAGGCCTTGCGACTGCTTTTTAAAAGTGTAATTGCTGGAGACTTACCCTCCTGGAGAAACCTGCAAAAAAAACGGAAGTTCCAGGTGTACGCGCTGCCTCTCCGGCGCACGCGTTCGACCTGTGAACCCCTCCCTTCAAGGGAACGGAAGTTCCGGTTTCCAGCGCATGCGCAGTGCATGCACGAAACCGGCACTTTCGTTGGGCCTACACGTGAGTACCCAGCGCGTACTCACCTGTGGGGACCCGAATTTCTGGCCCAATATTTAGCTGGAGGAAATTTCTGCTCAGCCAGTACTGGATGTCTGAGAAGCAGGCAGACAATTTTGAGACAGCGGAGGGATCGAGAGAGGTGGTAATGAGGCAGCACTGGGTGTCGGCAGCGTACATGTGGAACCTGACGCTGTGTTTTCGGATGATGTCGCCGAGGGGCAGCATGTAGATGAGAAATAGAATTAATGCATCCCCTGTCTGCAACTGTAATTTTGAAAAATTAATTACTAATAAGGTACTGACTAATTTCATTAATTTTCCTGCAGATTTAGCTTGACCTTAAGAACTGCACAACCTGCAAGAATTACTTACAGAATACAAACATTGTTTTATTATTTGAAGTCCTGTTACGTCAATTTTTTTATTTGAATGAAAAATTAATATTTAGCCTTTGGCCCTTCATTCACCACAACATTTCTGCAGCTACTGATCTGCTCAATGACACCCTCACCTCCAGCATTGGTGCCCTTGTCACCCTGGTAAGGCCCTCATCTCTGCTTCCTTAAGTCCAAGAGACGCAGACTTGAATGTCTATGGTGAGCAATTGGTTTAACCATTCATCACCTGATCTGGCTGGACCACATGAAGCACTACCGGGTCCGGCTCTCCTCACCCAAATCTGCTCACTGTTCCAGGATCATCCTGGGATGCAAAGATAACTCCCGGCTTCTCTTCTCCACTACGAACCCTCTTTGTAAATCCCTCTCCCCTGCCTCCTCCACCCTCACCTCCAACAACAAGACCGAGGAGCTTGTGGACTCCTTTGTCCATCCGTTCAGCTGCCTCTATCACTTCCCTCCCTCCCCTTAGTTTCTCTCCTATCTCCCCTCATGCCCTCTCCGAGCTCAGCTTGTACATGAGACCCAATTCCTGCTCCCTCGACCCTATTCCCACCAAACTGCTGACCACCCAACTTCCCTTCCTGGCTCCCATGTTAGCTGATATTGTTAACGGTGCCCTCTCCTCAGGTACTGGCCCCTCCCCTTCAAATCTGTCGTTATCATCCTCTCCTGAAAAAAAACACCCTTGACCCCTCCATCCTTGCAAACTACTGCCCCATCTTCAACCTCCCTTTTCTCTCCAAAGCCATTGAGCATGTTGTCGCCTCTCAAATCCGTGCCCATCTTTGAATCACTCCCAATCCGGTTTCTGCCCCTGCCACAGCACCGAAACAGCCCTTATCAAAGTCACAAATCACATCCTATGTGACTTTGACCATGGTAAACTATCCCTCCTCATCCTTCTCGACCTGTCTGCTCCCTTTGGCACAGTTGACCACTCCATCCTCCTCCAATGCCTCTCCTCCGTCGTCCAGCTGGGTGGGACTGCACTCGCCTGGTTCCATTCTTATCTATCCAGTCGTAGCCAGAGAATCACCTGCAACGGCTTCTCTTCCCGATCCCGTATCATTACCTCTGGTGTCCCCCAAGGATCTATCCTTGGCCCCTCCTATTTCTCATCTACACGTTGCCCCTTGGCGACATCATCCAAAAACGCAGCATCAGTTTCCACATGTACGCTGACGACACCCAGCCCTACCTCACTACCACCTCTCTCGACCCTTCCACTGTCTCTGATTTGTCAGACTGCTTGTCCGACTGGATGAGCAGAAATTTCCTCCAGCTAAATATTAGGAAGACCGAGACCATTGCCTTCGGTCCCCACCACAAGCTCCGTTCCCTAGCCACCGACTCTATCCCTCTCCCTGGCAACTGTCTGAGGTTGAACCAGACTGTTCATAACCTTGGTGCTGTATTAGACACTGAGATGAGATTCTGGCCACATATCCGCTCCATCACCAAGACCGCCTATTTCCACCACCGTAACATCGCCCGACTCCACCCCTGCCTCAGCTCATCCGCTGCTGAAACCCTCATCCATGCCTGTGTTACCTCTAGACTTGACTATTCCAACGCACTCCTGGCCGCCTCCCACATTCCACCCTACGTAAACTTCAGCTCATCTAACACTCGGCTGCCCGTGTCCTAACTCGCACCAAGTCCCGTTCACCCATCGCCCCGTGCTCACTGCCCCGTGTCCTAACTCGCACCAAGTCCCGTTCACCCATCGCCCCTGTGCTCACTGCCCCGTGTCCTAACTCGCACCAAGTCCCGTTCACCCATCGCCCCTGTCCTCGCTGACCTACATTGGCTCTCAGTCCAGCAATGCATCAATTTTAAAATTCTCATCCTTGCAAAATTTAGGACTGAGATAAGGAGGAATTTCTTCACCCAGAGAGTGGTGAACCTGTGGAATTCTCTGCCACACAAGGCAGTTGAGGCCAATTCATTAAATATATTCAAGAAGGAGTTAGATATAGAAACATAGAAACATAGAAGATAGGAGCAGGAGTAGGCCATTCGGCCCCTCGAGCCTGCTCCGCCATTCAATGAGATCATGGCTGATCATCCAAATTCAGTACCCTGTCCCTGCCTTCTCCCTTTATCCCTTGATCTCTTTAGCCTTAAGAAATATATCCAACTCCTTCTTGAATATATTTAATGAACTGACCTCCACCGCCCTCTGTGGCAGAGAATTCCATAGGTTCACCACTCTCTGGGTGAAGAAATTCCTCCTCATTTCAGTCCTAAATGGCTTACCCCTTATCCTTAGACTATGACCCCTGGTTCTGGACTCCCCGGCCATCAGAAACATTCTTCCTGCATCTAGTCTGTCCAGGCCTGACAGAATTTTATAGGTTTCGATGAGATCCCCTCTCAACCTTCTAAACTGCAGTGAGTATAAGCCCAATCGACACAATCTCTCCTCATACGTCATTCCTGCCATCCCAGGTATCAGCCTGGTGAATCTTCGCTGCACTCCTTCCATGGCAAGAACGTCCTTCCTCAGATAAGGCGACCAAAACTGCACATAATACTCAAGGTGTGGTCTCACCAAGGCCCTGTACAACTGCAGCAAGACATCTTTGTTCCTGTACTCGAACCATCTTGCTACGAAGGCCAACATACCATTTGCCTTCTTAACCGCCTGCTGCACCTGCATGCTTACCTTCAGCGACTGGTGCACAAGAACACCCAGGTCTCTTTGCACTTCCCCTTCTCCCAATCTATTGCCATTCAAAAAATAATTATTTCTTAAGGCTAAAGGGATCAAGGGATATGGGGAGAAGGCAGGGACAGGGTACTGAATTTGGATGATCAGCCATGATCTCATTAAATGGTAGAACAGGCTCGAGGGGCCGAATGGCCTACTCCTGCTCCTATCTTCTATGTTTCTATGTTTCTAAATCCCTCCATGGCCTCACCCCTCCCCATCTCTGTAGCCTCCACCAGTCCTACAAGCATTCGAGATCATTGTGCCCTTTCAATTCTGGCACTTGTGCATCCCCGATTTCCATCGCTCCACCATTGGTGGCCGTGCCTTCAGCTGCCGGGGCCCTAAGCTCTGGAATTTCCTCCCTAAACCTCTCCGCCTCTCTCTTCTCCTTTAAGATGCTCCTTAAAACCTACCTTCTTGTCCAAGCTTTTGGTCACCTGTCCTAATATCTCCTTATGTGGCTTGGTGTCAAATTTTTGCCTGATAAATGCTCCTGTGAAGCACCTTTTACAACGTTAAAGGTGCTTTATAAATGCAAGTTGTTGTTGTTGTTGTAAGGTGGAAATCAGTCTTTGTTTAAGAATATTTTTCACCTCTTTCCTCCTGAAGCAGGTTGATGCAGGGATATGGTTCCACAGGCACCTTTTCCAAATGAGCTTTGAAAGTGAGACCTGCCCTCGGGCCTTTATCAGTGTTGCTCATTAACCATCTACAAGGAGGCACACACAAGCTGCCTTGGGTGATTGAGAGCCCAGCAATCCCTTGGTGGACAGGGTTATAATTAGCCCTTAAATCTCCTTCAACTGTTAGAATCATTGCTTTTTTGCAGCAATAAAAAGTCCTCAGTGAGATAATAAATATTACTAGTAATTAAAAGTTTATCATTTCTTCTGATGCTTTTCTGTTATTTCCATCGGATTACATCGGATATACGGCACAGAAACAGGCCATTCGGCCCAACCAGTCCATGCCGGCGTTTATGCTCCACTCGAGCCTCCTCCCGTCTTTCCTCATCTAAATCTATCAGTGTAACCCTCCATTCCCTTCTCCCTCATATGCTTGTCCAGCCTCCCCTTAAATGCATCGATACTATTCGCTTCAACCACTCCCTGTGACAGCGAGTTCCACATTCTCACCACTCTCTGAGTAAAGAGTGAATTCCCCATTGGATTTCTTGGTGACTATCTTATATTGATGGCCTCTAGTTATGCTCTTCCCCACAAGTGGAAACATTCCCTCTGTGTCCACTCTATCAAAACCTTTCATAATTTTAAAGACCATTTACAGATGTTTGCAGATGTTTCTCACGCTCATCTGTTCCATTTCTAATTATATATAATGAGTACCAGAAGCGTACGAGACACACGTTTATAGATGAAACTGCAGTGCATGAGTATCATAATCTTAAATTATGTAAGTACTGCACATCACGTGCACACTTCAAAATGTGAGACACCAGGCCCGTATTTTCCGATCAGAGGCTTCCCACGTGCGGAGGCCTCCAATCTGGAAAAAATCTACGCCCTTACCTGAGGGCTCCTGAGGTGCAGACACTTCCGATCCTGGGCCTCTCCAACTCCAAGTGCGCAGGGCCCACGTATCCCAGGGGCCTGTGCGGTTCACAAGCATCGCTGGGATCACGTGGGCCATGGGGAGCCAATAGGAGAAGGGAATCTCCCTTCATACACTTGACAGATAGACCCGTCAAATATATGAATGGAGATCAATGAAAAGACACAGTAAAACTTTAAATAATTTTTTTTTTAAACCATCACCTTTTTAAAATTAGTTGAAATTACAATAAATTAAATATTTTAAACAAAAATTTAATTTTTGGAAAAAAAAAATTAAGTTAAAAATAAACTTACCTTTTTGAAAGTATTTTTAAATGATAAATGACTGAAATTTTTTTTTTTTTTTCAACTCTTATCCTGCTTTTACCAGGCGTAAGATTTCTAAGGGTTTTCTGCAGGCAGAAGGTCTCCAGAAAGCGGAACTATCTGCCCACAGAGGCCCTTCTCCAGGGCAGGCGTCCGATCTGTCAAGACCATTCTTGACAGATCGGAAATGCCGGTTTCCAGCGTATGCGCGGTGCATGCCTGAAATCGGCATCTCCGGTGTCCCTACGGGTGAGTGCACAGCGCGTACCCACCCCTAGGGATCGGAAAATCCGGGCCACCTAGTTTTATTTCTTTATCATTCTACCTCCAGTGGGGGTGGAGAGCAGTTTATTGACTTAATGCAATTAAAAAGAATTGTGAGCAAAATCATGGGAGAGCCATTAGTTCTGAGATATTTATTATGAATTAAATTCAATCTGGTCAATTGAAAAGGATATGCGGCATGTTAACAGATGGCAAATCTCTGCACTTGGTTCTCGATGGACCATCTGAAGCTCTTCTTGGGGAGTTGTGGCCAATCAGGGTACATGGTCATTGATCGTCTTGGCATGTCTTCATTCATGCAATGTCACTGAAAGCATGACATGCTGATAGTGAGGCAAAAGCAAAATACTGCGGATGCTGGAAATCTGAAATAAAAACAGAAAATGCTGGACATACTCAGCAGGTCAGGCAGCATCTGTGGAGAGAGAAACAGAGTTAACGTTTCAGGTCGATGACCCTTCGTCAGAACTGGAAAAAGTTGGAGATGGAACAGGTTTTTAAGCAAGTGTAGGGGCAGGGAAAGCGGGGAGAAGAGGAAAGAACAAAAGGAAAGGTCTGTGATAGGATGGAAGGTGGAAGAGGTTAAGAGATAAAAGGGATGATGGTGCAAGGCAAAAGGAGATGGTAATGGGACAAATTAAGAAACAAAAGATGGCTCTAGATAAAGTGTAAATGGCAATGGCTGAATGATTGACAGCTGCCACGTGAGAGAGAGAGAGAGAAAAATGAATTGAGGCACTTCTGTGGAAGCATCCAAATTATGATTAGTCAGACATTCATATATCTCAGGTTAACTGTCCCAGTTCACCCGGGAGCAGCCTCAGCACACACTAATCCTCTGCGAAAGTGAGGTATCTCACCTCGGCCCCTATTACATTTTTATTTATATATTTTATCCACACCTTTGTTTTGGCCCTCCCCCTTTCCTTTTTTTCTCTCTCCCACATGGCAGCTGTCTCCCATTCTGCCAGCACATTTCACACCTAATCTAGAGCCCTCTTTTGTCTCCACCAGTCCTATCACCATCTCGTCTCGTTTTGAATACCTCTTAATGTCTCTTCACCTCTTTTGTTCTCTCCCAGCCTGGCCTCTTAATCTATTTCATTCCCTGTGCCTCTTTAGTCTTGATAAAGGGTTTTGACCCGAAACGTTGACTCTAATTTCTCTCCACGGATGTTGCCTGGCCTGCTGAGTTTTTCCAGCATTTTCTGTTGTTATTGAGGTATCTCAGCTGTGTTTGTGGATGCAGATATGCAGGTACTGGTGGGTGGGCACAGAACACCCTTTCCTACAGCCTGACTTGCCTGCCACCCCTCAGTCCGTCCTCCTCTGCCACTTCTAAACGCCTCAGAGAGAGAGGTTCCTTTTGGGAAACCTGTTGGTGCTGATAATGGCGCTGGGAACTAAATCAATTTTTTAACTATTTGGCACAAAGGCTTTTGCAAACCTACATACCAAGCAGAAAAAATAATCTGCAGACAAAATGCATAAAAATTGACTGAATAACACTTACCTTAACATTACTGAGTAACCCTTGACCCTCAACACCCATTTCAGATGGGTGTGATTTAGAACTCAGGCCATTCAGCCCCTCGAATCAAATCAAATCAAATCAACTTTTATTGTCATTGTTAGTGCACAAGTGCAGTACAACGAAATGTAGGCTTGCGGCTCCCGAGAGTGTACATTTAGATTAAGACATTTAAACATTCAACATACATTTGGCTTGTAATACATTAACATAAACATAACCATAATAAAGTGCATTGGCAGATGTGCAGGCTTTAGAGTTTATTTGTGGAGTTCAGTAGGATGACAGCCCTGGGAAAGAAGCTGTTCCTAAATCTGGTCGTTCGGGTGCGAATGCATCTGTAGCATCTCCCAGATGGCAGGAGGGCAAACAGACTGTGGCTGGGGTGGGTAAGGTCTTTGATGATGGTCCGTGACCTCCGTAAACAGCGTTTCTGGTATATGTTCTCTATGGTCGGTAGCCGGGTGCCGGTAATGCGTTGGGCAGTTTTGACTACCCGCTGCAGGGCTTTCCGGTCATAGTAGCTACAGCTGTCATACCATACTGTGATACAGTTTGTCAGGATGCTCTCTATTGTGCAGCGGTAAAAGTTAGAGAGGATCAGGGGTGACAGGTTACATCCCTTCAGCCTCCTTAGGAAATATAGGCGCTGCTGGGCCGCCTTCACCAGAGAGGAGGTATTGAGGGACCAGGAGAGGTCTTCCATGATGTGGACTCCGAGGAACTTAAAGCTGTCCACCCTTTCCACCACAGCCCCATTGATGTGGATGGGGGTGTGACTTCCGCCTTTAGACTTCCTGAAGTCCACAATGATTTCTTTGGTTTTCTTGATGTTAAGGGCTAGGTTGTTATCGGCGCACCACTTCACGAGATGCTGGACCTCCTTCCTGTAGGCTGACTCATCGTTGTTGGTGATCTGGCCTACTACCGTGGTATCATCCGCAAACTTGATGATGGTGTTGGAACCATGAACAGCCACACAGTCGTGGGTGAAGAGGGAGTAGAGGAGGGGGCTCAGCACACATCCTTGTGGGGCCCCCGTGTTCAGGGTCGGGGGGGGTAGGTGTGGTTACCTAATTTGACAGACTGGGGTCTGTTTGTTAGGAAGTCCAGGGTCCAGTTGCAGAGGGAAGTGTTCAGGCCTGCTCCACCATTCAATTAGATCATGGCTGATCTGTATCTCAAATCCATTTCCCCGCCTTATAGTTCCATATCCCTTGATACCCTTACCTAACAAAAATCAATTGTTCTCCATCTTGAAAGCTCTAATTGTCCCAGCATCCGCAGATATCCCACACACCAGGTCATCAGGGAATGACATCCAGGGTATTCCTGCCTAAAATTAACATTGAACAAAAGTTCCTCGTGTTTGGGGTGAGCAGTTCCATGCTATGTTCTCTGCCCCCAGAAAACGACACACAATATACAGAGTGTTGTAAGCTTTTTATTCCGACTGGCATTAAATTGACAGCAAGACCGAGTCTTTTGAAACAATTTGGAAGAAGTTTATTAAACACACACACACCCATGCACATCAAAACAACAGCCTACTAGTATTTATGAACTCTACTCAATTGCAACACGTAAGGTAATGGGTTATATTTACACAGACTGGTACTTCCCTGAGTCAAGCAATGCACGCGGCCTTTTTCCTTACTTCTTGGTCTGGTCTGTAGAGGGAGGGCTTCTTGTTCTTCCGCGTGGTTATCTAGAGAGAGAGCGAGCCTTTGGGTTCCTTGTTTTATATCTTTTTAAGTCCATTGTCTCTTGTCTAAGTTGCTAAGACCCCAGGATTGGGTCATAGTTTCATGGCAGTTCTTGATTGGCTTTCCTTTGAACATGTGTCTGTCTGCAGTGGCTGGTGCCATTTCTTGCTTAAGTTAATCATTTGTTGACACCTTTTAGTGGCTCTTGAGTTTCGATGGTGAGTTTCGATGGTGTCTCTGTGGGGGGTTATGCTGTTATGCAGGTTTCCTTTGTTAAGTTTCACGCCGTTGCCCAGGGAAGATCCATACACATCAAATTTATCTTTATTACATACATCTTGGGGCAGATATTCCGATCCCTATGAGTGGGTATGCGCTGTGTACTCACCCGTATGTACAGATAACTGTAGCTGTAGTAAAGACAGCTGCTTGACGGTAGCTGTAGTAAAGACAGCTGCTTGACGGCAGTCGGATAAATAGGAAGCCATCTTGGCCATGCGGCAGTACTACACGAGCTGGCACTGACTCAAGACCTAATAAAGAGTACTCAACGATATCTACTCGTAAGCCTCTTAATACTATGATATGAGATAACATTACATGGTACCAGGATTTATAGAACGCACGATACGGGCATACCACAACAATGGAAGGGATAAAACCACCGACTAGCCTGCAACTTGAAGGAAATCTGGACGAAAATTGGCACGAATTCAAACAACGCTTTGTTCTCTACCTCACAGCGATCGACGCCATGACTAGCTCTGGAACACGTAAGGTAGCTTTGTTGCTAACAGTGGCTGGCTCGCAGGCAATCGAGCTGTATAATACATTTACGTTCGCAGCTGAAGGTGACAATAATGATCTGGACAAGGTGATAGATTTGTTCGATAAATACTGCAGACCTAAAAAGAATGAAACGTTCGAGAGATTTGTTTTTTGCTCCCGCGGGCAAAAGCAAGGAGAATCCTTTGATGTTTTTCTGATGGATTAAAAATAAAAGCACAAACATGTAACTTTGGAGACTTGAAGAAATCGATGATACGTGATCAGGTCATTTTCGGAATACTTGACAAGAAGGTGAGGGAGAGAATGCTTAGGGACAATGACTTAACTTTGGATGCTGCAGTAAAAATATGTCATGCTAGTGAACTCTCAGCCATGCACATGCAAAAATTCGATGGGAGAACTACAGCAACGGGCGTGAGAGCGCTGGGACTGGACAACCTACCAGTGGATGTAATACACAGAAGGGACACAAGAGGGCGCACAGAGTTCAGGACTATGACGCAATACGATTGCAGATGGTGCGGCAATAGACAGGTGGCAAGACTGTGTCCGGCTTATGGGAAGAACTGCGCAAAATGTAAAGGCAGGAATCACTTTGCTAAAATGTGCTTTTGGGAAGAGAAAACCGAAGGTAAAAAGAAGGTGCATGCTATTGAGACTGAAGACACGGAATCGGAGACTTTGTATGTTGGAATGGTGCAAAATGACTTAAAACAGGGTAAAGATATGGAAAAGGAAGTATATTCCGTAGGACTAAAGACTGAAGTTTGGATAGCCCCCTTGCTGGTAAATGGCACCATTGTTCCCGTCAAGCTAGATACAGGTGTTAAGGCAAACCTCATAAGCTGGAGTGATGCACGGAATCTCAAAGTGAGACCAAAAATACTGAACAAGACAGTGGCTTTGAAGGCGTACAATGGACAAAGTATTGAAACAAAAGGAACGTGTAGGCTGAATGTTAAGGTAAAAAATCGCATTCACCCATTGACATTTGTTATAGTGCCTGAAGGACATGAGTCACTGTTGGGGGATAAGGCAGGTGTGGATTTGGGCTTGGTAAAATGAGTCTATACTATTAATGAACTGAACTGTGTGCAGAGTGCCCCCCAAGACAGTACAAATATAAAGCATGATGCTATAACACACAAGTACGCGGATATATTTCAGGGTTTTGGAGCACTGCCCTTTACATACTCCATCAAACTGAGAGATGACGCACAACCTGTGATTCACGCACCCAGGAGAGTTCCGATGGCCCTCCGTGAGAAACTGCGGAAAGAGCTAGACCGCATGGAGGGTCTAGGTGTCATAAAGAAGACTGAGGAACCGACTGACTGGGTAAATTCCATGGTTTGCGTCAATTCAAAAAAGACTGATAAATTGCGTGTCTGCATGGTTCCCAATGACCTTAACGCTAATATAAAAAGAGAGCACTATCAAATCCCAAAGAGAGAGGAAATAGTCAGCAAAATGACAGGAGCAAAATTCTTCTCCAAGATAGACGCCTCACATGGATTCTGGCAGCTGAAACTTGATGAAGAGAGTACTAAGCTGTGCACCTTTAACACCCCGTTTGGTCGATACTCTTACCAGCGCCTGCCCTTCGGCATTAGCTCCGCCCCAGAAATCTTCCACAGAGCAATGGAGCAAATCATCAAGGGCCTGGATGGTGTGCGGGTGTACGTGGATGATCTGGTAGTATGGGGCTCCACTCAGGGAGAGCACGACACCAGACTGGAAAAAACACTTCAGAGGATACGGCAGTATGGACTCAAACTAAATAAAGACAAATGTCAGTTCAGCGTCAATGAAATCACATTCCTCGGGGACAAGATTTCTGCAGAAGGAATTCAGCCAGGCAAGTCAAAGGTAAAGGCCATACATGACATGGAAAAACCGAAGGACAAGAAAGGGGTTCAGCGGGCCCTTGGCATGGTTAATTACCTAGGGAAATTCATTCCAAATCTGGCAGTGAAAACCGCTCACTTGAGAAAACTGCTGCACCAAGAGACAGAGTTCCAATGGGGACATGAACATGAGAATGAATGGAAGGGGCTGCTACACATTCTAGCAAGTGAACCCCTACTGAAGTTCTTCTGCCCTGAAAAGAGGACAAAAGTGTCCACAGATGCCTCGAAGGATGGATTAGGGGCTGTCCTTCTACAGGAAGATGAAGGAGAATGGCGACCAGTGGCACATGCGTCACGCTCCATGACGGCTACAGAGTGCCGGTATGCGCAAATAGAGAAGGAGTGCCTGGGCTTGGCATTTGGGTGTGAAAAATTTCATACCTACATCTATGGACTTCCCAAGGTTATCCTAGAAACTGACCATAAGCCACTGCTAGGGATCACAAAAAAGAATCTGTGTGACATGTCATCACGGATACAGCGCCTAATGATGAGACTACAATGTTATGATTTTGAGCTCACATATGTACCAGGAACACAAATGTTCATTGCAGATACACTATCCAGGGCTGCGCCTCGTGCCACACAAAACAGTGAAACAGAAGAGGATGTGGACCTTCATGTGGATATGGTCTATGCAGCATTGCCCGCCTCACAGGAACAACTATCAAAGATAGCCACAGAGACATCAAAGGACCCTGTTCTGAGGAAAGTGATGAGAAATCTTCAAGAGGGTTGGAAGAAAGGGTCATGTAAACAATATCATCATATTCAGTCTGAGCTTTCTGTGGTCAATGGACTACTGCTTAAGTGTGACAGGATTGTAGTGCCCATCTCTATGCGACGAGAAATGCTTAACAAGATACATGAAGGGCACCTGGGTGTGGAAAAGTCAAAAAGGAGAGCACGGGAGGCACTCTACTGGCCAAACATGATCTCTGATATTGACCAGATGATCAGTGAGTGTGCTACATGTCAGGAGTATCACTACAAGCAAACAAAAGAGCCCCTCATTACCACAGAGCTCCCATCACAACCTTGGGAAAAGGTAGGAACTGATATTTTTCACTACGAAGGAAAAGACTATTTGTTAGTTATTGATTATTACTCTAATTATCCTGAGATTGCTCTCCTACCCAGCACCACATCAAGAGCTGTGATAACTCACCTGAAGTCAATCTTTTCCAGGCAGGGCATCCCTCGAACTCTGGTCTCTGATAATGGCTCTCCCTGTGCCAGTCATGAGTTTCAGTCGTTTGCTACAGAGTATGAGTTTAAGCATGTAACCTCCAGCCCGCTCTACCCTCAAGCCAATGGAAAAGCGGAGAAGGGGGTGCAGATTGTGAAAAGACTATTAAAGAAAGCAGCACACAGCAACACTGACCCATGTCTGGCCATGATATCGTACAGGGCGGCCCCGCTGGAAAGTGGCAAGTCTCCAGCTGAGCTCTTACTGGGTCGCAAAATCCGTACTCGACTTCCCAGGCATGTCACACCTGATCACAGAGATGAGGTATGGGCAGACAAGGCCCAGAAACTTCAGCGGAAACAAAAAACGCTCCATGACCACACAGCCACTGCACTAGTGCCTCTACAGGAGAAGGATGTAGTTCGCATTGAAGGGCCTGGGTCATGGAATCAAAGAGCCACCGTTCTACAACAGGTTGCCCCCAGGTCATACAGTGTCATGACAGAAAATGGCAATGTGTATCGCAGAAACAGGAGGCACCTACTGAAAACCACCGAGATCTATCAGCCGCAGGAGGACAGAGAGGATGAGCTGATGATGGAAATCCGACAGAGTGACGAGGAGACGAGGGCAATGCCACAAAGTGATGAAGTACACAGGGGTGACAATGAGACAAGGGATCTGTGTGGTACAGACATGAACTTAATGGACACAACTGGGTTGGCCCAGCAAATACCCACTCAGCTACGCAGGTCACAGCGCACCAGAAAGCCTGTCGTTAGACTCGACCTGTAGACAAGGGAAAGACTGTAAACAGCTAATGGACTTCTGGGTGTGGGTAGTGTTTATATGTACCGGCAGTTATTGCAAGGTATAGTTACACTGACAGCTTTTACATGATGTTAATAGTAATTAATAGTAGTTACACTGACTGTTTTTATATGTTGTTAATATGTGTTCTATGTGTTATGTTATGTTATGGTGTTTACTGTTTATGTCATCGTTGAGGGGGAAAGATGTACAGATAACTGTAGCTGTAGTAAAGACAGCTGCTTGACGGTAGCTGTAGTAAAGACAGCTGCTTGACGGCAGTCGGATAAATAGGAAGCCATCTTGGCCATGCGGCAGTACTGCACGAGCTGGCACTGACTCAAGACCTAATAAAGAGTACTCAACGATATCTACTCGTAAGCCTCTTAATACTACGATATAAGATAACATTACATCGTAGGGACCTCGGAGATGCCGGTTTCAGGCATGCACTGCACATGTGCTGGAAACCGGCATTTCCGATCTGTGAAGAAAGGGCTTGACAAGTCAAACGCCTGCGCCGGATAGGCAGCGCTACCAGCTGAAAGTTCCGTTTTTTTCTCAGTCACTTCAGTCCAGGTAAGTCGGAAGCAGCTGTGCCTAGAAAAGCAGACGTACAGCCGGCATTCAAGCTCCAGGAAGAAGAATTCTTTCAGCAGTGGGGCTTGTAAACAGAACATTTTTAATTGTGAAAGTGAGCAAAGTTCTTTGCAGAAAGCCTGAGGTAAGTTTTTACCAACTTTAATTTGTTCAAAACGGTTTTGGATCATGTTTTGAGTAGTGTAGTTATAAGGAGCAACTCTTGCTCTGTGCAAGGCCTAATTGAATTAGATTTTTTTCTTAAATGTGAAAATGACTGTTTAAAAATGAATTATTTAACATTTACTAAAGTTTTAAAACATTATGCCAGAAAATGTCAATTATATTCCTTTAAAAATTGTATGACTTTGTGAAAATGTTAAAGTTCTTAGAAAATCATCTCAGGCCGTGATAATCACCTGGCGGGTATGTCGTGTTCCCAATCCGATACCTCACGTTTCCCACCATAGCCCGACATGATTTTCCAGCCACTCACTTTATTAAAATTACTTTTACAACTCTTTCCATTTTTTCCTTACAAGTACTTCATCTGTTTAAAGAGGAAGCCTGTGAGGAAGAAACATGCCCTTTGACGATGTTGCCCTGATCCTCGGTGCGATTGTGCTTCAGAGAATTGGAAACGCCAGGAAACAAGAAAGAAGACTGAGGAACCATCACCGCCTCCTGATCAGGAGGAACTACTACCCACCCCAGAGAGTGTACAGGAGAGGCTGTCATTTGAGATGCTGTCGGAGGAGTTGTGTGTGAGGAGGTTGCGCTTCAGTAAAGGGGCAATCGGCCAACTATGTGACATGTTAAAGGGGGACCTTCAAACATGCTCGAAGACCCGCACTGCCTTGTCAGTGAACATGACGGTAACCACAGCACTGAACTTCTTTGCAAGTGGGTCATTTCAGGCAGGCACCGGTGACATTTCCAACATCTCCCAGAGTGCTGCATTGGCCTGCATTCACCAGGTCACAGATGCCATTTTGAGTAGGGCTTCAGAGTTCATAGACGTTGACTTGTCCACTCGCCATCAAACGGAGATGGCCCTTGCATTTTATAGCATTGCTGGATTCCCCAAAGTGATTGGGGCCGTCGATGGAACCCATGTTGCATTGAAGGCACCAGTGGATGCGCCTGTGACATACATCAACAGGAAGGGGTTTCATTCATTAAATGTTATGATAGTCTGTGATGCGCACCTCAGGATCCTAAACGTGAATGCAGATCACCAGGGAAGTGCTCATGACTCCTTCGTCCTCCGTAACTCGGACTTATATGGCACCCTCAGCACATTGCCTCCACGATCCGCATGGACATTGGGCAACAAGGGCTACCCGCTAAGACCATGGCTGATGACTCCCTACCGCAAGACCAATAATGAGGCTCAGGAGAGATACAACCAGGCACACATGTCCACATGGCAAGTGGTGGAGAGGACAATCGGACTTCTGAAATCACGCTTCCGGTGCCTGGACAGGTCAGGGGGGACCTTGCAGTATTCTCCTCTGAAAGTGGCAAGGATTGTGGTGGCCTGTTGTGTTTTGCATAACTTTGCCCTGCAGGAAGGACTGACCCTTAACCCTGCAGAGGAGCTCCCTGCTGAAATGGAGGACATGGACGATGCCAGTGTGCCTGTGGCCAGGCCTGATGGGGAGGAGCCAAGTGCTGCCGAAAGTAAGGCTATTCGGGAACAGCTAGTAGTCAACACCTTCACGAGGTGATGATTGTCGCCTTGTACCTCCCCCTCCCCCAGCAAGGCACAGAAAGGAACAGACACAATTTAAAGTGAAACAGTGAACTTTTATTGCAGCATCAAAGACTTCTGAGGTTCAGTTTTGATGTAGTTTATAACTTTTAAATGTTAACTAGCTATTTTCTACTTTTCAAATATTCGCAAACATAATTGGTTTGAATAAAATTTGTAAACAGTTTAAAGTGACTTTTTTGGTTTCTTAGTGCAATAAAGACATTCAAGATGGAAACTAGCTATTTTCTCATTTTCAAACAGTTGTAATTTTAAATATTTTTGCAAATAAAAAAGTTTAAATTTTTTTCAAAGTGACTAGAGGCTGTACTTTTTAAACACAACGGTCACATACACTTTGTCACAAATATATATTTCAATAAAAAAGCAACAACAACATTTAACATTTAAATAAAATGAAACATTAAAGAATTGAACGATTTGCCCCCTCGCATCTGTGCCTGAGGGTCAAAGGAGATGGATTGTGCAAAAGGGTGACACCCTACTGTCTCCTGGGCTTTCCCCCTCCCCATGACCGGAGCCCTCTGCTGCCAATTGAAAAGCCCGTGTGTGCCATCTCTTGCCCTTCAGCAATTGCCTCGTGACAGGGTTGCTGCTGCTGCTGAAAGGCAACGTTTGCTTGCATCAGGACTGGTAGAGCTGCTGTCTCGTAGGCCTGCACTGTGTCTGCGCTGGGAGCCGGTAAGGGCAGTTCTGCCGGAGTCAAAGTCATGGCAGCAGAAAGTGGTTCAAGCAACTGCAAGAGTCGAACGAGAGACTCATTTATCTGATTAAGTGCCATCGTAACATGATCTTGTTTTTGCAACTGCAATACTATCTGATTAAGTGGCATGTTAACATCTTTACCAAGATCATCAATTCCCTGGCTGATGGAGGCAAGAGAGTCAACTTTCATCTCAGTAAGAAAACACATCGATTGCCTCAACCCGTCAATCTGTTGCACCTGAGCTTCTATGTCATTCCGTACTGTTGAATGTCTTTCTGCTTCTCCCACCTGCTCTGCAGTGTCAGGCTGGTGTCTCTCTGTGGAACGACAGTCATCTGTGCCTCGCACAGAGCCAGAGGGGCCAGGAGATGGAGAGGTACTGTGCAGCCACCCAGGGTCCGTACCCTCCTCTTCCACTAGCTGACAAAGCGCAAATTCCTCCTGCTTCTCCACCACCTCACTTACTGCTCCCACTGCATCTGTAACCCCTTCCCCAATGCCCTCTGCTGCCGCAGACTCAACGCACTGGTCATCCTGTGAGTGAGAAGGTTGCTGTCCACCTGTGGAAAGGAAACAGTAAACATTTACAAAGGTAAAGCACGAGCTGCCACATCACACCTAACACACCTAACATTTTTAAACATATAGCTGGCCAGACCAACTCACTTTCCCTTATCCCAATGTCTGATTGTGCAGCAGCCATGGTACAAGCGCTACTAATTCCAAGCAGCTGTTCGACCCTTTCCTCATGCTCGGATAAATCCTTTAGCGTGACAACACCACCGCCTGTCAGTGCACGTTCTCTGGCGTTGTGAACAGTTTTAGTCTAAAATGAAAACAGAAAATATGAAATGTCATGAAACTGCAGCTTTTTCTGCAGAGTCCACCCACCTGCATTTGAGACATGGACACAACCTACTTTGCAGACAGGGTTTTTTTTTCACTCACTAATTGAAATTTTTCAACTCAAACCTGTGGAATCACGATAAGAGTGATGTGCCTCAATAATTCCGAGACTCGAAGGTAGCAGAACAAAACAAGGCTTTTATTAACTTAGAACGAAACACGTAAGCGAGAAAGATGTCGTCCTTCTGGAGACTGGGGCTAGACTGAAGCTAGCTTACAAACGGGGCCAGGTATGGGCGGAGCCCTACACACAGCACATTCCAGTATACAATACAGCACATTCCAGTACACAATACAATGAGGTCTGGGGGAAGGGAAATGACACTGAAACCGATCTCAGTCACAGGCAGTGATGAATGGAAATATTTCATCACAAAGAGCACAATGGATGGCCCTGAGCTGGCCCCAAAGCCATAAAATGTTATGGCAAGCTCAGGTGCCTGGATAATGAAGTCACTTGACTACACACATGCATCGAACAGCTTTTTAAAACTAGTTCAGTTAAATTTAAAGAAATATTACAGTTGACTTTCCTAATAACTGTACAAACCTTGACAGATCGCAATAAATCATTAAATTTCTTGCGGCATTGTTCCGCTGTCCGTGGAATGGTGGAGTTCGCGCTGACAGCCTGGGCAACTTCTGACCAAGCTGTCATCTGTCCTTTCCTCGGCGCCCCGGACTTCCCATTCCCAAGGATCCGCGGGCGCTTTGCCTCAGCCTCACTGAGGAGTGTGCTGATGTCATCGTCACTGAATTCTGAGCTCTCTTAATGATGCGAATTGTGCTTAGTCCTGCCATTTCACTTTGCTGATTAATTAAAATGAATGAAAAAAATGCTTTCAGGGCTTTTAAAACTCTTTAAATTGCTTCAAATCTCTTTAAAACTATTTAAGATTCTTCCAATCTGTGTAAAAGTCTTTAAAAGTTTCTAAAAGTTAGCAAAAGATTCAGAAAACTATAAATAAGCTGCTTACCGTGCTGTTCTGCAGCTAATTCCGGTTTCCAATGCTTCTGAACAGCAGAAAAAAAATCAGGGGCGTGGCCTATGCAAATACAACTTCTGAGGGCGGGTCTCCCCTACGCTCGATGCCCTAGGCTCCGACCACGCTGCGCTCCTGGGCGGCGTGACGTCAGACGCTGCCCGGGAGTCCTCAGAATAAAAATGGTACTCCACGCGGGTCCAGAGCATTAAGGTTGGCGCGGTTCTTTTTTGCAAGTCGGGGGCTTCAGCCCGCGGGAAGCCTCCGAACGGAATACCCGGGCCCTTATATTAATAGTCTCGAGTCCATCACACATACAAAACATATATTTATTCTTACAGTGGTACAAATCCCCACACACAGTTTATGCACACAGTGCTAGGCTATGGTCTCTCAGATTGAAGCACATAGTTGGATAATGTGAACCTATAAATACTTTTGCTAGCTGCTTAAAAATATTGACAGAATAAGAATTAAAAGCATCAATAATGTCACTTGGCGATGAGAAAGCCTGCCTCGCTGTATCTTTTATATTGACTACCCTGATTCCCAAGACATAAAGCGAGCTCTTCAGTCAAGACTGTATATCACCGCCTGTATGAAATAAATAAAGCTCCTAAATGTTTCATTTTAGTCACTAGCACAAAACTGTTGCGTTACAAAAATTTAACAGTGAAACTAATTGATCATTTAAATAATCCTCGGACACAAACAGGACCCTAAAGACTGTCATCCACATTACACAAGTACAATTCCATACAGAACAACAGCCCTAAATGTAAGAAAATGCAATAATCTTTAAATCACTGTCTTTCAAGAATGAAAGCTGTTTTTTTTCCCCAAGTTAAGAGTCATTTTGCAATCTGCAAAATATGCAGCTTTAAAGGGGGAGTAGCTCCAGAGGTGAGTAGGGAAAAGTTTGAAAGGGAATCCCACTTATTTTAGCGCACACATAGTGGAACAGATCACCAACGTTGTATTGCTGAATGGCAGTTCTTTTGGAGTATTAGTATCAATGGGAAACTTTGGTTTTCAAACTGAAATCAGGAAAATGTTTGCTAAAGATTGAAAAGGCCTGGGATTGGGTGGATGGGGAAAAGATGCCCCATAATTAATCTGAAAATAGGTAAATTACACTGCCACTAGAATTATAGACATTTCATCAAATTAGCTGGGTATTTAATCTATTATGGCTGTGTTGTAGGAACGTGGGTTCCTAACTAAAAGACTGAGTTCTACTCAGGCGATCAAACAAAATGAACTTTAATGAAACAAACAGGTTTTAACAAGAAACTGCAGGATAACATCGAATGTAGGTCTGCTCTCTCTGGAGGCTCCACGAGGACTGCCGGGCGGTCCCATGGCTGACGTCATGACGTCATCACGTTTTCCCGCCAGTGGGGAATCACGTGATGAACGGCGTGATGTCATCACGTTTTAGCCGCGCTGTTAAAGTAACCACGCTCTGGACAGTTAAACAGCATAAATAAAGATACAGACTCAGGCTGTAGCTAACATGTTGTTAAAGGAATTATATACAAACGATCTGAGTCCTTTGGTGGCTCCGCCACATGCGCCCCCCGAGAATTGTCTTTAACAGCAAAAGTGAGGCGTCGAGGAGGCCTGACAAGTCTGTCAGAGCGACTTCGGTAACCCTGCAGAGGAAGCTGATGGATGGTGGTCGAGCTGGCGGGCGGTTGTGGTTGAGCTGGCACGGCGAGTGTGGTCGAGCTGGCGGGTGGCTGTGGTTGATCTGGCACAGCGGCTGCGGGCGGTCGGCCACGTTTCGGCGGCTGAGCGACGACGACTGGGCGGTCCAGGTCCAAGTGAGCCGGCTTCAACCGGTCCACCGAAATGTGATCCGGCTTTCCTCCGATGTCGACCGAAAAGGATTTGTCTCCTGATTCGATGACGCGGAAAGGACCAGTGTAAGGGGGCTTGAGCGGATCCCGGTGAGCGTCGTGGTGGATAAATACGTACCCGCCGTTCTTCAGCTCTGCTGGCACGTGGGAGCTCTGTAGGCCGTGATTTGATGTAGGCACCGGAGCGAAGCATCTGGCCGCTTCCTGGTGGCTGACGAGTTGCTGGGAGGCAGACCACGGCTCTGTGGGAGAAGGGAGGAAATCCCCTGGTACTCGGAGCGGCTGGCCATAAACGAGTTCTGCCGAGGGCGATTGCAGGGCTTCTTTGGGCGCCGTACGAAGACCCAAAAGGACCCATGGGAGTCTGTCCACCCATCCCGCACCTTGAAGACTGGCCCGTAAGGCAACTTTAAGCGACCTGTGGAATTGCTCGCACAGGCCGTTCGCCTGTGGATGATAGGCGGTAGTGCAATGAAGTTTGGTGCCGAGCCCCTGAGCTACAGCGTTCCAGAGCTCCGAGAAAAATTGTGGCCCACGATCGGAGGAGATGTCCGCCGGTATCCCGAAACGAGCAACCCAACAGGAGATGAAAGCTCTCGCGACGTCTGCCGAAGTGGTGGAAAGCAAAGGAATTGCCTCTGGCCACCTAGTGGTGCGGTCCACCATGGTGAGGAGATGCGTATAACCATGGGAAGGCGGAAGTGGCCCCACAAGGTCCACATGCACGTGGTCGAAACAACGCTCCGGAACAGCGAACGTAGCCACCGGAGCTTTTACATGATGCTGGACCTTGGCCTTCTGGCAGACCACGCAGGTGTTGGCCCAATCACGGACATCGAGGTGCATACCTTCCAGACGAACTTCGCCGACATTAGCCGTTGTGAAGCCTTCATACCAGGGTGCGACAACCCGTGTATGGCGTCAAACACTTTCTGGCGCCATGCGACTGGCGCGATAGGTCGGGGAACGCCCATGGAGACGTCGCAAAGGAGCGTGGTGCCTGCGGCCTGGAAACTGACGTCGGTCGCTTGGAAACTAGAGGGGACGGTTCTGTATGATTGGACCTCTGGGTCCGAGGCCTGATCCGCAGCCATGAGGGCGAAGTCGATCCCAAGGTGAACCGCATGGACCGTCGCACGGGAGAGGCAATCCGCTACCAGGTTGTCCTTACCAGACACATGTTGAATGTCCGTGGTAAATTCAGAAATAAACGTCAGGTGACGTTGTTGACGAGCTGACCACGGTTCGGCGGTCTTGGCCATGGCAAACGTTAGAGGCTTGTGGTCGACAAAAGCCGTGAAGGGACGTCCTTCTAATAAGAACCGGAAATGGCGGATGGCTAGAAAAAGGACCAGCAACTCCCGATCGAAGGTGCTGTATTTTCTTTCATTTCTCCGTAGCTGATGGCTGAAAAATGCCAGCGGTTGCCACGTGCCGCTCACCCACTGCTCCTGCACTGCGCCGATGGCGTAGTCTGACGCGTCTGTGGTAAGGGCGATGGTGGCACCTGGAAGCAGTTGCCCCAGCATGGTTGCGTTGGCCAAAGCGCTCTTGGTGTTGATGAACGCCTGGTCCGTCTCGGCTGTCCAGCTGATTGGATCCTTACCGGACTTGCCCTTGAGGGCCCCGTACAAAGGCTGCATTAGCTGAGCTGCCTTAGGGACGAATCGGTGATAGAAATTGACCATCCCCAGGAACTCTTGCAGGGCTTTGACGGTTGGCGGGCGCCGGAAAGAGGTAACAGCTTCCACCTTCGTCAGTAAGGGGACGGCGCCGTCTGATGTTATGCGGTGTCCCAAGAAATCGATCCACTGCAGGCCGAACTGGCACTTGGCCGGGTTGCTGATCAAACCGTGCTGACTGAGGCATGTAAAGAGGGTACGCAAATGGCAGATGTGCTCTTCCTTGGTAGCGCTGGCGATGAGAATGTCGTCGAGGTAGACGAAGATAAAGTTTAGGTCTCGGAGCACGGAGTCCATCAAGCGCTGGAAAGCCTGTGCCGCATTCTTCAAGCTAAACGGCATCCGCAGGAACTCAAAAAGGCCAAAAGGGGTGATGACTGCGGTTTTCGGGACGTCTTGCGGGTGCACGGGAACCTGGTGATACCCCCGGACGAGATCGACTTTAGAAAAGATAGAATTTCCCACCAAATGGGCCGAGAAATCCTGAATATGCGGGAACAGGTACCGATCAGGAGTAGTGGCATCATTCAGGCGTCGGTAGTCACCGCATGGCCGCCAGCCGCCGCCTGGTTTCGGAACAATGTGGAGAGGCGAAGACCAGGGACTATTCGACCGGTGAATAATCCCCAGCCGCTCCATCGTGCCGAACTCCGCTTTCGCAGCCGCGAGCTTGCCGGGTTCAAGCCTTCTAGCCCGTGCATAAACCGGGGAGCGAGTAGTGGTGATATGATGTTCAACACCATGCTTCATGGCCGAGGAGGAGAAAGTGGGCCTGGTCAGCTCCGGGAACTCTCCGAGGATCCGAGTGAAGTCATCCGGAGAAGGGAACGCGCAGGTGGTACCGTGGTGGCACGGAATCGAGTGGAAGGTGGCTGCGTTGATCAACCAGCGGTGCCGGACATCGACGAGGAGGCCGTTGGCACACAGAAAATCCACCCCTAGGATGGCCTGCGAGACTGTGGCTGTGACGAATTCCCAATGGAAGCGCTGACCGCCGAAACAGACTTGGACCCGCCGCTTTCGGAAAGTTTGAATGGCTGCGCCATTAGCCGCCACGAGAGAAAAGCCGTGGTCCCCGGCTTGCATATTGAGATTCGACGCAGGTAGGATGCTACACTGCGCCCTGGTTTCACAAAGGAAACGTCGACCCGATAGGGAATCAGTGATGTAAAGAAGTTTCCCCGAAGATCCGATGGCCATCGCAGCCGCGGAGCGCCCATTAGACCTGGTCCTCCTTCGCCAGGAACGCTGCAGGAGCTTTGTTTTTTTTGGGGCGAAAAGCTGCAGGGAGAGCGGCAGCGTCATGCTTTCGCGCCAAAACGGGCGTGGTAGGAGCACCAGCCCGCTGCAAGAGGAGCTGGAGCCGCGTCTGTGGGGGATGGGCATCTCGTGGCAGTGCAGCACTGCTGGGTTACTGTGAAAATCTTATCTGCTTCGGCAGCAAGTTCGGCACAGTCTGTGACCTCGGACCTGGCTAGGGCAGCCTGCACCTGCTCCGGCAGTTGGCAGAGGAATAGCTCCCGGAAGAGGAAGCATTCCGGTTCGGCACCTAAGAGCATGAGCATTTGGCTCATGAGCTCGGACAGTTTGGAGTCCCCGAGGCCGGGAGCGCGTTCTGACTTCGAGAGCCCGAAGACCTGTAGCAACCGTGCCTTTAACGTATCATACTTGCGGTCAGTAGGAGGACTACCGAGGAGGCTGACGATCCGCGAGGCAGTGGCGCTATCGAGGGCGGAGACTACGTAGTAGTAACGGGTCTGATCCGCGACGATGTTCCTGATGGCGAACTGGGCTTCAGCCTGGATAAACCACGCGGCTGGTTGTTGCTCCCTGAACTGTGGCAGTTTCAGAGTCACGGCGTTCGTGTCCATGCTGAAGACCTTCCGCGAAAACCTTTCATGAAAGTCGGGGTCACCAATGTAGGAACGTGGGTTCCTAACTAAAAGACTGAGTTCTACTCAGGCGATCAAACAAAATGAACTTTAATGAAACAAACAGGTTTTAACAAGAAACTGCAGGATAACATCGAATGTAGGTCTGCTCTCTCTGGAGGTTCCACAAGGACTGCCCCTGCAGTCCCGCGGCTGACGTCATGACATCATCACGTTTTCCCGCCAGTGGGGAATCATGTGATGAACAGCGTGACGTCATCACGTTTTAGCCACGCTGTTAAAGTAACCACGCTCTGGACAGTTAAACAGCATAAATAAAGATACAGACTCAGGCTGTAGCTAACATGTTGTTAAAGGAATTATGTACAAACGATCTGAGTCCTTTGGTGGCTCTGCCACAGTGTCAGTGTTGACTTCACATGAGAGCTATCTATGATATTCCCATTTCCCTGCTCTTTCTCCATACATTTCAATATTTTTCTTCTAATGTTTATCTACTTTCTTCTCAAATGTCATGATTGACTCATCATCAACATCCACTTATTTATGTACCCTTGTTACTGATTTAACAACCAATGGAAATAATATTTTCATTATTCACCCTCTCAAACTCTTTAAAACATTCTATCAGATCTCTCTCCCCTTAGCCCTTTCTGCACCATTATACTGTCCTGGCTTTTTAAGCCTCTTATTATATCTTCCTACCCCTAGTATCCAGTGGGCTCAATTTTTATTGGGCCATTGAGGCGGGATTGGAGGCGTGTGGGGGGTTAAAATTGCAAAAACTGGCGGGCGGGCCCAACCCCGCCTCCATCCCGCCTCCAAGCAATTTTCATTGAATCGTGTCTAATGGTCCCGCCTCCGTCCCGCCTTCAAGAGGCAGGATAGGCCATTAAGGCCCTTAACAAGCACTAAATTGTCTCTATAATGCCATTTGAAAGGTCTTTGTAATTTTAACCCTTTTCTCACGTGAAACACGCCTGTTCTGAAACACGACGGTGAAACCTGGCGGGAGCACAATTGGATTGCTGACTATCAGCTGCAGCTCAATCATTAAATAGGAGATTTGATCAGCCATCATTTGCAGGTGGCAGGACTTTGTTGTCTCAAGTCTGGGAGAACTTTTAGAAGGCATAACCACAGCTGTGGAAGTTTGGAGCCTGACACCCATCTCCAGTGTGACCTCCTGGGAAACCCCTCTCGCCACCTTCACTGAGCGCTTCCTCAACTGAGGCATATACCAGAAGAATGGGAGCCATTTATTTCCTTCCCTTCTGGACATTAGATGAGGACGAAGACCAGCCGCGGCACCAGCAGAACCATGTACAACAGCAGCACCAACAGCAGCAGCACCAGCAGGAGCGCCAAGCTGCTGCTCACCCACCTAAAGCTGCACAGGCCGGAAGGGGCCAGCGCCTGGAAGCCCATCGGCGCAGGAGATACCCCCCAAACAGGGTCTACAGACACAGGGTCAGCTACCTCAACATGTCTGAGCAGCAGTGCCAAAGGTGGCTCCGACCTTCGCGAGAGGTAGTGGGTGACATCTGCGCAATGCTGCAACAAGACCTGCAGCCCAGAGGACCAGGTGGACAACCCTTACCAGTGGCCATCAAAGTCATCACCGCACTCAAATTTTTTGCCTCAGGCTCATTCCAGGGATCAGCAGCAGACATCAGCGGCATTTCCCAGGCGGCCGCACACACTTGCATCACGCAGGTAACCGATGCCCTCTTTGCCATCACGCACAATCACATCCATTTCACCAAGAATCAAGCAAGTGTCATGGCGCGTGCGGTTGAATTAGCTTATCTGGCAGGCTTTCCAAGGGTGCAGGATGTCGGTGACTGCACACATGTGGCCCTTAAGGCACCCCATCGCAATCCAGGTATTTTTGTCAACTGCAAGGGCTTCCACTCCCTTAACGTTCAGCTGGTGTGTGATCACAAGAAGGAAATTTTGCATGTTTGTGCCAAGTACCCTGGCAGTTGCCATGATTCCTTCATACTGCGTCAGTCTAGTGTGCCTCCACTATTCAGTCCACCAGACCAACTTAACGGATGGCTACTTGGAGACAAGGGCTATCCCCCGAAGACGTGGCTAATGACGCAGTTGAGGAGATCATCCAACGAAGCCGAGGAGAGCTACAACTCCAGCCACATGTCCACCAGATCCATAATCGAGCAAACCATCGGCGTGCTGAAGATGTGCTTCAGATGCCTGGATAGATCAGGTGGAGCCCTGCTGTACTCAGCAGCCAGGGTCTCCAGAATCGTCGTGGTTTGCTGTACACTTCACAACATGGCACAGCGTTGCGGCTTGCAAATTCCTGAGAACCAAGTGGCTCGTCACATATCCTCCTCAGATGAGGAGGAGGAGGAGGAGGAGGTAGAGGAGGAGAACAAAAATGAACATCTTGCAGAGGCCCATCAACCAGCAGCAGCAGTACGTGAGAACATTGCTGCCCGGGATGCAAGGAACGCACTCGTCTTGGCCAGATTTGCTTAGCCTAGCCAATCAAGCACTTTTGCCTCGCAGCTTCTTACCTGAGCATCGACAATGGCCAAGAACGAGCGGATTCCTAGCAATTTGACCACCATACTGACAATTGCAAGTAATCCTAAGCCCTCAATGTGGAAGTCCCATTCGCGAAATGACACATGCCACAACTACAGCAGTAGCCATCAGATTTTTTGTTTACAGTAATCATCTGATGGCTTTTTAACGTAAAACATCAAATTTTACCCAAGTGACTACCCTTGTGACTATTTGTGCAGTATCTTTCTCACGCATGCTCCTACGTGGTGCTTCCCCTGTGGCTTCAGCAGATGTGGAGGCCCCTTTCTCGCTTTTTTGCTGCTCCTGTCTCGACACCTTTGGCGGGCATCCTCTGGGGTTGCGAACCTGTGAGGGCTTGTCAACAGTCTGCTGCTCCTGCGGCTGTGCAGGGGTTGAGACGCCGATCTCAGTTGGGTGTGGACTCTGGTGGGGCTCTGACCGAGGGCTCTGCAGTGGCATGGGAGTGTGAGCACTTGGAGAGGAGCCCCCACTTTTTGATGTCTGCCACCAACTTCCCTCTCATGGGTCAGGTCCCCCTCAGCGCTTGCAGTGGCTTGAGAGCACCTTGCTGCACATCAGGGGGGCCATGGGGACCCGTATCTGCACTGGCAGCTCTACTCAGAAGGACTTCCATGAAGGTCTGGTTTCTCTGTTCAATAGATGACCATCGCTCCTCCAGAGATGTCATTCTATTCAGAACACTCACCATAGTTTCTGCACTCTGGCGACTTATCACCTCCATGGAGGTTGCCATCCTTGCCATGGTGATGCGTTCATGCGCCAATGACTTCACAAAGACTCTGCTCATGTTCGCAATGGACTCCTCCATTCGCTCCACACTCGCAGTGACCCTGGAGACAAAACTTGCCAGAGACTCCTGCACCTGTTCTTGGAGTTCCAGCACTGCTGATCTTATGAGCCGAGCTGGCAGAGTCCTGCGCCCTCCGACTAGGACTCTCCACTGCTGTCCCTGTCTCCACAATCTGCTGATGCTCACTTGTGAGCTGTGATACACCAAGTGACAACACTACACTATCTCGCGATGGTCCCACCGAGGTGTGAGTGTCTGCGCTGGTGCTGGGTACACTGAATTCTGCTGACGCTGCGCCCTCAGAGGTTGCAGCTTCCTCTGAGGAGTCTGAATTCTCAGGCTCTTCCTCCTGGCTAGTGGGGACGGGTGCTTGCGATGGTCCTGTGGGGGAGTAAAGGAAAGAGTCAGAGATGTGATGCCAAGGTTACATGCATGTTGCATATTGCAGATGATCATAAGTCCATCTGTTAGAGCTTCAGAATCATTATCAGCGACTCAAGCAATGTCATTGAGAGAGATGGAAAACTATTCTGTCACCAGCTTGCTGTGATGCACCCATTTGTCCATCCCCCACTTGCGCATCGTCCTCCACTCCTACGATCTCCAGGACCGCATCCTCCCAGCGGGTGAGGTGGGCTTCTGAGGGTGGCCCTCCTCCTGTCCTCGCTCTTTCTCTTTCATTGTGAGCTCTCTTTTCCTGCAATGAGGGAGACAAGTAGAGGTTGAGTGAGAATGAAGGAGTGAGTGTAGAGATTCCATAGCATAGATGCTTAGAAGGAGACAAAGGTGGAGTGAGGTGGCAAGACCAAGGGCCTTCCCTGTGTGTTGTCAGTTGTTTTCAAAGCATCAGAGTGATAGAGAGTGTGAGGGCTGCATGGTGGAATAGTTCTGTGAATGTGAGCATACAGAGAGAGGGAATGGGTAAGGTTGCATGGATGTCAGTGTCAAGTGGGATGTGGAGGAAGAGATTGGTAAAGCTGAGTGCTGGTGAGGAAAGGCAATGGGGATCAGATTAAGGGTGATGGAAACATCATACAGTACTTACTTTTCCAGTGCGAAGAAGGTCATGGAATCTTTTCCTGCACTGCAACCACGTTCTTCGTGTAAGCCCCAAGGAGTTGACTTGACCTGCCACCTGTAGCCACACAGCCTTGGTCTGGCTGGGAGGCCTCTTCCTCGCTGAAGAAGGGACGAGGACCTCCCTGTGGGCCCTAGCACCATCCAGTAATGCCTGTAGTGAAGCCTCATCAAATTTGGGCGCAGATCTGGCCCTGCCGCTGGCCGTTCCTCCTGCAGGCTCCTGTGCCATCTTAATGTTGAAGGTTGGAAGCCTGCAGAGGAAGCAAGGCTTGCTGTGGACCTTAAAAGCAGCAGCAATGATTATGTCATATTCTGTGACTTTCTGACTGGAAATATTCAATTGCCAAGGCTTCCCACATGCTGGAAATCAATTGGCCAATTGTATTAAATTTGTATCAATCTCACAGACCCATTTACAATCGTGTCGGAATCACTAAATTCGGTGAAACTGCCAATTCCCCGCACCTGAGGTAAAATCGACCCCATAGTCTCTTATCTCAACCTGTCATGTCCCCGCCCCAGTCTGGAGTCAGTAGCCCATACACACCAAGCTTGGCCTGCAGACGCCTTCAGTCAGAGGCCTCATTGTTCGTAACTGCTTATTATCAGTTGTTTATGTTCAAAGCTGTCCATGCAGGCAGCCAGCCATACAACCTAACTATTTAAATTCATTATCAGACTGTTGTACCATGAAATGAATCATTAAATTCTATTCTATTCTATTCTTACACACTGGTTAATTTACGCATCTTAGCAAGCGATTCTGTTAAACAAACTCCAATTCCTACCTTAGCATTATAATATGGTTATTAGTAATAATGGAAGAAACACAGGTTTGGCCTTCATTGGCCATATTAAAGATACATGAACAAAGTCAAAACCCTAACTTACAAACAACAGACAGCTAGCCTGGCAGGGCAAGGCCATGCTATGGGCCCCTGTGTGGGATGTTATACATCATCTAACTTAACTAATTAAAAATACTGACTCCAATTCTAATGCAAGTTTCTCCAGGAACCCGAAACTTACGCAGTCCCAGTAAAACATAACTGATACATTAGCCCCCTACTTGTCTCAAGCAATAATACAATCATTTAAACACAGTATTATTTGGATCACAGTTTCATTCGCATAACCATATACATTTTTAGGCACCCCTAATTTCTAACAGGTTGGAGCCCAATTGTTTGTTCTGTGTCAAGCTAGCACGGGGCCACTCCTGTAGCTATTCTGAAACAAAAGTAGTCGACTGCTGTAGCTCTCATAATTAAATTAGATCAAATAGCCATTCATCAATTACGAATGGATAGTCAATCTCAGACCATGGCAGAAATGTTTGTGATTCAATGTAATGGTCCCAGTTGATTAAATATTCAACACCTCCAGAAAACTATTATGTGGGCTGTAGAATCTTGCATTTTGTGGAAACCCTTGCCAAGCTGTCTGGGCTCAGCTAATTGCTTTCTGTTGAGAGGTCTGGTGAGACCTTGGGTACTAACCTTTTGCATACTGTTTCTAATGATTCAAAATATACAAGTTAAAAATTCAACACAGTCAAAAAGTACATTTTTGTCACTATGGCTATGGGGCAAGGGCAAGGCAGTAAGATTGGCTTTGAATCGCTCGAGCAAAGAGCTGGCACAAACACAATGGGCCAAATGGGCCCTGTCTGTATTGGAAACGTCAATGATTCTATGCTTGGAGAGCAGATATACAAAATAGGCAGAGCACGGTGGCATAGTGGTTAGCACTGTTGCCTCACAGCACCAAGGACCCGGGTTCAAATCCGGCCTCGGGCGACTGTCTGTGTGGAGTTTGCACATTCTCCCCGTGTTTGCGTGGGTTTCCTCCGGGTGCTCCGGTTTCCTCCCACAGTCCAAAGATGTGCGGGTTAGGTTGATTGGCTATGATAAATTGACCCTTAGTGTTAGGGGGATTAAATACGTGGGGTTACGGGGATCGGGTGGGATATGTGTCGGTGCAGGCTCGATGGGCCGAAATGGCCTCTATCTGCATTGTGGGGTTTCTGTGATTCTGTGAAATAGGTTGAAAATAAGAGAAGTCAAAAGAACAAAGTGAGAAAGAAACCAGAAGAAAGCAAACAAAACACAAAGATGGGGAATATTAAAAAAAAACCTATTATACATAACATAAAGTGGCATATAATAGCACACACAAATTAATCACTCAGTGTACCTAAATTGTATATTCAACCCGAAATTGATTAAATTTTGCATTTTGTGTTAAACCAGGAATAAATCAGTTAAAGCACTGAGGTTGAATATAAAGCAGAAATACCAGCAGAAATTGTTCATTAATCCAGTAAATATTCCAGTAGAATCTACAGAGAATTAATCTGTGCCTTTTAAATTAATGTTCTCATTAACAGGCACACTTTAACTGCCATGTGTTGCATCTCCAATAGGTTGAAAAGGGCAAAAATGTTGTTAGAACATTATTTGAATATGACAGCATTAGCTACACCAACTAGAGACATTTCTCTGTAAAGAAATGAATTTGAGGTGAATTTTGTTCAAAATATAAGAGGAGACCATAAAGCTGCAGGAGGAGGAGGCATAAGAAAGTTCGGCTAATTTGGATGCACGGCAAAACCAACTCACAATTTGTTGGCTATCTTGTGACAATGAAATGCGAAAAATGCACTGACTTTGGGAGACTGGAACAGGATTGCCTTAGGCAGATACATGGGGGCTAATTTTCAAGTTGCCGCAGCACTCCAACATAAGTTAGGCAACATACGGTTTGCATGTGCCCGGCTTGAACATTGCTGAACCCGATTGTATTTCTGGGTTCAGTACATTTGCTTTACACGGGTGAACATCAGGCATGATTCATGCCTTCTATTTGCTGCTTGTTCATTTGGGGGGGTGAGGCCATGCACGGACTATTACTGACTCAAACTGTTTCTTCCTAACCACGCATTCTTACAGTATTTGGGCTCGTTTCCTATGGTTACCCATTAAGCAGCACTGTACACTCTCCTTTGTCATCATCACCTCCTTCTGTAGGATCCTCAACTATAAAATCCCCTGCCAGCTCCTTCCATGTACATCTGCATGATGCATATTTCTGTCAGCCCTCTGTCTATGGATACCACCCTGAAACATCAGTGCATGTCATGCCACCAATGTCACTGGTTTTGCAGGCGGAGAATATAACAAGCGGGAGAGGATGAAAGGAAGGGGACTGCCAAACCTGCAACCGCTCTCTCCACCTTTGAGGAGCCGACCCTTCAAATACAGGGATGGGCTTTGAAGAGGAAGCCGGAGAAGGGAAGTAGGGGTCCTAATCAGCTCTGAATTCATAGCACACTGAGCCTTACATTAGTCTCCATCACATGCTCACTGACACCAAAGCATGCATTGAACGGCAGCACCATAGGTCAATGTGACGTGCCACCAAGTTGTAATAAAGAGGTGGAAACACATCCCATGGAAGTAGAACCTGAGGCAGTGACCAGAAGCAGCCAACACCACTTATTGTTAATAACAACAGAAAATGCTGGAAAAACTCAGCAGGCCAGGCAACATCCGTGGAGAGAAAATAGAGTCAACGTTTCGGGTCGAAACCCTTCTACAGAACACTTATAGATAAATACCTGTAGAACACAACAACCACTCATAGTTTTTAATATATTATAAGTGGATCATTCTTTGTGCACCCCTATGGGATAAAATAAACCGCTTTGCATACAATATTCCATTCAAAACTCTTTTCCCTTGACTCCCAGGATCACTGTTATATTGAGAGACAGGAGTAATACATTTTGAATAACTCATTTAAGTGGAGGTGCTAAGGCATTTTACTCTTTTCTAGGCAACATAATAAGATAAACAAATAATTGATGAACGGTGATTATTCACTGACAGGAATCAGACATGGTTGTAGAAAATGACATCCCTACTAAGTAGCGTTGTTGGCAAAGCTAATGGGGAGAAAAGACTGATAGCTTCCTTGAGCACATTTGCTGAGACAGTCACTCTTATTTATTGAGGACAGGAGAAGGGAGAATCTTACTGCCATTAAGTAGTGCCACTGGTTAAATAACCTTTCCGTATAGGCCTATTAATACTGATCGTTGCTGATTGTGACATATGAAAATAGGGGACTGAAGGCAGGATTTTCACTTGGACAAGAATCCGAGTGGAAGGATGATGGAGCATGCCTTGCTACTGCTGGAAGTCGAGTAGGCCGAGCCTAACTTTAATATTGGAGGTGAGCTCCCCGAGGGTGGCACGGCCTCTGATTGAGAACTTACCATTTGTAGCGGGGGGGGGGGGGGGGGTTGGAAATTGAAGGGTTCCTCAAGATTTAAAGGCATGCAGCTTAAAGGGATCGCACCAAGAAAATTAGCCTGCTTGCAATTAGAGATTCAAACTATGCTCAGAAATATCAGCTCATCTTCGGTAACTAAAAGCAATACTTGCAGGTAGATTTTGAAACTGATTATTGATTCTTTCATTCACAATCAGAAAATATAATTGAAGTCTAGTCTTTCCCTGTTTCCTTTCTTTTACACTTGCATTTACTTCCCTCAGGAATGGCTGTAAAGTCTGCAAGAGGGCTCAGAGCCAGCACTAGCAGTGGATATGCTTTTCCAAGAAAGTTAGACAAGGGAATGTCTCACTCTTTGGGTTGGGGAGATGCAGGCTCCAAAAGCAGTGGCAGGAGGAGGGATGCCCTGTATCTGCGGAGGGGGGAGGGGTGGGGGGGGAGAGGAACGAGTCCACCTCACCCTCCCGTCCCTCCTGTCCTCTCCTGCACCAGCTGGTTGGTGCTGCTCTGCCTGGCCTCATGTCCTCCTCCCAATCCTCCTGCAGACCAAGGGAAGATCCCGAGCTAGATGCCGATGACCAAGCCCTCCCTTTCTTCTGGTGGCTCCCATAATGTGTCCAAATAAGGTAGAGTTGCACAGCACTCGCTCTTCTTATGTGAAGTTCTCAGAGAATTTCCAGAATAAATTGTTGGTGAAGTCTTGACAAAGTTTCCCAGAAAGTTTCCCAATGTGTTTCAAAAGTCCTCCTCAAACCTCCAGCAGCAAGTGAACAGTAAAAGGTGATATACCTTTAAGCAGTGCTCGAAATCCTCAGCAACGACTGGTTTACTCCCAGTCAGCTGGTCGCTGTTAGCAGAGGGCGTTAGTTGAAGCGCAGCCCCGTTAATGAGCTCTAGCAGGCAATTTAAATGGTACCTCGGGAGCCTACTGTCAACAAGGGCAGACGTCGATGACGAAGTCCAACACCGCCTTCAGTGTGCCATTGCAGCCTTCGGTCGCATGAGGAAGAGAGTGTTTGAAGACCAGGACCTCAAATCCGGCACTAAGCTCATGGTCTACAGAGCAGCAGTGATATCCGCCCTGCTGTATGCCTCAGAGACATGGACCATGTACAGCAGGCACCTCAAAGCACTGGAGAGGTACCACCAACGCTGCCTCCGCAAGATCCTGCAAATCCATTGGCAGGATAGGCGCACCAACGTCAGTGTTCTTGCTCAGGCCAACATCCCCAGCATCGAAGCTTTGACCACGCTCAATCAGCTCCGATGGATGGGTCACATTGTCCGAATGCCCGATACGAGACTCCCAAAACAAGCGCTCTACTCGGAGCTCTGGCACGGCAAGAGAGCCCCAGGTGGGCAGAGGAAACGCTTCAAGGACACCCTCAAAGCCTCCTTGAAAAAGTGTAACATCCCCACCGATACCTGGGAATCCCTGGCCCAAGACCGCACAAAGTGGAGGAGAAGCATCTGGAAAGGCACCGAACACCTCGAGTCTCTTCGCCGGGAGCAAGCGGAAGCCAAGCGCAGGCAGCGCAAGGAGCGCACGTCAACCCAAGCACCCCACCCACCCGCCCCTTCAACCACCGTCTGCCCCACCTGTGACAGAGAATGTAGGTCCCGCTTTGGACTCATCAGTCACTTGCAAACTCATTTTTAGTGTGGAAGCAAGTCATCCTCGGTTCCGAGGGACTGCCTAAGAAGAAGAAGAAGAAGAAACAGCAACCTAACGATCCTCCGGGTGGCCATTCCCAGCATAAGCTTGTGCTAAATGCCGGCTAAACTGGCGTTTCAGCTTAAGACCCCACCTTGGCCACCTCGGAGGCTCTATAGCGCCTAAAGTATCCGGGGAAAATCGCCTCCTTTATATTCAACAGAAACGCCAGAAAGACCTCACTGTATTTAAGTGAGCAGCAACAGTTTGTTGATGTGCTGCTATAGATTATGCTACCCTAATAAATATTAAGTGAAGTAAAAAAAAAAGTAGTATGCAATTTTAATGTTACTGGTCTTCCAAATATCCCATAATTAGCATAGTTCTGCAGTCAGAACTTGCACCTTGTAAAGATAATTAGAGTACTAACAGACAGAGAAAGAAAATTTACATCTTTGGGATTACAGTGTGGTTTAAGTATTGTTTCAGAATTGAGGCCATAATTATACTCCCACTCACACACCAATTGTTTCGGCTGTGTATTGACATGATTGTGGCAGTGCAGCTAGGGCTCAAGACCTGATTCGAAGTACATAAAAGGCAAGCAGTCCGAGGCCACCATCCTCCACCCCCACCCCTCCGCCTCCAGAAAACCATCTCACTGGAAGGATGAGGCTGTGCATCAGATAGAGAATAATTCAAGTCCGGAGTGAATCTGGATTTAGAAATTACTTGCAAGGTCCTTCACATATGAGAAATTTGGGACTGGAATTCTCAGTGTACTTGCGCCCAGAGATGGGCGTAATCGGGATGTAAAGCAAATACCCAACATAAAAGATCAAGAAACTCGGGCGCAAGTGTGATACGCACGTAATTAGGCTACAGCCAAATTTTCTCACTGATTTGCGCCTGTCTATCGAACCCTGTCCCCAAACTCATCTCAGCTCATTATAATGGCTCCACGCCCAGGCTAAAGGCCAATACAAACAAAGTTCCTGCAATTATGCTGGTCCAAAACGGGTGTAAAATTAGCCCCAGAAGTTTAGGCACAGCAGGTACCAAAGTAATTTTTCTGGTGGGTTTTATTGTTTTAACTTTTTAATTTATCCTCACTGAGACCTGCTCTGTATTTCCTGTTTCTTTGAATGCCTTTTTATGGCATCAGTATAAGTCACAATTAAAATTTGAAAAGCTTCCACAATTGCCTGTTGTGCTTAATTATGCATGAATGATAGTTGGGTGGTTTGAAACTTTAATTTTCATACTTAAAAAGGGAATATATAGTGTCAGTTCACTGCTTCCCTCGGCACCCAGTTCTTTATGCTGATGTTTTGCTCCAGAGATTTGCTAATGAGATTGGCAGGGAATTTTGGTGGAAATAGACATCAGCAGAATGGGCGTAATTTCAGGTGCTACTTCCAAGTTGCAGCCCCTCAGGAAATTCCAAGCCTTGATGATCACAACATCACCAGATAATTAGAGGTGCAGCAGGCGGTTAAGAAGGCAAATGGTATGTTGGCCTTCGTAGCGAGAGGGTTCGAGTACAGGAACAAGGATGTCTTGCTGCAGTTGTACAGGGCCTTGGTGAGACCACATCTTGAGTATTGTGTGCAGTTTTGGTCGCCTTATCTGAGGAAGGATGTTCTTGCCATGAAAGGAGTTCAGCGAAGATTCACCAGGCTGATACCTGGGATGGCAGGAATGACGTATGAGGAGAGATTGGGTCTGTAGTGTATGTACCTTTAAGAGAGAACTACTTTTACAGCTCCTGTATACTGTAGTACCGGCAGTGACCACACCTGTATATAAGCCCTGAGCAGGCATCTGTACTGTTAGTTTTTAGACTACCCTCACCCAGTAAACACCTGTTGATTGTTGATCTGCAGTCTCCGTCTATTTATTGAAGAACACCATACCTTAAGATTCACGGATTTAATAGTGGCGACGAGGTCGATTCGAACCAACCTGCAACTCTGCATTTCCTCCCAAGGATTCGCTCCTGGAGGACAGTGGAAGAAGTCGAGGCCAGAAGCACGGGCGTCGACCACGAGAAACCGCCCAGTCATCCGGCAGAGAGTGAGCATCGCAGGGGAGGCTGTTGAGAGCTGGGCTTGGTTCTCCAGCCACGACGATCCAGCAACAGGCTGGCAACAGGTACAGCGCAGACCCTTCCTGGACAGCGGCGGCTGGAGCCGACCGACGGCACAGAAAAGGCCGAGCAGCGTCGACGGGGTAAGAGAGACGGTAAAGCGCAGAGGGCGCAGCCGGGGGTTGAAGAACGAGCGGCGTCGATGTAAAACAAAAAGAGAGAGAGGGTAAAGCACAGCCGGGGTTCAGGACCGAGCGGCGGCAACGAGAGAGGCACGCAGGAAAACGCGCAGAGCGCAGCCAGTGCTCAAAGGCTGAGCAGCGTCCGCGGAAAAAAAAAAGAGGGAGAGCGCGGGAGACGCCATTTAAGCCGCAGCGGAGAAGAAGGGAGAGCGCGGGAGACGCCATTTTTGGCGCCGCAGCGGAGAAGAAGGGAGAGCGCGGAAAGAAAAGGAAGCGCGGGAGACGCCATTTTGAGCCAGCGGAGAAGAAAGGAGGGCGCGGGAGATGCCATTTTTAGCCAGTCTAACCACACCCAGGGATGCCGAAGAGTGGCAGTGTCACAGCGTTCGACAATGAAGTCGAAGATTGGGTGACATATGTACAACGTATTGAAGTGTACTGCAAGGCGAATGAAGTGCCAGATGCCAGGAAAGCACTGGTGTTGAATTCCATGGGTGCAAAAACGTATGGCTTACTGCGAAACCTAGTCACCCCAGAGAAGCCAGTGGATAAGGACTTTGAAAGCATAGTGGCAATCCTACAGGACCACTTAAACCCCACACCGCTGCTGATAGCAGAAAGATTTAAGTTTCATAAAAGGAACCAGCATAAAGACGAAAGTAATGCTGAGTATCTAACGGAACTGCGCAAGCTATCGAAACACTGCCAGTTTGGAACGGGACTAGCAGATACGTTAAGGGACAAGTTTGTGTGTGGGCTTCAAAGTGAAGGAACCCAGAAACGGCTTCTATCAGAAAAGGATCTTACGCTGGAAAAGGCTTTCAGCATGGCAGTATCACACGAAGCAGCTGCACGGGGCGCTGCAGAGATACAACAGAGACCGCAAGAATATGGCACAAATGAAATGTCATATGGAGCAGTGAAGTGTTATTGCTGCGGCAGAACAACACATGACCAGAAGGATTGTTGGTTCAAGGACCAAGTGTGCAGACAGTGTGGAAAAGCAGGACACATAGCAAGAGTCTGCAGGTCGGGGAAGAAAACCAGCAGCAAGAAATCTCCACAGGGGAAGTACAAAAAGGTACATAAGGTGACGGAGGGTAGTTCAGACGAACAGAAAAGTGATACAGACTCCAGAAGCAAGGAGCTGGGTTGTCTGAAACTACATAATGTAATCAAAATGGAGGATCACCAGACTATCTGGGTCACGCTCAAGATAGACGGAGTCCAAGTGAAAATGGAATTGGACACAGGATCAGCCCTGACAGTCATAAACCGAAGGGACTACAAGCGGCTATTCTCACATATACCCTTGAGAGCTACAGAGATTGCCTTGAAGACGTACACGGGGCAAAAGGTCTACCCCAAAGGAAAAACAAGGGTGAACGTGATATACAATGGCCAGGAAATACCAAAAATGGACCTATATGTATTGCCAGATGGAGGACCACCACTACTAGGACGTGAATGGATCCAGAAGATACAATTAGATTGGCATTCCATACAGGCACTGACGGTAGAGGCCAAAAAGGATGACGACATCACACCTGGCCGACTGTCAAAAATGCTAACTGACGCACAAGAAGTGTTCCAGGAGGGACTCGGAACACTAAAAGGCATAACAGCGACGATTAAAATAGAGGAAAATGCAAGCCCAAAGTTTTTTAAGGCCAGACCGGTGCCTTATGCGATCCGCCCAGCCGTCGAAGCAGAGCTGGAAGGTTTGGAACGTTCAGGAGTACTGTCCAAAGTGGACTGGAGCGAGTGGGCTACACCCATCGTTCCTGTAATGAAGAGGTCGTTGAGTAATACGCCTGGGGAACCAAAGAAGGTTCGCATCTGTGGGGGCTTTAAGGTGACAGTGAACCCAGTCCTTCACATGGTACAATATCCGCTTACACGGATTGAAGATATTTTCGCCTCGCTATCTGGAGGAAAACGCTTCACTAAGATTGATCTGGCCCAGGCGTACCTGCAAATGGAGGTAGAAGAAGCCTCAAAACAATACCTCACGATCAACACTCACAAAGGTCTCTACCAATACAACCGGCTGGTGGTCGGGGTAGCATCGGCTCCGGCTATTTGGAAAAGGGCAATGGATCAAGTCCTGCAAGGGATTCCAGGGACCCAGTGTTATTTGGACGACATCCTGGTCACGGGCAAAAATGACAGTGATCACCTCACCAATATGGAGCAGGTGCCCACTAGATTGAAGGGATATGGGCTACGAGCTAATTGCCACAAATGCGAGTTTTTCCAGAAGCAGATCTCGTATTGTGGCCACGTTATTGATGAAGAGGGGTTACATAAGTCCCCTGAAAAGATTGAGGCAGTAGTCAAGGCTCCAGCACCGGAAAATGTGTCACTGCTGAGGTCGTTCCTCGGGCTGGTGAACTACTACCATAAGTTCTTACCAAATTTGTCTACAGTATTACACCCACTGAACACCCTACTGCAGACGGGGGTACCATGGAAGTGGAATGACGAATGTAAACGAGCTTTCCAGAAGTGCAAAGAATTGATCACATCAAAACAGGTGTTGGCCCATTTCAACCCAGCACTACCAATTCGGTTGGCGTGTGATGCATCACCCTATGGTATTGGAGCGGTGCTGTCGCACAAATTCCCAGACGGGTTGGAGAGGCCAGTAGCCTTTGCGTCTCAGTCACTAACCTCAGCCGAGCGCAACTACTCCCAGATTGATAGGGAGGCCCTCAGCCTAGTATGGGGAGTAAAAAAGTTCAACCACTATCTACACAGGCAGAAGTTCACCTTGCTGACTGACCACCAACCACTTGTCTCCATCTTTAATCCAAAGAAGGGCGTTCCAGTGATGACTGCGCAACGGCTACAAAGATGGTCCCTTTTTCTAGGGGCGAACCAATATGAAATAGAGTATAAGGGCACGAAACAGCATGGAAACGCTGATGGGCTATCACACCTGCCACTGCCTACTGCGGAGGAAGCACCAGCAGTTGACCCTGTCGAAATATTTTATTCGTCGATAATTGAACGCTTGCCAGTAACTAACGCGGATATAGAGAAGGAGACCTGAAATGATCCGACACTGTCTCGGGTATATGATTTGACGGTGAAGGGATGGCCAACACATGGCGACTCACTGTTGCCAGCATTCTCATCCAGAAGAGAACAGCTGTCAGTATGCCAGGGGACAGTGATGTGTGGATCCCGAGTGGTAATTCCACCCAAGTTAAGGGAGAGAGTGCTCAATGAGCTTCACGAAGGCCATCTGGGAGGGGTGAAAATGAAAAGCCTTGCTAGGGCTTATGTGTGGTGGCCGGGAATCGATCAACAAATCGAGGACCTAACAAAGAGCTGCTCAGGATGCCAGAAGGTCCAAAATGCACCACCACATGCCCCTCTACACCCATGGGAGTGGCCCTCCTCTCCATGGCAACGGGTGCATATTGATTTTGCTGGTCCATTCATGGACTCAATGTTCTTAATAGCAGTCGATGCGCATTCGAAATGGCCTGAGGTGATCAAAATGTCCTCCACCACTACGGAGAAAACGATTGCAGTCCTACGGACCATATTTGCCAGGAACGGCTTGCCAGAGCAGATTTGCTCTGATAACGGACCACAGTTTGTGTCCGAAGAGTTTCGGAAATTTATGAGAGGAATGGGGTAAGGCATTACACATCCGCCCCGTATCATCCAGCCACAAATGGATTGGCTGAGAGGTTCGTACAAACCTTTAAAAAGGCAGTAAGGGCCATGTGCAATGATGACATTCCACTGCAGCATAAGGTGGACAATTTCCTGTTAGCCTACAGAAATGCGACACATGCAGTTACCAACCAAACCCCGGCCATGATGTTCTTTAACCGAAGGTTGAGATCTCATCTGGATTTGCTCAGACCAAATGTGCGAAGAAATGTTGAGAATAAGCAATTCCAGCACATCAATGAGAAGCCGACAAGGAGCTTCAATGTAGGACAACCAGTCTTGGCCCGCGACTACCGAACAGAGAAATGGCAACCCGGAACGATATGCACACGGCAGGAGCCATTAATGTACACAGTGGATGTCGGGGAGAACATTGTGAGATGCCATGTCGACCAGATCCTAGCGTCACAGGAATGAGTCAACCCCATGTCTCGCGTACCTGGTGATGAACCCGACATACCGGTAGCATCTACCCCAGAAACAGTAGCATCGGAAACTGATGAACTCAGCGACGACAGGGGGCCAGAATCGCCTCCGCACCAAGAACAAGACACTCAGGAAAGGTGCTATCCAGAAAGGATCAGGAAGCCGCCCCAAAGACTGAATCTATAAATGGACTATTTCAGTTAATGTGCATGTTAAAAGTGTTAACTGTTATTTGAATGTTATGATACTGTTAATCTAAAAGGGGAGGAATTGTAGTGTATGTACCTTTAAGAGATAACTACTTTTACAGCTCCTGTATACTGTAGTACCGGCAGTGACCACACCTGTATATAAGCCCTGAGCAGGCATCTGTACTGTTAGTTTTTAGACTACCCTCATCCAGTAAACACCTGTTGAATGTTGATCTGCAGTCTCCGTCTATTTATTGAAGAACACCATACCTTAAGATTCACGGATTTAATAGGGTCGATTGGGCTTATACTCGCTGGAGTTTAGAAGAATGAGAGGAGATCGCATTGAAACTTATAACATTCTAACAGGACTAGACAGACTAGATGCAGGAAGGATGTTCCCGATGGTCGGGGAGTCCAGAACCAGGGGTCACAGTCTAAGGATAAGGGGTAGGCCATTTAGGACAGAGATGAGGAGGAATTTCTTCACCCAGAGAGTGGTGAACCTGTGGAATTCTCTACCACAGAAGGCAGTGGAGGCCAATTCATTAAATATATTCAAGAAGGAGTTAGATATATTTCTTAAGGCTAAAGGGATCAAGGGATATGGGGAGAAGGCAGGGACAGGGTACTGAATTTGGATGATCAGCCATGATCACATTGAATGGCGGAGCAGGCTCGAGGGGCCGAATGGCCTACTCCTGCTCCTATCTTCTATGTTTCTATGTTTCTATGACGAAAGACACTGTAGGACGTGCGGAATGACCCCTCGGCCCATCCAACAGATTACAGCGTGCGGACTTGAGACTTCCGAGAAATTACACCAGGCACACGGGTTCTGCCTTTAACCTTTTATTGTTCCTAAGACAGATTCAAAACCCCAACCACTATTCGAGCAGTTCACCAATAATGCTACAAGACATCATACATATAGCCACCCGCAGATGATCAGTCCAGCGTTGATTGCAGGCTACTTCCTTTTAACTGCAGCCCTTATTAAAGGAAAGGGGCCTAGCGCAGCGCAACCCGGGGCAGGAGTGCTGGCAAAAGAGCCCGGCACTCAAGAGGGGTTTCACAGGAGGCCAGGGACAGCAACGGGGGCAGGTGCTGGCAGGCGGCCAGCAACAAAAATGTCCACCCGGCACCTCCCTTTTAATTTGCGCCACCCCAGCCACACGTACGCCCCCCTGACCCTGTCAGACATAGCATCCGGAGGTAAGTCAGGGGGCGCTACCGAAGATCGCGGCTGGTGCGCGAGCGGGGCACTGAGCATGGCGATGATGTAATCGCCGGAGGCGTAGCACCGCGGGGCGCTAACGGTTACCACCACCACTAACCTCCCATTGAATTTTGCGGGAGGCATTAGCGGCGCCGCAGCCGGGCGCTAGTTGCTTTGTGCCCCATTAGCGCCCTCTTAGTGCGCTAACGGGAGGTGCAAATCAACCAAATTTTTCCAGCCCAAAGGTTTGACTCCTCCCCATTAGCCACCAAAAGTCATTCTACAACCTTGTGGCCTGATTTGTTGTAGACACGAAGTCTGCAAATCTAAGGGGGTTTGTTTATTTCTGTTGTCTATGACTACCTCCTGCAGTCACAACCATGTTTGCTGCCTTTTAGTAAAGCGCATCAAAGCACATTCCATAGTCCACTTATCAGTGAAAGACAGTCTGTTCATTCACCAACTTTATTTCACTTCGAAAAAACCTTTTGGCCTGGCAAACCATTTTAATATATACCAACATTAAAAATTAAGGGTCTGTGTATATTTATAGCACTCGGTTCATCTTTATTCATCCATCCAGTGTTCAATATGTGCACTGATCAGAGCACTATAAAGATTGATCATTACCTCCTCTGATTTATATTCTACAGTTTTTGTGGATTGCTGTTCTGCTCAGCACCGAGTCTACTAACACACCTATGTCTCTTTCAGCTTCATCATTAGCTGTTTCATCACCAGTCATGGAGTTGGCAGGTCGTCCACTTTTTCTTCCTTTGTGTAGCACTTTACATTTGTCTGCATTAAATTAAACTTCCCATTGTTCTGCCCACTGACGTATCTCGTCTACACATTCCGTAATTTCTGAGCAGCCTCATCCAATTCCACTACCTCTCCTAGTTTGGTATCATCTGAAAATTTAACCAATTTGCATTAAGTTTGTTAATCCACATCATTTGTGTAAATTAGAGACAGCAATGGTCCCAGTGTTGAGACCTCAGTGTTGGTCCCTGACACTGACATCACTCCTCTAACAAGTACTGATTGTTTCCTACCCTTCAACAAGTTTCTTAGCATTTTCATTTTTTTATGTTATATGAATAAGCCGACACTCTCCGAACTTTAACAAATAGCTCTGCACTCGCCTGTAGCCAGAGCCAGCCCACAGCACAGCTCCAGTCTTACAGGCTTCGCTTCGCCGTCATCTGAGACTGGTGGGGTAGCATAACTGTAGCTTGAGAATGATCAAATATCCAGGCTTCTGAGACTTTGCCCAGCAGGAGCGGTGTTCTGATCTAGTAAATCCCTAAACATTCAAAACAGTCTACAAAGGTAAAGAATATTTTACTTTTTACATGGTAAGGTGTGCTGATAATTCCAAAATGATTACACAACAAATCCATTACAAATAATTAGCAGTCCAGTTGGAAATTGCAGTCAAACTAAATAGCCCAAACGGTTGATGTTGTCCTGTACTGAACAGAACTACAACAGTCTAGTGGCAAATCCAACTATGAATACATTTACAGCGCAAGGTTGTAAGTAGCAAGATTTCTTTCATAAACTTGATTACATAGCCACATAATGCATTTAGAATGGGCTGAAATTACTTTAATATGGGAGAATTTCGCTGCAACACTGCACAAAATACGATGTTTGAAAATGTTTGACCTCGGTCGGCAACGTCGGTGGTGGGTCCCGGCCCTGCTGCTGGCTCCATCCTGCTGTGTAGAATGAATCTCCCCTGATTGGCCTTGTTAAGTCTGCCCAGCACATTTCCCGACCAATTGGAGGAAGCGGGTCTGGTGACGTGATTTGATGACGCGTCATCAGCTGGTTTCCTTAAAGGGACCATGGCCAACTTTATTTTGACATTTGTGCTGTCAGTGTTCTACAGCATTGAGGTGCTACAAACACTGCACAGAGGCACAGGGCTGCACCCAGGCTCTCCCATGACATCATGCAGGGAGGTCCTCTTCCCATCCCATAGGCGGAAGAGACCGCCCCAGGAGATCAACAAAGCCTGGTTGCACATTGCACAGGAGGGCACAAGCAGGGATGTGGTCAGGAGGACCTGGGTGCAGTGCCGCAAACGTTTCAATGATCTCAGTAGATCACAAAACGTTAGTACAAAGCCACACTCAACCTCATCCTGCTGTGCCTCTCACCACATGGGAATGGTAGCATAGTGGTAATGTCACTGGGCTACTGATCCAGAGACGTGGGGGTCGATTTTCCCGAAGCTGTCAGGAAGAAGGCGGGACTACAACTTTCGGGTTTTAGACCTGCCTACATCGACGTCCAGCCAATCCACGCGATTTTCCCTTGATTGACCTTGTTGAGCCCGCCCAGCGGGCTCAGCAGGCCAATTAAGGGCCACCCGGCAACAGGTGATGTCACAGACTGCAATTTCATCTGTTAAGAGTTTTTGACAGATGAAATATCAGTGTTTCACAGCTGTTTGAAGCTGCCAAACAATGACAGTCTGAGTTCAAACATGAGTCCTTCTGCACAGACTCAGTTAGAACTCTCAGCAGCACTCAAAGCTGAAGGCTGTCACTTTTCACAGATCGCAGCCGTTCAGCTTTAAGTGCCGGCTGAGTGATGGGCTCCCGACGGCTACAGGAAGAAAAGCTGTTAAGGTAAGTACAGGTAAGTAAAAGTTCTTTACACACTTTAGACACACCAAACACACTTACCTTTGCACTCATGCACCCATCACTCACCTGAGCACCGACATCGCGACCCCTCCAACTTATTCAACCCGACGGCCCGCCTGCTCTAACCTGGCATGGTTTGGAGCCGTCGGGAATCCCACACGAAACCCCTCAAAATAGGGATTAGGCTAAAAACTGCCTGTTAACTACCTGTTAACAGACAGTTAATTGGCACTAATCCCTTCCCGCCTCGGGTCGGCGGGTCCCAGTGCGGGGCGGGTACCCACCTCCTTTGAAATTTACGTGGAGGCGGGTTTTGGGCGGGATGGTGTCGGGACCCCCGAATTCGGGATTTCCCCCCCCCCCCCCACATGCCTGAAACCCCGCCTGACGGCTCCAGGAAAATCGACCCCGTGGGTTCAAATCCCACCATGGCAGCTGGGGATTTTAAATTCAGTTAATTAAATAAAAAGTTAGTATCAGTAATGGTGACCATGAAACTATCAGATTGTCACTAATGTCTTTTAGGAAATGAAATCTGCCATCCTTACCTGGTCTGGCCTATATGTGACTCCAGACAATGTGCTTGACTCTTAACTGCTCTAACAAGCCACTCAGTTGTAACAAACTGCTACAACACAATAATAAGAATGAAACTGAACAGATCACCCGGCATCGACCTCGACACTAGCAACAGCACACCCTGCAAATTCCTCCTCACCAACATCTGGGGACTTGTGCCAAAATTGGGAGAGCTGTTCCACAGACTAGTCAAACAACAGCCTGACATAGTCATACCTTTCAGCCAATGTCCCAGACTCCTCCATCACCATCCCTGGGTATGTCCTGTCCCACCGGCAGGACAGACCCACCAGGGGTGGCGGCACAGTGGTATACAGTCGGGAGTGAGTGGCCCTGGGAGTCCTCAACATTGACTCTGGACCTCATGAAGTCTCATGGCTTCAGGTCAAGCACGGGCAAGGAAACCTCCTGCTGATTACCACCTACCGCCCTCCCTCAGCTGATGAATCAGTACTCCTCCATGTTGAACACCACTTGGAAGAAGCACTGAGTGTAGCAAGGGCACAGAATACACTCTGGGTGGGGTACTTCAAAGTCCATCACCACGAGTGGCTCGGTAACACCACTGCTGGCCGAGTCCTGAAGGACAGAACTGCCAGTCTGGGCCTGCAACAGGTGGTGAAAGAACCAACACGAGGGAAAAAATTACTTGACCTCGTTCTCACCAATCTACCTATCGCAGATACATCTGTCCATGACAGCATTGGTAGCAGTGACCACCGCACAGTCATTGTGGAGACGAAGTCCTGACTTCACACTGAGGACACCCTCCATCATGTTGTGTGGCACTACCACCGTGCTGAATGGGATAGATTCAGAACAGATCTAGCAGCTCAAAACTGGGCACTGTGGGCCATCAGCAGCAGCAGAATTATATTCCACCACAATCTGTAACCTCATGGCCCGGCATATCCCTCACTCTACCATTACCACCAACCTAGATTCAATGAAAAGTGTACAGGAGCAGCACCAGAAGTACCTAAAAATGAGGTGCCAACCTGGGGAAGTTGCAACACAGGACTACATGCATGCTAAAAAGCAGAAGCAGCATGCTATAGACAGAGCTGAGAGATCCCACAATCAACGGATCAGATCCAGTCGTGAATGTTGGTGGACCATTAAACAACTAACGGGAGGAGGAGGCTTCATGAATATCCCCATCCTCAATGATGGTGGAGCCCAGCACGTGAGTGCAAAATACAAGGCTGAAGCATTTGCAACCATCATCAGCCAGAAGTGCCGAGTGGATGATCCATATCGGCCTCCTCCTGAGGTCCCCACCATCACAGAAGAAAGACTTCAGCCAATTCGATTCAATCCATGTAATATCAAGAAACAGCTGAGCGCACTGGATACAGCAAAGCCTATGGGTCCCGGCTATCGTGCTGAAGACTTGTGCTACAGAACTAGCCGCGCCTCTAGCCAAGCTGTTCCAGTGCAGCTACAACACTGGCATCTATCTGTCAATGTGGAAAACTGCCCAGGTATGTCCTGTCCACAAAAAGCAAGACAAATCCAATCTGGCCATTTACTTCCCCATCAGTCTACTCTCAATCATCAGCAAAGTTATGGAAAGTGTCATCGACAGTGCTATCAAGCGGCACCTGCTCACTGATGCCCAGTATGGGTTCCGCCAAGACCACCTGGCTCCTGACCTCATTACAGCCTTGGTCTAAACATGGACAAAGGTGCTGAATTCCAGAGGTGAGGTAAGAGTGACTGCCCTTGACATCAAGGCAGCATTTGACTGAGTCTGGAATCAAGGAGCCCTCGTAAAACTGAAGTCAATGGGAATCGGGGGCAAAACTCTTCACTGGTTGGAGTCATACCTAACACAAATGAAGCTGGTTGTGGTGGTTGAAGGTCAATCATCACAGCCCCAGGACACTGCTGCAGGTGTTCCTCAGGGTAGTGTCCTAGGCCCAACCATCTTCAGCTGCTTCATCAATGACCTTTGCTCCTACATAAGGTCAGAAATGGGGATGTTCGCTGATGACTGCACAGTGTTCAGCGTCATTCACAACTCCTCAGATAACGAAGCAGTCCATGCCCACATGCAACAAGACCTGGATGACGTTCAGGCTTGGGCTGATAAGTGGCAGTTAACATTCGTGCCATACAAGTGCCAGGCAATGACTATCTCCAACAAGCGAGAGTCTAACCACTGCCCCTTAACATTCAATGGTATTACCATCGCCGAACCCCTCACTATCAACATCCTGGGGGTCACCATTGACCAGAAACTTAACTGGACCAGCCATATAAATACTGTGGCAACAAGAGCAGGTCAGAGGTTAGGTATTCTGCAGCGAGTGTCTCACCTCCTTACTCCCCAAAGCCTTTCCACAAGGCACAAGTAAGGAGTGTGATGGGATACTCTCCACTTGCCTGGATGAGTGCAGCTGCAACAACACTCAAGAAGCTCAACACCATCCAGAACAAAGCAACCCGTTTGATTGGCACCCCATCCACCACCTTAAACATTCACTCCCTCCACCACCGGCGTACTGTGGCTGCAGAGTGTACCATCTACAAGATGCAATGCAGCAACTCGCCAAGGCTTCTTCAGCAGCACCTCCCAAACCCGCGATTTCTTCCACCTAGAAGGATAAGGGCAGCAGGCGCATGGGAACACCACCACCTCCAAGTTCCCCTCAAGTCACACACCATCCTGACTTAGAAGTATATCGCCGATCCTTCATCGTCGCTGGGTCAAAATCCTGGAACTCCCTCCCTAACAGCACTGTGGGAGTACCTTCACCACATGGACTGCAGCGGTTCAAGAAGGCGGCTCACCACCACCTTCTCAAGGGCAATTAGGGATGGGCAATAAATGTTGGCCTTGCCAGCGATGCCCACATCCCATTAACGAATTAAAAAAAAAATCACCCCATCACTCTTCCTTCCCTACCCTACTCCTGCACATCCTTACTCACACCAACACCCATCCCTTTCTATCTACATTATCACACCCCCATCTCACCCTCATCCTATTGCAATCATACCAACTAACAACACACAAGGATAGGCGCTTGGGTGTATTATGCAATGTTCATGTAAAGTTTCTGTTAATATGGTGTCAAACATTGAAACCTTTATTTTCAACACATCTTGGACAGATTTGTATGCACCTTTGGAAGCGGCTTAGTGACTTGCACTGAATGGTGAGACATAACGGTACCCCCCGCAATGCTGATGAGTGTGAAAGGAATGGCTTTGACATCGTAGGGATGCTCTATGGTGTTGGTGTGAGGTAGCGTTAACCTGACGCATCATGTGGCAGCCAGTGTGTACAGCGTATGTGAAGTAAATCTGGCCATGGTGAAGCCATCCCTGGTGTCCCGGGCAGCAATGTGGTCGGGTGCTGATGCCCTGTGTCCTGTGCCGCATCAGATGGTTGAGGAGAAGGTTGGTGGTGTGTTTGTCGCTGCTGGTGTTGGGGTTGATCGTGGTCAGATTCTGAGGACCAAGGTGAGAGTGTATAAAGGGCACCCATGCTGATGGAATAGATAGCAGGTGAAGTAGAGATGACAGCAGCGATCTGTCAATGGTGAGAGAAGTTGCTGCAATGAGGTGATACTGGCTGGAGAGTTTGCTCCAAACACTTGCAGCCTGCATAAAGCTCAATCCGTATTCCAATGGTAGAAAGCAATGGCCTCTGCGCTTGGAAAGTGAACAGGTGTGAAATGGGAGCTTTTATACTACATTTCAAGCTTTCACTCATCAGCTGATTCAATGGCCACTCAACTTCCGCCTCAGATTAACAGACTGGGTCCAGGAGCAGCTTGGAAGCCGTGGGCGAGCTGGTAAAGTCAAAAGGTTTGGTTAAATTCACGCTTAGGGGCTTGTCAACAAGCCAATAATTGTTTAAATTAGGTCCCCCGCTGCTGCCGGCCGGGTCTGCTCAGCGCTGGCAGACCCGGCATTGGGAAAGGCAAGTGTTCCCGACCCACTGTCAATCAAATCAAATTTCACAGCCATCCCGTCCACTGAGCACCGGCAAAATTCTGGCCTTTGTTTCTGTTAAGGAATCAAACGTAGATTTACAATACAAGGCAGCCAGGAAACCTCTGGAAACGGCGGAGATCTAATGCAACTGGCTGTCCACTGTTTTCCTGGGAGTTTCGCCGGTTTTGCCGCCAGATTTGCAACATGAAACTAGTGGAATCCCGGAGGGATTTTGAGGAGATATTGTGCAAGGAAGTAGCAATTCGGAAATAATTGATTTAGCACAAAGTCTACCACAGAAATGAGCAATTAGAGTGTAATAAATTAACCATAACTGATACACGGATTAGATCAATCAGTTGAGCTGTTACAGAGCTGGGAAGGCTGTAAGCTGTCAGACTCTTACTCTGTGGATGGTCTAAATCAAACCCGAATTGTCACATTAATGTTAGATGGTAGATTGTTCCATAACTATACCCCAGAGGATGTAAAGGATAGCCTACTACAAGAAGCTTTGATGGAAGGAAGCAAGATGTTTAGTGGATAACCATGTTGTGTGCTGTAACTTGACACTGATGAATTGGTGTCATGTATGTAATCTAAACAGTTTAAAATGTAAGCACTGAACCAGCCTAATATTGTACAGCAGTACTCAGAAGAGAGAGCTTCCATAAGTCTATCAATCATATTGGGCAGGGATTTCATTAAATGTAGTAAACTTGATCAAATTTTGAACCTAATCTAAATATAAAATAGGAAATCAGTTTTCTGTCCCTATATCCATGTAATATTTAACTAGAATGTCAGAACAAACAAAAAGCCAATTAGAAATCATTTCTGGAGGCACACATATTACATTTTGGATGGAACAAGGCAAACTTAATTTGACTTTAATCTTCACTTTCACAAGATTTCCTCCGGGTGCTCCGGTTTCCTCCCACAGTCCAAAGATGTGCGGGTTAGGTTGATTGGCTATGATAAATTGATCCTTAGTGTTAGGGGGATTAAATACGGGGATAGGGTGGGATATGTGTTGGTGTAGGGGTTACGGGGATCGGGTGGGATATGTGTCGGTGCAGGCTCGATGGGCCGAAATGGCCTCTATCTGCACTGTGGGGTTTCTGTGATTCTGTGTGATTCTGTGATAGTGGGGGAGAAATTCAGTTGGCTGTGCCACCTGTTAGTGCCTTAAGAGGGCGCTAAGTGGGTTGCAAGCCACTGCCCATGCCTCCCGCTAAATTCCACGGGACGCTAGTGGTGGCGCTAGCCGTTAGCGCTGCGCCACTACTGATGATGTCATCGGTGTGCGCAGTGCCCCACTCATGCCCTAGCCGCAATATTTGGAAGCGCCCCCTGATTTGCCGCCGGACGCTATGTGCGACTGGTTCAGGGGGGCCTACCTGCGGCGGGGGAGGCGCAAATTAAACAACAAAAATGGCCGCCTGCCAGCATCTGCCTGCGCTCCCGTCCCCGGCCTCCTGAACACCCCCCCCCCCGCGGAGTGCCGGCTGCGTTCCAAGAGCCCGGCACTTCTCCTCGGTGCCGGGCTCTTTTGCCGGCACTCGCGATCCTCAGGGGCCCAGCTGGGCCCCAGATCGCGCTGCACAAGGCCCCTCCCCTTTAAGAAGGGGAGGAAGGCCTGCAATACCGCAGCGTGACGTGCCGCAGCGTGTGGCGCTGCGGCACGTTGCACCATGATATTCAGTCGCAGCGTCCCAAGAGGGATCTGGGGCGCCTCCAGTAGCGCTGCGTTTCCCTTTGGGGCGCTACCACTGAATTTCCGGCGGGCGGCCGCGAATGCTTCCGGGGCGCTACTTTTAGCGCCCTGGCGAGGCTGGCGCCCCAAACAGGGCTATAGTGAATTTCTCCCCCAATGGATTTTGTGAATGGAGGCGAGTTGGAGGCGGGACTGCTGCTTGTCGTGTCAAAGTCCCGCCTCCATCCTCGCCTGACCAACCAGAGGGATTTCCCCCTGATTGACCTTGTTAAGCCCGCCCTGTGGGCACAGCAGGCCAATTAGGGAGGAAGTCACTGACAGTGCACGTCAACGTCAGACGTGCTATCTGTCAAGACTTCTTGAAAGAAGAAATGACAGCGTTTGACAGCTCTGTGAAGCTGTCAAACACTGACATTCTCTGTAGTTTGATGAGCCTTTGTGTTCAGGACTCATCAAACATTTCAACTTTGTAGATTTCAGATGGCTGTTAGATCGGAGGATGCAACAGCCAGTCTGTGAAATCGACAAGGAGGATGCTGGGTCTCCCGATCCAGAGAGGATGAAGGCTGCAGGAAGAAAACAAGGTAAGTGAACATTTTTAAAAACTTATCACTCACCTTACATACTTACCACTCCACATTTGCACCCATCACTCACCTCTACATCTTACTTCCAGGTGCCTCCAACCCCCGCAGACCTCCTCCATGGGTCCTCCAACCCAACGGGGTTCTCCAAGGTCGGGAAGCCTTCACCTGTGAAGGTAAAATGGTACTAATCCTTTTTTCTGCCTGTTAACTACCTGTTAACAGGCAGTAGCAAGGATTAAATGCCTTTCCCGCCTCCAGGAGACGGGACCCGAAGCAGCACATCTTCCCGCCTCCTGGCAAGTGGGCACGGAGGCGGGATGGGCCCCCACTTTCTGCTACTTTACCGGCAGTCCCGCCTCCATGCCCGCCTCCTTGGGGCTGGGAAAATCCAGCCCAAGATGTCAGTGCAGGGTCCAAATGCTTCCCTGACTCACTGGACTTTGACCCGGAGACAAGTAACTTATGGCCCAGCATCTCGTGGTGTGCTCCGTTAGTTAGACTTTTTCCCCGCACCCTTCCACTCGAAAAAAATTGCCCTGTAAGTTGCTGGAAGTGTGAGCTGATACCGGGCCATCTGGGACCTCGGTGAATGATGGGACCAACAGTCTATCTCCTTAACCAATGAGATTTAAGGATTGAGAAATAAATTACTGAGACGGAAATAGAGTGAATTAGAGTTAAAAAAATAAATAAAGAGGGGGAAAGAAAGATTGGCTTGAGAGACACAGAAAAAAGGGACAGAATGGAAAAGTAAGAAATACATTTTAAAATTAAAAATTAAAAATCTCTAACAACAATTTACTATCTGAATGAATGAGACTCCACGGTTTAAATTGTTTCCTTTCTGGGCGGAAGAGGTTGATTGGCATTGAAGGAACATAAAACTCATTAAAAAGGCTCTTACACTGTTAAGTAGTAGCCCTAACTTTCGACAGCGAGTTTGATTGGCATTTAATGCGCCAATGCAGCAATCTCATGAAACTCACGGGGAGGCTGAGGGCGAGCTGTCATTTTCGCGAGGCTAACGGCGGAGCGGCGCAAATCGTCCAGCAATTTGTGGCAATTCGTAATTCACGGGGTATCTCTTCCTCGTCACAATTTTCACCTTAATCATGGCGAACTTCATTAAACTCGCCATTATTGTGGCAGCAAAATCTGGGCCATTATGAAATGGGGGAAGCAACACTAAACTGGTTAGCTGAACATCATGGGCCTGAGTCTATAGTACAGAGGTCACTTTGTTTGAATGGACCATTTAATCTCAAGATTATTTTGAATGAATTTCATTTTTAATTGAAACTGACTCCTGGAGATGTAAATGCAGCATCCACTAATGTTGATTTTATTAATAAATGACTGAATCAACCAGTGCAATTTTCTCTATATATGTGTATATAATAAGTTTTGTGCCTGTTATGTCTTTTGTACACCAGTTGTGGTGGCTGCTGTAAGGGCCATTGCAAGGCTAAAGGGAAGAGAGGCTGGTAATGAGAGACAGGTACACCAGCCACTTTTCCCTTCTCCTGCTGCTTGTCAGCAAGTCCCATAATGAGGCCTCTGTCTGGAACAATTTTGTACAGTGTGCAGCACAATATATAATTCTAGGATGAATTGCAAGGCCCCCCCAACTGACCCAAACATCAATGGGTTGTTTGTGCACAAATGTCTGCTCTAGGAGTCCCTCGGTTTATCCACGTGCCTTTTCGTAACCGTGTCCTGCGGGGGTATTAGGACTCTGAGGGTGTCATTGCCCACCGATGCAACGGGTAACCCAGGTCTCCAGGGCCAACCTTCTTTCTCCCCCGACATGTATGATTGACTGAGAATGAAAAGTGTCGGCCCCGTTCCCTGGGAGGTGTGCATCTACAGCTTTGATTTTCTGGTGGTAGTTTACCACTTGCATGTTGACTGAGTAATGGCCGTTCTCTTGAGGTACATGATGTCACTGTGTACAGGTGCATGAACTTCAGATGCACAGTCTTTGATGCCCTGTACCCTGGGGACAGCCTAATTTTGGAAAAAAAATGCATCTGCTTTTGCTGATGCAGCTCAAAGCTGAAGTCTATCTTCCAGCAGTGAAATAAGCCATTTGTCGCCACTTTAGTGATACGGTGATTGGCAAACCCATCTTACGTAGAGGACATGCAAATATAAAAGTCCAATGATATTGATGGACAGGCTAAAATGACCTGCAATTTTTTGGGAGTATAATTAACCATGAGTGTTTTTGTTCAAATGCCCTGCATTTATTTATTTTCAAATAAATCACTGCATGTGAGATTGAATTAACATGGGACTCTTCAGGCTAGTCTAGCTATGAATCTTTATCTATATAATATTTCATATTGATCTGAATATATAATTGCTTGACTGTAACGTTCCAAATTCCTTCTAATTGAACTGCGCTAACCATATGATACAATCGGTCAAGTGGATAGCATGGACCAATCAGATCCGAGAATCATAATGCACAACAAACACATAAAGCAGCCAATACACTTAAATACCAAAACATAAAATTAACTCTAACCAGTCAAAATATGAAAGGAGAAGGATCAGTTAAATGGAAGGCCTGGGCCCAGTCAAGCTTCAGGTCCCTGGACAAGCCTGGGATTCAGTTTATGAGCAAGCCCAGCAAGAGGTGTCAGTTGCTGAACTTTACAAAGTTCCAACAGTTTTTTTTATTTTTTTTATTTTGTTCGCGCAATGCTTCAGAAGATCAACTAATTACTAGTAAAATTTAAAGCATAGTTTAAGCATTGGTCTCCACTGGGACAGACTGGCTCCCTGGACAAGTGTGGGATTCTTTAGGGTTCTCACCGATAAAGGGGGAGGAGGTGGGATTGGCGATAATGTAGAACTGTGGAACCATTCAGGTGCTGTCGGGAAATCGGCAATTTCCCATATGGCCAGGCCGCCCCTGCTCTCCACTGTGGTGTATGTGCCTTTAAGAGCCCCCTGTGTATTGTAATGCCGGTAATGGCCACTCGGGTTATATAAGCCTGTATAGTGTCTTGTATCTGTTAGTTCACCTCCAGACTTTGTCCAGTAAACACCTGTAAACCAACTCCTGCCTTCAGTGTCTCTATTAACACACGGATACAACAGTGGCGACGAATTGGAAACGGACTTACCTGCAATTCGGCAGCACCTCAAGGACATCGATTCCTCAGACGTCCAAAGTTGAAGAAAAGCAAGAAAAAAAGAAAACTGTGGTTTCACCAGCTAGCCGAGCTGGTGGCAGGTACTGCAATAATCCTTCCTGGGCGGCGGGCTGGGGCTCCATCGGCTGGCTCTGCAGCGAGGCCAAGCAGCGAAGGCGGAGGCAAACAGAAACATAGGGGGGGAGCACTCGGGAGATGGCCGGCGCTGCAAAGCAGGTCGGCGTTCGGACCAAGCAGAGGGGGGGGAAAGTCCCAGAGAGTCCGGCGGGAACGAGTCTCCACCTGTAAGTAAAAAAAAAACGCGGAAAACAGCTTTGTCAGCAGCAGCAGCGGCGGGAAAGCGCGGGAAGCGCCATTTTTTTTCTGCAGGGAAGAAAGGAAAGCGCGGGAAGCGCCATTTTTTTTCCAGGATGCCTAAGGCTAGCAATATTGATGCTTTTGATAACGATATAAGGGATTGGACCACATATGTGGAAAGAGTGGAGGTATATTGCACAGCAAATGGAATAGAAAATGATAAAAAGGTGTCAGTACTTCTAAATCTAATGGGCGCAAAGACATACAGGCTGTTACGAAACTTAATCACTCCAGCCAAACCGATGGACAAGAATTTTAAGGAGATTGTTGATACCCTACACTGCCAATTCGGGGCAGGACTGGCAGATTCTCTACCAGACAAATTCGTCTGCGGTCTCCTAAGTGAAGGAACACAAAAAAGGCTACTTTCTGAGAAAGATTTGACACTGGACAAGGCTTTCAGTGCAAGAGGAGCTGCAGAGATACAGCAAAAGCCACAGGACTTCGGCACCCATGAAATGACACGGGGTTTCGAGAGATGTTATCGCTGCAGCAGATCCACCCATGACCAGAGGGACTGCTGGTTCAAGGACAAAGCATGCAGGCAATGCGGAAAGATGGGACACATTACACGTGTATGCCGATCTGGAAACAAAAAATCCACTGACAGAAAAAAAATCAATAAGGAAAAGTACAGAAAGGTACAAATGATGACGGACAGTAGCTCCGAAGACCAAAAGAGCGATAGCGACTCCGGAAACAAGAGACTAAGCTCTCTCAAATTACATAATGTAATTGCCAAAGAAGATTACCAGACCATTTGGGTTACCCTCACGATAGCGGGGTCCCCAGTTAAAATGGAGCTAGGTACAGGATCAGCTCTGACCGTCATAAGTAGACGGGATTACGAGCGGCTATTTCCGCATATAACTTTGAAAGACACATCCATTATCTTGAAAACATATACGGGGCAGAAAGTATACCCCAAAGGGAAAATAAAGGTGCCTGTTGTATACAACGGCAAGGAAATACAGAAGTTGTATTTATACGTTCTGCAAGATGGTGGTCCACCGCTGTTGGGATGTGAATGGATCAGGAAGATACATTTGGACTGGCACTCCATTCAGGCACTGACGGTGACCAGTAAGAAAAAAAATGATGATGACATCATACCTGAACGATTAAAAGACATCTTGGCCAACGCCAAAGAAGTGTTCCAACAGGAACTAGGAACCTTGAAAGGCATCACAGCCTCACTAAAGGTGGAAGATGCGGCAATTCCCAAGTTTTTTAAGGCAAGGCCGGTGCCATACGCAATTCGTCCAGCAGTCGAGGCAGAGCTGGAGAATTTGGAAAAGACAGGCGTGTTATCCAAGATAGATTGGAGTGAGTGGGCAACACCCATCATCCCGGTCATGAAGAAAACGTTAAATAATGATAAATCTGAAGAACAGAGAAAAATTCGCATCTGTGGGGACTTCAAGGTGACTGTAAACCCAGTCCTTCACACGGTACAGTATCCTCTTCCGAGGATAGAAGATATTTTCGCCTCACTATCCGGAGGGAAACGTTTCACAAAAATTGACTTGGCACAAGCATATCTACAGATGGAGGTTGAGGAGGCCTCTAAAAAGTATCTCACAATAAACACACACAAAGGCCTGTACCAGTACAATCGACTGGTTTTCGGAATAGCATCAGCTCCAGCTATCTGGCAAAGAGCTATGGAACAAGTCCTGCAAGGGATTCCAGGGACTCAATGCTACCTAGACGACATCCTTGTAACAGGAGAAAACGACAACGAACACCTTGCCAATTTGGAGAAGGTGCTCACTAGGCTGAGAGAACGGGGCCTATGAGCAAACCGCCCCAAGTGCGAATTTTTCCAGAAACAAATATCATATTGTGGCCACATAATTAATGAAGAAGGGTTGCATAAGTCCCCTGAGAAAATTGAAGCGGTCATAAAAGCACCAGCACCTGAAAATGTCTCACAATTACGGTCGTTCCTGGGATTGATAAATTACTACCATAAATTTTTACCGAACTTGTCAACTGTTCTGCACCCTCTTAACGAACTGCTACAAACGGGAGTAATTTGGGAATGGAGCGAGGACTGTAAACGTGCCTTCCATAAATGTAAAGGCTTGATCACGTCCAAGGAAGTTTTGGCTCATTACAACCCATCACTGCCAATCAGACTGGCGTGCGATGCATCCCCTTACGGCGTAGGAGTGGTATTATCACATAGATTCCCTGATGGCTCAGAACGGCCGATAGCTTTTGCGTCACGCTCATTGAACTCAGCTGAGCATAACTATGCCCAGATCGACAGGGAAGCACTCAGCCTGGTATGGGGAGTGAAGAAATTCAACCATTACCTACACGGACAAAAATGTATCTTGTTGACTGACCATCAACCCCTCGTCTCCATATTCAACCCAAAAAAGGGTGTTCCCATTATGACAGCGCAAAGGCTACAGAGGTGGTCCCTTTTCCTAGGGGCACACCAATATGACATAGAATGCAAAGGATCAAAACAGCATGGGAATGCTGATGGTTTATCGCGCCTACCATTGCCAACGGTAGAAGAGGCACCTACAGTAGACCCAGTGGAGATGTTCCACTCAACCATAGTGGAATGTCTACCAGTAACAAATTCTGCCATTGAAAAGGAAACGAGAAATGACCCGACTCTCTCACGAGTCTACGATTTAACAGTGAAGGGATGGCCAGCACATGGCGAACCACTGTTGCCAGCATTCTCGCAAAGAAGAGAACAGCTGTCAGTGTGCCGAGGAACCTTGATGTGTGGATCCAGAGTGCTGATTCCACCCAAACTCCAGGAAAAAGTGCTAAAGGAGCTTCACGAGGGGCATCTGGGTGGAGTGAAAATGAAGAACCTAGCCAGAGCGTTTGTGTGGTGGCCAGGTATCGATGGAGACATCGAAGAAATGACCAAGAGCTGCCTAGGATGCCAGAAGGTCCAAAACGCCCCACCACAAGCCCCTCTACATCCATGGGAGTGGCCCTCATCTCCATGGCAAAGGGTACACATCGACTTTGCTGGTCCATTTATGGACTCAATGTTCTTAATCGCGGTTGATGCACACTCCAAGTGGCCGGAGGTAATAAAGATGTCCTCCACCACCATGGAAAAAACCATCACAGTATTAAGGACCATATTTGCCAGGAATGGGCTGCCTGAACAGATCTGTTCTGATAATGGACCACAATTTGTGTCCGAAGAATTCAGGAAGTTCTTAAAAAAACAATGGGGTAAAGCACTACACGTCCGCCCCATACCATCCCGCCACCAATGGATTGGCTGAAAGGTTTGTCCAGACCTTCAAGAAGGCCATAAAGGCCATGGGTAACGAAGACATAAAACTTCAGCATAAGGTAGATAACTTCTTGTTTGCATACAGGAATGCAACACGTGGTTACAAACCAAACTCATGATGTTCTTCAATAGAAGCCTAAGATGCCGGCTGGATTTGATCAAGCCAAACATCAGAAGGGACGTGGAGAACCGGCAATTTCAAGGCATGAATGAAAGGCCAACTAGAACCTTCCAGATAGGTCAACAAGTTTTGGCCCGGGACTACCGTACCGAGAAATGGCAGCCTGGAACTATTTGCACACGACTAGGACCGCTAATGTATACCGTGGACATTGGAGAAAGCATAATAAGGCGCCATGCTGACCAGATCATAGAGTCATCCGAAAAGGGACAACCTACACCACAACTCTATACGCCTAATGATGAAATAAAGATACCCATAGTATCTACCTCCGATCCGGTGATACTGGAACCAGATGAACCCGACACTGGCATTCAAGCCGAATCAGCCTTGCCAAAAGAACCTACTACACCACCAGAAACTACTACACCACCGAGGCGTTATCTGGACCGAGTCAGGAAGCCTCCAGAGAGACTGACTTATAATTGATTAACTGCAGCAATGTGTAAATTATTGTTCTTGTAACATGTTAATTAATTATTACTTAAAATATTATGTACTGGTTGTCTAAAAGGGGAGGAATTGTGGTGTATGTGCCTTTAAGAGCCCCCTGTGTACTGTAATGCCGGTAATGGCCACTCGGGCTATATAAGCCTGTATATTGTCTTGTATCCGTTAGTTCACCTCCAGACTTTGTCCAGTAAACACCTGTAAACCAACTCCTGCCTTCAGCGTCTCTATTAACACACGGATACAACATCCACTACATACCTTCTGTGTATTGTGTGCAGTTTTGGTCGCCTTATCTGAGGAAGGATGTTCTTGCCATGGAAGGAGTTCAGCGAAGATTCACCAGGCTGATACCTGGGATGGCAGGAATGACGTATGAGGAGAGATTGGGTCGATTGGGCTTGTACTCGCTGGAGTTTAGAAGAATGAGAGGGGATCTCATTGAAACATATACAATTCTGACAGGACTGGACAGACTAGATGCAGGAAGGATGTTCCCGATGGTCGGGGAGTCCAGAACCAGGGATCACAGTCTAAGGATAAGGGGTAGGCCATTTAGGACAGATATGAGGAGGAATTTCTTCACCCAGAGAGTGGTGAACCTGTGGAATTCTCTACCACAGAAGGCAGTAGAGGCCAATACATTAAATATATTCAAGAAGGAGTTGGATATATTTCTTAAGGCTAAAGGGATCAAGGGATATGGGGAGAAGGCAGGGACCAGGTACTGAATTTGGATGATCAGCCATGATCTCATTGAATGGCGGAGCAGGTTCGAGGGGCCAAATGGCCTACTCCTGCTCCTATCTTCTATGTTTCTATGTAACTCAGCTATGCATTTACAAATATCGAATTTTGTAAGCAAAATAAACTGCCCCTATTTATAAAACCCAAAAAGCTTATTTTTTTTAAAGGCTGTCAAGTAAATACAGGTGAGGTCAAAGGTTAATAGCTCTTCGGGCTGCAGAGCACAAACCCAGCTTTTTCCACTTTTCACTCAGACGTTAGAGGCAGTCTGGCTCTTGTGTAAGTTACCTCCCTTTGTATTTTTATATATTTTTTTGCAGTCTGAAATGGAGTTTCAAGCAGTCTTTATTCGCACCGGTGGGGGTACAACCTGCTATCGGTCTAGCCAGGCTTTGCTCCGATGATACAAAGTTTTAAGCAATCTTTTATACAAAATATAGGTACAGTACATGATTAGCCTCGTGCACAACCCATCTTAACAATTTGATTGGGTTTCGCCCCGCGTGCACATTTACTGATTGGTTGCCTATGCTGCGTTACATTAAGGTACCACCTTTATTACCAGAATTGCATATGTCCATTATCACCGCAAGCTGTTGTTGCAACTATGATCTTTGTTCATGCGAGATGGGGTTTAACCAACATTGAACTTCTGACTCATTGTTTAGCTATTTGCAATTATCTCCAAGTTACACAGCTTGCAGTCGTTAATTATTCTAGCACTACTGCAAAATCAACATGTTATTCTTGGTGGTATCTCAACTGCCAGTTAAGCAACTTAGAAAGAGCTGACTACTGCAAAAGGCCTATTAGCTCATTCGATTCCCGAGACCCCTTCTTAACCCTTTAATTATAGTAGAGCTCGAAAGCCCCACTTCACAGTCTTACACAGAAATTTGAGTGTGACATAAAGGAGAAATGTGATGGACAGAAGATGTACACTGCAGGTATCAATTTTGCATACTACATGGCATCACTCACAGTCCTCTGATGAGAAATTAAACTCTCCCCTCACCCAGTATTTATTCCACAGCAATTAGGCTCTTTAGACTTAAAGGGACACATTTTTATCTCAAAGAAAAATACATCGTGCGTTACATGGTATAACATTTCTGTCCTTTGACCTACCATGAGCAATAATATGGGAGATCTGTTAGCATATATAAAAAAATATTGAGACCTGTCTGTCACACTTCAGGTGTCACGTGGTCACATATACAAATTTTGGTATCACACTTTAAAAAAGTACAATAAAGAGAAAACGAATAATTTCCTGAAACATTCTTAGAAACAGATAATATGCGCTGATTGATCTCAGGGTGGATCGAAAAGCAATTAGTGTCCAATTGACCTCAGAATATGCTTATTCTAACTTTGCTTATTCCGGCTTATTACATCGAGTTACATCGGCCGGAATTTTCTCGTTGCCGAGCGCGCGGGTTTGGGGGGCGGGAACGGCAGTAAAAATCACCGAAACTGCCAGCGTGTCGGGAACCCGCCATCATCCCACCAACTTCCGCATTTAACTCAGGCGCGTTTCCCAGCGCGCGACGGACCTGCTCGTGAGAGGCCGGCGACCTCATTCGAGTAATTAACTGCTTGTTGAGAGACCCGTAAGAGGGTTTTTAACAGCAGCTTTTGGCTTTAACCTCAGGAGCACGGATATCACGCACCTCGGGAACCTTGCCTGTGAAGGGGAGGCGGAAGCTCAGTGGTCATTGTGCGAGTTCATTAATTGAGAGCTGGGAAAAAAACATAAATACTCCCACATTAAACCTGATTACTTGGCTAATGGAAAGGCTCTTGCTGACTCCATTTTGTGCAGAGGTTTAGCTGTCAGCAGTTTGCATGTCATCCCTGAAACCTTGTAAGCCGCTCTCACCACATTGCTAGTCACTATCACAACATTGAGGGATTGGCCCTCTGATCTCCACTTTACCTGCCATCTATTACATCAGCATGGGTGCCGCTTATGCTCTATCGCCTTGATCCTTAAAATCAGACCAAGATGAGCTCCAGCACCAACAACCCCAACCACAACACCAGCAGCAACCACAAAAGCAGCCTTCTCCTCAACGACCTGATGTTCCGCAGGAGGGAGGGGTTCAGCGCAGGGCTGCACCATGCTGGAGGTCATACCCCCAACACAGGGTATGCAGGCAGAGGATGAGCTTCCTCAACATGACTGAGTAGCAGTGCTTCAGGAGGCTCAGGTCGTCGCAGACATTTGTAGCTTTCTGGAACAAGTTGTGTTACCCAGAGAACTGGGTGGACACACCTTACCAGTAGCTGTCAAAGTCACCACAGCCCTCAACTGCTTCACCTTAGTGATCTCCAGCCGACATTTGCGGCATCTCGCAGTCAGCCGCCCACAGATGCGTCACCCAGGTGACCGATGCCATGTTTCACAGTTCAGCCAATTATGTCAACTTTGCCACTGATGAAGCCAACGTTACTGAGCGGGTGCTCGGCTTTGTGGCTCTGGCTGGCTTCCCACAGGTGCAGGGCGTCATCGACTGCACACATGTGGCCATCATGTGGCCATCCAGAACCAGGGGTCATAGTCTAAGGATAAGGGGTAAGCCATTTAGGACAGAGATGAGGAGGAATTTCTTCACCCAGAGAGTGGTGAACCTGTGGAATTCTCTACCACAGAAGGCAGTAGAAGCCAATTCATTAAATATATTCAAGAAGGAGTTAGATATATTTCTTAAGGCTAAAGGGATCAAGGGATATGGGGACACGGCAGGGACAGGGTACTGAGTTTGGATGATCAGCCATGATCTCATTGAATGGCGGAGTAGGCTTGAGGGGCCGAATGGCCTACTCCTGCTCCTATCTTCTATGTAAGGCACTCCTAGATCACCCAGGAGTGTTTGTGAACCATTCTGAAGGAATAAGCAATATACCTATTCAGAAAAATACACCATTCTATAAAAGAATTCTGACTTTATTAAAACATGACATACTGGGCTTAAAAATCTGGAAGCCTCAACAATCTAAAGCTGTGAACAGCATACAAGCTATTGAGATAAAATAAGTAGTTGACACTGAATCAATAGCCTTATTGAAACAGAAGGTTAAAGGTTCCTGAAAGCCTGAAGCCTTGGACAGAACACTCTGTTAAGGTGTTATAATTACAATTCAGAAAGAAACATATAAAAATTAAGAAACATATGCCTTCGTGGGAATGGCATCAAGTGGGGGAGGCACCAGCCGTCACATTGTTTTTGTGTTGAACTTGGAACACCTAGGAGTCATGAGTCAGTGATGCAACCAGTTGAGGTAACTAAGAAGACAATGGTGCACCCGACTGGGGTGTTTTTAATTTACATGTCGTAAAAAGACACAAATAGAAGTCCTTGGTAAGAATGACATCAAATAGAAACATCTGCTCCACACCGTTTTTTATGATAAGCTTTGAACACCTAAAGGTAGAGACATGATTCTTAATGCTACAAGCTGATCTGACTGTAAAAATTGCAGAAGACAACAGAAAAATGACTAGAGCTAATTAGCTTACATCAGCAGAAAACTTCAAAGGAAATACCACTGAGAAAGGGTATAAAAATTGAACTTTCAAATGGGAAGACAGATTCGCTGTAAAGGGGCAAAGCAATTCTCAGCTTCAGAGGCAAGCTCTGTAAGTCTACAACTCTTTGAGTCTCGGGGATCAAAAAGGTATTTGATTTTGGTGGATATCCTGGAATAAGACTAAGAAATATAAAAATGTAACGAAGTTAAGATTTGAGAATAAGGATCTCTGATAATAAGATTGTAAAAGCTTTTTGTATTTGGAACTGTTAATGTTGCGATTGAAATACTTACTGTAATTACATGTCGGTTCTTTAATAAATCTATATATTTTTAGAATTGTCTCACACAGTACTTCTGTATCAAACCCGCGAACTCAATCTCTGTACACTCTTTGGTGAGGAGTTGCAGAATTCTGGGGGAGTTTTCCGGACCCTCATAATATCCGGGACGTTACAGTCTAGCTAAACTTATTAAAAGTGCTATCTGGAGGACGGTAACATCTTCAGGTTGTTCCTTTCCTTTAGGGAGAGATAGTCCGGACCTTTAGACCCAATTAAGCATCTTTAGGATTCGGCTACCTCTAACTTTAGTTGAAAGTGAACATCTGGGGAATACGCCTGATCCGGGATAGCCCGAAAGGGGCTCGGACTAGTAATTATCCTTTCACCGCAAGGGCTTCCACTCCCCCAACGTGCAGCTCATCTGCAACAATAAAAAGATAATCATGCATGTGTGTGTGCCAGATTCCCTGGCAGCTGTCATGACTCTTTCATGCTGCGCCCATCCACCCTCCCTCAGCTCTTCGCGCCTCCAAGCAGACTTACCTGCTGGCTGCTTGGAGACAAGGGCTATCTATTGAAGATGTGGCTCAAGAGACGCTTGAGGAGGCCAAGTAATAAGGCCGAGGAGCATTATAACGAGAGCCACATGCCCACCAGATGTGTCATGGAGCAAACAATAGGCATGCTGAAGATGCGCTTCAGATGCCTTGACAGATCTGAAGGAACCGTTCAGTACGCACCAGTCAGGGTCTCCAGAATTGTTGTCATTTGCTGCGCGCTGCACAACATAGCGCAGCAGCGAGGATTGGAGCTGCAGGAGGAGCAAGGCACAGAGCACACAGCCTCTTCAGAGGAGGAGGAGGGGCAGGTGGAAGCCGAGGAGGAGGAGGAGGAGGAACCTGAGGTGGAGATAGCACCAGCAGCATCGCACATTGCTGCCCAGGGGTCCAGGGATGGCCTCATCATGGCCAGATTTACTTCACTTGCTCCAATGGACTCATATGGCTGCCGCATGCTCTTATAAGTTCCACCAACAACACTATAAAGCATCCTACAATGACCAAGCCATTCCTGTCACCCAAACCCCCATTGCTTAAGGTTAAGTAATGTCACTCCAAGTGACAAAGTCACTTCCAAGGTTTGAGGCAAAAATGGACAAGAGGTGCAAAGAAATACATTTATCTGTGTCATCAAATTAACTGAAACTTAAGACTAACATTTGTTCATACACCTACGTGCATACCTTTGTGCATCTACTTTTGAGTCTTTTTTCTTTTCCAAGTGCTTCAACGAGGTGCAACCCCTGTGGTTTCAGCAGAGGTAGGTGCAGGCTGCTCACTTCCCTGCTGCGACTGGTTAGACACTTTTAGCGGACGTCCTCTGGGTTTTGGAGCCTGTGATGGCCCCGCCGAAATGCAGGGGCAGGCTTGGTCATCAGGATCCGAGGAAGCATGTGAGGCTCTGACTAAGGGGGAGGCAACAGGGGAGAAGTGGGAGCGCTTTGAGAAGAGCCCCCACTTCCATGTCCCCTCTCAGCACCATCCCTCTCATGGGCCACCCGCACTTCCCTGCTAGCAAGAAGCTGGCGAGCACCTTGCTGCACAGCAGTGGGGCCATGAAGGCCCAAGTCTAAGTTTAAATCCCTCCTCGAGATGAGGTCTATGAACGCCTGTCATCTGTTGTCCATAGCTAGCATGTGCTCATGTGACTGGCACATTAGCCGCTCCATGCAGGTGGCCATCCTTTCCATGGAAGAGCACATCATCACCATCACTTGCGAGATGGTGGTGCTCATGTTGGAGATGGACTCCTCCATTCTCTCTACATTTGCACACATCACGGCTGCAAAAGCTGCCAGGGCCTCATGCAATTGTTGCTGCCCCTCCAAGATCACCCTGATTCTCGATGGCCCCCGAGGTTCAGCATCTGCATACAGCTCAGCAGAGCTTGGAGCGTTCTGCGCCCTCTGGCGAGGAGTCTCCACTGCTGACCCTGTCAACACCATCTGCTCTTGCTCACTTGTGCAGTGTGAGACATCAGGTGACAACACTATTCTATCTCGCACAGGACCCACTGCGGTGTGCGTATCTGTGCTGGTGCTGGGTGCACTTGGGTCTGCTGACGGTGCTCCCTCAGAGGCTGGAGACTCCTCTGAGGAGTCGTCTTCCTCCTCTGGCTGGGCAGTGGGCGGGGGGGGGGCGTTGGGGGGACGCTTGATGGACCTGTGGGAGAGTAAGGAGATGATTTAGAAATGTTATAATAAGAATGGGTAATGTTACCATTATGTTCATGATGAAAATTCACTGGCTGCTGACATCAGTCACCATATGAGTGACTGCTATATGCCATGTGGCTGTATGAGATGTAATTCTGTCACCGGGTTGCTGGGATGTCCCCCTCTCTCTGTCTCCCACCACCAGCAGCTCTGCAACTTGAGAGATCTCCAGGGCCACCTCCTCTGCTGGAGTTAAAGTGCTGAAGGATGGAGGGCCACCTCCGGTTCTCTCCCTCTCGCTGTTGTTGTGGGCTCTCTTCTCCTGCAAGAAGGGAAAGAAGAGAAGTTTGAGTGAGAGTGATGGCATGAGTGTAAGGAATGTGTGGGTTACATCTGTAGAAGGTGACTATGCGGGAGTGGGGTAACAATGCCAAATGGCCTCCTTGTGTGGTGTTACTTGCTATGATTGCATTAGGATGAGGGTGAGTGTGAGGGGTGGTTAGTCAGATAGGGGTGCAAGTGTGTACATAGAGAGGAATGGGTGAATGTGCAAGGTGTGAGGAATGATGTGCAGGAGCAGGCTTGGGAAGGCAGAGTGATGGGGATGTGTTGACAGGCACATCAGGATGAGGGTGAGTGTAGCATTGCACTCACCTTTCCTGACCTCATGAGATCATTGAATCGTCTCTTGCACTGGATCCACATCCTCCTGACCACATCCCTGCTACTGACCTCCTCTGCGATCTGCAGCCATGCTGTTTTGGTTTCTTTGGGTGGTCTTTTACGCCTATCAGCAAGGAACAAGACCTCCCTGCGGGCGCTCACTGCCTGCACCAGAACATGGAGGGATTCTTCACTAAACCTTGGTGCCGCCCTGTGCCTTTGCCCGTCCGTGAGTGACACTCTTTTAACCTGGTAATAGTTGCCACAGATCTACAAATGACCTTGCACACGCCTTCATCAACCTTCAAATGAGATGTGTGCAAGGCTGCTTTAAATGCCGGTGCTGGAAATGGGTCATCGATGACATCATCAGACCTGCTCCATTTAATTGGGCCGGGAAATGCACATGAGTCTTTCAATTGCAGCCATTTAGTAAAAGTCTCTCTGAGCAACGCGCTGCTCAGAACATTGCGTTCTGACCCGCTACACGGCCCGCACACACAAAACCCGACTCCAAGGTAAAGATTCCGGCCATCGAGCCTACAGCACAGAAACAGGCCATTCAGACCAACAGGTCTGTGCCGGTGTTTATGCTCCACACGAGCCTCCTCCCACCCCTCTTCATCTCACCCGATCAGCATACCCTTCTATTCTTTTCTCCCTCATGTGCTTATCCAGCTTCCCCTTAAATGCATCTATACTATTACCCTCAACTACAGCTTCTAACCACTCTTTGGGTTAAGAAGCTTCTCCTGAATTCCCCCCATTGGATTTATTATTGACTATCTTATATTTATGGCTCCTAGTTTTTGAATCCCCTACAAATGGAAGCATCTTCTCTATGTTTACCCTATGTTTCTCTGTTTACCCTATGTTTCTCTATGTTTACCCTATGTTTCTCTATGTTCACTATAGTAATCTGGGATGTAATGCTTAAGTTATCCACCAGATAGAGACAAATTAAGGGATCATATTTACCAGTATTAAGGTAATGCCCTGGCACACCACTTATTAAGGTAGTGGCATTGCATTCTGGGTATGACTCAGAGGTTGATCCTCCATCTTGGTGATCGCACAGTAAGAATTGGAATTGCTTGGCCTGCAGCTGTAAGAGCTATGTTCTCTGCTACATATGTATAATTAAACAGTTGAGTTTTGGTTCCTGAAGTCTGGCTTATCACAGTTTCTGACCTTACCACTCGGATATCACATTCACCCTATGTTTCTCTATGTTTACCCTATGTTTCTCTATGTTCACCCTATGTTTCTCTATGTTCACCCTATGTTTCTCTATGTCTACCCTATGTTTCTCTATGTTTACCCTATGTTTCTCTATGTCTACCCTATGTTTCTCTATGTTCACCCTATGTTTCTCTATGTCTACCCTATGTTTCTCTATGTTTACCCTATGTTTCTCTATGTCTACCCTATGTTTCTCTATGTTCACCCTATGTTTCTCTATGTTTACCCTATGTTTCTCTATGTCTACCCTATGTTTCTCTATGTTTACCCTATGTTTCTCTATGTTCACCCTATGTTTCTCTATGTCTACCCTATGTTTCTCTATGTTTACCCTATGTTTCTCTATGTTTACCCTATGTTTCTCTATGTTCACCCTATGTTTCTCTATGTTCACCCTATGTTTCTCTATGTTTACCCTATGTTTCTCTATGTTCACCCTATGTTTCTCTATATCTACCCTATGTTTCTCTATGTTCACCCTATGTTTCTCTATGTCTACCCTATGTTTCTCTATGTTCACCCTATGTTTCTCTATGTCTACCCTATGTTTCTCTATGTTTACCCTATGTTTCTCTATGTCTACCCTATGTTTCTCTATGTTTACCCTATCGTACCCCTTCATTATGTTAAAGACCTCTAACAGGTCACCTCTCAGCCTTCACGTTCAGTCTTCCCAGAGAGGTCTAACCTCTTAAACTTATTAAGACTTCGTGGTCTTAAGGAGGGAGGGGCCATTCTACACACAGCCACTCCTTAGTAGCAGAATAACACATTGTGCAATAACAAGGTGTAATGTTGCTGTCCTCTGATCTTCTGGAGATCCACTGCTCTTACATATTTCTTCTTTTCAAAACTGTAAGTTCATCCAGTCTTTTCTCATACCTTAGCCCTGTGATGCTGCGGCCAGTCTCATGGGTTCTTTGCACCACTTGCACGTGGATGTCTGTCTTGTGTCTCAGTGACCAACACTGGACACAGTACTCAAGGTATACCCTGGCCAGAGCACCATCGGGTTTTAGCACTACTTCCACTGACTCGAATGTTTGGCTCTATATTTTTGTGGTCGATTTGTTTCTCTGTAGGTGCAGGGCACATTAAGCACAGAATCTAATGATACCCCTAGATCTCTTTTAACATCACCCTCCGCTATTTTAACACTAGTCGTGGAGTATGTAGATCACCCATTTTTGTTCCTACATATCCAATATTAAATTGCAACCCCTGTAACCTCCTCGCCCCCAGTTTAATATTACTTGCGAACTTGACAAGTTTGCACTGAGCTTATTTGTGATGCAGTGTAAGCTGTTTTAGGATTTATTTTAAGTTCTGGAAGTCTCCCTTTGAAACAGTGGCCCAGAACTTGGTGTCGGGGGCTTGCCGCGCGTGCAAGCCCCCGATCTGCACTCACCCTGCGCGCTGACATCTGAAGCCCGGGCCTGCTTGCATTTCCTGTCACAGGCCCGGTTCAGCTGTCAGCGCGCAGTGCTTACCTGATCCAGCGGCGTAGTTAGTGCGATGTGCCGGCTGGGATCAGGTGAGCACTGTGCAACCAATCAGGGGAGGGGAAGGTTCATTCATGAGTTTGAGAGTAAGAACTGTCAAACTCATGAAAACTACAGGGGCCCAAAACACTATTTAAACTTTAAATAAAAATTTAAAAAACATCCCAATCATTAAATTAAGTATAAATAAATTAAAAAAAATAATTTAAACAATAATTTTTTTTTTTGAAAAAAATTAATTTTTAATAAAAAGGGTCTAAAACTAAACTTACCTTATTGTAGATTCTTTAAAATAATAAACCTGTGGAAAAAAAAATTCTAAATTGCACTAAAACACCACTTACCTGTAAAAATAAATACTTACGTGTGCTTTTTACAAGCGTAAAGGCCGGAGGCGTTTAGACATGCGCAAATCCCCCAAAACAGAGGAAATCCAAGACGCACGCGCTGCCCCCTACAGCACACGCACTAGCCTCTTCACCTCTTGGGTTAGAGGAGAGGAAATGCCGGTTTTCAGCGCATGCGCTGTGCATGCTGAAAACCGGCATTTCCTCCGGCCAGACGTGTGAGTACCCCTTCCGTACTCGCGCGTTTGGGGAGGAATTACTGCCCCATTGAGATCTGTTTCTTATCTGATTATAAAATGCTTTGGAGATATTGGCCTAGAAATTCGTGGCCGCCACCATTGTTGCCGGCAAGTCGGGTTAACAGCCGCTGAAAATGGACGCAGCGATACCCGAGAAAAATTTGCGCTTGGGGTCTAAAGATTTTTAGCCCAGCGTCAACTTACTGTGTAACGCCCCCCCTACTGGCGTTAGTGCAGGCCTGCAAGTCGAAGTTCCCGTCCACAGTCGGCATTCCAGCTTCTAACAGCCTCTGGGAGCGAGGCTGTGGAGTCCGCAAGGAATTATGGGCAATTGAAAGGGCTATGAATTAAAGGGGCAATGCGTTCAGAATTATTAAAAATTAAAATGAAGTGGAAAAAATGCAGTTTTCAGCTCTTACTGCCTTTCAAAAAAAATTAACATTAAAAAGAAGTCCCAAATGGGAGTCTTCAGCTCTTAAAGCTGAATTCCCTTCCGAACCTCAGAAAATGGGAAAAAGTGCTTCAGCACTAACACAAATGGCTCAGCAAGCCAGGGAAGGGGCACCCAGGGTCTCGCACGCAGCACTCCAGCTTTGTGCAGGGGGTCTACACTGCAAGACAGGTCCTCTACCCACAGGGGCCAAGAAGCCCTCCAGAAAAAGGATGTGGGGCCACATCACCGAGGCTGTCACTGCCAGCAGTGTCACCCCCACGACCTGGCTCCAGTGCCCAAAGAAGCTTCATGACCTCAGACCACTGGCTCCTCCTCTTCCCTCTGCGAGCGGATGCTGTAAATCTGAAGTAGCAGCATAAAATTCTGGAAATACTCAGCTGGTCAGGCAGCTTCTTGACCTGAGGCGTGAACTCTGTTTCTCTCTCCACAGATGTTGCCTGACCTGCTGAGTATTTGCAGCATTTTCTGTCTTGTCGGAGGCCTTCCTTTACCATCTGAGGCCTTGCAAGCATCCAGCAGCATTCCCTACATACTTAAAAAACTTTTAACATCTATTACAGCAAGCCAGTACGTCAGTAAAATCAACAACAAAAAAGTCCAAAAGCTTAAATGCAAACTTACCTGAAAGATGTGTGTGTCCCTTTAAGAGGTGTTGACAGCATCTCTGTGAGTCTACTTGCACGCTGGGTTTACCTGAACTCAGTGCTTGGGTCAAAGTTCGCCATGGTGACATTAAGTCAGTGTTGCACGCCGACTGACGTCACCACTCCGCCATTTTTCTCTGCAGGGCGCTACTACTCAACGGCAGCACTACCGGGCCCACGAAAATGGAGGACACCGCAGGACCCGCCACCAGCTGTCGGAAGAGCGGCCGCCACCGCTTTCTCGACATTATGCCACGCTAACGGGTGGCACAATCCTCCCGAATTTCTCTGAAGTTGCATGTGGGGAGCCTGGCCCACTGACGAGCTGAACTGCAGAGTGTTGGCTGTGCTCCAATTACAAGAAACTCTCGATTTACCGGCACCTAAATAACCAGAAATCTCTGTTAACCGGCAAAATTCAGGAGTAGGTTCAGGTAAGTTTTACTTCATATTAGTGGCCGTTCCTGGATCTGTGGCTGTGTAACCGGGGTTCCTGCACCTGTTGCTAAGCAACAGGGAAGCCTGGATTTGTTCCTGTGTACGGAACTCTCATACCTTTCACTATACCTCTCTGTAATCCAGACTTTTTGATAAACCGGCACCACGCCGGTCCCGTTGGTGCCGGATAAAAAAGAGTTTCCTGTACAGTGCTTAAGATTATACCTTGTAATTCTATATGTACCCAGCAGAGGGAGGTAGTCACGGAAGTAATTCCGTCGTTCATCTCGCTTTGCTGATCAGTGCTGACAGGTCCGCAGTTTTCTTGCCTGCAATTTTTAGGCATTGCGGGTATCTAGTTTTAACACTTGTAGGGCTTTTCGCGGATATTTTTGGCTACTTCTGAGCCTGCTATGTATATTTTTTTTAATGAGAGCAAGCAAACAGAATTGACCATCGTTGCAGTGGAGTCTACATTAGTGGCCACCCAATTAGAAAACTTGGCATCCACAGCCACTATTCATGAACCCAAGACAGGTTTTTGTGCTGTGGTGAAAAAGCTGCATTTGAATATAGTATTCGCCTTAGTTTTAAAAGCATAATTATTGCTCTCACCCATCCTATCTGTCACCATACAGAACAAGGGAAAGACCTTGTGACAACCTACAGAAAGCCATGGCATCCTTCATTAGCCTGCTGGGGTCTATATAAAATGCTGCATACAATCAAAAGGTTAGTATGCAGGTGCAGCAAGTGATTAAGAAGGCCAATGGAATGTTGGCTTTCATTGCTGGGGGATAGAATATAAAAATAGGGAGGTATTGCTTCAGTTGTACAAGGTATTGGTGAGACCGCACCTGGAATACTGCATACAATTTTGGTGTCCATACTTAAGAAAGGACATACTTGCTCTCGAGTCAGTACAAAGAAGGTTCACTCGGTTAATCCCGGAGATGGACATATGAGGAGAGGTTGAGTAGATTGGGACTCTACTCATTGGAGTTCAGAAGAATGAGAGGCGATCTTATTGAAACATATAAGACTGTGAAGGGGTTGGATCGGGTGGATGCGGGGAGGATGTTCCCGATGATGGGTGAAACTAGAACTAGGGGGCATAGTCTTAGAATAAGGGGCTGCTCTTTCAAAACTGAGATGAGGAGGAACTACTTCACTCAGAGGGTGGTAGGTCCATGGAATATGCTGCCCCAAAAAGCTGTAGAAGCTACATCATTACATAAATTTAAAACAGAAATAGACAGTTTCCTAAAAGTAAAGGGAATTAAGGGTTACGGGGAGTGGGCAGGAATTTGGACATGAGTCCAGGTTCGGATTGGTCATGGTCCTGTGGGTAGCGGAGCGGGCCCAGGGGCCGTGTAGCCTGATCCTGCTCCTATTTCGTGTGTCTATTTCTGTTAGATTCAGGAGATGGTTCTGTGATAGTGGATTGGCGGTTAGGATCAGATCAGCCATGATCTTATTGAATGGCGGAGCAGGCTCGAGGGGCCGATTGGCCTACTCCTGCTCCTATTTCTTATGTTCTTACCACAGAGAAAATTGACTGGGGCTAGGGAGTAAGCCGCAGAAAGCTCCAAGTGAGGATGGAATCACCAAACTTATGCTCAGTGAGGCACCTGATGGGATGATGACAGTGAGAGCGAAGGTCTTCATCAAGTAGTTGATGCTGGGTTTCTTCCCAAGCCATGATCACATGGGTCCACAGACCAGGCAAAGACTCTACTGACCCCAGAATTACTGGCCTATCAATCTGCTGGATTGCTTAGGAGAGCTGCTAGAGGAAATAGTCACATATTGCCTCCATGACCACCTCAATGGCATCGACTTCTCCAACTCAGGCCAAGAAGGGTTCAGGATGGGGAAAAGCACCAATTACAACTTGCTATGAGTACCTGAGCTTTCAAAAAGAAAGAGTGCACACTGCCAGTATTCCTGGATATAGAAAAGGCTTTTGCCAATGGTGGGTGTTCCTCAGGGCTCTTGACCTTGGCCCACCTCTGCTCCTCATTTACATGAATGACATTCCAACACCTGAACAAAGGATTGGGCTTGTTTGCAGTTTGCCAATGACCTTGCCAACTGGGTATCCTCCATGAATGCAGAATTGCATCAAAGAAGCTTCACAGATACCTGAATGATCTTGAGGCATAGGTGTTCAAAATGGCAAATTCTGCCGAGCCTCGGAAATCATGGCACATGCTATTCTCCAAAAGAAGAAAGCACAGGAACAGGATGTGAGAATTTTGTTACTGTCACAACCCATCAAGACCAGCAAAGAGCAAAGGTTCTGTATGTGACTTGGACACAGCACATTGCTGATATCACCAGGAAAGAAGCATGGAGTTAGCCCAAGAGTTTTCTTACATCCATCCAATCTTAGGACATGGTCATACAGCCTGGTACACAGATTGAGAGGCTACAAAGAATCCAAGACTGAGCAATAAGGGCAGCACATTGCCTCTCACGCTTTATCTGTTCAACTTACCTTCACAATATCTGTGGATGCTAAACAATGGAAGTAAGGCTTCTGAAACTACGGTAATGGCTACTCTGCTACTGTTAATGCTGACAGAGAAAGAAGGACATCATTCGCCCTGGTACATCCAAGTGTCAGCCCGAGTTCAGTGGTAGCACTCTCGCCTCTGCGTCAGAAGCTTATGGGCTCAAGCCCCACTCCAGAGACTTGAGCACATAATCTAGGCTGACACTTACAGAGCAGTACTGTTGAAGATGTCACCTTTTGGATGACATCTTAAACCAAGGCTTCACTGCCTGCTCAGGTGGATGTAAAAGATCCCAGGGCACTATTTTGAAGAAAAGCAGGGGAGTTCTCCTGGGTGTACTGGCCAATATTAATCCCTCAATCAGCACCACTAAATACAGGCATTCTGGCTGACACAAAAAGAATGCTGAGCGCCTGGTTTGAGTATAAAACAAGGCTTTAATCGACTGTTTCACAACCATGAGATTTCTAGTTACATCACTAGTTCCTGGTTACAGAAACATCCTGAACAAGCTGGGCCCACGCCCGAGTATTTATACTCCTTGGACGGCGCCACCAGCTGGCCGCGCAGTGTTACTTCATGAGTCATTTCTTCATGAATGATGAGATTCATGACACTGGCCATGTATTTCACTGCAGTTTGTGGGACCTTGCTGTGTCCAAATTGTGTTTGCTTATATCTCAACAGTGAAGTAAAGAACTACAAAATGTCGTTAATGGGCAATAAAGCACTTTGGGATATCATGAGGATGTAAAAGGCACGACTGTATTTCAATGCAAGTTTATTTACATCTACAACACTGCACTGTCGATGAGTGTGTACAGACAAAACTCATCAGGAAGTGTCAACTCAGCCAATGGCACTGAAATGCACACACCTGTCAGAACAGACTGTTACAAGCACCAAAATAACTGAGCGTAAAGGGATATGAAAAGGGTAACAAACCCTGACCCATCTTTAGCAAGCTCCCGACCATAGTGGCAAACACGGAGAAAACACTTCCACCACGCTCAACTGAATCATAACAAGTAAACTGTTGGGCAGTGGGCAAAGTATCAGAAGAAACGTTGGGAAACTGGGAGAAGCCAGAAGAATTACAGCAGTGAATTAAAAGTATACCTGAAGATTAATCAAAGGCAGCTGCAGACACTTAAAATATGGAATTTGCGTACAGTACTGTGATCTTAAACACATAGGGGCCGAAATTCAAGCAGAAGCGTGGCAGAGCGGAACTCCTGTTCACCTGCATGTCGAAGGCACAAGCCCAATTTAATTGTGCAAAATGACACTGAGCAATCTGTGTATGTTTTAAAATTATGGACTAAGCAATCAAAATATCCACTGCGGTGTTTTGATTTTAAAAAGAGGAGCGAAGGGAGCAAGTGGTGCAGTCCGAAGCGCGCGTGTAAGCCAGGCGTGGCTCAAAGACTGGTGTGGGAGAAATAGGTTTTGCTTCCTGGGACACTGGCACCAGTACTGGGGCAGGAGGGAGCTGTTCCGTTGGGACAGGCTTCACTTGGTCAGTGCTGGGACTAGAGTCCTGGCGGATCATATAACTAGGGCTGTAGAGAGGGCTTTAAACTAACTAGTCGGGGGGAGGTTCCTAGAGAGCAAATAATAAAAATGACAACAGAGAAGGTCATAGACTTAGGTAGCAGTGGGGAAATTAAAAACCAGAGCATGTCAGGAAGGGGCAGAAGGTATGGAGTAAAAGGTAAAGTAATAAAAAGGGCAAAAGCAGGAACTAAGTGTCACAAAACATCTTTCAAAGTTCTCTATCTGAATGCACGTAGCATTCGTAACAAAATAGACGAGTTAATGGCACAAATAACTACATATGGGTATGATCTTGTGGCTATTACAGAAACATGGCTGCAGGGTGACAATGCCTGGAAATTAAACATACCAGGTTATTTAACGATCAGGAAGGACAGGCAGAAAGGAAGGGGAGGTGGGGTGGCTATGTTAATAAAGGAAGGAATCACTGTAATACAGAGAAATAATATTGGGTCAAAAGATCAGGATAATGAAACAGTTTGGGTGGAGGTAAGGAATAATAAGGGGAAAAAAACACTAGTGGGCATAGTCTATAGGCCTCCGAACAGTAGCAACTCTGTTGGATGGAGTATCAATCAGGAACTAGTTGAGGCTTGTAATAAGGGAACATCTATAATTATGGGGGATTTTAGCTATCATATTAATTGGACAAATCAAATTAGGCAGAGCTGCCTTGAGGATGAGTTCATTGAGTGTATTAGGGATGGGTTTCTTGAGCAGTATGTAACTGAACCGACCAGGGGGCAAGCAACCTTAGATCTGGTCCTGTGTAACGAGACAGCATTAATTAAAAATGTCCTAGTAAAGGATCCCCTTGGAATGAGTGACCATAACATGATTGAATTCCATATTCAATTAGAGGGTGAGAAGGTTGGATCTCAAACAAGCGTGCTAAGCTTGAATAAAGGAGACTATGAAGGTATGAGAGTGGAATTGAGTAGAGTGGATTGGGAAAATAGATTAAAGGGTAAGACGATACATGATCAGTGGTGTACATTTAAGGATTAATTTTACAACTTCCAAAAAATATATATTCCACTGAGAAGAAAAGGGTGTAAAAGAAAAGACAGCCATCCGTGGCTAAGTAAAGAAATTAAGGATCGTATTTGACTGAAAACAAGGGCATATAAGGTAGCCAAATCTAGTGGGAGGATAGAGGATTGGGAAAACTTTAAAAGACAGCAAAAAATAACAAAAAGATTGATTAAGAAAGGGAAGATAGATTATGAAAGTAAATTAGCAAAAAATATAAAAACAGATAGTAAGAGTTTTTATAGTTATATAAAAAGAAAAAGGGTGGCTAAAGTAAATGTTTGTCCCTTAGAGGATGAGACCGGGAAATTAATGGTGGGAAATATGGAGATGGCAAAAACACTGAATGAATATTTTATATCAGTCTTTACAGTAGAAGACACTAAGAATATCCCAACACTGGACAAACAGGGGGCTAAAGGGGGGGAGGAGCTAAACATGATCAAAATCACTAAGGAAGTGGTACTCGGTAAAATAATGGGACTCAAGGCGAATAAATCACCTGGACCTGATGGCTTACATCCTAGGGTCTTGAGGGAAGTGACGGTAGGGATTGTGGATGCATTGGTAATAATTTTCCAAAACTCCCTGGACTCAGCAAAGGTCCCGGCAGACTGGAAAACTGCTAATGTAACACCCTTATTTAAAAAGGGCAGTAGACAGAAGGCTGGAAACTATAGACCGGTTAGCCTAACATCTGTGGTAGGTAAAAATTTGGAGTCCATTATTAAGGAGACAGTAACAGGACATTTGGATAATCATAATTTAATAGGACAAAGTCAGCATGGTTTTATGAAGGGGAAGTCATGTTTGACAAATTTGCTGGAGTTCTTTGAGGAAGTAACATATAGGGTGGATAAAGGGGAACCAGTGGACGTAGTGTATTTAGACTTCCAAAAGGCATTTGACAAGGTGCCACACAAAAGATTATTGCTTAAGATAAAAAATCACGGGATTGGGGGTAATATTCTGGCATGGATAGAGGATTGGCTATGTAACAGAAGGCAGAGAGTTGGGATAAATGGTTCATTCTCAGACTGGCAATCAGTAACTAGTGGTGTTCCGCAGGGGTCAGTGCTGTGTCCCCAACTCTTTACAATCTATATTAACGATTTGGAGGAGGGGACCGAGTGTAACATATCAAAGTTTGCAGATGATACTAAGATGGGAGGGAAAGTAGTGAGTGAGGAGGACATAAAAAACCTGCAAGGGGACATAGACAGGCTAAGTAAGTGGGCAGAGATTTGGCAGATGGAATACAATACTGGAAAGTGTGAGGTTATGCACTTTGGCAGGAAAAATAGTAGAGCAAGTTATTATCTTAATGGCAAGAAACTGGAAAGTACTGAAGTACAAAGGGATCTGGGGGTCCTGGTGCACGAAACTCAAAAGATTAGTATGCAGGTGCAGCAAGTGATTAAGAAGGCCAATGGAATGTTGGCTTTCATTGCTAGGGGGATAGAATATAAAAATAGGGAGGTATTGCTTCAGTTGTACAAGGTATTGGTGAGACCGCACCTGGAATAATGCGTACAGTTTTGGTGTCCATACTTAAGAAAGGACATACTTGCTCTCGAGTCAGTACAAAGAAGGTTCACTCGGTTAATCCCAGGGATGAGGGGATGGACATATGAGGAGAGGTTGAGTAGATTGGGACTCTACTCATTGGAGTTCAGAAGAATGAGAGGCGATCTTATTGAAACATATAAGATTGTGAAGGGGTTGGATCGGGTGGATGCGGGGAAGATGTTCCCGATGATGGGTGAAACTAGAACTAGGGGGCATAGTCTTAGAATAAGGGGCTGCTCTTTCAAAACTGAGATGAGGAGGAACTACTTCACTCAGAGGGTGGTAGGTCCATGGAATATGCTGCCCCAAAAAGCTGTAGAAGCTACATCATTACCTAAATTTAAAACAGAAATAGACAGTTTCCTAAAAGTAAAGGGAATTAAGGGTTATGGGGAGCGGGCAGGAATTTGGACATGAGTCTAGGTTCGGATCGGTCATGGCCCTGTGGGTAGCGGAGCGGGCCCAGGGGCCGTGTAGCCTGATCCTGCTCCTATTTCGTGTGTCTAATTCTGTTAGATTCAGGAGATGGTTCTGTGATAGTGGATTGGCGGTTAGGCTCAGATCAGCCATGATCTTATTGAATGGCGGAGCAGGCTCGAGAGGCCGATTGGCCTACTCCTGCTCCTATTTCTTATGTTCTTATGTTCTTATGTAAGGGATTACGCCATGAAATCTGAGGCTGGAGCAGCATATGGTCCAAGGGTCGTGGGAGGCCCAGAGATTCGAAGGAGAACAAGGGCAGATTGAACAGACCCTGTAAATTGGAAAGTGGGCTAGGGAGCATAAATTGGAATTAAGACCAGGAGGGGACGAAAATGTACAATTCTGATTTTTACTTTCAGGAATCTGGGCTGATGGGTGGCCTGTGCGAGCTGTAGTGCAGCTGATTGGTTCTGAACCACGAGACTCAGCTGGGAGCAACATATCAAGGTTGTGTGCACCTTAAGTCAAGGATGTTCATAAAGCCCGTGGAATGCATCAGCCCAGGTGCAAGGGCAAACAACGTGTTAGAGTGATTGAAAGATGGGACGGATACATTCTGGGCAAATCTGTGGGGGATTTTCCTATTTTTTAATGTCTATTATGTTACCAATTTTATTTTTAAGAGGTATATAGTGGGATCGGTGGGATTTTTAATGTTTATTTTTAAGAGGTATATTGATGGATCGGTGGGGAACTGTCATTAGAGAATCTTAGAGAATGTTTTTGCTGTTGTATGATTGACTAGAATTTTTTTTTGTAGAATTTGATTGTGGAGAATTTCCTTCATGAAGTGTGAATGGGGAAAAAAGTTTAAATTGGGGGAAGAAATGTTTTGATGCCGGCTCCAGAATCCGAATCTACTTGTGCGACTGTCATCGCCTGTCTGGGGAATAGACACAGTGCCAATCCCACGCATCGGTGAACTCACATCGCAGCTCCTTGATGCATTAAAACCGGTTCAGCAAACTTAGGTTGTCAACAGGGCTGACGAGATGCCTGGCAGCAGATTGGGATACCCAGAAAACAAGTAGATCTCCACAGCCATCAGTCAGATGGGGGCCGGCAGGGTTAGGTTTGTTCATGCTCTGACCGTGCTGGAGTAATGCTTTGGTCAGAACCATCTTTATATTTACCTCAGCCGCCAATTATTCAGCTATTTAGCTGGCCAGAAAATAGTGAAGAACATTAATAAGCCAATTCATATCCATAAAAAGGAATTTCCATAGTTTTGTAAAGCCCTAGCCTACACAGAAGTACTTTTAAATCTGTACTTCTGTACCTTGGATTACACCTTTATCAATTTACAGATTATTAGTAGCAGCTTACTACTGGTGAATGCTGCCAACTGCAAAATGAACAGAATGATTCACCATACACTTTTTTTTTCTGGTCACTGGCCTCACAGTAATTGGATTTGACACTCGCATAGATAAGAAAAATCTTATTTATCAGCACTGTGGTGAATCTGTAATTAATATCATTATCTTAGCTCCACAAGAATATAACTTTAAATACATTCTTACTTGACTTGTGTACGAGCTGCACTGTAGCTTCGGATTTGCAGGGGTGTCAGTGGAACCCACCTGGGTGTGTGCGCAGTAACATGTAAACCAGTCACATCTATGGATTCGGGCACAGCACAGGCAGGGTATGTTCAGGCATGTGCTGGACCTACTTTAGACCATGCGACTGGGGGCGAAAAACATTGGCCACTTTTATCAAGTCTAATGAAGGGTGCACAGTGCACACCCGAAAATATCATAAGCCGTCTCTTCTCTGACTGACCTGCTGTGTATTTCCTGTTCTTATTTCAGATTTCCAGCATTTGTAGCTTTTCCCTTTTTTTTCTGCTTTTATGCAGAACCAAGACCTCACTGTAACCAGTCAGTTCCACTGGGTTTTTCAACAGAGACTGCCCTTGAACTAGATTGACCGCATGTAACTTTACCTTTATTTTACTTTGTAATCTTCAGAAATAACTCTCGGTGCGTGTCACATTAACTTGTTTTAGCGAGAGATTGCCTACCCAGCCCTGCTTAAAAAAATGTTCCAGAATGAATTCTCACGATTGTCTCATTACTGCCCTTTGTTCTTGTGATTATATTTTAATAATAACGGAACAGCTTGCCACAAGATGTGTGTTTTTAATTTGTTCCAGTGTTCCTAAGAATTGGTAAACCAGTGAGCCACCGTGAAGAACCTTACTAAAACCACACTTATAGCTAAAGTGGGATGGAAACATTGACATTTTATTGGATAATGTAGACTAAGTTGTACAAACATTATGTGGGTAATTTTCCGGGGGGTTAGTGGGCGCGATCGGTGGCTGGTCGGGTGGGAACATTTTTTTTGACAGCGGATTGGAACCCCGCTGTCGACCTGTCGCCACGCGCCTTTCCCTGATGTCGGGTCTGTCAGCGCTGAACAGACCCCACACGCAGCGGCGGGGGAGGCAATTCAGGTCATTCTGACCTTGTTAACAGCCCATTAAGAAGTATTTTGAGCCCACCTTTACAGTTTACGAGGTCGCCAACAGGGTCCACGCTGCTCGGGGATCACGTCAGGTAAGGAGGTCGGGTGATGTATGACCACGGAATCATCTCATTACTTGACAGCTGCAAATGTGCTATAAAAGCTCCCATCTCACATCTGTTCACTTTCCAAGCTCAGAAGCTGTTGCTTACTGCATTTGGAAGGAAGACAGATTGAGCTTTATGCAGGTTGCAAGTGTTTGGAGTAAACTCTCTAGCCAGTGTCACCTCATTGGAACAACCTCTCTCACCATTGATAGATCACTTCTGTCATCTCAAGTTCACCTGCCATCTATTCCATCAGCATCGGTGCCCTTGAAACTATCTCGCCTTGGTCCTCAGAATCCCACCACCATCAGCCCCAACACCAGCAGCACCAGGCACACCAGCAGCACCAACAACAACACCAACCTTCTCCGCAATCAACTGATGCTGTACAGGACACAGAGCATCAGCACTCGACCACATTGCTGCCCGGAAGGCCAGGGATGGCCTCACAATGGCCAGATTTACTTCACTTGATGCTGTACATCCTGGCTGCCACATGATGCATCAGGTTGACACCACCCCACACCAACAACATAAAGCATCCCTACAATGCCCAAGCCATTCCTTTCATACTCATCACCATTGCAGGGGGTACCATTATGTCTCACCATTCACTGCAACTTACTAAGCCACTTCCAAAGGTGCACACAAATCTGTCCAAGAATGTAAAGAGCTGAAAATAAAGATTTCAATGTTTGACAGCACATTAACAGAAACTTCACATGAACATTGGCTAAATCACACAAGTGCTTACCCTTGTGTGTTGTTAGTTGGTATGATTGGACTAGGATGAGGGTGAGTGCGAGGGGTGGCTAGTGAGATGGGGAAGTGATAATGTAGATAGAGAGGGATGGGTGGAGGGCCAAGGTAAGTTGGTGTGAGTAAGGATGTGCAGGGGTAGGGTAGGGAAGGCAGAGTGATGGGGATGTGATGAGAGGCACAGCAGGATGAGGTTGAGTGTGGCTTAGCAGTAAAGTTTCGTGATCTACTGAGATCACTGAAAGGTTTGCATCACTGCAGCCTGGTCCTCCTGACAACATCCCTGCTTGTGTCCTCCTGTGCAATGTGCAACCAGGCTGTGTTGATCTCCTGTGGAGGTCTCTTCCGCCCATGGGAAGGGAAGAGAACCTCCCTGTGTGCTGTGACTTCCTCCATAAGCATATGGAGAGAGTAATGGGAGAGCCTGGGTGCAGCCCTGCACCTCTGTGCAGTGCTTGTCAGTGTTTGCAGCACCTCAATGCACAAATGTCAAAATTAATTTGTGCATGGCCCCTTTTAGGAAATGATGAGTCATCGAATGATGTCATGAGACCCGCTTCCTTCAATTGGACCAGGAAACGCGCCGGGGAAAATCATTTTGGACAGCGGGCTGCAGCCAGCAGCAGGGATGGGACCTGGCGAGGTTGGTAAAATCCAGCCCCATGGCCTGTAATTTCCTGGAATGGCGCAATATACAATACACACCATAAATCAGACGGTTGCATTCTCTGATTTTCTCACAATATGCTTCTGCCAACATTTCCTGGAAAATCAATTTGACTACATTTCTGTGATCCCAATGACAAATCAGGGATCTCGCTTGCACCGCAGCCAATGGTGTACCCGCGTCCGACCCACATGACACCATAAAAAGCTGAGAACAGAAGCCCTAACTCAGAGTGAGGCTCGGCACTGGGAGCTAAGTGAGCTGTATGTTCTGAAATCACATTAAATCAAGTTTAAAAAGTTAATTTTAGTTAAAAATTGTTAAAGGTAATTTCCAGTGTCTGCATATGCTCTTTTCCACAGATCTGTCACGGAGGCAGGAAGGGATTAAGAAAAGGGCTACAACTTTGGTGCAGTAGAGACTGGCTAGTGGCAACTCCGATGGGTAGGTCTCCCTGCAATGTAAGAACATAAGAACATAAGAAATAGGAGCAGGAGTAGGCCAATCGGCCCCTCGAGCCTGCTCCACCATTCAATAAGATCATGGCTGATCTGATCCTAACCGCCAATCCACTATCACAGAACCATCTCCTGAATCTAACAGAATTAGACACACGAAATAGGAGCAGGATTAGGCTACACGGCCCCTGGGCCCGCTCCGGCACCCACAGGGCCATGTCCGATCCGAACCTAGACTCATGTCCAAATTCCTGCCCGCTCCCCGTAACCCTTAATTCCCTTTACATCTAGGAAACTGTCTATTTCTGTTTTAAATTTATGTAATGATGTAGCTTCTACAGCTTTTTGGGGCAGCATATTCCATGGAACTACCACCCTCTGAGTGAAGTAGTTCCTCCTCATCTCAGTTTTGAAAGAGCAGCCCCTTATTCTAAGACTATGCCCCCTAGTTCTAGTTTCACCCATCATCGGGAACATCCTCCCCGCATCCACCCGATCCAACCCCTTCACAATCTTATATGTTTCAATAAGATCGCCTCTCATTCTTCTGAACTCCAATGAGTAGAGTCCCAATCTACTCAACCTCTCCTCATATGTCCATCCCCTCATCCCCGGGATTAACCGAGTGAACCTTCTTTGTACTGACTCGAGAGCAAGTATGTATTTTCTTAAGTATGGACACCAAAACTGTATGCAGTATTCCAGGTGCGGTCTCACCAATACCTTGTACAACTGAAGCAATACCTCCCTATTTTTATATTCTATCCCCCTAGCAATGAAAGCCAACATTCCATTGGCCTTCTTAATCACTTGCTGCACCTGCATACTAACCTTTTGAGTTTCGTGCACCAGGACCCCCAGATCCCTTTGTACTTCAGTACTTTCCAGTTTCTTGCCATTAAGATAATAACTTGCTCTACGATTTTTCCTGCCAAAGTGCATAACCTCACACTTTCCAGTATTGTATTCCATCTGCCAAATCTCTGCCCACTTACTTAGGCTGTCTATGTCCCCTTGCAGGTTTTTTATGTCCTCCTCACTCACTACTTTCCCTCCCATCTTAGTATCATCTGCAAACTTTGATATGTTACACTCGGTCCCCTCCTCCAAATCGTTAATATAGATTGTAAAGAGTTGGGGACCCAGCACTGACCCCTGCGGAACACCACTAGTTACTGATTGCCTGTCTGAGAATGAACCATTTATCCCAACTCTCTGCCTTCTGTTACATAGCCAATCCTCTATCCATGCCAGAATATTACCCCCAATCCCGTGATTTTTTATCTTAAGCAATAATCTTTTGTGTGGCACCTTGTCAAATGCCTTTTGGAAGTCTAAATACACTACGTCCACTGGTTCCCCTTTATCCACCCTATATGTTACTTCCTCAAAGAACTCCAGCAAATTTGTCAAACATGACTTCCCCTTCATAAAACAATGCTGACTTTGTCCTATTAAATTATGATTATCCAAATGTCCTGTTACTGTCTCCTTAATAATGGACTCCAAAATTTTACCTACCACAGATGTTAGGCTAACTGCTCTATAGTTTCCAGCCTTCTGTCTACTGCCCTTTTTAAATAAGGGTGTTACATTAGCAGTTTTCCAGTCTGCCGGGACCTTTGCTGAGTCCAGGGAGTTTTGGAAAATTATTACCAATGCACCCACAATCCCTACTGCCACTTCCCTCAAGATCCTAGGATGTAAGCCATCAGGTCCAGGTGATTTATCCGCCTTGAGTCCCATTATTTTACCGAGTATCACTTCCTTAGTGATTTTGATCATGTTTAGCTCCTCCCCCCCTTTAGCCCCTTGTTTGTCCAGTGTTGGGATATTCTTAGTGTCTTCTACTGTAAAGACTGATATAAAATATTCATTCAGTGTTTTTGCCATCTCCATATTTCCCACCATTAATTTCCCGGTCTCATCCTCTAAAGGACCAAAATTTACTTTAGCCACCCTTTTTCTTTTTATATAACTATAAAAACTCTTACTATCTGTTTTTATATTTTTTGCTAATTTACTTTCATAATCTATCTTCCCTTTCTTAATCAATCTTTTTGTTATTTTTTGCTGTCTTTTAAAGTTTTCCCAATCCTCTATCCTCCCACTAGATTTGGCTACCTTATACGCCCTTGTTTTTAGTCGAATACTATCCTTAATTTCTTTACTTAGCCACGGATGGCTGTCTTTTCTTTTACACCCTTTTCTTCTCAGTGGAATATATATTTTTTGGAAGTTGTAAAATAACTCCTTAAATGTACACCACTGATCATGTATCGTCTTACCCTTTAATCTATTTTCCCAATCCACTCTACTCAATTCCATTCTCATACCTTCATAGTCTCCTTTATTCAAGCTTAGCATGCTTGTTTGAGATCCAACCTTCTCACCCTCTAATTGAATATGGAATTCAACCATGTTATGGTCACTCATTCCAAGGGGATCCTTTACTAGGACATTTTTAATTAATCCTGTCTCGTTACACAGGACCAGATCTAAGGTTGCTTGCCCCCTGGTCAGTTCAGTTACATACTGCTCAAGAAACCCATCCCTAATACATTCAATGAACTCATCCTCAAGGCAGCCCTGCCCAATTTGATTTGTCCAATTAATATGATAGTTAAAATCCCCCATAATTATAGATGTTCCCTTATTACAAGCCTCAACTATTTCCTGATTGATACTCCATCCAACAGAGTTGCAACTGTTCGGAGGCCTATAGACTATGCCCACTAGTGTTTTTTTCCCCTTATTGTTCCTTACCTCCACCCAAACTGTTTCATTATCCTGATCTTTTGACCCAATATCATTTCTCTGTATTACAGTGATTCCTTCCTTTATTAACATAGCCACCCCACCTCCCCTTCCTTCCTGCCTGTCCTTCCTGATCGTTAAATAACCTGGTATGTTTAATTCCCAGGCATTGTTACCCTGTAGCCATGTTTCTGTAATGGCCACAAGATCATACCCATATGTAGTTATTTGTGCCATTAACTCGTCTATTTTGTTACGAATGCTACGTGCATTCAGATAGAAAACTTTCAAATATGTTTTGTGACACTTAGTTCCTGCTTTTGCCCTTTTTATTACTTTACCTTTTACTCCATACCTTCTGCCCCTTCCTGACATGCTCTGGTTTTTAATTTCCCCACTGCTACCTAAGTCTATGACCTTCTCTGTTGTCATTTTTATTATTTGCTCTCTAGGAACCTCCCTCCCACTAGATAGTTTAAAGCCCTCTCTGCAGCCCTAGTTATATGATCCGCCAGGACTCTAGTCCCAGCACTGGCCAAGTGAAGCCCGTCCCAACGGAACAGCTCCCTCCTGCCCCAGTACTGGTGCCAGTCTCCCAGGAAGCAAAACCCATTTCTCCCACACCAGTCTTTGAGCCACGCATTTAACTCTCTAATTTTATTTGTCCTAACCAAATTCGCTCGTGGCGCAGAGATTATTACCCTTGAGGTTCTGTTTTTTAATTTGACCCCTAGCTGCTCATACTCCTTTAACAGAACTGGCTTCCTAGTCCTATCTACGTCGTTTGTACCAACATGGACCACGACAACTGGATCCACCCCCTCCCACTGCAAGTTTCTTTCCAGCCCAGAGGAGATGTCCTTAACCCTGGCACCGGGTAGGCAACACAGCCTTCGGGACTCTCGCTCTTGGCTGCAGAGAACTCTATCTATCCCCCTAATAATGCTATCCCCTACCACTACAACATTTCTATTTACTCCCCCCTCTTGAATGGCCCCCCGCTCCACGGTGCTCTGGCCAGGTTACTCATCCTCCTTGCAGTCCCTGCTCCTGTCCCCACAGGGAGTAAGAACCTCGAACCTGTTGGACAAGAACAAGGGCTGCGGCTCCTCCAGCTCTACCTCCTGGATCCCCGTACCTACCTCACTCGTAGTCACACCATCCTGTCCCTGACCATGGGCTACATCTGAATTAATTAACTTCATAGGTGTGACCACCTCCTGATACACAGAGTCCAGGTACTTCTCCCCCTCCCTGATGTGTCGCAGTGTCTGAAGCTCAGACTCCAGCTCATCAACACGGAGCTGGAGTTCATGTAGCAGCAGACACTTGTCACAGACGTAATCACCGTGAGCCTCAATGGGGTTCACCGGCTCCCACATCTCGCAACAGTAACACATCACCTGCTCCATTCTATGTAATTAATTAAATTTTCCATTGTTAGTTATGGACACCCTCTGCCCGATTTTAGATGCTAGTATCCCCTTTAATTAATTGGATTTAAATTAAATCAATCCCTCTAGTTACACCAGTTAAATGGTTTACCAACAGTCACTCTGCACCAGAAAGGCCTTATTAACTACAACCCACAGAGTTAAAGTTTGAAAAGAGCACCTAACACCCCACTTACCCTAACTCACACTTACCCAAACTCAGGGCACTCTTTGATGACTCGCACTCAGTGCTTGCTCGCACTAGGACTGGTCTTTTTATACTGTTTGTTTGTTTACAGCCAAATGAGTCACCCCTGCTGATTGGTTAGAAAACTGGTTTCCACTGCCTGCTGTGCCAATTTACTCCTACTGCAGTGTAACCTTGTTTTACTCTTCTTAAACCAACAGAATCCCAAATATTTAACTTTTCCCCTTTACTTAAACTGCTTAAGTAATCTTATCAAGAATGATTTAAAGAGAAATAACAATTAAAGAACTCTCACACTTACCCAAACTCAAAGCACTCTTTGATGACTCGCACTCAGTGCTTGCTCGCACTAGGACTGGTCTTTTTAGATGAAGTGTGGAGGGCTGGTGGTTGAGGCTCCGAGTGCCACATTGGTGATACCAGATTAGGGGGATCAAAGGTAACTAGGGGAGGCAAGGTAAGCAGTCTCTGGGCTTTCCAAGTTTTCAGAACTTCGCATTTTCTTAAAAGAAAAATGAGTTTGGTGCAGCCCCCAGCCACGGTGCCTCATGCGCCTCCTCCTCCAGGTTATCTGTGACAATCAAGAACAGGGCAATTCCCAGTGGATAGGCCATTGCAATACTTTTACTTTCTTTACACGTAGAGAGGGGTGAAGTCCTGTAAATCTTGCTGTCAGAACAATTTCCAGACTGCAGAGATAAGTCTCCGCTGCTTTAATAGTCCCTTTGTTGTCGTCCCAGGCTGAGAGTCAGGTGAGGACCATAAATCACGCCATGCCAGGTCACCTGCGCCATTATTTTTCCTCCCCAATTTACAGTCTCGAAATGCATTTGGAATTTTGGCTAGTTCCCAAGTTTCATACTTACACCTTAATTTCCATTTCAGGTCCTCCTGCTGGCACCTCAGATAGTCACAAAACTGATGACAATATTACCAGAAAATATATTTAGCCCATTTTTGGAAGATATTCTGGTCAGAGTGCCAGCTAGTTCAATAGCAAGTGTGATTACTGCCAGAAATGTGAAAGTGCTACAACAACAGAGGATTGTGATTTATTATCCAAAGTTTAGTCTGTCTCCCTCTCATTAGCTGCTCCACCTCAATAGAATTTTCAATGCATCCACATAAAGTTTCTTTCATTCCTGTGGTTTGTTTCCATGCCATGAGGATCCTTCACAACAGCATACAGTCAAGACCCTCAGGCCTAGAAATTTGGGGGTTTAGCACTGGCCATTAAGGCCCATTTTGATGGGAAAATGGCAGCGGCCTCGCTTCCGCTGGGTCCCGCGGCGGCCGCCATTTTGCACAGGTTGGCAGCACTGCCGTTGGCTGCGCTTGCTACAGAAATGGAAATGAGGAAGATCGTGATGTCAATGAGTGTGCAACGGTCACTTGACGCACAATCTGCCACACCACTTACCACCCTCCTTCTGTGCCGTAAATCTCTATGATTCTATGAGAAAGGCACAAGGGTCGGGTTGTGGTGAGGGAAGTGGGGGACAGCAAGATATCCGTGCCTGCACCATCAGCAGCTTGTCAGTGAGAAGAGATTGTGGGATGAGGGGGAAGTGGGATGTGAAATGCAGGATTAGGAATGGCCATACTGTCATTATCTCCCGTTGCAAAGGGCTCGGTCACGGCCCCTCCAATGATGTCGAGCATGGCTTCCTCCAGGTCGCTGAGGTTCTGTATAGAGGCTTGGCCGCCTCCCGTCTGCCGCTGCTCCCTCCTGTTCTGTGCCACCTTTGCCTGCAAAAGAAAGGGAAGTGTGTCAGTGAGTGTGGTGCAGTGTGTTTGGGTGAAGTGTGTCAGTGAGTGTGGTGCAATGTGTTTGGGTGAAGTGTGTCAGTGAGTGTGGTGCAATGTGTTTGGGTGAAGTGTGTCAGTGAGTGTGGTGCAGTGTGTTTGGGTGAAGTGTGTCAGTGAGTGTGGTGCAATGTGTTTGGGTGAAGTGTGTCAGTGAGTGTGGTGCAATGTGTTTGGGTGAAGTGTGTCAGTGAGTGTGGTGCAATGTGTTTGGGTGAAGTGTGTCAGTGAGTGTGGTGCAATGTGTTTGGGTGAAGTGTGTCAGTGAGTGTGGTGCAATGTGTTTGGGTGAAGTGTGTCAGTGAGTGTGGTGCAATGTGTTTGGGTGAAGTGTGTCAGTGAGTGTGGTGCAATGTGTTTGGGTGAAGCGTGTCAGTGAGTGTGGTGCAATGTGTTTGGGTGAAGTGTGTCAGTGAGTGTGGTGCAATGTGTTTGGGTGAAGTGTGTCAGTGAGTGTGGTGCAGTGTGTTTGGGTGAAGCGTGTCAGTGAGTGTGGTGCAATGTGTTTGGGTGAAGTGTGTCAGTGAGTGTGGTGCAATGTGTTTGGGTGAAGCGTGTCAGTGAGTGTGGTGCAGTGTGTTTGGGTGAAGTGTGTCAGTGAGTGTGGTGCAGTGTGTTTGGGTGAAGTGTGTCAGTGAGTGTGGTGCAATGTGTTTGGGTGAAGTGTGTCAGTGAGTGCGGTGCAATGTGTTTGGGTGAAGTGTGTCAGTGAGTGTGGTGCAATGTGTTTGGGTGAAGTGTGTCAGTGAGTGTGGTGCAATGTGTTTGGGTGAAGTGTGTCAGTGAGTGTGGTGCAATGTGTTTGGGTGATGTACCTGCCATAATTGAATAGCTGTCAGTGTGTGCAAGGTGTGAGATGTGAGTCTGAGTATTGCAGCAGTGCTAAGGTTGTGAGGGTGAAGTGAAACCATGATTGTGAGGTATGAGTGGTGATTGCTAGAGATTGTTGGTAGGTGAGTGCTGGGGGTGCGGTGCATTGAGCAGTGTGCGAGGCTAGTGGTGCAGATGGTGGGATATGGCATTTGCTGAAGCCTTCACTCACCTTGAGCTGCCGTGTGAGGTCATTAAACTTTTTTTGTCATTGGATCCACATCCTTGGGACCAAACTGGTGGCCGTGATGGAGTTAGTTATCTCCTCCTAGAGCCTTCCGCAAGTAGCTTTGGATGGTTTCCTGCCACCCTGCAGGAACAGTACAGCCTACCTTCTTTGAATGGCCATGATCAAGGCCTTAACTGCAGCATCCGAGAACCTTTGTGCTTTCTCCATAGGTTGCTGAGCCGTGTCTTCAGGCTGACGGACAATGAGGTGCTGCGGCATCAAAGCACCTCCCCTTTTAAGTAGCGCAGAGAGCCTAGGCCAAAGATTACTGGCCATTAGACTGCACCTGACATTGGGCCACCTGTTCAGCGCTAAGCCAATCAGCAGTGTGTTTAGCGCTGAGATCAGCGCTCCAATCATTATAATGAGCAGGCAGCACGAATTTTGTGTGCTGCCTGCACCACTTCCAACAGGCAAATAGCGCTGGCCCTCGACACCGCCCATTTTGGGGCCTAATCCAATTTCTAGGCTTCCATCTCCATTAGGAAGCTCCCTTACCTTTTAGGCCATTTTTGCACCGAGCAAACTTAGTCCCTAAGGTGACTATAGTTAAACATTTCCAATTGAACTAGTGATGAAGCAGATGTTTGGAAAGAAATAACTATTTATCCAATAACTTGCTATAGGTTGTACTTTTGTATATTTGAGTTGAGATGCAACCTATATGTGAGTTAATTTGATTCCTGGAGGGAATATGGCAGCCATGGCTCAATGGGAGCACTCTCATCTCTGAGTCAGAAAGTCATAGGGTTCAGAGTCCCACTCCAGAGGCTTGAACACATAATCTAGGCTTACGCTTCAGTGCAATACTGAGGGAGTGCTGCACTGTTAGAGGTGCTGTCGTTCAGATGAGATCTCGGGTGGACATCTGATATTATGGCACTATTCGAAGAAGAGCAGGGGAGTTCTCCCCAGAATCCTGGCCAATATTTATACCTAAATTGATATCACTAAAACAGATTATCTGGTCATTATCTTATTGCTGTTTGTGGGACCTTGCATGTGTACAAATTCAAATCAAATCAAATCAACTTTTATTGTCATTGTTAGTGCACAAGTGCAGTACAACGAAATGTAGGCTTGCGGCTCCCGAGAGTGTACAATTTTGATTAGGACACTTAAACATTCAACATACATTTATACATTTGGCTTGCAGTATATTAGCATAAATATGACCATAATAAAGTGCATTGGCAGATGTGCAGGCTTTAGTGTTTATTTGTGGAGTTCAGTAGGATGACAGCCCTGGGAAAGAAGCTGTTCCTAAATCTGGTCGTACGGGTGCGAATGCATCTGTAGCGTCTTCCAGATGGTAGGAGGGCGAACAGACTGTGGCTGGGGTGGGTAGGGTCTTTGATGATGGACCGTGCCCTCCGTAGACAGCGTTTCTGGTATATGTGCTCTATGGTCGGTAGCCAGGTGCCGGTAATGCGTTGGGCAGTTTTGACTACCCGCTGCAGGGCTTTCCGGTCATGGGAGCTACAGCTGCCATACCATACTGTGATACAGTTCGTCAGGATGCTCTCTATTGTGCAGCGGTAAAAGTTAGAGAGGATCAGGGGTGACAGATTACATCCCTTCAGCCTCCTCAAGAAATATAGGCGCTGCTGGGCCTTCTTCACCAGAGAGGAGGTGTTGAGGGACCAGGAGAGGTCTTCCGTGATGTGGACTCCGAGGAACTTAAAGCTGTCCACCCTTTCCACCACAGCCCCATTGATGTGGATGGGGGTGTGACTTCCGCCTTTAGACTTCCTGAAGTCCACGATTATTTCCTTTGTTTTCTTGGTGTTAAGGGCCAGGTTGTTGTCGGCGCACCACTTCACGAGATGCTGGACCTCCTCCCTGTAGGCTGACTCATCGTTGTTGGTGATCTGGCCTACTACCGTGGTGGCTGCAGCTATATGTGGGTGCCGCTATATAATGGTGCAGCTATATGTGGGTGCAGCTATATAATGGTGCAGCTATATGTGGGTGCAGCTATATGCATATCAATATGTTATATAACAAGGGTACTTTCTAGAATAATCTTAAGTGACTCTAATTAATATTATCCCCCACAAATCATATTTACTTAAAATAAAAACAGAAAATGGTGGAAATACTCAGCAGGTCAGGCAGCGTCTGTGGAGAGAGAAACAGAGTTAACGGGCTGGATTTCTCCAGCCCTGGGGAGGCGGGTTTGGAGGCGGGACTGCCGGGAAAATGGCAGAATTTGGAGGCAGGTACCCAACCTGCCCCCAACCTGCCTCCATGCCATCTTGCCAGGAGGCGGGTAGCTGACCCGCGTCGGGTCCTGCCTCCTGGAGGCGGGAAAGGGATTAATGCCAATTAACTGGCTGTTAACAGGTAGTTAACAGGCAGTTTTTTGGCTAGTCCCTATTTTGAGCCCTGAAGGGTGGGCTTCCCGATGGCTCCAAACCTCGCCAGGGTCAGTGAGGCGGGCCGTCGGTCTGCGGGGGTCGGAGGGGCCGAGATGTCCGGTGTGCAGGTGAGTAATGGGTGCATGTGTGCAGAGGTAAGTGTGTGAGGTGTGTGTAAAGTGTTTTAATAAGTTTTACTTACCTTTACTTCTTCCTGCAGGTTTCCTCCCTTCAGGTCTCGGGAGTCCCTCAGCTCACCGGCACAGAAAGCAGAATGGCCGCTGAACTGTCAAAAGCTACAGCCTTCTGCTTTCTGGTCAGGAAGGCTTTCTAATTGAGTCTTGAGTAAAGACACAACTTAGAAGACAGATTATCAGTGTTTGACAGCTTCACAGAGCTGTCAAACGATGACATTTCATCTGTCAAAAGCTCTTGACAGGAAATCTGAAGGCTGCTCCACGGAGCCAAGCAAGTTTAGTCATTTCAAGGGGAAGGGCTAGGCATTCGTGGAGATTGCGGGGGGGCGGGGGTTGGGGGGGGGGGGGTTGCGCGGAAGCCTGGCAGTGCGTGGGAAGATTTGTCCGGAAGCACAGGAGGGAGTATTCATGCACCCCCTGGCCCCACAAAAAGCCTCAAGAAAACTTGTTTGCGGCACTTTCAAAATGGCCTCCAGCAGTCCCTGTGGGGACCACTGGTTTGGCTGTTTTGTGCACTGTTGACTAGGGTGGGGCTTTTGCAGCGCAGACACCACAGGTTTTCATTCAAAGACTACACCAAGCGTTCTATGTTCATCACAGGGCTCTGATTTTCATACATTAATGAGTCTTCCGCTTGTTTCTGGCGCAAGTCCTGGATGCCTATTTCGTGCCATACAAGTACCAGGTGTGATGAAATATTTCCATTCATCACTGCCTGTGACTGAGATCGGTTTCAGTGTCATTTCCCTTCCCCCAGACTTCATTGTATTGTGTACTGGAATGTGCTGTATTGTATACTGGAATGTGCTGTGTGTAGGGCTCCGCCCATACCTGGCCCCGTTTGTAAGCTAGCTTCAGTCTAGCCACAGTCTCCAGAAGGACGACATCTCTCTCGCTTACGTGTTTCGTTCTAAGTTAATAAAAGCCTTGTTTTGTTCTGCTACCTTCGAGTCTCGGAATTATTGAGGCACATCAATTTTATTAACTTATTTTCAACACTATGGATCAACTCCTGAAACCCGAACGTTTGGATTTGGATCAACACGCTCCGGACGCATCAGCACGCTTCGGACACTGGTTTGAGTGTATGGAATTCTTCCTGGACAATTCCGCAGCCGTCAAAGACGCTACGGACGCTGCAAGGATGAGGCTCGGAATTCTGCGGAATTGGGTAAGCCACCGGGTTTACCCCCTCATCCAAGACGCCGAGACGTACCTGGCCGCCTGCGACATCTTAAAGGCGCATTACCAGCAGCCTACGAATGAGGTGTATGCTAGGCACCTGCTCGCCACCCGCGCACAGCGACCTGGGGAATCGGTGGAGGAGTTCCTAAGCACCCTGAAAATGCTTGGCAAAGACTGCAAGTGCCGAGATGTAAAAGCCGCAGTGTACACTGACGAGCTTGTTCGCGATGCCTTCATCACAGGCCTCAGCTCCACTTACATCCGGCAAAGACTGCTGGAAAAAACGGGGTTGGACCTGAAACAGGCTGCGGACACCGCGCGATCCCTGGATGTGGCCCAGAGAAACTCGGACGCCTACTCTTCAGCCCGCACCGTCCACGCCACCACGTGTGCACCGAGGGCACCGCCATCTTGGAAGGCATCTTCCCCGCCCGACAGCCCGACACCGGCTGGGCCCCGCTCTCCCCCCAGAAGCCCTACGACAGCCGCGACGCGTCAGGGACTCAACTGCTACTTCTGCGGGCAGCCAAAGCACACCAGAAACCTGTGCCCGGCGAAAGGCACCACCTGCTTTAAGTGCGGTAAGAAGGGGCACTTCGGGAAGGTGTGCAGAGGGAACCCCGCCGGAAAACCAACCGCCGGAAAACCCGCCACCGCCGCGTGTGCGCTGTGGGAGCGGCCATCTTGGACGCCATCTTGCCCGACCTCGTGGGGTCCGCCATCTTGTGAGCAGACAGCGTGGACGCCATCTTGTATCGATCAGGGCCCTACAGTGGCATCGGTCACAGTGGACCAGACCAGGCCGCACCCGCTATCCAGATCAACGGTGGACATCGAGGTAAACGGGTGCCGGGTTAAATGCTTAATTGACAGTGGAAGCACGGAGAGCTTTATCCACCCAGAACTGGCACAACAACTCTCCCTAAAGGTGGTCCCTACTCAGGGTACCATCTCTATGGCTGACAAAACCCAGACATCGACCATTCTGGGTTACTGCACGGTACAATTGTGCGTTAACGGAACTGTACATGATAATTTTAAAGTATTAATCATGAAGAACCTATGTGCGAGCGTGATCTTGGGCCTGGATTTCCAGTGCAACCACCAAAGTATCACGCTCAAGTACGGTGGGTCCCAGCCGCCCCTCACAGTGTGCGGTCTGGCTACCCTGAAGGTAAAGCCGCCTTTGCTATTCGCGAACCTTACCCCTAACTGCCGGCCAATAGCGACCAAAAGCAGGAGGTACAGCTGGGAGGACAGGCGGTTTATCGCGACCGAGGTAGACAGGCTCCTGAAAGAGCGCATTATTGAACGCAGCAACAGCCCGTGGCGCGCCCAAGTGGTAGTGGTAAGGGGTAGCGAGAAGAAACGGATGGTGATCGACTATAGTCAAACGATCAACAGGTACACCCTACTAGACGCCTACCCGCTACCCCACATATCAGAAATGGTGAACCAAATCGCCCAATACCGGGTGTTCTCCACCATCGACCTCAAGTCAGCGTACCACCAGCTCCCTATCAGACCAGAGGACCGCCCGTACACCGCCTTCGAGGCGAACGGACGCCTCTACCAATTCCTCAGAGTCCCCTTTGGGGTGACGAATGGGGTCTCAGTCTTCCAGAGGGAGATGGACCGCATGGTCGATGACCACCACTTGCAGGCAACCTTCCCCTACCTCGACAACGTCACCATCTGCGGTCACAACCAGCAGGATCACGACTCGAACCTCGAGAGGTTCCTGAAAACCGCACAAAAACTCAACCTCACTTACAACGAGGACAAGTGCGTTTACAACACCACGCGCCTCTGCATACTAGGCAGCGTGGTGGAGAATGGGGAAATCGGACCAGACCCCGACCGATTGCGCCCCCTACGGGAGCTGCCCCTGCCCAACACTCCCAAAGCCCTGAAAAGGTGCCTGGGGTTATTTTCTTATTATTCCCAATGGGTCCCCAACTACTCCGACAAAGCCCGCCCCCTCTTGAAAGCATCCTCTTTCCCGCTCTCTGCTGAGGCCCACGCCGCCTTCAAAAGCATTAAGCAGGATATTGAGCGGGCCACGCTACAGGCAGTGGACGAGAACACTCCATTTCAAGTGGAAAGTGATGCGTCTGACTTCGCCTTGGCGGCCACCCTCAACCAGGCGGGGCGGCCCGTAGCTTTCTTCTCGAGGACCCTCCAAGGGCCCGAGATCAGACACTCCTCCGTGGAAAAGGAGGCCCAAGCCATCGTGGAGGCAGTGCGCCACTGGCGCCACTACCTAGCCGGCAAACGCTTCACCCTACTTACCGACCAGCGGTCGGTAGCGTTTATGTTCAATAATAAACAGAGGGGGAAGATTAAAAATGATAAGATTCTTAGGTGGCGGATCGAGCTCTCCACCTTCGAGTACGACATCATTTACCGGCCAGGGGCCCTTAACGAATCCCCTGACGCCCTCTCACGAGGGATGTGTGCCAGCGCCACCGGGGATCGGCTGCAGACCCTCCACAACGACCTCTGCCACCCAGGGGTCACGCGGCTGTTCCACTTCATAAAGTCCCGTAACTTACCCTACTCGATTGAGGAAGTTCGGTCCCTGACCAGGAACTGCCGCACTTGCGCTGAGTGCAAGCCTCGGTTCTACCGCCCAGATAGAGCCCACTTAATCAAAGCTACACGGCCCTTTGAGCGGCTCAGCTTAGATTTCAAGGGCCCCCTCCCGTCCGTCGACCGCAATGTTTACTTCCTGAACATTGTGGACGAATACTCCCGGTTCCCATTCGCCTTCCCCTGCCCAGACATGACCAGCGCCACGGTCATTAAATGCCTCAACAGCCTGTTCTGCCTGTTCGGTATGCCGAGCTACATCCATACGGATAGGGGGGCGTCCTTCATGAGTGAAGAGCTACACCAGTACATGCTGTCCAGGGGGATCGCCACGAGCCGTACCACCAGCTACAACCCCCGAGGTAACGGCCAAGTGGAGCGAGAGAACGGGACGGTATGGAAAGCAGTCACTCTAGCTCTAAGGACCAAGGGCCTCCCTATCTCCCGCCAGCAGGAAGTCCTCTCGGATGTGCTCCATTCGATACGGTCGCTATTGTGTACGGCCACTAATACCATGCCTCATGAACGAATGTTTGTCTTTCCCCGGAAATCCACCTCAGGCGTATCCATGCCGTCATGGCTCTCCACCCCAGGTCCGGTACTCGTGCGAAGGCATGTGAGGGGCCACAAGACGGACCCTCTCGTGGAGCCAGTACACCTACTCCACGCCAACCCCCAATACGCATATGTCCGGCACGCCGACGGAAGGGAGGACACCGTGTCCATAAAAGACGTCGCCCCAGCCGGCATCGACAACAACCACGGCAATAGCGGCAACGACGATCACAGCAACTCTTACCCACCCACTACTCTTTCATCACCCCCGGAAGAACACCGACCAACGGCACCCCCACCAACTACCCCTTCAACAACCCTGGCGGCACCCCCGGCAGAGACCCAGGAGGCTACCGGGGACACCCAGCCGACACCCGCGGCACCGCAACAGCCACGTCGGTCGCAGAGGACTATCAAACCCCCGAACAGACTAAATCTATAGAAGGGGTGAATGTGATGAAATATTTCCATTCATCACTGCCTGTGACTGAGATCGGTTTCAGTGTCATTTCCCTTCCCCCAGACCTCATTGTATTGTGTACTGGAATGTGCTGTATTGTATACTGGAATGTGCTGTGTGTAGGGCTCCGCCCATACCTGGCCCCGTTTGTAAGCTAGCTTCAGTCTAGCCACAGTCTCCAGAAGGACGACATCTCTCTCGCTTACGTGTTTCGTTCTAAGTTAATAAAAGCCTTGTTTTGTTCTGCTACCTTCGAGTCTCGGAATTATTGAGGCACATCACCAGGCAATGACTATCTCCAACAAGCGAGAGTCTAACCACTGCCCCTTGACATTCAACGGCATTACCATCGCCGAATCCCCCACCATCAACATCCTGGGGTTCACCATTGACCAGAAACTTAACTGGACCAGCCACATAAATACTGTGGCAACAAGAGCAGGTCAGAGGCTGGGTATTCTGTGGCGAGTGTCTCACCTCCTGACTCCCCAAAGCCTTTCCACCATCTACAAGGCACAAGTCAGGAGTGTGATGGAATACTCTCCACTTGCCTGGATGAGTGCAGCTCCAACAACACTCAAGAAGCTCGACACCATCCAGGACAAAGCAGCCCGCTTGATTGGCACCCCATCCACCACCTTCAACATTCACTCCCTCCACCACCGGCGTACCGTGGCTGCAGTGTGTAACATCTACAAGATGCACTGCAGCAACTCGCCAAGGCTTCTTCAGCAGCATCTCCCAAGCCCGTGATTTCTTCTACCTAGAAGGACAAGGGCAGCAGGCGCATGGGAACACCATCACCTCCAAGTCACACACCATCCTGACTTAGAAGTATATCGCCAATCCTTCATCGTCGCTGGGTCAAAATCCTGGAACTGCCTCCTTAACAGCACTGTGGGAGCACCTTCACCACACGGACTGCAGTGGTTCAAGAAGGCGGCTCACCACCACCTTCTCAAGGGAAGTTAGGGATGGGCAATAAATGCTGGCCTTGCCAGCGACGCCCAGATCCCATAAGCGAATAAAAAAAAAGCTCAAAGGTCATAGCAGGTGAGACAACATTGCGGACAGAGTGATAAGGTCATTATTATGGTCCTGATCTGACTACTGGAGCTCGAAAGAAAGAACTTGCATTTATATAGTGCCTTTTACATCCTCAGGACTCCCAAAGCACTTCATAGCCAGTGAGGTTCTTTTGAAGTGCGGTCATTGTTGTAATGTAGATAAACATGGTAGGCAATTTCCACACAGCAAGGTTTCACGAACAGCAATAAAATAAACAATGAATCTGTTTTGGTGATGTTGGTTGGGAGATAAATATTGATCAGGACATCAGATGGCGAACGCCTTTTTCTTCAAATAGTGCCATGGGATCTTTTATGTTTACCTGAACAGATGGACAGAGTCTCAGTTTAATGTCTTATCCAAAAGTCAACATTCTCTAACATTCCCTCGGTACTGCCTAGATTATGTGCTCAAGTCTTGCAGCGGAGCTTGAACACACGACCTTCTGACTCGGAGGTGAGAGTGCTATCACTGAACCTAGCTAACATTTCAACTATCCACTTACCTCCTGTCTCTTAACTTGCCCCTTGTAGCTGTGCTGCACTCATGACCTCACCTGCTACATCGTGTCTCCTGTTTCACGCTGTCACACACCTATGCCTGTCATTCTCCTTATGCTTATCTGCTAATGCCTTAATGCCACTGCTGCCCCAAGACCAAACCCTCCCCTTACCAAGGAAAGAGTGAATACGATTATGTCTTCTTTGCAGTATACTGTTGTCACTGTGTGCTGCGTTATACCTCATTACCTCTCCATAACACATTAGCATGGTCCCTAACCCAGGTATGGCCCCTGACTCCTCCCCCCAAATCCCCTGTCTACATGATGCTACTTAATGCTTTACCCTCCCTATTCCCACTCTCAGTTAGATACTCTGAGCTGGATTTTATCAATGGAGGCGTGTAGGAGGCGGGACTACAACTTTTGGGGTTGTAGTCCCGCCTCCATCGAGTTGTGGCCAACCCACTCGATTTTCATTTGATTAACCTTGTTGAGCCCGGCCAGCGGGCTCAGCAGGCCAATTAAGGGCCACCCGGCAACAGGTGACGTCACAGATTGACATTTCATCTGTCAAGAGCTTTTGACAGATGAAATATCAGCGTTTGACTCTAAGTTAATTCCTTCCTCTCAGGCTGATTTAGAGATCTCTCCAGAACAGAAAGCTGAATGCTGCAGATTTTGACAGCTCGCGGCCATTCTGCTTTCTGTGCCGGTGAGATGAGGGACTCCCGAGACCTGAAGGAAGGAAGGCTGTAAAGGTAAGTAAAGGTAAGTAAAACTTCTTTAAACACTTTACACACACCAAACACACTTACCTCTGCACTCATGCATCCATCACTCACCTGAACACCGGATATCTCGAACCCTCCAAGTCCTTCAGCCCGACGGTCCGTCTCGCTAACTTGGCATGGTTTGGAGCTGTCGGGAAGCCCATACTTCAGGGATAAAAATAGGGATTAGGCTAAAAACTGCCTGTTAACTACCTGTTAACAGGCAGTTAATTGGCACTAATCCCCTTCCCGCCTCGGGGAGGCGGCTCCCAGCACAGGTCGGGTACCCGCCTCCTGGGAAACGGGCATGGAGGTGGGTTGGGGGCGGGATGGGTTCGTGCCCCACCTCGATTTCACGTTTTTAACCCCCACACGCCTCCAATCTCGCCTCAATGGCCCGATGACATTCGAGCCCAGTGTCTTGCTCTGTTGTTGCACCCTTAACCCTTCTGTGGATGATCTCATTCCCCCTCTCTGGCTGACCCCTTATTGTGCCTCTCTGGGTGACCCCTTATTGTGCCTCTCTGGGTGACCCCTTATTGTGTCTCACTGGCTGACCCTCCTATGTCTCATTCTTTGCTCGAGTCCGCAATGGTCCACTCTTCTCTGCGGCTGAATGTTTGCTGATCTCTCCCAGGATGACTTCCTGTCTGGTTTCACCTCCAAACAAGTACAGCTATATCTAAAATAATAGAATATACACCTCAAAATACAGTAGTTATCACCCTCTCGCAAACACAATAAAGTAAATCTCATGCCCCTCACACACAAAAACAACTGTACTAGAAAATAAGATAATTATTCCCCCCAAAGCAAACACAAACACAATTATATCACAATATAAGATAAATTCCCTCCCCAACACACAGACACAAACACACTTATACTGTGGTCTGGTCTGCAAGCTTCTGCAAAGCGGGTGGGACACTGATGGGCCCTAGAATAGGGAAAGTACTTCAGCCTGCAAGCTTTGGGAGAAGGGATGTCAAAACCACGAGCAGGAGCTGGGGCAGGGTGCCAATACTGCTCAATATAAAATAAAGACTTTTTAGGATAAATTTAGCAGGGACTTTAAATAAATTAAAATATTGAAAACAAAAATACAACAGAAGATGAAACTCCAGCAGAGGGAGCTAGAGATAAGCTTGGGCCGTCGGCAGGCACACCAGGTGACGTGACAGACAAGGTGTGACGCCTCGAATATTTGAAGTCCTATTGTAACGCCACCTACTTTGTCATAGCCAGGGTTCATAGAAACATGGACACTCTTACAATGGAATTTTCCAAAAAATGTGATTTACATCGGAGTTTTCAATGGAACACATGTACCAAATTTAATGTATTATAGATACAATAATAAATTCTCTTTGCAATCACAGTGCATTCACGTTACAACAGTTCACCATGCCCCCATTTCTTGCAGAGCACATGGACTTGGAGGTAACCTTGTGATATGTAATTGGTAATTGGTTGGGAGGCTGGAGGCAGAGAAGGGAGAAAGGGTTCATTCTCTGATTAGCGGGAAGTGCCAAGTGTTAGTCCTCAGGGATCTGTACTGGGGCATCAGCTTATATTAAGTGACTTGAATGAGGGAAGGGAGAGTAATATATTCTAGTTTACAGAAGACACTGTGTTAGGAGGTTGTGTGAATGGGAGGAGGAAGCTACAAAGGGACACAGACAGATTAAGTGAGTGAGCAAACTGTGGCAGACGAGTTCAATGTGGAGAATTATGAGATCTGAGGAAGATAAATCAGAACATTTAAAAATATATATGTATGCTGTAGTTCTATCTTAAAGGAAGGGGGGGAGGTAGTGTATTCATCCAGATACTAGAGAGGGGGACCAGGAGTTTTCAGTTAGAACAAACGCCATATGCCTTTAGTATCAGTTGCACTTTTCTTACAAATAACTAGTGTTTATAAAGACATAACACGGACATGACTCTGTACCAAATGCATATAGCAAATGGTTTCCTTACTTACAACAGTGAGGACATTTCAAAAGCACTTCATCAGCAGTAAAGCGCTTTGGGACGTCCTGAGGTGGTGAAAGGCGCTATATAAATGCAAGTCTTTCTTTCACTTATGGTTAGGACCATATAGGCACACTAGTCAGTCTGTTGGCACTACTCATCATCCCCCGCATACCTTTCTTCACACAGCTCAGGAATGTTGCTGATAAGACCTTGCCAACACGTCAGTAAAACAGAGATTCATCGAATGTTGAAGCAGCCTCTGAAGGCCCCCCAATGAGTGAAGGGCCATTGACTCCGCAGCTTACAGAAATTGTCTACCATGAATTAGCCTCAGTGCGACTACACTTCCGAATGTATTAAAAGTAATGATCCTTTTCTCCTGATAGATATGGTCATTATTTTTACAACTCCAACCTCCAGTTCATGTTTTCTTCAAAGAGGTTCATTTTTTTGGTAATTAAAATTTATATTCTGGATATGGCTGCTAAGATGGGAGATTTCCCTTGCAATCCAGTGCTGCCTCATCTGATGTGCCTTTTTATTAAGGAGCCTCCTTTGGTTCACTAAATGTATACTAACATGATGGACTTATTAAAGCATGATTCATCTACAGACTCTGTCTTGGCAGAGCCAGTAGCATAACAGTTTTTTGCCGTGATTTTAATGACATCTAAACAACATTGCAGAAATGATGAGTCATCTTCACGTTTGTTAACAAAATGTCTCTCAGGCATCACCACTGTCTTGGTGGGTAAATGTTGTGATACTGTGATGTACAGAGCAGGCAGATCCCAGGTTCAATCCCTCTTATCTGCTGAGTTTGTTGATCTCAGTGGCAGTGGAGGCAGGGAGGCATAAAGGAATGATCTTGGTGTCCCCAGAATAGTAAAGGGAAAATCAGCTAAGCCTCCTGCTATAACAACAGAAGACGCTGGAAAAACTCAGCAGGCCAGGCAACATCCGTGGAGAGAAAATAGAGTCAACGCTTCGGGTGAACCCTTTGTCAAGACTAAAGAAGCGCAGGAAATGAAATAGGTTAAGAGGCCAGGCTGGGAGAGAACAAAAGAGAAGAAGAGACATTAAGAGGTGTTCAAAACGAGACGAGATGGTGATAGGACTAGTGGAGACAAAAGACGGCTCTAGATTAGGTGTGAAATGTTCTGGCAGAATGGGAGACAGCTGCCATGTGGGAGAGAGAAAAAAAAAAGGGGGGGGGAAAGGGCCAAAACAAAAGTGTGGATAAAAAATATAATAAAAATATAAAAGGGGCCGAGATTATGATCTGAAATTGTTGAACTCGATATTGAGTCCGGAAGGCTGTAAAGTGCCTAATCGGAAGGTGAGGTGCTGTTCCTCGAGTTTACGCTGAGATTCCGTGGAACAATGCAAGAGGCCGCGGACGGTGAGGTCTGAGTGGGAATGGGGCGGTGAATTAAAATGACAGGCGACCGGAAGCTCGGGGTTACCCTTACGGACTGAACGGAGGTGGTCCGCAAAGCGGTCACCCAATCTGCGTTTGGTCTCCCCAATGTAGAGGAGACCGCATCGTGAGCAGCGAATACAGTATACTAGATTGCAAGAAGTACAAGATTAAAAGGCCAGTTTGCCTCCTGCTGCTGATTGCTGTTCACTGACCTCTGATGGAAAGTGTCAACACATGGGAAACAGTTGCGGATAAGATTGGGCTCAGCTGTTACACGGGTCAGTAGAACAGTACACTGACACTGATTTAAACTTACACATGAAGAGTGACCGCTTGAGTGCCGGCCTCAATGGAACTGTACCTTAGTATGAGTCACCAGCTACAGGGGAGGAAGTTCAAAAGGAAAGAATTATTCACAAGTAGTTCATTAGACCTCACATATTACCTTTTAAAAAAAAATCAAAGTAATTATTAGGTGCCGTCAATATTGGTACCTCTTTCTGATCTTTTTTCAGCCTGGTTGCATGTACAGTAATAACATGTTCGAGAAAGCTGCTAAAATCACATTTATAATGCTCTAGTGGTATGAAGGTCAACACCAGGTGGAATATACAGCCAATTTTAAACACTGGAATTTGTGATTAAAAATTGCAACTGGCTGATTTCTCTGTTATTCTGTCCTTTAATCATTACTCCTGTTGTCTCTTAATGACTCCGTCATCGGCCATTACTAACAGATATTATGACAGAGTAGAATGTTTAAACTGCAGGTAATTATTCTGTGAGCTTGTTTCCTGCCAAAAATTGCATTTAACTGCTGGTGTTAAACTCGTCTAATGCTCAATGGCAATAAAGAAATACACGCTGCCGGTTTACAAGTTTCTACAACCGTGTCACTTTAGGCGAAAAATTAATTTTCCACTGAACAAGCCTCAATACCAATTCTATCATTTTGTAATAAAGGCCAGAAAGATGTATACACCGGTTTCTGTTGGACACCTAGAGTACACTGTAGAGGACTAAGTTGGGGAAATATCCCAAATGGAGGATGCGTCCTGGGAGTATGTCGAGAGCAGAGTTCACCAAGTACTGATATCTAATCAGCTAAAAGAAACATCATGTAAAGTGATAAATTGAATGTAATATCATCTAGTAATCATTTTTTAGAATATTGCTGGTTCTTCAATCAACTGGTGGCACAGTCAGAAAGTAAAATGTTATCTGAACAGTGGAAGTCCCATGTCTAATGACATGTGCACTCTGCTGACCACGACACTACAACTGATCATTTGTTCGCTACTCTCTGTTCAATCCCCATCCAATTAACAGCTTCTTCCTTTAATCCAACAAGTTTCATTTTAGCCACAAGTCTATTCTGAAGGATCTTATCAAGTGCTTTCTGAGAGTCAAGGTCTATGTCAACCACATTACCACTGCCAGTCAGTTTGGTTAGGTCCTCACACAACTCTTGTTTTAATTTATTAGGCCAAGCCAACTTATTAAATTCAGGTAGTTGCTAGCTTTGTCTTCATTGATTTTCTTGAGTTGTTTCCTTTATAATATACACCAATATTGGCCCTGAAATTAGGACCGGGAGCTTGCCGCGCGTGCAAGCCCCCGATGTGCACTTACCCGGCGCGCTGACATTTCAATCCTGGCCCGCATTGCATTTCCTCTCACTGGCCCGCTTGAGGTCCTGCCGCGCTGTGCGTGCGTGACCCAGCGGCGTACTTAGTGCGATGAGCCGGCTGGGATCACGTGAGCACAGGGCAACCAATGGGAGGTTGCAAAAGTTCATTCATGAGTTTGAAAGTAAGAGCTGTCAAACTCATGAAAACTCCTGGCCCCAAAACACTACTTAAACTTGAAAGAAAATTTAAAAAAACATTGCACTACTTAAATGAACCATAAATAACTGTAAAAAAAACTATTTTAAACAATAATTTGAAAATTTGAAAAAAATTATTATATAAAAAATCGGGGCTAAAACTAAACTTACTTTACTGTAAATTCTTTAAAAATAATAAACCTGTGGAAATTTTTTTTATAAATTGTATTAATAGACCACTTACCTGTAAAACGAAGTACTTACGTGTGGTTTTTCAATGCGTAAAAACCGGAGGCCTTTACACATGCGCAACTCTCTAAAGATAAAGGAAATCCAAGTCGCACACGCTGCCTGTGTAGTCGCACACGTTCAGCCTCTTAACCCCCTTGGGTCAGAGGAGAGGAAATGCCGGTTTTCCCCACATGCGCTGTGCATGCTGAAAACCGGCAATTCCTCCGGACACACGCGTGAGTACCCCATCCGTACTCACGCTTTGGGAGAGGAATTACTGGGCCATCGTTCTTATGATACATTTTAAGCTAAAAGACCTATAACTTGCAGCATTACACTTTTGGCCATTGTTTTAATTTTTCATTAAAAATTAGCCATTTTTAATCTTCTAGTGCAGCCTCTGTGCCCAGTGAGTTGTAAAAACATTCTGCCACAACTCCCTCTACTTCTATTCTAATGTATTAATGTATTAAATACTCTTGAATGCCTTCCATCTAATTCCAATACTTATTGAAACATATAAGATACTGAGGGGGCACGACAAGGTAGATGCAGAGAGGATGTTTCCCCTCGTGGGGGAATCTAGAACGCGGGGGCACAGACTCAGAATAAAGGGTGGCCCTTTTAGTACTGAGATGAGGAGAAACTTCTTCTCTCAGAGGGTCGTAAATCTGTGGAATTCTCTGCCCCAGAGAGCCGTGGAGGCTGGGTCATTAAATACATTTAAGGAGGAGATAGACAGATTTTTGCAAGATAAGGGAGTGAAGGGTTATGGGGAGCGGGCGGGGAAGTGGCTTTGAGCCCCAGATCAGCCCTGATCTTTTTGAATGGCGGAGCAGGCTCGAGGGGCCGAGTGGCCCATTCCTGCTCCTATTTCTTATGTTCTTATGTTTATAAATATTCAAACCTTCCAGTTTTTAATGATGATTTTCTTACTGCTTTTCTTCCCACAAATTTGAAAGTTCCCATCCAATCATAGCAAAGGGAATGTTGCCCACATTTTCTATTGTGAAAATTGCTTTGAAAAAACCCCCTCAACATTTCCACTATATTGAATATCTCCAAAAGAGCCCCACTTATTCTTAAACCCTTTGCGTGCTCCCAAGGGTCTGTTTCTGTTACTGCCATTTGTAATTTTTTTTTTCTAATTTCTCCATTCATACCCTTTTAGGAGCTTCTAGTTTTCGATTATATATTGTTTAATTTTCTTTCCCCGCTTCTTTATATCTTCTAAAGCCTCTAGCTTTACTTTATACGATCTTTAACTTCCGTGTTTAATTATTTCAGTCTGGATTGCTGTCACTCATTAACATTTTGGGATGGGTCAATCCGCCGTGCTATATCGTGAAGTGCGCCTGCGCCTCAATTTCCCGCAAAGTCATCTCAACTGTGCTGCCGTGCGGAGTTGCCGTGCGGAGGGGAAACACTCTCCCATAAAACAGCTGGGAAAATAAAACCTGAGCCATTTGTACACTTGTCCAGACAAGAGTGGCATCAGCGGAAGCCTGGGAGCAGTCCACTTTCGCAGATGCATTAGGTTAATGAGGAGAAAAATACATTTTTAGAGGAGGGAGGAAAAATGTTATATACGCTGACGTAAGAAAACTACTGGGCACTTGGTTTGAGTATAAAACAAGGCTTTAATCAACTGTTTCACAACCATGAGTTCTAGTTACATCACTAGTTCCTGGTTACAGAAACATCCTGAGCAAGCTGGGCCCACGCCCGAGTATTTATACTGTCCTTGGATGGCGCCACCATCTGGCCGCCCAGTGTTATCTCATGAGTCATTTCTACATGAATGGTAAGATTCATGACATGCGCTTTTCCCTTTCTTGGTGTTTCTTCCCATCGTTTCAGGTTTTTTCTCTCGTTGGAGTTTTTTCCCCAGTCTTTCTTTCTTTTATCCCTCTGCTTTCTTTTTTCTGTTAATTTTCTTCTTCTGCCCCTATTCATGAGACACTCAGATGTCCCTAATGTTAATCTTTATTGCTATTTTTGCTTTCAGTCTCCAGTAACAGGAAGCCCGCTTCTAGGGGCAAGGCTACTTCACAATCCATTGTGCAGGTGAAAGTGCTCAATTTATAACACAAGGTGCGGACTGTTTTCACCTATTAGAGCCCAGGTGCCAACGTGCAGACAACACTGGAGATTGAGATACTGTAAAAAGCCAAATATTGGCCTCTGAGCATTTTCTTGCTTTCTCTTGCTGGCGTATAGTGGCCAATTTGTGTGCAACACTGAGGGAGAAGGACTGAGGTTCTATCAGACCTGAATATTAGTAAACTGGGTGGGGTGGTGAGGTGGTATTTTGCTAAATACTGAGGGGCATGAAAATAATAGTTTACAGTAAAATTACTACAGTGAATCAAACCCATGTTTTGGAGATTCAACTGTTGTGTATCACTGACTTTAGCATACGTTCTGTCGGTTATGCTCTTCACTTCAGATTGATTTGTTTTTGTTAAGCTAGTGTACATTTACAGGGCTTCTGGTGAGTTAACACATTTTATAAAAGTAAATTGAGTACACGATCAAAATAAAACTATCTCCTTGTTAACCTCAAGATCTAATTGATCACACAAATCCTTGGAACTGTTTAACAGCATCTCGAAAAATATTTAAGAGGTGGGTTTTGAGGTAGCGATTTTCAACCATAAATCAAGAAATCCTAAATTAGCAAACCAGCAGCCTCAGAAGATTTTAGCAGGTTCTTTGTCAGCAGAGAGAGATTTGGCACCTGGCAGATCTGTTGCAGCTATTTGTCTAATCATGACATCAGCACCTACAAGCATGTGATTGACAGGACAGGAGAGGAGAGTTTTCCCCAGGGGTGCTCACACACACAAATACAAGCTGGAGTGGCACTGGCTGTTTTGCACCAAGTGAAATCAGCTTTGCCCAGATTATTCTATTGGAGGGGAAAAATACCTAAAACTACGACTGAGGAAGCAGTTGCTTCCCAGCTCCTTACCTCGTAATTTTCCACCATCTTCAGACTCAATGTAAAATAAATATCATCTTTCCCTGGTCCTTCTTTCAACACGCTGGTGTAGATTCTCCAGTAGCGTTTTAGTCATTACATACTATGGCCCGGAGTTTGCGGTGGGTGGTGACCGCGAGATGTCAGTGTTAATCGTCAGTACCCTTCTGAAACTGGCCGTAAATTCAGGATTTAGCGCATCTAACCGCGGATACCCTGAAGTTGCGGTCAGTCATTCACTGCTCTGACACAGGCTGCGCTGTGGACCCCTCCCACAGCCGGCAATCAGTGAAATCAGTGGAACTGATGAAAACTTGAGCTTTTCCGTGTTAATATCTCTGTTAAATACCCCATTAAATGTTAAACCTTTTTGGAATAGGTGTAACTGGGGTTATAAACAGCATACTGACTGCTGAAGAACTGTTCTGGACCTGAAAAACTAATTTTTATATTTGTGGAATGTCAAAATTTTCCATTATGATAAAAATTACTAGATTTTTAAATATATATATATTTTTTTAAGTTTGTTTATGATATTTCAGCTTCTACCTTAAACCCATGTGAATGTCCCAATCTTTATTTTGCTTTCTGTAACTTTTTTTTTAATGCAAATAATCAGTGTTTTTCGTTTCCTGGTTTGCTCTGTGAGACTTCTATAATGTGATTGGCTACTAAGACAGGAAGATGACGTCACTGCTGCATTGAGCTAGGAATCCCCTTTTGGCAGCGCTACAATAAATACACATCGAAAAACCTAAATTTCTCTGCAGGCAGCTTTCTTCGAGGTCAATGGCGATCGCTGTTGCATCACCGCTGATCGCAAATTACGGACCATTATTAACACTTACTTGACTGTTAGTTTGCTGACCTCACCTGATTTTGCAGAGTTGGCTACGTTTACATAATGTGGATATTTCAGGACTGGCTTTGGAGCTTGCCAAGGGGACAGGGAGGGGTAATTGCATGGAAACAGGCTGCTTGCAAGAGGTAATAGATAAATTTTAAAGAATGTGATCACTTAAAGGTAAGTGGCTGCTACTGGGGTCAAAAATCTTGATAGCTTTTACAAAGGCAGCTTTATTTTTAATGTATATTAGATTTTTTTTTAAATGACTGGCGGATCCCATTGCTCGCACAATAAATGTGGCGACAGGAAATGGAGTCTGTGGCCAAGTAATGGAGTCACACAACACTCAAGACAGCAAAGAGGGTTGTGCCCCAGTTGCCACTTGTGGGCGCACTCCTCATAGAACAGCATTGTAGCATCACTAGAAGGAAGAAGAGGAAGAGAATTTGAGGGTAGCAGCTGACTGTTACCACTACTGGTAATGTGAATCCAATGCTCCACGTTAACTGCAGCTCTGCTTTGGCTCTCTGGTGTCCTCTAACCATTTGAGTCTGTTCCACACGGTCATTGCCAGTAGCTGAACCTCTGCTTGTAGATGTTGGTGTGAGGGTACTGGCAGGTGGACACAGTCCCCTTCTGGTGCAGCTTGACTTGTATGACTTGGTGTATATGTGGAAGCTGACCGCACCCCCCCCCCCATGTCTGTGTGGCTAATGTTGCCAAGGGGCAGCATATAGTGCAAGAGAGAGCCAAGGATCCTTGAGAGACTCTAAAGGTGACAGCACGAGGTGAGAAGGGAAGCAAGTGCTGGAAACACTGTGGTTGCATTCTGAAAGATAGGGCTGGAACCATGGAAGGGCTGGAGAAAAGATGAGAGGCATTGGAGCAGGATGGGTGGTTAACTTGGCTGAATACTGCAGAGAGGTCAAGGAAGGATAATGCACCATCGTCACTGTCACAGGGGCCATGATTTGAGGTTTTGATTAGAGCCCCTTAAGTGCTGCGAGAATGGCAGAAGCTGAACAGGGAGGCAACACGATCAAGGACCTTAGGGTGGAAAGGGAGGTTGAAGATGGAACAGCAGTTGACCAGAAGGCTTTTATTTTTAGAGGGTGTGATAGCAGTGGATTTGAAGGGAAGAGGAATAGTGCTGTGGAGAGGGAACCATTGACAATGTTAGCGAGGATTTGGGCCAAGGAGGAGTTAAGTGTTCAAAACCTGAGTGGAGAGAAGAGCAGGAAGTGAGTCCCATAAATGAGGGGAGCTTGGAGAGGGGTAGTGGGGGGAATTGCACAGAGATGGGGTTTAGGGATAGAGTGGATATGGCACTGGAAAGTGATGAGGGCAAGAAGAATGGGTAACACAGCAAAGGCAGCTTCACAGTTGGTCTCCATCTTGGTAACAAACAAATCCATGAGATCCTCATGGAGGTGAGGGAGTGAGGGAGGAAGGGGCATCGAAGAGGGGCATCGGAAAGCGGCATCAGAGGGTTCTTTATTATATCTATTTATTTTCTCATTTCAGTGCAACCTTCCTTATTTGCTCTTAATAATAGTAATATAAGCATTAAACATTTTCAGTTATCTCTTTTGTAATTATATAACTCTAATGATCACTGTTCCCAGCAACGCATTTATTCAGTTTTACCTCTTATTTTCTTAATGGCTTAGTTCCTTTATCATTAACACACATTTTCTGACTCTCTGCAATTATTTTAGTTCTAAAATCTATTAGTGACTTTCAGAACCAATTTTCTACCGTCCTATCTCCTTAAATCCATTTCCTATAACATCGTATTTGCCAAATTCTTTTCCCTTTGTTATCAATCACAGACTTCAATGATGTGAGTCACGTCAAATACATTAGTGCGGCACTTGCGCATGACTGTCATTAAAATGATATGTGACTCTTCTTCCTACCAACCAAAAAATAAGTTTGCCAAAATTATCATCGTGGCGCATGGAATGCAAGCAATACAGAGGCTTGACCTCTGAGGGCAGTCAGCAAGCAGGGGTCTCTCCGCTGTAATGTTAAGTAGGAGGATATACCTACATTCCCTGCCCAGAAGAAAATCTATGCTCCGCACGAGCCTCCTCCCTCCCGACGGGCGCTGCTGCAGGGGTCGGAAGTCGATTTCGGGTCCGGGACGCTACCGGGACTATGCACATGGCGATGGCGTCATAATCTCCAGGCGAAGGAGATCGGGGCGTGTAAGGAGTTCTTAGAGATCGCAGAGGTTTCTCTCTCTAGAGGCCTCTCTCTCTTGCACAGTAAAACCTTGAATGGTTCGACCCACTCCCCCTTAGATTCTATACACTGGACTTTGAGGCAGGAACTACAATGCAGAGAAAACTCTATAGACCAGGTTTAATGAAAACAAAATGAAACTTTATTGCATAAAGGAACAAATCAAACTGCAAGCCAATAAGGTACATGGGAGGGTAAAACAAATCATAATACAGTACTGGCTAAGATATATACAGGCATATTATACTTTACAAAAGTCATCACGAAATGGGGAAACACACAGAACATCGAGGGATAACAACTCATTGTTAAAATTACCCCTTAAATGCCCACCCCCTAAGCCTATCTAGATCAGATTGTGAGGGGCCAGAAAAATGCTCACCAATCCAGTTGGAAAGTATAGAGTTTTGAAAAAGGTCTGCGTTTTGATCTTTTCAGGTGTCCTGTCTCCACGTGGTCAGCGCTGCGGGCTGTGACTCTCTCTCTTCTTCCTCGAGGTGAAGGTCACGGACAGGCTGGATGCTGGCGGGCCTGGATGGTGGCGTGGACGGAGACCACCTATTTGATCATGGTCAAATAGGTTTCTTCACAGAGCCCAGCTGGTTTACCATTTTCAGATAGGTTTCTTCTGAAGGGCTGCTGTCCTTCGTCAATGGCCCGGGGTTTGTCAATGATCTCCCGATGGTTACCCCGGGGCGGGCGCAGATTCGAATCACCTTTTTGGCTGGTCTCCGGATCAACGTTCCTCCATGGCTCTCGAAAGAGCAAGCTAGCTCAAAAGCTACCAGCTACAGGCTCCAGGCTGAAAAAGCTGCAAAAGCTCAAAGCTACCGATGGCTACCCCGGGACTCCAGTTATACTTTTCCGTGGAAGCCTTTATCTCCCGCCAAATCAAGGTTAGTCTTTATTTAACTTTTGCCGGGCTTGTAGCACAGTGGGGTAGTTATTATGTTTTAAACTACTTTGGGATGGCCGGTAACGGCCATCTCTGGTCTGGAATGACCCTGTATTGTTTTTAATGTCCCTCTGATGTCTTAAACGGTTCTTGATGTTCCCCTGCAGGAACCATTTTAAAGTGTCCCAAAAGCTGGTCACGGGGTCTGGCGGCCATTTTGTATGCCCCCTTTTCTGGGCTTCTTTTAAAACAGTCTTTAAAATTAAGGCCTCTTCTGCCAATAGACCCTTATAGGACAATGTTCAATTTTGCGAAGCTTACAGGCGCAACGCCGCCGCTAAACCCCCGCCGAATATGGCGGGAGTCGATGTCAGCGCTGCGCACGGTTGCAAAGCCATTTGTGCCACGATAGCACCCCCCAGGAGGCACAAAGACACACAATTCCACCACCATGGTTCCTAGTTCAGGTCTCACCCACAAATGGAAACATCTCTATGTTTACCCTATCAAACCCCTTCATAATCCTGAAGACCTCTATTCGCTCACCCCTTCAGTCTTCTCTTTTCTAGAGAAAAGAGCTCAGCCCGTTCCATCGTTCCTGATAGGTTTAACCTTTCAGTTCTGATATCATTCTCATAAATCTTTTTTGCACCTTCTCCAGTGCCTCTATAGCCTTTTTACAATATGGAGGCCAGAACTGTTCACAATACTCCAAGAGTGGTCAAAGCAAAGTTCTATACAAATTTAAAATAACTTCTCTACTTTTCAATTTTATCTCTCCGGAAATGAACCCCAGTGCATTATTTGTTTTTTTATGGCCTTATTAACCTGCATCGCTACTTTTAGCGATCTGTGTATCTGTACCCTCAGATCCCTCTGTTTCTCTACTCCATTGAGACACTTAGGGGGGAATTTTCCCAGCCCTGGAGTGGCGGGTATGGAGGTGGGACTGCTGGGAAAATGGCAGAAACTGGGAGCGGGTGCCAAACCCGCACCCAACCAGCCTCCGTGCCATCTTCCCGGGAGGCGGGTCCCCGACTCACGCAGGGACCCGTCTCCTCAAGGCAGGAAGGGGATTAGAGCCAATTAACAGGTAGTTAACAGGCAGTTTTGAGGCTTATCCCCATTTTACCTCTGCAAGTGCGGGCTTCCCGATGGCTGCGAACCTTGCCAGGGTCAGCGAGGCGAGCAGTGGGTCTGCGGGGGTGAGAGGGGTCAAAAAGACCACTGTAGAGGTGAGTGATGGGTGCAAGTGTGGAGAGGTAAGTGTGGAGAGGTGAGTGTAAAGTGTTAGAAAAAGTTTACTTACCTTTGCTTCTTCCTGCAAGCTTCAACCCTTGGGGATCTGGAGGTGCCTCATCTCAACGGCAGAGATGACAGAATGGCTGCTGCATTCTCCGATACAGCAGCCATCTGAGTCCTGCTGAGGAGAGAGGTATCGGTGAGCCTGTGTGCAAGGGCTCACCAAAGAACAGAGATTGTCAGTGTTTGAGTGACCGCTTCTCAAAGCTGTCAAATGCTGACAATTCATCTGTCAAAAAATTTTCAAAAGATGAAACATCATGCGCTGACGTCCTCTGACACCGGCTTTCCGTTAATTGTCCGGTAAGCCCGCAGGGTGGGCTTAACAAGGTCAATCAAGGGAAAATAGCGTGGGTTGGCCGGACGTCGTTGGGCGCGGGACTGAAAACGGACAAGCAGCAGTCCCGCCCCCAACGCGCCCCCATTGACAAACTCCAGCCCTTATTTTCCAAGGAATATGTGGCCTCCTTATTCTTCCTACCAAAATGTACCACCACCTCACACTAATTTATATTGAAGTTCATTTGCCAATTACACGCCCATCCTACAAGTTTATTAAAGTCCCCTTGCAGTTTGTCACATGTCCTCCTCCGCATTAACTATACCCTCCAATTTGGTGTCATCCACAAATTTTGAATTTCCGATTCCCGAGTCCAAATCGTTTATATAAATGGTAAACAAAAATCTATAAAAGGTGGCAAAAGAAAAAACAAAATCCTACTTTGGCTAATTGTGGGAGGAAAAATGTAATAATTCATTGTTGACCCCAAGGACAATGAAGCGAGGCTTAATCCATGGCAAAGTTTAAAAACATCACAAGATGTCATTTAATAAGATTGCAGCATCATATCCCAATTACATACAAAGGGAACTTCACCTCCCAACCAGCACTCAGAAACTGACAGTCACCACACAAAGCAAGACTGCATCCACCGATACTGCTGCTAAGCTGCCCAATCGTTCTGCCTTTCAGTTATAGCACTTCCTGCTCAGCATGGACAATACACAGAAACTGGCAAACCAAAGCAAATATTTGTTGCACTGATCCAAAACAGGTTATCCAGTCTGCATACAATGTCTTCCTATTAAGGAGGAGGTAATGAAGTCTTGGGGGGAGGGGAAATTAAGTTGCACCCCCTTTGGGGTGCAAACATTGCCGGGGCGCTACTTTTAGAGCCCCGAAAAAATTAGCGCACCCCGTGGCTGAAATTCATCTGTAGCGCCCCAAGAGGGAAGCGGGGCAAATGGAAACGCTACGAGGGAATATCGCGGCGCTACGTGCCACAGCACCACGCGCTGCGGCACGTCGTGACGCGCCGTGGCACGGCAGGTCTTCCTCCCCTTTTTAAACTGGGCCCCCGGGGATCGGAGTGCCGGCAAAAGAGCCCGGCACTCAAGAGAAGTGCCGGGCTCACGGAGCGCAGCCGGCACTCCGCGGGGGGGGGGGGCTGGCCAGGAGGCCGGGGACGGCAGAGGGGGCAAGTGCTGGCAGGCAGCCAGCAACAAAAATGGCCGGCCGGCACCTCGCCTTTAATTAGCGCCGCCCCGGCCGCAGGTAGGCCCCCCTGACCTCCTCGGACATAGCATCCGACGGTAAGTCAGGGGGCGCTACCGAAGATCGTGGGCGGGAAGCGAGAGGGGCGCTCTGCACGGTGATTACATCATCGCCAGCAGCGCCGCAGGGCGCTAACCTCCCGCTGAATTTTGCTGGAGGTGCTGGTGGCGCCGCGCCCGGGCGCTAATTGCTTTGCGCCTCTTAGGACACTATCGGGAGGCACAAAGGAACCAAAATTTTCTCCTCATCTCAGTCCTAAATGGCCGACCCCTTATCCTGAGATTATGACCCCTAGACTCTCCAGCCAGAGGGAATCAGCCTCTCAGCATCTATCCTGTCAAGCCGTTTAAGAATTTTATACATTCCAATGAGGTCACTGCCTGAGCTACTCTCTGTTGGAGGAAGTTCCACATTCTAACCACTCTCTGGGTAAAGAAGTTTCTCCTGAATTCCCCGCTCGATATATTAGGGGCTATCTTGTATTTAGGGGGGGAAAAATTCAGTATCGACCATTTTGGGATGCTAACATCGCCTGAGCACTAAATTTAGCGCCAGCGACCGTGAAATTCAGTTTTAGCGCCCCAAGAGGACAATGGAACGCTAAATCAAGCGCTCCGTTTCCTACTTGGGGCGTTAACGTCGGAGACTTCCGCAGCGCTGCACACTGGGCCGGGCAGCGCCACCGCGTTCAAAGGTTCCCTCCCTCCCTTAAAGGGAAGGGCCATCGCTGCAGGCTCTGCAATTTAAAAAGTACCAACCTGGACCACCAAGGCAGCCGCGATCAGCCCGGCACTCGAGCAGAGCGCCGGGCTGATCGATCACGGGTAGGAACTCACAAGAAAAACTAGAACAGGAAAGATAATTTTGTTTTTTAATTACCTCGGCCACCTCGCCTTTGATCATCGCCCCTGAAGCGGCCGGCCGCCCGACGCGCGCCTCCTGCAGCTGTCGGTGTTTTCACCCGGCGCTGCTGCGGGGGGGGGGCGAAAGTCAATTTCGGGTCCGGGGCGCTACCGGGACAATGCACACGGTGATGGCATCATGACCTCCGTGCGAAGGAGATCGGGGCGCAACACCGCCGCTAAACCCCCGCCGAATATGGCGGGGTTCGATGTCAGCGCCGCGCCCGGTCGCAAAGCCATTTGTGCCCCGTTAGCGCCCCCGGGGCACCCAATTCCACCACCATGGTTCCTAGTTCTGGTCTCACCCACAAATGGAAACATCTTCTCTATGTTTACCCTATCAAACCCCTTCATAATCCTGAAGACCTCTATTCGGTCACCCCTTCAAGTCTTCTCTTTGCTAGAGAAAAGAGCTCAGCCTGTTCCATCGTTCCTGATAGGTTTAACCTTTCAGTTCTGATACCATTCTCATAAATCTTTTTTGCACCTTCTCCAGTGCCTCTATAGCCTTTTTACAATATGGAGACCAGAACTTTTCACAATACTCCGAGAGTGGTCTAAGCAAAGTTCTATACAAATTTAAAATAACTTCTCTACTTTTCAATTTTATCTCTCTAGAAATGAACCCCAGTGCATTATTTGCTTTTTTATGGCCTTATTAACCTGCGTCGCTACTTTTAGCGATCTGTGTATCTGTACCCTCAGATCGCTCTGTTCCTCTACTCCATTTAGACGCTTATTTTCCAAGGAGTATGTGACCTCCTTATTCTTCCTACCAAAATGTACCACCTCACACTAATTTATATTGAAGTTCATTTGCCAATTACACGCCCATTCTGCAAGTTTATTAAAGTCTCCTTGCAGTTTGTCACATGTCCTCCTCCGCATTAACTATACCCTCCAATTTGGTGTCGTCCGCAAATTTTGAATTTCCGATTCCCGAGTCCAAATCGTTTATATAAATGGTGAACAAATATCTATAAAAGGTGGCAAAAGAAAAAACAAAATCCTACTTTGGCTAATTATGGGCGGAAAAATGTAATAATTTATTGTTGACCCCAAGGACAATGAAGCGAGGCTTAATCCATGGCAAAGTTTAAAAACATCACAAGATGTCATTTAATAAGATTGCAGCATCATATCCCAATTACAAACAAAGAGAACTTCACCTCCCAACCAGCACTCAGAAACTGACAGTCACCACACAAAGCAAGACTGCATCCACCGATACTGCTGCTAAGCTGCCCAATCGTTCTGCCTTTCAGTTATAGCACTTCCTGCTCAGCATGGACAATACACAGAAACTGGCAAACCAAAGCAAATATTTGTAGCGCTGATCCAAAACAGGTTATTCAGTCTGCATACAATGTCTTTCTATTAAGGAGGAGGTAATGAAGTCTTGGAGTCTATAATTTTTTGATATTTAGCCATTTTAGTAGTTAATAAATATAATACAAAAAGAAAAAGAAAAAAAATTGCATTTATATAGAGCGTTCACGACCTCAGGGTGTCCCAAAGTGGTTCACAGCCAATGAAGTACTTTTGAAGTGTAGTCAGGACAGTGTCCTGGGCCCAACCATCTTCAGCTGCTTCATCAATGACCTTCCCTCCATCATAAGGTCAGAAGTGGGATGTTTGCTGATGATTGCAGATTTCAGCGCCATTAGCAACTCCTCAGATAATGAAGCAGTCCATGCCCACATGCAACAAGACCTGGATGACATTCAGGCTTGGGCTGATAAGTGGCAGGTAACATTCACGCCACACTAGTGCCAGGCAATGACTATCTCCAACAAGCGAGAGTCTAAACACCGCGCCTTGACATTCAACAGCATTAACATTGCCGAATCCCCCACCATCAACATCCTGGGGGGTCAGCATTGACCAGAAATGGTGTGGCTACCAGAGCAGGTCAGAGGCTGGGTATTCTGCAGCGAATGCCTCACCTCCTGACTCCCCAAAGCCTTTCCACCATCTACAAGGCACAAGTCAGGAGTGAGGTGGATTACTCTCCACTTGCCTGGATGAGTGCAGCTCCAACAACACTCAAGAAGCTCAACACTTTCCAGGACAAAGCAGCCCGCTTGATTGGCACCCCATCCACCACCTTAAACATTCACTCCCTCCACCACCGGCGCACCGTGGCTGCAGTGTGTACCATCTACAAGATGCACTGCAGCAACTCGCCAAGTCTTCTTCGGCAGCACCTCCCAAACCCGCGACCTCTTCCACCTAGAAGGACAAGGGCAGCAGGCACATGGGAACACCATCACCTGCAAGTTCCCCTCCAAGTTACACATCATCCTGACTTGGAAATATATCGCCAATCCTTCATCGTCGCTGGGTCAAAATCCTGGAACTCCCTCCCTAACAGCACTGTGGGAGCACCTTCACCACACGGACTGCAGCGGTTCAAGGCGGCGGCTCACCACCACCTTCTCAAGGGCAATTAGGGATGGGCAATAAATGCTGGCCTTGCCAGCAACGCCCACGTCCCATGAACAAATTTTTTTTAATGTAGGAAACATGGCAGCCACTTTGCGCACAGCTAAGCTCCCACAAACAGCATTGAGATAATGACCACATTATCTTTATTTTAAGAAAGAAAGACTTTCATTTAAGGTATTGGTTGAGGGATAAATTTTGGCCAGGACCCTGGGGAGAAGTCCCCTGCTCTTCTTTGAAATAGGGCCATGGGATCTTTTACGTCCACCTGAGATGGCAGATGGGGCCTTGATTTAATGTCTCATTCGAAAGATGGCGCCTACAACAATACAGCACTCCCTCAGTACTGAAGTGGAGTGTCAGCCAGTTACCTCATGTGGCCTCTCTATTACCACCAACTTGATCACAGACACGGCCATCTCCGACTACTTCCTTATATCCTTCACCACCCACATCCCCTACCCCTTTCAAACCCTACTTCCTTCTGCATCCGACCCTGGAATAAACTCTGCCCCAAATCACTTACAACAGCACTTTCAAACTCCCAGCTGTCTAACCTTTCACCCTCCACTCATCACAATACTTCACAGAATCACAGAAACCCCACAGTGCAGATAGAGGCCATTTCGGCCCATCGAGCCTGCACCGACACATACACCACCCGATTCCCGTAACCCCTACACCAACACATATCCCACCCTATCCCCGTAACCCCACGTATTTAATCCCCCCTAACACTAAGGGCCAATTTTTATCATAGCCAATCAACCTAACCCGCACATCTTTGGACTGTGGGAGGAAACCGGAGCACCCGGAGAAAACCCACGCAAACACGGGGAGAATGTGCAAACTCCACACAGACAGTCACCCGAGGCCGGATTCGAACCCGGGTCCCTGGCGCTGTGAGGCAACAGTTGATACGCTGACCCATTCCCTCACCTCCAACTTCGATGCCTGCCTCTCTCCCACCCTGGTCGATCCCCCCGGTATGGCCCCCATCTTCGCTACCTCAGTACAAGAGGTGCATACTTTGCCATCCATCGGCAGATCTGGTTACATCACATCAAGTACTATCAAGCCTCGTCTTCCTCTGCCAACACCTCTCACTACACCAGGATCATCCTGGAAAGCAAGGATAATTGCCAAGAAACCATCTCCTTAAACCTCTTTCCCCAGCCCTCTCCATCTACACCTCCAATGACATGTAAGGGGCTCGTGGACTTCTTTATCACTAAGATTGAGACCATCTATTCAGCTGCCTTTGACTCATCCTTCTCATTCCCCAGCCCACCAAGCCAAACCTTCCCCAAGGTTCCCCTTTGCCCCAGCCCTGAACCCAAGTCTTTCTCTACACTCTCCTCTCACGCCCTCTGAGAGCTCATCTTGTTCATGAGATCCACCTGCTGCTTCCTTGACCTTATTCCCACTAAATTACTGACCACACCCAACTTCCCTTCCAGGCCCACATGCTAACTGACAAGGTTAAAAAAAACAGAAAATGCTGGAAATACTCAGCAGGTCAGGCAGCATCTGTGGAGAGAGAAACAGAGTTAACGTTTCAGGTCGATGTCCTTTGTGTACAGTATGACAGTGTAAATGGTTCTCTCCTGAGTGACTGCCCCCTCCCTTTCAAAACTCCCATCACCACCCCCTCCTCAAAAATCAAACCCTCAATTCCACTCTCCTGTCAAATGGCCTCCCGATCCCCACCCTCTCGAGTCCTTGAATACGTTGTTGCCTCCCACAATTTCGTGTTTGAATCTCCGGTCAAGTTTCCGCTCCTGCCACGTTACTGAAGTGGCCCTAATCAAAGTCATTTATAACATCCTCCGGGGCTGACTGTGGTGCACTATCCCTCCTCGTTCTTCTTAACCTCGCTGCAGCTGTTAACATGGTCACCCTCCTCTAATGGCTCTCTGCTGTTGTCCAGTTCAGTATGGCTGCCCTTGCTGAGTTTGACTCTGACCTATCTAATGGTAGCCACAGCATCTACAGCAATCACATCTCCTACTGTTCCCATACCATTACCTCTGATCCGTGGCACCCTCCTCTTCCTCATCTACATGCTGCCTCTTGGCAACATCAACCGAAGGCATGGGGTCAATTTCCATTTTTTGCTGACAACACATAGAAACATAGAAGATAGGAGCAGGAGTAGGCCATTCGGCCCTTCGAGCCTGCTCTGCCATTCAATGAGATCATGGCTGATCATCCAAACCCTAGCACCCGGTCCCTACACCGACAGCCATCCCACCCAAGCCCTATCCCCGTAACCCCACGTATTTAATCCCCCCTAACACTAAGGGCCAATTTTTATCATGGCCAATCAACCTAACCCGCACATCTTTGGACTGTGGGAGGAAACCGGAGCACCCGGAGAAAACCCACGCAAACACGGGGAGAATGTGCAAACTCCACACAGACAGTCACTCGAGGCCGGATTTGAACCCGGGTCCACCTCACCTCACCCACCTCAACCTCTCTCAACTCCTCCACTGCCTCCATGTTATCAGACTGCTTGTCCGATATCCAGTCCTGGATGGGCCGCAATTTCCTCTGGTTAAACATTGGGAAGGCCGAAGATGGCTTTGACCTGAGCTTCTGACCATATCCTCTACATCATAAAGACTACCTAATTCCACTTCCGTAACATTCCCCATCTCTGCCCTACCTCAACCCATCTGCTGCTGAAACCCTCATCCATGCATTTGTCACCTCTAATCTTGACTAATCCAATTCTCCCCTGGCTAGCTTTCTAACCGATATAAATTTCAGAAAAAATATACATTTATATAGCCCCATTCATGAGCTCAGGATGTCCCAAAGGGCTTCACAGCCAATTTCGTGTTTTGAAGTGTAATCACTGTTGTAATGCAACCTATTTGCGCACAGCAAGGTCCCACAAACAGCAATGTGATAAATGACTGGATATAATGGTCCAGAAATTCGGCTCTCCACGGGTGAGTACGCACGGGGTACTCACCTGTAGGCTGAATGGAAGTGCGGGTTTCCTGCATGCACTGCGCATGCGCGGGAAACCGGCACTTCCGATCCTCTGAACGAAGGGGTTCAGAGGTCGAACGCGTGCGCAGGGGAGGCTGCGCGTGCGTTTTGCATTTAGGTTTTTTTTGCAGGTTTTCACGCGAGGTTAAGCCTGCAGGATTTACACATTTAAAAAGCAGGCGTAAGGCCTGCTTTTTACAAGGTAAGTGGTCAATTAATTAAAATTAAAACATTTTTTCCACAGGTTTATTATTTTTAAATACTTTAAAGCAAGGTAAGTTTATTTTTAGTCCCGTTTTTTTATAAAATTATTTTTTTCAAAAATTTAAATTATTGTTTAAAATAGTTATTTAATGTAATTTGTAGTTTATTGAAAAAGTGTGATTTAAAAAAAAAATTATTTGAAGGTTTAATGCTATTTTGAGGCCCGTAGTATTCATAAGTTTAGAAAGGTCTTCCTGTCAATCTTATGAATGGGCTTTTCCCTCCTCCGATTGGCTGCCCATGGCTCACGTGATCCCAGGGGACGCATCGCACTAACTACGCCCCTGGGACACGCAAGCACAGTGCGCCGACAGCTGGGCCAGGCCCCGGAGCGGAATTCCACGGGGCCCTACAGCTCAACTGCCAGCGCGCAAGGTAAGTGTAGTGTATGTGCCTTTAAGAGCCCCATGTGTACTGTAATGCCGGTAATGGCCACTCAGGCTATATAAGCCTGTATATTGTGTTGTATCAGTTAGTTCCCCTCCAGACTTGCTCAGTAAACACCTGTGAAACCAACTCCTGTCTTCAGTGTCTCTATCAACACACGGACACAACAGTGGCGACAAATTGGAAACGGACTTACCTGCAATTCGGCAGCACCTCAAGGACATTGATTCCTCTGGCGTCCAAAGTTGAAGAGAAATCAAGAAGGGGAAAAAGCTGTGGTTTCGCCAGCTGGCCGAGCTGGTGGCAGGTACTGCAGTAATCCTTCCTGGGCGTCGGGCTGGGGCTCCAGCGGCTGGCTCTGCAGCTGGGCCAAGCGGTGAAGGTGGAGGCAAGCAGTAACGGACGGGGAGGGAGCACTCGGGAGACGGCCGGCGCTGCGAGCAGGTCGGCGTTCAGACCTAGAGAGAGAGTCCGGCGGGAACGAGTCTCCAACTGTAAATAAATAAATAAAAAGAACGGAAACCGCGGGAAACAGCGTTGTCATCGGCAGCAGCGGCGGGGAAATGCGGGAAGCGCCATATCTTTTCTGCAGAAAAGAAAGAAAAGCGCGGGAAGCGCCATTTTTTTTCTAGGATGCCTAAGTCTGGCAATATTGATGCTTTTGATAACGAGATAGAGGATTGGACCACATATGTGGAAAGAGTGGAGGTATATTGCACCACAAATGGAATAGAAGATGAAAAAAAAGCGTCAGTACTGCTAAATCTAATGGGCGCAAAGACATACGGGCTTTTACGAAATTTAATCACTCCAGCCAAACCAAAGGACAAGAATTTTAAAGAAATTGATGATACCCTACAGGGGCACTTAAACCCAACACCGCTGCTGATAGTGGAACGATTCAAATTCTTCAAGAGAAATCAACACAAGAATGAAAGTAACGCTGATTACCTCACTGAATTAAGAAAGCTATCAAAACACTGCCAATTCGGGGCAGGACTAGCAGATTATCTTCGAGACAAATTCATCTGCGTGAAGGAACACAGAAAAGGCTGCTTTCTGAAAAAGATTTAAAACTGGACAAGGCTTTCAGTATGGCTGTATCATACAAAGCAGCCGCAAGAGGAGCTGCAGAGATACAACAAAAGACACAGGACTTCGGCACCCATGAAATGACACAGGGTTTCGAGAGATGTTATCGCTGCGGCAGATCCACCCATGACCAGAGGGACTGCTGGTTCAAGGACAAAGCATGCAGGCAATGCGGAAAGATTGGACACATTGCACGGGTATGCCGATCTGGACAAAAAAAATCCACGGACAGGAAAAAAAAATCAATAATGTACAGAAAGGTACAAATGATGACGGACAGTAGCTCCGAAGACCAGAAGAGCGATAGCGACTCCGAAAACAAGAGACTAAGCTGTCTCAAATTACATAATGTAATTGCCAAAGATGATTACCAGACCATTTGGGTTACCCTCACGATAGCAGGGTCCCCAGTTAAAATGGAGCTAGATACAGGATCAGCTCTGACCGTCATAAATCGACGGGATTACGAGCAGCTATTTCTGCATATACCTTTAAAAGACACATCCATTATCTTGAAAACGTATACGGGGCAGAAAGTATACCCCAAAGGAAAAATAAGGGTGCCTGTTGTATACAACGGCAAGGAAATACAAAAGTTGTATTTATACATTCTACAAGATGGTGGTCCACCGCTGTTGGGATGTGAATGGATCAGGAAAATACGTTTAGACTGGCACTCCATTCAGGCACTGACGGTGACCAGTAAGAAAAAAAATGATGATGACGTCATACCTGAACGATTAAAAGACATCTTGGCCAACGCCAAAGAAGTGTTTCAAGAGAAACTAGGAACCTTGAAAGGCATCACCGCCTCAATAAAAGTGGAAGATGCAGCAATTCCCAAGTTTTTTAAGGCAAGACCGGTGCCATACGCAATTCGTCCAGCAGTCGAGGCAGAGCTGGAGAATTTGGAAAAGGCAGGCGTATTATTCAAAATAGATTGGAGCGAATGGGCAACACCCATCGTCCCAGTCATGAAGAAAGCATTGAATAATGATAGATTTGAAGAACAGAGAAAAATTCGCATCTGTGGAGACTTCAAGGTGACTGTAAACCCGGTCCTTCACACGGTACAGTATCCTCTTCCGAGGATAGAAGATATTTTCGCCTCACTATCCGGAGGGAAACGTTTCACCAAAATTGACTTGGCACAGGCATATCTACAGATGGAGGTTGAAGAGGCCTCTAAGAAATATCTCACGATAAATACACACAAAGGTCTGGAGCAGTACAATCGACTGGTTTTCGGAGTAGCATCCGCTCCAGCTATCTGGCAAAGAGCTATGGAGCAAGTCCTCCAAGGGATTCCGGGGACTCAATGCTACCTAGATGACATCCTTGTAACAGGAGAAAATGACAACGAGCACCTTGCCAATTTGGAGCAGGTGCTCACTAGGCTGAGAGAACGGGGCCTACGAGCAAATCGCCCCAAGTGCGAATTTTTCCAAAATCAAATATCATATTGTGGCCACATAATTAATAAGGAAGGGTTGCATAAGTCACCTGAAAAAATTGAAGCGGTCATAAAAGCCCCAGCACCTGAAAATGTTTCACAAATAAGGCCGTTCCTGGGATTAATAAATTACTATCATAAATTTTTACCAAACTTATCAACTCTTCTACACCCTCTTAATGAACTGCTACAAACAGGAGTAATTTGGAAATGGAGCGAAGACTGTAAACGTGCCTTCCATAAATGCAAAGACTTAATCACGTCCAAAGAAGTTTTGGCTCATTACAATCCATCACTGCCAATCAGACTGGCGTGCGATGCATCCCTTACGGCGTAGGAGCAGTATTATCGCATAAATTCCCTGATGGCTCAGAACGGCCGATAGCTTTTGCGTCACGCTCATTGAACTCAGCTGAGCGTAACTATGCCCAAAATCGACAGGGAAGCACTCAGCCTGGTATGGGGAGTGAAGAAATTCAACCATTACCTACAGGGACAAAAATTTACCTTGTTGACTGACCATCAACCCCTCATCTCCATATTCAACCCTAAAAAGGGTGTTCCCATTATGACAGCGCAAAGGCTACAGAGGTGGTCCCTTTTTCTAGGGGCACACCAATACAACACAGAATACAAAGGATCAAAACAGCATGGGAATGCTGACGGGTTATCGCGCCTACCGTTGCCAACGGTAGAAGAAGCACCTACCGTAGACCCAGTGGAGATTTTCCACTCTACCATAGTCGAATGTCTACCAGTAACAAATTCTGCCATTGAAAGGGAAACTAGAAATGACCCGACTCTCTCACGAGTCTACGATTTAACAGTGAAGGGATGGCCAGCACATGGCGAACCACTGTTGCCAGCATTCTCGCAGAGAAGAGAGCAGCTGTCAGTGTGCCGAGGAACCTTGATGTGTGGATCCAGAGTGGTGATTCCACCCAAACTCCAGGATAAAGTGCTAAAGGAGCTTCACGAGGGGCATCTGGGTGGAGTGAAAATGAAGAACCTAGCCAGGGCGTTTGCATGGTGGCCAGGTATCGATGGAGACATCGAAGAAATGACCAAGAGCTGCCTAGGATGCCAGAAGGTCCAAAACGCTCCACCACAAGCCCCTCTACATCACTGGGAGTGGCCCTCATCTCCCTGGCAAAGGGTACACATCGAGTTTGCTGGTCCATTTATGGACTCAATGTTCTTAATCGCGGTTGATGCACACTCCAAGTGGCCGGAGGTAATAAAGATGTCCTCCACCACCACGGAAAAAACCATCACAGTATTAAGGACCATATTTGCCAGGAATGGGCTGCCGGAACAGATCTGTTCTGATAATGGACCGCAATTTGTGTCCGAAGAATTCAGGAAGTTCTTAAAAAACAATGGGGTTAAGCACTACACGTCCGCCCCATACCATCCCGCCACCAATGGATTGGCTGAAAGGTTTGTCCAGACCTTCAAGAAGGCCATAAAGGCCATGGGTAATGAAGACATAAAACTTCAGCACAAGGTGGATAACTTCTTGTTCGCATACAGGAATGCAACACATATGGTTACAAACCAAACTCCTGCCATGATGTTCTTCAATAGAAGCCTAAGATGCCAGCTGGATTTGATCAAGCCAAACATCAGAAGGGACGTGGAGAACCGGCAATTTCAAGGCATGAATGAAAGGCCAACTAGAACCTTCCAGATAGGTCAACAAGTTTTGGCCCGGGACTACCGTACCGAGAAATGGCAGCCTGGAACTATCTGCACACGACTAGGACCGCTGATGTATACCGTGGACATCGGAGAAAGCATAATAAGGCGCCATGCTGACCAAATCATAGAGTCATCCGAAAAGGGACAACCTACACCACAACTCTATACGCCTAATGATGAAGTAGAGATACCCATATCTACCTCCGATCCGGTGATACTAGAACCCGATGAACCCGACACTGGCATTCAAGCCGAATCAGCCTTGCCAAAAGAACCTACTACACCACCAGAAACTACTACACCACCGAGGCGTTATCCGGACCGAGTCAGGAAGCCTCCAGAGAGACTGACTTATAATTAATTAACTGCAGCAATGTGTAGATTATTTTTCTTGTAACATGTAATTAATGATTACTTAAAATATTATGTACTGGTTGGCTAAAAGGGGAGGAATTGTAGTGTATGTGCCTTTAAGAGCCCCATGTGTACTGTAATGCCGGTAATGGCCACTCGGGCTATATAAGCCTGTATATTGTGTTGTATCAGTTAGTTGCCCTCCAGACTTGTTCAGTAAACACCTGTGAAACCAACTCCTGTCTTCAGTGTCTCTATCAACACACGGACACAACAGTAAGTGCAGGTCGGGGGCTTGCACCCGCGGGAAGCCCCCCGACCCAATTTTCTGGGCCAATGTTTTTCGAGTTGTTAGTTGAGGGATAAATGTTGGACCGGACATCAGGAGATGGCCCCGAAAGGTGCCATGGGTTCTTTTACATCCACCTGAGAGGTATCTTTTCCAAAAGACGTCACCTACGACAGTGCAGCACTGTTTCAGTACTACACTGAAGTGTCAGCCTATCTTATGTGTTCAAGTCTCCAGAGTAAGCCTTGAACCCATAACCTTCTGACTCAGCGGCGAGAGTGCTACCACTGAGACAAGGCTGACACCAAATTCATTAACTCTGTAATATTATTTTAAAGTTATTCAAGAATCTACTGTTAAAAGGAAATGAATGTCTAGTTTCATCCAGAGTGAACATTTAATCCCTCCAAATGTCCATGTAATAGGAGGCTCACTGTAGTGACTTGAATTTATGTAATGGGATTTGAAAGGTTCATTGACTGCAAAACTGCAAACTTGAGCTACCTGTTGGAGTTACTCCAGATACTGATGTAGACGTGGCATTAGAGGCAAAAACCACTTGCCCAGCTGGGTTTTGTTTTCCTTGTCTCGTGTAGTCTTAATGCTCCTTTGACAGTTGTGACTGCCAAGTGATCACTGAATTGGCTCCATTGGAAACAGCAGTAAGCACAACTTTGAATGGACCCGAGAACTAATTCGGAGTCGCGAGACTCTGGGAAACCACAATACTCAAAGATTGCCCCACAGCACAGAAAATTATCATTCATTTTAAAACTGAAACAATCTTTTTTGTAAGTACGATGTTTTATGGGCAAAATTTTCTTTTAGGGAGGGAATATTTGGGCACTCCTGTTGGCACAACTGCCCTCATGCCATTCCAAATATTTTCAAGGGGGAGCACTTTAAACAAAAATGTACTTCATCTTGAATTTCCTTCTAGTGTTGAAGATTCGTCTCCAGGATACTGCTGGGAGCAACTCGGGAGAGAGAGTGCATTGATATAGCACCTTCCATGTCCTCAGGGTGTCCCAACGCACTTTACAGCCAATCAAGTACTTTTGAAGTGTAGCCACTCTTGTAATGGAAGCATAATAGAGGCACTAAAAAAATTGTAAGTTCTTTTTCATTTTGTTTGAACACTTTAGTTTATTATTTAAAAAATATTGCAGATGGGGAATACAGGCTGTCTGACCGGGCGGTGCGATTGGAGGTGGGAAGTCATGTGATGAAACATCCAGGCATACGTCCAGCCAGAGTTGCTGACCCGAGTTCCTTCCCATTTCATTTTAAGTACAGGTTGAGCGTCCCGAATCCGGCCACCTCGGGACCGAGGCCGAGCCGGTTTTCGGGTTTTTCCGGACTTCGGCACGTGTTTCTGATTCCTGAAGTCCGGAAACGCCCGAGCCCAGGTTGCGATATTTCTGGACTTCGGACATCAGAAACACGTTCCGAGTCCGGAAATGCCTGGGCCCAGGTTGCGCTATTTCCGGTTTTTGGTAAGCCTCCCTCAGGGTGTCCGGATTCCGGAACATTTTACGTATTCCGGACCCCTGCCACCAATCGTCCCGGAGTCCGGATTCCGAAACATTCCGGATTCCGGAACTCTGGATTTGGGACGCTCACCTGTACTAAAATCAACATTATTACTATTATCAACAACATATTTAAAAGCTATCAGTTTAGCTGTTAACAATTCATTTTTAAAGTGTATATACAAAATAAAACATGACGATCAAGAAACTCAATTGTTATTTTCTCTCAATTTCTACATATATTTTTGCTCCTTGCTACACCCTTCCCTTCCCTTCCTCGTCATGCTCCAGTAGATAGAAGCGATACATTCATGGCAGGTTTGTGACTTTTGAGATGGCTCAAAGAAACAACAAGAAGAAAAGGCACTCATTTCTTTTCACTGGCCTGGATCCAGACCCAGAGGCAGGGCATGCAAAAGGCAATGATTGCCATTTATTGTGCCTTAGCCAAAACACATTTTTCAGTATCTAGGTAACCCTTGAAAAGTCTCTGTAAGGGTCACTCAGATGTCATGGACATAAAGTAATATTTGCAAAGCAACAGAGAGTTACTGGGCCAGAAATTAGGATCGGGGGCTTGCCGCGCGTGCAAGCCCCCGATGTGCACTCACCCGGCGCGCCGACATCTGAAGCCTGTGCCTGCTTGGAATTCCTGTCGCTGGCCCGGTTCAGATGTCGGCGCGATGTGCTTGCCTGATCCAGCGGCGTAGTTAGTGCGATGTGCCGGCTGGGATCAGGTGAGCACTGGGCAGCCAATCAGGGGAGGGAAAACTTCATTCATGAGTTTGATAGTAAGAACTGTCAAACTCATGAAAAGTACGGGCGCCCAAAAGACTAGTTTAACTTTAAATAAAATTTTAAAAAAACATCCCAATAATTAAATAAACTATAAATAACTTTAAAAAACTATTTTAAACAATTAATCAAATTTTTGCAAAAAATAATTTTTTAAGAAATCGGGTCTAAAAATAAACTTACCTTACTGTAAAGTCCTTAAAAACAATAAAGCTGTGGAAAAAATGTTATAATTTTAAATAATAGACCACTTACCTTAAAGAATCCACTCCTTACGCCTCCTTTTTATATGTCTAAAAAGTTCAGGCCCTTACACACGGGCAAACCTGTCAAAAAGAAGGAAGTTCAACGCGTGCGCACAGAGTCCTGCGCGCACATGTTGGACCACTGAACCCCTTGGAGGAAATGCCGGTTTCCCACGCATGCGCTGTGCATGCTGAAATCCGGCACTTCCAACGGGCCCACGCGTGAGTACCCCGTCCGTACTCACGCGTTGGGACCGGAATTACTGGCCCAATGATTTTGTGAAGTCACTTTATTTTATCATTTCATTGTAGTTTTGTTTTCTTAATATTTTCTGGTAATATAGGGTATTCACCCCTTTTACACTGATATTTTGCTTTCTAATACTCCTAATAATAGCTTTCTGGAGCCTAACATTACTATTACCTGCACAAAGGTTTGCCATTGGGGAAGCAAAACATGTGTCACCATCTGCTTGTGCTGTTGTGTGGAAAGTTAATTTATGCAATATTATTCCCTCGGGTGTAAAACACCAGACTGCAAGGAATTCTTATTCTAATACAACATTTGGAAAGAAGGTTTGGTTCTGACCTGATGCAAACCTGGAGCGAGCACTTCTGTTTTACCCCACAAGCCCTAAGGGGTCTACTTTCATCTGTTGCACTGGGGGCAAATGTTCGTTGCTGCTCAGTCAAGTGTTAAACTGTATTTACCTCGAGAATGGTACTTTTATTCCATCCTCCTCCATTAGCCCAAAAACTTGGGAACATACACGGGCTCAAAGGAGTAAACCGGCACAGCAGAAATAAAAAACAGAACAAGGGAGCTCTACAAGTGAAAAACACGCAAACATTTCCTTGCTACAAATTGGCTTGTGCAAAGACCCGTCTGTAGTGAGCTTTATCTCAGCGTACAGGTTTGTTCATGATTTTTTGGGGCTTTCCCCTGCCCTCTTCCAAAAAAAAATCCATTTTGTTCTGAGCAGGAAATTAGCAGGAAATTGTTTAACTTTAGAAGCGGTTGAATATACCTTAGCTTAATAAGTATTGTTTAAATATTGACTTATAAAACCCATTTACCTTTTTTGTTGTAGCTCCAGTAACAAATCCCAGATGCCCACTTGTTACTTGGCTATGGAAACCGCCACTTGTTTCACATGTGAAGAGTCTGGGGGTGAACACGGCCTTGGGCGGTAGCGCACGTCTGATCCAAACGATGGAAATGAATATCGGGCTGAGTGTAAAATGGGCTGCCGGTTCACCATCACTATCGCCCATTTAGTGCTACCACCCAATTTCACCTATTTCACCCACTCTGAGTCCATATCCAACAAGCACAAGATACAGAAAATGGCTTTGCAAATGGACAAAGGCGCATTTTGCACAAACAGCAATTTTTAAATTTAAAATACCAGAAAGAAAATAGAGATTGTCCAAACTGGATCTTTTGGTTTTCACAAATAAACCCAAAATGGCGACATTTGTGTTGTTATGGGTTTCCCTTCACCTGCCAGTTTAATTTCCCTTGCAACCGTGGCTAACAAGGGAAATTAGGGATAGCATAAGATCCAAGGAGAGGACATATAAATTGGCCAGAAAAAGCAGCAAACCTGAGGATTGGGAGCAGTTTAGGATTCAGCAAAGGAGGATAAAGGGATTAATTAAGAGGGGGAAAATAGATTATGAGAGTAAGCTTGCAGGGAACATAAAAACTGACTGTAAAAGCTTCTATAGATATGTGAAGAGAAAAAGATTGGTGAAGTCAAGCATAGGTCCCTTGCAGTCAGAATCAGGGGAATTTATAATGGGGAAAAAGAAATTGCTGACCAATTAAATACATACTTTGGTTCTGTCTTCACAAAGGAGGACACAAATAACCTCCCAGAGATGTCAGGGAACATAGGGTCTAATAAGGTGGAAAACAGTGACAGGATCGGACAAAGTCAACATGGATTTACAAAAGGTAAATCATGCTTGACTAATCTACTGGAATTTTTTGAGGATGTAACTGGTAAAATAGATAAGGGAGAACGAGTGGATGTGGTGTATTTGGACTTTCAAAAGGCTTTCGATAAGGTCCCGCATAAGAGATTAGCATGTAAAGCTAAGGCACATGGGATTGGGGGCAAGATATTGACTTGGATAGAGAACTGGTTGGCAGACAGAAAGCAAAGAGTTGGAATAAACAGGTCTTTTTCCGAGTGGCAGTACCGCAAGGATCGGTCCTTGGACCCCAGCTATTCACAATATATATTAATGATCTAGACGAGGGAACTAGATGTAATATCACCAAGTTTGCAGATGACACAAAGCTGGGTGGGCGTGTGTGCTGTGAGGAGGATGCCGAGAAACTCCAGTATGATTTGGACAGGTTGGGTGATTGGGTAGAAGCATGGCAGATGCAATATAACATGGATAAATGCGAGGTTATCCACTTTGGTGGCAAAAACAGGAAGGCAGATTATTATCTGAATGACAATAGATTGGGAGAAGGGGGAGTGCAACAAGACCTGGGTGTCCTTGTGCACCAGTCACTGAAGGTAAGCATGCAGGTGCAGCAGGCGGTTAAGAAGGCAAATGGTATGTTGGCCTTCGTAGCGAGAGGGTTTGAGTAAAGGAACAAGGATGTCTTGCTGCAGTTGTACAGGGCCTTGGTGAGACCACACCTTGAGTATTGTGTGCAGTTTTGGTCGCCTTATCTGAGGAAGGATGTTCTTGCCATGGAAGGAGTGCAGTGAAGATTCACCAGGCTGATACCTGGGATGGCAGGAATGACGTATGAGGAGAGAGTGGGTCGATTGGGCTTATACTCGTTGGAGATTAGAAGAATGAGAGGGGATCTCATTGAAACTTATAAATTTCTGACAGGACTGGACAGACTAGATGCAGGAAGGATGTTCCCGATGGCTGGGGAGTCCAGAAGCAGGGGTCACAGTCTAAGGATAAGGGGTAAGCCATTTAGGACGGAAATGAGGAGGAATTTCTTCACCCAGAGAGTGGTGAACCTGTAGAATTCTCTACCACAGAAGGCAGTAGAGGCCAATTCATTAAATATATTCAAGAAGGAGTTGGATATATTTCTTAAGGCTAAAGGGATCAAGGGATATGGGGAGAAAGCAGGGACAGGGTACTGAATTTGGATGATCAGCCATGATCTCATTGAATGGTGGAGCAGGCTTGAGGGGCCGAATGGCCTACTCCTGCTCCTATCTTCTATGTTTCTATGTAATGAGAGGGAGGAACTGAATGAAATCAGTCGTTGTAGGGAAATGGTGTTAGGGAAATTGACGGGATTGAAGGCCGATAAATCCCCAGGGCCTGATAATCTACATCCTAGGGTACTTAAGGAAGTGGCCCTAGAAATAGGAGATGCATTGCTAGTCATCTTCCAAAATTCTATAGACTCTGGCACAGTTCCCATGGATTGGAGGGTAGCTAATGTAACCCCACTATTTAAAGAAGGTGGTAGAGAGAAAACGGGGAATTATAGACTGGTAAGCCTGACATCAGTAGTGGGGAAAATGCTAGAGTCCATTATAAAAGATGTAATAGCAGAGCACTTGGAAAACAGTGACAGGATCAGACAAAGTCAACATGGATTTACAAAAGGTAAATCGTGCTTGACTAATCTACTGGAATTTTTTGAGGATGTAACTGGTAGAATAGATAAGGGAGAACCAGTGGATGTGGTGTATTTGGACTTTCAAAAGGCTTTCGATAAGGTCCCGCATAAGAGATTAGCGTGTAAAGTTAAAGAACATGGGATTGGGGGTAAGGTATTGACTTGGATAGAGTGTGAAGAAATATGGAATATGCCATATTCAGAAAAATACACCATCCTATGAAAGAATTTTGACTTTATTAAAACATGACATACTAGGTTTGAAAATCTGGAAGCCTCAACAATCTAAAGCTGTAAACAGCATACAAGCTATTGAGATAAGATAAGTTGTTGACACCGAGACAATAGCCTTATTGAAGCAGAAGGTTAAAGGTTCCAGGAAGTCTGCAGCTTGGAAAGAACACAATGCTATACCCTGTTTAAGTGTTTTAAACCAACACTTCGGAAAGAATCACATAAGATAAAGAAACATATGCCTTCATAAAAATAACATCAAATGAAACATGGAGACACGAGTCTGTAATACAACCAACTGAGGTAACTATAAAGACAATGGTGCAACCAGCTGAGGTGTTCTAAATGCAAAAGATACAAACAGAAGACCTTCATAAGAATGACATCAAATAGATGCACTGCTGTTATATTGTTTTTATGATAAGTTTTGAACATCTAAAGGTAGAGACACAAGTCTGCATACTGCCAGCTGAACTAACTGTAAGAATAGAAGGGGTCAACAGAAAAATGACTAGAGATACTTAGCTTACATCAGCAGAAAACTTCAAAGGATATACCACTGAGAAAGGGTATAAAACTTGGACTTTCAAATGGGAAGACAGATTCGCTGTGAAGGGCCAAAGCGATTCTTAGGCTTAAGAGGCAAGCTCTGCAAGTCTTCAACTCTGAGTCTTGGGGATCAAAAAGGTACTTGTATTTGATTTTGGTGGATATCCTGGAATAGGACTAAGAAATGTAAAAATGTAACGAAGTTAAGATTTGAGAATAAGGATCTCTGATGATAAGAATTGTAAGCTTTTTGTATTTGAAACTGTTAATGTCGCGATTGAATCACCAACTGTAATTACACGTCGGTTCTTTAATAAATCTATATTTTTTTTAGAATTGTCTCACATAGTACTTCTGTATTAAACTCGCAAACTCAATCTCTGTACACTCTTTGGTGAGGAGTTGCAGAATTCTGGGGGAGTTTTCCAGACCCTCATAATATCCGGGACGTTACAGTCTAGCTAAACTTATTAAAAGTGCTATCTGGAGGACGGTAACATCTTCAGGTTGTTCCTTTCCTTTAGGGAGAGATAGTCCGGACCTTTAGACCCAATTAAGCGTCTTTAGGATTCGGCTACCTCTAACTTTAGTTGAAAGTGAACGTCTGGGGAATACGCCTGATCCGGGGTAGCCCGAAAGGGGCTCGGACTAGTAATAATCCTTTCAAGAGAACTGGTTGGCAGACAGGAAGCAAAGAGTTGGAATAAACGGGTCTTTTTCCAAGTGGCAGGCAGTGACTAGTGGGGTACCGCAGGGATCGGTGCTAGGACCCCAGTTATTCACAATATATATTAATGATCTAGACGAAGCAACTAGATGTAATGGGAGAAAAATTCAGTATCGCCCCGTTTGGGGCGCGATTATCTGCCGTGCGCAAAGATTAGTGCCTGGCGCTAATTATCGCCTCCGACTGCAAACTTGGCTTTTATCACCCCCGGAGTTGATTGGAGCGCTTAATCAGGCGCTACACAACTTTCTTAAGGCGCAAAGGCCAAGGAGCGAGGCGCTAACTCAGAGTGCGGGCGCAGCGCAGGTGCTGTCAGTTAGCGATGGAACACAGACACACTGGCGCCGGCCAGTTCTTAAAGAGGAGGGCCAATCTGGCACTCCAGCCACACCCTGCTCATTGGAGCCTTGAATCTCGGCCTGGAGAGACCTGTGCCTAAATCTTGCAGCCAAGGACTATGGAGAGGGCCAGGGAGCGAGCACAGCGCTTCAGCAAGCGGGCCTTGGAGGCTCTGGTTGGCGCAGTGGAGCACAGAAGATCAATACTGTACCCAAAGAGTGGCAGCAGGCCACGCGATTACAGAAGAATGTGGAGGGAGGTGGCTCAGAGCGTCTCCTCCAGGAGCATGGTGCCCAGGACCCATATACAATGTAGAAAAAAGTTCAACGACCTCACTCGGGTCGTCAGGGTGAGTGGCTATTTTTCAATACCGCTCCATCCCTCCATCTCAACCTCACTCTATGGCCAGAGGGTCTTAAAACCCCAATGCCCAACACTCATCCAACACCTATGGCCCTCTCATGAAACACACACGCACATTCCAGACTTTGCATACAGTAAGGGCTATTCACCTATGGGAGGCACATCAGGCAAGACCATGGCTGTATACAGGAAGGGCTATTTGCCTATGGGAGGCACATCAGGCAAGACCATGGCTGTATAGAGTAAGGGCTATTCATCTATGGGAGGCACATCAGGCAAGACCATGGCTGTATATTTACTCAGACGCCGTCCTTTTTCTTGCAGGCCAAGCTATCTCATAATAGGAGACAGCAGCAACGGACAGGCGGAGGGCGGCCTCAGCTGCAACCCCTCAGCGATCTTGAGGAGCGCGTCCAGAGGATTGTGGCAAGCCGCGTGATCGGTCCAGTCACCGCTGGAGAGGCCGATCCCGTTCTGGACAGCAATGGTAAGGTCATTAACTTTTTGTCCTCTCTCCTTCCACTTGTCCCTCACAACACCAGCCTTTGACACTTTCAATCCAACTTACTAAATCGCTGCACTCATTCCTCCCTTACTGCCACCCTGTCCTCACGCTAAAGCCACTCTTGTACCTCCCTGCTTTCAGATAGTGATTCACCAGCTGAGGAGACGGGCCCTCAAGCTGCCAGTGGGAGTGACACTGCAGGCGAGGAGGAAGATGAAGCCGGAGCATCAGCGCCACCCTTTCCCAAGGAAGCCCATGCCCACACTGGGAACACGCCTTCCCTGGAGGAGAGCAGGGGTAATGGTCTGATGAGGGTGAAGCTCCAGGACTCAGCGGGCTGCAGCAACGCGATGGGGGTAGGGAAGCTCGGGGGCCTTCTCCCCGGAGGGAGAGTATGCCAGCGAGTCCTACTGCACTGGACGCAGAGGAGGAGGGCTCATCGCTGAAATGAACACCCAGGCAGTGGACATGCACACTGAGCTCATGAGTACAGTGGGAAGGGTGCCCGAATGCATTGAATCACTGGCAAGGAGTGTGGAGAACTTCGCTGTAGCACAGGCGGATGCCACGCAAATGTTTAGTGCTGCAATTCAGTCACTGGTTGCCATGACCCCATCTCTGACTGTTCTCATGCAGACTCAGATTGAGGCCACGTGAGCACTGACTGCTGCCATCCTCGCTGGTTCGGACACATTTCCCCGGGGCTCTCACCGCGCCGCAGCAGGCCAGCAATCTGTGCTCCAGCAGATTGCTCCGGATGCTGAAGTGATGCCCCGTGGGAGTGCCAGTGTGTCGGTTGAGCAGGGAGTTGCTGTCCTCTCTCAGGATGACAGCATTCCTGCTGCCACCACTGTCAATTCTCCACTGCACTTGCCACCGCCTGTAGGACAGACTGCTGCCGCCCATGCAGAGTTGGTGCAGTCTGCAGCTGGGCCCTCCAGGCCCAGAGCTGGTCGAGGCCATCCTTCAAGGGTATCTGCAGTCTCAGGTTCTGACAATCAGCAGCCTTCCACCAGCCTTGCTGCAGCCACTGGGGTCCCATTACGGAGGAGCAGTAGGGTGGGAAGGGGGGAATTTCGCAAGGGAAGATCACCCTCGAAGGGCAAAAAGTAGGAGGTGTGACAAAATGTTGGTCATCTTTTAATTAAAGGCCGAGGTTCCTGGTCAAACTTTTGTTTAATGTTTTGGACATTATCTCCAGGTTGTGAGAACCAGTTATGTTAATGAATGTTTCTTTGTGTTTCTTTCTATTAGTTTGTCATGAGGAAATGACACACACAGAGTTTGTAAAATAAATAACCTTTTGCATTCAAAATGTACATGTTTGGTCTTTGCAATCATTGCTGCCTTGGCCGGCTTAGGGGTTGCGGGTTGGTTTCATTCATGTTGTTCTCAATGGCAGAAGCCATTTCCTCAGCAGGTGCCTAGAAGTGGCTTGCTATCAGCCGTTGACGGACGGCCCTTCCAGTTTCTACATTGTGTGCCTCCCTCCCGCCTTGGTGCTGCAGATGATCATCCTCTTCCTCTTCCTCCTCTGGTGGTGCTCCAAGGCCTGGTGGCATTGGCTGGGTCCTGAGGATTGCCAGGTTATGCAGCATGCAGCACACAACAACGAAGTGGGAGACTCGCTCAGGCGAGTACTGCAGGTCTCCTCCAGAATGGTCCAGACAGCGGAACCATTGCTTGAGCACACTGATTGTGTGCTCACCTATGTTCCTGGTAGCTAGATGGCTCTCGTTGTACCGCAGCTCAGCAGGGGTGTTGGGGGTACGGAGCAGTGTCATCAGCCAGGTGTACAGTGGATATCCCTTGTCCCTGAGAAGCCAACCACCTGGGTGATGCGGTGCCTGGAAAAGTTCTGCCACAGTAGTCTGGCGCAGGATGTTTGCATCGTGGCTGCTGCCAGGATAACAGGCATTGACAGCGAGCATCAGCTGTCTGTGGTCACAGACCAACTGCACGTTTAAGGAATGGAACCCCTTTTGGTTGCGGAAATCCTCTGCATTCTCATGCAGAGCACGCAAAGCCACATGCGTGCAGTCAATGGCGCCCTGCACCATGTGGAAGCCCGCTATCCTAGCAAAGCCCATTGCGCGTTCATGCTGCTTGTCCGGGATCATGGGGAAAGAGATGTACTCTCATCTCCTTTTATAGAGGGCATTTGTGATCTGACGGATGCAGCAATGGACCGCGAACTGGGAGATATTGGCGATGTCCCCAGTAGCTGATTGAAATGAGCCAGTGGCATTAAAGTTGAGAGCCACTGTTATCTTCACTGCCACCGACAGAGACCTCCTGCTCCTCAGTTGAGGCTGCAGATCTGGCTGGAGGAGATGGCACAGCTCAGTGACCACCTCCTTGCTGAAGCGCAACCTTTGCAAACACTGCTCCTCAGACATATTAATGTAGGAGAATTGTTGTAGAAATACCCTGGGAGGGTAAGGTCTCCTGTACAGAGGCCTGTTGGCCCTCCTCCATCTGGCCATGATTGCCACTCTCTCTCTGCGTCTCTATGCCCTCCGAATCTGCAGGCGCAGGACGACGCCCCCAATCAGTGGAGCCCCCATAGACTCTTGGCAATCAAAGTTATGAAGGTCAAAAACCAAAGTGCCTGCAAATTTATGCTCAGTAGCCAAAACTATTTCACACAGCGTTGACTCAATGCAGAAGTCTTTCTTTCTCTCTCTCAAAATCTCTCTCTCTCTCAGAACGAGTGGTACAAAACTGTCTACCACAGAAAAAGCCAGGAAGAGGCCCCCTTGAAATAGCGCCGCCCCCCAGCCCCACAGCGACTGGGAAGCGTTCCAGTCTATCTGTCGTTGGTTGCGCCAGGCGGAAAGGAGGGGGGCGCCACTCAATTTCCGTTCCACGGCGCCCCAAGGGTGTTGCACGCTCGAATGACGTCAAGATCTGCGTGCGCAGGAGATCGGGGCGGTATTGTTTAGCGCCACCACAAAATGTCCGGTCAATTTCGCGAGAGGCACAGATATCGCCTCGCCCGGGCGCTAGTTGCTTTGCGCTCCATTAGTGCCCTCTTAAGGCGCTAACGGGAGGCGCAAACCAACTGAATTTTTCTCCCAATATCTCCAAGTTTGCAGACGACAAATCTGGGTGGGCGTGTGTGCTGTGAGGAGGATGCAGAGAAACTCCAGTATGATTTGGACAGGTTGGGTGATTGGGCAGATGCATGGCAGATGCAGTATAATGTGGATAAATGCGAGCTTATCCACTTTGGTGGCAAAAACAAGGCGGCAGATTATTATCGGAATGGCAATAGATTGGGAAAAGGGGAAGTGCAATGAGACCTGGGTGTCCTTGTGCACCAGTCGCTGAAGGTAAGCATGCAGGTGCAGCAGGCGGTTAAGAAGGCAAATGGTATGTTGGCCTTCGTAGCAAGAGGATTCGAGTACAGGAACAAGGATGTCTTGCTGCAGTTGTACAGGGTCTTGGTGAGACCACACCTTGAGTATTGAGTGCAGTTTTGGTCGCCTTATCTGAAGAAGGATGTTCTTGCCATGGAGGGAGTGCAGCAAAGAGTCACCAGACTGATACCTGGGATGGCAGGAATGGCGTATGAGGAGAGATTGGGTCGATTGGGCTTATATTCGCTGGAGTTTAGAAGAATGAGAGGGGATCTCATTAAAACTTATAAAATTCTAACAGGACCAGACAGACTAGATGCAGGAAGGATGTTCCCGATGGTCAGGGAGTCCAGAACCAGGGGTCACAGTCTAAAGATAAGGGGTGAGCCATTTAGGACAAAGATGAGGAGGAATTTCTTCACCCAGAGAGTGGTGAACCTGTGGAATTCTCTACCACAGAAGGCAGTAGAGGCCAATTCATTAAATATATTCACGAAGGAGTTAGATATATTTCTTAAGGCTAAAGGGATCAAGGGATATGGGGAGAAAGCAGGGACAGGGTACTGAATTTGGATGATCAGCCATGATCTCATTAAATGGCGGAGCAGGCTCGAGGGACTGAATGGCCTACTCCTGCTCCTATCTTCAATGCTTCTATGTTTCTAATACTAGCACTGACCAGTATAAATTTAAATTGCATTTAGGATAGCTCAATCATTAGAATTCTGAATTTCTATTCAGAGGGCTCATGTTTGATTCTCACTCTTGAAATAAAAATCTCAAAGCACTTCACGTACAAGAGTCACTTTGAATTGCACTAACTGTTATGTAGCAAGTGCAGCAGCCATTTTGCACACATCAAGATCTCACAAAATTAAAAAAAGGGAAATGACCAGTTCATCTATTTTTCGATTGGCATTGGTTGAGAGGAATGTTGGCAGAACACTGGGACACTTTGCTCATCTTCAAACAGTGCCTTGGGATCTTTAACTTCAACCTGAACTGGTAGGCAGGGTCCTGGTTTCATGCCTGATCCAAATGATGCAATACTCCTTATCCATCACATCAGAGTACCAGCCTAGTTTATGAGCTCAGGTCTTGGGGTGGGCTTCAACAACAACAACTTGCATTTATATAGCACCTACAGACAAACACATCTAGACGCTTCACAGAGACGTAATCAAAATTAAATGGAAACCAATCTATGGAAGGAGACTTTAAGAGGGGTGACAAAAAGCTTGATGTGGTTCAATCCTGTGACTCAAACATGAGAGCACTATCAACTGAACTAAGATGGCATCCTAGATTTAGTACACAGACACAGTTTATTCTGCCCAACCAGTCCGTGTTGGTGCTTATCCGCCACACGAGCAGTTGTCCATGTGCCTGCGCTGTTTCCATATCCTCTTATTTCCCTTTCCTTCAACCACCTATCGAACGGATTCTTAAATGTTGACATGGTCTCTGCTTTAATCACTAACTCCAGTAATACATTCTGCAGGTTCACAACCCTCAGAGTAAAAATGTTTCTCTTGCCCTCTGTCTTAAACTCTCATCTTTAATTTTATACCTACATCTCCTCATTCTAGCCCTCTGAATCTCTGTTTCTATTTTATCACAGTCTGTTTCTATTTACTCTGTCCCATCCTTTCATAATTTTAAAAACCTCTATCAAAACCTCTGTAATCTACTCTCTTCTAATGAAAGCAGTCCCAATTTTCCAGGTTGGTCTTCATGCTTGTAGGCAATCTCTATTGCCTGAACATCCTTCTTATAGTGTGGAGCCCAAAACTGCACATTATACTTCAACTGTGGTTTTACTAAGGTGTTACATAAATTCACATATACTCTCGACTTTAATATACCTGTAGTGGCGCTTCTTAGTTTCCAAACAGGCAGCCACTGAGCTGTGGGGTTTTTAACAACGAGTAGACGCGTGTCGAAATAAAACGTTCCCAAACGTAGCTTTGTCTTTTAAACTGTTTACTATAACACTTAACAAACGGAATTACAAAGCAAACACGTATAAACGAACACGGTCAAAAACTGTACTGCTCCAAACCTCACAACTTCTGCCTCCTTCAACCACGTGCAGTTTAAACTGTAAAATGGCTGCACCCATGTGTGGCTTAGGGACTGTTCCATTGTGACAAGAATGAAGGGGGTGTCTCGGACTATACTACTGGAGCAAGAAAATAGGGGGTTTCTTAATACAATAAGTCGGTCAGGTAAATTAACTGTATTATGCCATTTAACCACTATTTTAAAGTATTTTCTTAAGCTTTTATGGCTCTTACAATACCGCTTGCCAAACAAAAAAGTATTCCATTAGCCTTTTTTGTTTTAAAGCATTATAAACTTGAAGTGCTGGTTTTAATGTCATGTGAACCTGAATCTCCAAATCTCCCTGCTCTTCCACATCACCCAACCTTCCCCATTCAAGATGCACCACCTTACACTTGCATTGAATTCCATCTGCTACCTTTTGGCTCTTCCACTATCTTATTAATATCCCCTTGCAGCTTCCTTTGATCCTCAGAATTATTTACAAATTCTCATATCTGAGTATCATCTGCAATTTTGGATACTACTCACTCTAGCCCTATATTCAAATCATTGATATACAGTGAACAGAAGTCCAGAACAGAACTCCGCAGGACACTGCTACTCACGTCCAACCATTGAGAAACTGTCCTTAACACTTACTGTTTCCTCCCTTATCACCAGATTTTAATCCAATTTTCTACCCTTTTCCTAATTTCATACACCTTAATCTTCATCACCAGTCTCCTATGTGGTACCTTGTCAAAGGCTTTCTGAATGTCTATGCACACTTGACTGGTCTCCTATATGAAGCACTTTGTTGCAGCAGAGTACTACATTTATGATAGGCGATGTCGCACTAGAATTTCAAACTACTATACCTAGTATTACCTTCAATTGATCTTTACAAAGCCATGCCTACTGTAGTCATGGAGAAATCCCCAAACATCCTTTGTGCCAGTTGATAGCAATTGGTTTTTCCCGGAAGGCAAACAGATGGGATTTAAATGACTGTAAAATGACAGATGGAAAATATTGGATTGGAAAAAGGAATAGTTTCAATCTTTACTCTTCGGGCATGGTTTTCCACCTTATTGTGTGCTCAGGATCCTACAGAAACTCACTGGTGTTATAAACTGTAAGTAAGGTAGATTAAACTCAAACCATGACAATTATAAATGAGGTTATTCCATAGGTTTAGCTTTTATTATTCGCTCCTCTTTTTTTTAACCACTCCTGTGAAAGTTTGGGTCGGGAATCTGCTCTTGGGTCTCTTCCTGAGTTGCTCCATTACTGTCCTCTGGAAGATGCAACTGAAAGATCTGATGGTGGCAAAGCAACCATGTCGCCTCTTCTTCCTCCCCCCTCATCCCCACTTTAAGATAGTGAATAGTCTTTACCACGGTCAGAAAATACCATTCAAAAAAAGCATAACTACAAACAAGTGTTCTATACTATGCACATCCTATGGCATTTACAGGAAACTCTTGGTATCCAGCACCAACGGGATCGGGATGGTGCCGGTTGATAAAAAATTCCGAATGACGGAGAGGGTTATCTACCGAGGCTATTTTTAACAAACAAAAATTTAAAAAATCAAGAAATGTGCAGTATACAGTAATTGGGTACTCACCCACGGAATGTTGTGTTAAATGGATGGTGGAAGATGCTTAAGTACAGTACTGCCAGTTGAGGGTAATCCATAACTCTTTAATTACTTAACAGTGAAACAAAACTTATACAGTAAACGACTGTATACAGCGCGGGAGAGTCAGATTCCTGTTATTGAGGTGTTCGGACTTCCGACAGCGCCAAGAAGCCGAGCAGTGGCAGTTTGGAGAACTACCCCCACTGACTAACTCGGCCACCGCGGGAGACTCAGACTCGGACTTGGCAACATTTCCGGTTATTGAGGTGCTGTTTTCGGAGTATGGATTTTGCCGGTTAATAGAGAATTCCGGATATTTATGTGCCGTTTAAACGAGAGTTTCCTGTATATAGTACATCATATCACATCATCAGGACACCTCAAAGCACTTCACAACTGAGCAATTTAAAAACAATCACTATGTGGCAGCCAATTTTGCCCACAGCAAGAACCCAAAAACAGCAAATGAGATGAATTCCCTGTTTATTTGGAGTTTCTACCCTAAACAGTTTAGCCTCTTTCCTGAAGACAAAGGACAGAAACTGTCAAGTTTGCTCGCCAAGGAAAACGTGAAGGCGAATGTTTAATCCTCACCAGGATTCAAACCCTTTCTGCAAAAGCTCAGGTTCTTTAGCATTGCAGTAACTGCATCATTATTGTAAAAGTTCTATGTTGTCCCATAGGAATGGAACAGATCTACTGTAATCATAATAGTAGTTTAGAGTGGTCTGATGATGTGGAATCTGTATGGGTAGAGCTGAGAAATACCAAGGGGCAGAAAACATTAGTGGGAGTTGTATACAGACCCCCAAACAGTAATGCGGAGGTTGGGGATGGCATTAAACGGGAAACTTATAAAATTCTAACAGGACTAGACAGACTAGATGCAGGAAGGATGTTCCCGATGGCGGGGGAGTCCAGAACCAGGGGTCACAGTCTAAGGATAAGGGGTAAGCCATTTAGGACAGCGATGAGGAGGAATTTCTTCACCCAGAGAGTGGTGAACCTGTGGAATTCTCTACCACACAAGGCAGTTGAGGCCAATTCATTAAATATATTCAAGAAGGAGTTAGATATATTTCTTAAGGCTAAAGGGATCAAGGGGTATGGGGAGAAAGCAGGGACAGGGTACTGAGTTTGGATGATCAGCTATGATCTCATTGAATGACGGAGCAGGCTCGAGGGGCCAAATGGCCTACTCCTGATCCTATCTTCTATGTTTCTATGTAGAATGTCCTCAGTGTTACTACAGCAAATGTGGAAATGAAAGTGTGAGTCTACTGTCATTGTAACAAAGGCAAATTTGAGTTTCAAAAGTACGATTTTCACATTAAGCCTTCTGTGTAAAGAGTACTTTAAAATTCACCAAAAACAATTGTTATACAAAGTGAGATCCATTCTCATTCCCTCTAAAAAATTAGGTAACTTGAGCAACAGGAATTCCTGATGCTAGTCTTTAGCAGGATTCTTACTTCGTCCTCTTTAACCAGCTTAGATTCCTGCAATCTACAGTTACTGGCAAACAGAAGGAGGCATTGACATGTTGGAAAGACTTACACAAAAGTTTGACATTATTATGTACAAATCTCACACAGGGCATTACAAGGTGAGAGGCAAAAGGAATTGAAAACTGTATTAATCTAATGTCATTAAATGAGCACTGCCAATTGAATAACATACATAACATCCTAGATTTTGATCAAATCGTGATGAAAAATACAAGTACTGCTCACAGAATCACATAAATTTATTGAATCCTAAAATTCACCATTAATTATTTTGTAGGATCAGAACAATGAGCATCTTAATCTAAATGTACACTCTCGGGAGCCGCAAGCCTACATTTCGTTGTACTGCACATGTGCACTAACAATGACAATAAAAGTTGATTTGATTTGATGTGGGGGAACCACTGAAATGCCTATTGGAATTATAGGATGCGGGTTTGTGCTGTTGGGCTCCCACATGTGGAGTTGCTAGTTTTAGTGCAGGAATGCTGGGTGAAAGCCAGGTACGTCTCCACACACAAGAAGCAATAGGAGACTTGGGGGAGGGAAGGCGAGTCGCACCAGCTGCTCCTGTGCACCTACTGGCAGCAAGTTTCAAAAATGTAATTAAAAGGAAGACTGGGAACAGGCTACCCACAAGCTTGACTGAGCTCAGTACATGGCAAAGGGAGACCAATAGTGAGAGGAAAATGTAAATACCTTAAAAAGGGACTTTCGTCTTCAAAACAAACAAACTTGAACCACTTACAGTTTTTTTTTAAAAGAACTGTGTACTTGAAAATTTGATTTAAGAACATTTCGATATGCAATCCAGCAAATGAGAAAATAACTTGTTTTTCAGACAATAATGACATTATTTTAATTATTTATGACCTGATTTTGCCATAGCACATCATTAAGCATTATTTGCAATAGCATTATTCACAGAAAATGGCAGAAAAATCTCTCAAAGCTTAAGATTACTTTCTGAAACATTAGGGTAAATACATTTTCTTCAGTCTTCAAATGTAACAAGGCCACAAAGAACAGATTTTCCAGTAAAGTCCTACATTTGCAAAATATGGATAAGTAATTTTTTTAAGATAGCATTAGAAAATTATTGCAGGGCCGCAGTCATTTAAAATATTAAAATATTTGATTATTACATATATATTTTAATTAAAAAAATAAAAATCGATAAAAATGTCTTCAATCTGCTTTAGAAATGCGTTACAAAGATTATAAAGTACAAGTATTTGCACAGAATAATTTTAATAAAAGTGCCACCAATGATAAGATAGATGTAAAACGAACATTTCACTGCAAATCCTGAAGGGATGATGCTTTTCTCAATGTAGTTTTAACTAAATCAATCTGTCCTTTGGATTGATAGGTCTCTGAAGCACTGTGGATTCTCAGCGATTTACACAAATTCACTTTTGGAGTACATGCTTGGAATTTTCCTTGTTGTCTGCTGTGGGTTATATTTTCCATATTGTGCAGGCAGGTTTCTGAAGCACTGTGGATTCTCAGCGATTTACACAAATTCACTTTTGGAGTACATGCTTGGAATTTTCCTTGTTGCCTGCTGCGGGTTATATTTTCCATATTGTGCAGGCGTGTAACTGTAACTCCTTCCTTCTTCAGGCAGACATGAACAGCAAAGTATGGCTCCTGCAGCTAGAAGGAAGCCGGCCGTCGCCCAACCGATGTAGAGGGCATCTCCAAGCTCATGTTTCTGTGCGTTTGGAACCAGGGGGTTATAGAAATTCCTGATGATTGTGTTTCCAACCCAAGAGACGGGGATCAGGACAATAATCCCCGTGAGTATAAACATAACACCAGCTCCGGTCAGTATGCGGCTTTTCATCTGCTCACTCACATCACTGCGAGTGCATTTCATTCCTATAGCGGCGGTGAGGATGGTTAGAAACACCAGCACCACCGCCACACACATCAGAACCCGGCTGGCCTGCAGCTCGGGGCTGAGGGCCAGGAGGGAGTCGTACACCTTGCACTGCATTCGGATGTTCGCTTGCCGAACGCAGTTCATCCACAGACCTTCCCACCTGTTCTCAAACACCACCAGGTTGGCCCCGATGAAGGCGGTCACTCTCCACTGTGGCAGTCCCGTCACTGCACACGTACCGACCAAACCAATAGCTGCCAGGATCAGACTGAGTATTTGCAGAGCCGAACTCACCATTTCTTTTCCAAGTTACAGCTAGCCACGCAAGCGCGAAATGTTCCTTTTTTTACAAAGCGAGTTGGAGAAGCACCATCACTCACAGCAAATAAGGAACTGGCGTGTATCGGCTAACCGGCTGGTCCCGTTTCAAAGTTGAGCAACAAAATGTTCTGCCCCTTCCTTCAGGTCAGTAAATCCCAGTCGTAATAATGCGAGGACGTTCTCGCTTGCTTCCTCCTCGATGCTGGATTTTAAGGCAGCATTGATTGGGAAAGGAGAACACACGAAAAGGTGGAACAAGTTCAGCAGCCAATGAGGTGATCTCTGGAGATGAATTACAACATCTATGGGGATTTTTTCCCCCAGATCTTGTAAGTTACAAACACCTGAGAAAGGATTTAAAGTCATAGCGGCTGTGTTTATTTTAAAACTAAAACGCTTTTTTTCCCCAGCCAATTTTTTTCACTCGTGTCCTGAAGAGTTGACTCTGGCATATTGCAGTTCCACAGCTGCTGATCATCCCCCAGTACCTGGCCCAAGCCTCCATTATTCATGTTTCGACAGTGGGTGTTCTGCAGGCTATTTGACTGCAGTGGGCATCACACCTGACTGACCATACCCAACAGCCGCACTTGCAGCAGGGGTGGCTGGAGTAGTGGTCCGAAGCAAGGACCCTGATGATTTTAACTCCTCTCCACTAGATGTACTGAAGCACAGAATGCACCTATCGCCCTCCACTCCAGCCAGATGGGCCAGCACCACCCTACCCCCCCCCCCCCCAACCCCCTAAAATGGAACCTGGCACCTTCCTGATGTATGTGTTCAACATCTCACTGGATTAACTCATTAAGCTATCATAGAAACATAGAAGATAGGAGCAGGCCATTCGGCCCCTCGAGCCTTCTCCACCTTTTAATGTGGTCATGGCTGATCATCCAAACTCAGTACCCTGTCCCTGCCTTCCCCCCATATCCCTTGATCGCTTTAGCCTTAAGAAATATATCTAACTCCTTCGTGAATATATTTAATGAATTGGCCTCAACTGCCTTCTGCGGTAAAGAATTCCACAGGTTCACCACTCTCTGGGTGAAGAAATTCCTCCTCATCTCTGTCCTAAATGGCTTACCCCTTATCCTTAGACTGTGACCCCTGGTTCTGGACTCCCCCGCCATCGGGAATATCCTTCCTGCATCTAGTCTGTCTAGTTCTGTTAGAATTTTATAAGTTTCAATGAGATCCCCTCTCGTTCTTCTAAACTCTAGCAAATATAAGCCTAATGGACTCAATCTCTCTTCAGATTGGAACATTGAGTTCAGCATTCTTCCATAGCTGCATCATAAGTACTTAGGAGTTTTGTCATGTTTCGATCCTTGTACGAATAGGTTTTCATTCAGTTAAAGCCGCCAGGTTTAATTTCTCAATCTGCTGCAGTATGCACTGTGCCTGACTAAGTAAGTACGTTTTCAGAGCCAGTCCAGAAGCAAACAAAGGGGTTCATTCAAGTGCCATGCACATGGTATTTCTGCTTTCCTGATAACAGTGCTAAGGAGCAAGTGCTTACCCCTTGCAGTAAGGCAGTTTAAGCATTAGTGGATCAACCTTCAAAAATGACCCAAAGGCTCTTAATAACATCTAACAAAAAATTGTGCAAGTACATGTACTCAGGCGGAAGCAATAAGATCAAGTTTAAAAAAAAACCAAAACACAGCGGTCTTCCACATGCTGACTTCCTGCTCTATACCCAGAAATCCATCAATTATATTGTGCCAAACATGGCTGAGTGTCAGTACATTGTGTCATGTGAATTAATTAATTAACAATTCTGCATTGCAGGGTTGGTGTTGCTAAAATAAAAGAGAAGAATTAAGTTCGTATGTTATAAAACATTGATTTGTTTGAGCACCCCAAAAATATCCAAAGCATTTTTAACAAAACTGTGGTATAAATAGAATACCTGTTCCTCCTGTAAGTGGCAGTGTGATGGGCATTTACAATGTTAAAGATGTAATGCTGTGTGACCCACAATAGCTGCTTTTTGTAGTGAGTCTACGATACAGTGTTTGCGCTATCTTGCCACACCAGGTTCCCACAAATCACTCAAATGCTTTCAGAAAATGTTTCCATCATGACATTTTTTCTCTCTCAGTAACTTAAATTTGTAATGTCCAAATTAAGGTTTAAAACAATTTTTTTAAATTACGTATTTCACAATAACTTGTATTTATATAGCGCCTTTAACGTAGTAAAACGTCACAAGGTGCTTCACAGGAGCGTTACAACACAAAAACTGTGACACCGAGCCATATAAGGAGAAATTAGGGCAGGTGACCAAAAGCTTGGTCAAAGAGTTAGGTTTTAAGGAGCATGTTAACATAGAAACATAGAAACATAGAAACATAGAAGATAGGAGCAGGAGTAGGCCATTCGGCCCTTCGAGCCTGCTCCGCCATTCAACGAGATCATGGCTGATCATCCAAATTCAGTACCCTGTCCCTGCCTTCTCCCCATATCCCTTGATCCCTTTAGCCTTAAGAAATATATCCAACTCCCTCTTGAATATATTTAATGAACTGGCCTCCACCGCCCTCTGTGGCAGAGAATTCCACAGGTTCACCACTCTCTGGGTGAAGAAATTCCTCCTCATTTCAGTCCTAAATGGCTTACCCCTTATCCTTAGACTGTGACCCCTGGTTCTGGACTCCCCCGCCATCGGGAACATTCTTCCTGCATCTAGTCTGTCCAGGCCTGACAGAATTTTATAGGTTTCGATGAGATCCCCTCTCAATCTTCTAAACTCCAGCGAGTATAAGCCCAATCGACACAATCTCTCCTCATACATCATTCCTGCTATCCCAGGTATCAGAGAGGTAGAGAGGTTTAGGCAGGGAATTCCAGAGCACGGCCACCAATGGTTGAGCGATTATAATCAGGGATGCTCAAGAGGGCAGAATTAGAGAAGCGCAGATATTTCGGGGAGTGGGGGGGTGAGTTGTGGGGCTGAAGGAGATTACAGAGATACAGAGGTAGGGAGGGGCGAGGCCATGGAGTGATTTGAAAACAAGGATGAGAATTTTCAAATCGAGGCTTTGCTTAACAGGGAGCCAATGTAGGTCAGCGAGCACAGGGGCGATGGGTGAACAGGACTTGGTGCGAGTTAGGGTACGGGCAGTTGAGTTTTGGATAACCTCAAGTTTACGTAGGGTAGAATGTGGGAGGCCAGCCAGGAGTGCGTTGGAACAGTCAAGTCTAGAGGTAACAAAGGAATGGATGAGGGTTTCAGCAGCAGATGAGCGGAGACAGGTGATGTTACGGAGGTGGAAATAGGCGGTCTTAGTTATGCTGCGGATATGTGGTCAGAAGCTCATTTCAGAGTCAAATATGACACCACAGTTGCGAACAGTGTGGTTCAGCCTCAGACAGATGTTGGGGAGAGGGATCGAGTCAGTGGCTAGTTTGTGGCGGGGATCGAAAACAATGGCTTCGGTCTTCCCAATATTTAACTGGAGAAAATTTCTGCTCATCCAGAACTGAATGTCGGACAAGCAATCAGGCAAGTTAGAGACCATGGAGGGGTCGGGAGAAGTGGTAGTGAGGTAGAGCTGGGTGTCATCAGCGTACATGTGGAAACTGATGCTGTGTTTTCGGATGATGTCGCCAAGGGGCAACATGTAGATGAGAAATAGGAGGAGGCCAAGGATAGATCCTTGGGGGACAGCAGAGGTAACGATGCGGGAGCGGGAAGAGAAGCCATTGCAGGTGATTCTCTGGCTATGATTACTGTAGTTAGATAAGAATGGAACCAGGCACGTGCAGTCCTACCCAGCTAGATGATGGTGGAGAGATGTTGGAGGAGGATGGAGTGGTCAACTGTGACAAATGCTGCAGACAAGTCAAGAAGGACGAGGAGGGATAGTTTACCTTTGTCACAGTCACAAAAGATGTCATTTGTGACTTTGATGAGAGCCATTTCGGTACTGTGGCAAGGGCGGAAACCTGATTGGACGGATTCAAACATGGAATTGCAGGAAAGATGGGCACGGATTTGGGAGGCGACAACACGTTCAAGGAATTTGGAGAACAAAGGGAGGTTGGAGATGGGGCGGTAGTTTGCAAGGACGGAGGGGTCAAGGGTTGTTTTTTTGAGGAGAGGGGTGATGATTGTAGATTTGAGGGAGAAGGCTACAGTACCTGAGGGGAGACAACCGTTAACTGTAGTGTATGTACCTTTAAGAGAGAACTATTTTTACAGCTCCTGTATACTGTAGTACCGGCAGTGACCACACCTGTATATAAGCCCCGAGCAGGGATCTGTACTGTTAGTTTTTAGACTACCCTCATCCAGTAAACACCTGTTGATTGTTGATCTGCAGTCTCCGTCTATTTATTGAAGAACACCATACCTTAAGATTCACAGATTTAACAGTGGCGACGAGGTCGATTCGAACCTACCTGCAATTCTGCATTTCCTCCCAGGGATTCGCTCCTGGAGGACAGTGGAAGAAAGTCGAGGCCAGAAGCACGGGCGTCGACCATGAGCAACCGCCCAGTCATCCGGCAGAGAGTGCGCATCGCAGGGAAGGCTGTTGAGAGCTGGGCTTGGTTCTCCAGCCACGACGATCCAGCAACAGGCTGGCAACAGGCACAGCACAGACCCTTCCTGGACAGCGGCAGCTGGAGCCGACCGATGGCACAGAAAAGGCCGAGCAGCGTCGACGGGGTAAGAGAGAGGGTAAAGCGCACAGGGCGCAGCCGGGGGTTGAAGACCGGGCGGCGTCGACGGAAAACAAAAAGAGAGAGAGGGTAAAGCACAGCCGGGGTTCAGGACCGAGCGGCGGCAACGAGAGAGGCGCACAGGAGAACACGCAGAGCGCAGCCAGGGCTCAAGGGCTGAGCAGCGTCCGCGGGGGAAGGAAGCGCGGGAGACGCCATTTTGAGCCAACGGAAAAGAAGAGAGAGCGTGGGAGACGCCATTTTAGCCAGTCTAACCACACCCAGGGATGCCGAAGAGTGGCAGTGTCACAGCGTTCGACAATGAAGTCGAAGATTGGGCGACATATGTGGAACGCATTGAGGTGTACTGCAAGGCGAATGAAGTGCCAGATGCCAGGAAAGCACTGGTTTTATTGAATTCCATGGGTGCAAAAACATATGGCTTACTGCGAAACCTAGTAACCCCAGAGAAGCCAGTGGATAAGGATTTCGAAAGCATAGTGAAAATCCTACAGGACCACTTAAACCCCACACCGCTGCTGATAGCAGAAAGATTTAAGTTTCACAAAAGGAACCAGCATAAAGACGAAAGTAATGCTGAGTATTTAACGGAACTGCGCAAGTTATCGAAACACTGCTAGTTTGGAGTGGGAGTAGCAGATACATTAAGGGACAAATTTGTGTGTGGGCTTCAAAGTGAAGGAACCCAGAAACGGCTTCTAGCAGAAAAGGATCTTACGCTGAACAAGGCTTTCAGCATGGCAGTATCACACGAAGCAGCCGCATGGGGCGCTGCAGAGATACAACGGAGACCGCAAGAATATGGCACCAATGAAATGTCATATGGAGCAGGGAAGTGTTATCGCTGCGGCAGAACAACACACGACCAGAAGGATTGTTGGTTCAAGGACCAAGAGTGCAGACAGTGTGGAAAAGCAGGACACATAGCAAGAGTCTGCAGGTCAGGGAAGAAAACCAGCAGCAAGAAATCTCCACAGGAGAAGTACAAAAAGGTACATAAGGTGACGGAGAGTAGTTCAGACGAACAGAAAAGTGATACAGACTCCGGAAGCAAGGAGCTGGGTTGTCTGAAGCTACATAATGTAATCAAAATGGAGGATCACCAGACTATCTGGGTCACGCTCAAGATAGACGGAGTCCAAGTGAAAATGGAATTGGACACAGGATCAGCCCTAACAGTCATAAACCGAAGGGACTACAAGCGGCTATTCTCACATATACCCTTGAGAGATACAGAGATTGTCTTGAAGACGTACACAGGGCAAAAAGTCTACCCCAAAGGAAAAATAAGGGTGAACGTGATATACAACGGCCAGGAAACACCAAAAATGGACCTATATGTATTGCCAGATGGAGGACCACCACTACTAGGACGTGAATGGATCCGGAAGATACAGTTAGATTGGCATTCCATACAGGCACTGACGGTAGATGCCAAAAAGGATGACGACGTCACACCTGGTCGACTGTCAAAAATGCTAACTGACGCACAAGAAGTGTTCCAGGAGGGACTCGGAACACTAAAAGGCATAACAACGATGATTAAAATAGAGGAAAATGCAAGCCCAAAGTTTTTTAAGGCCAGACCAGTGCCTTATGCGATCCGCCCAGCCATCGAAGCAGAGCTGGAAGATTTGGAACGTTCAGGAGTACTGTCCAAAGTGGACTGGAGCGAGTGGGCTACACCCATCGTTCCTGTAATGAAGAGGTCGTTGAGTAATATGCCTGGGGAACCAAAGAAGGTTCGCATCTGTGGGGACTTTAAGATGACAGTGAACCCAGTCCTTCACACGGTACAATATCCGCTTCCGCGGATTGAAGATATTTTCGCCTCGCTATCTGGAGGAAAACACTTCACTAAGATTGATCTGGCCCAGGCGTACCTGCAAATGGAGGTAGAAGAAGCCTCGAAACAATACCTCACGATCAACACTCACAAAGGTCTCTACTAATACAACCAGCTGGTGTTCAGGGTAGCATCAGCTCTGGTTATTTGGCAAAGGGCAATGGATCAAGTCCTGCAAGGGATTCCAGGGACCCAGTGTTATTTGGACGACATCCTGGTCACGGGCGAAAATGACAGTGATCACCTCGCCAACCTGGAGCAGGTGCTCACTAGATTGAAGGAATATGGGCTACGAGCTAATCGCCACAAACGCGAGTTTTTCCAGAAGCAGATCTCGTATTGTGGCCACGTTATTGATGAAGAGGGGTTACATAAGTCCCCTGAAAAGATTGAGGCAGTAGTCAAGGCTCCAGCACCGGAAAATGTGTCACAACTGAGGTCGTTCCTCGGGCTGGTGAACTACTACCATAAGTTCTTACCAAATTTGTCTACAGTATTACACCCACTGAACACCCTACTGCAAACAGGGGTACCATGGAAGTGGAATGACGAATGTAAATGAGCTTTCCAGAAGTGCAAAGAATTGATCACATCAAAAGAGGTGTTGGCTCAATTCAACCCAGCACTACCAATTCGGTTGGCGTGTGATGCATCACCCTATGGTATTGGAGCGGTGCTGTCGCACAAATTCCCAGACAGGTTGGAGAGGCCAGTAGCCTTTGCGTCTCGGTCACTAACCTCAGCCGAGCGCAACTATGCCCAGATTGACAGGGAGGCCCTCAGCCTAGTGTGGGGAGTGAAAAAGTTCAACTACTATCTGCACGGGCAGAAGTTCACCTTGCTGACTGACCACCAACCACTTGTCTCCATCTTTAATCCAAAGAAGGGCGTTCCGGTGATGACTGCGCAACGGCTACAAAGATGGTCCCTTTTTCTAGGGGCGAACCAATATGAAATAGAGTATAAGGGCACGAAACAGCATGGAAACGCTGATGGGCTATCACGCCTGCCACTGCCTACTGCAGAGGAAGCACCAGCAGTGGAACCTGTCGAAATATTTTATTCGTCTATAATTGAACGCTTGCCAGTAACTAACGCGGATATAGAGAAGGAGACCCGAAATGACCCGACACTGTCTCGGGTATATGATTTGATGGTGAAGGGATGGCCAACATATGGCGACTCACTGTTGCCAGCATTCTCATCCAGAAGAGAACAGCTGTCAGTGTGCCAGGGGACCTTGATGTGTGGATCCCGAGTGGTAATTCCACCCAAGTTAAGGGAGAGAGTGCTCAACGAGCTTCACGAAGGCCATCTGGGAGGGGTGAAAATGAAAAGCCTCGCTAGGGCTTATGTGTGGTGGCCAGGAATCGATCAACAAATCGAGGACCTAACAAAGAGCTGCTCAGGATGCCAGAAGGTCCAAAATGCACCACCACATGCCCCTCTACACCCATGGGACTGGCCCTCCTCTCCATGGCAACGGGTGCATATTGATTTTGCTGGTCCATTCATGGACTCAATGTTCTTAATAGCAGTCGATGCGCACTCGAAATGGCCTGAGGTGATCATAATGTCCTCCACCACTACGGAGAAAACGATTGCAGTCCTACGGACCATATTTGCCAGGAACGGCTTGCCAGAGCAGATTTGCTCTGATAACGGACCACAGTTTGTGTCCGAAGAGTTTCGGAAATTTATGAGAAGGAATAGGGTAAGGCATTACACATCCGCCCCGTATCATCCAGCCACAAATTGATTGGCTGAGAGGTTCATACAAACCTTTAAAAAGGCAGTAAGGGCCACGTGCGATGACGACATTCCACTGCAGCATAAGGTGGACAATTTCCTGTTAGCCTACAGAAATGCGACACCTGCAGTTACCAACCAGACCCCGGCCATGATGTTCTTTAACCGAAGGTTGAGATCTCGTCTGGATTTGCTCCGACCAAATGTACGAAGAAATGTTGAGAATAAGCAATTCCAGCACATCAATGAGAAGCCGACAAGGAGCTTCAATGTAGGACAACCAGTCTTGGCCCGCGACTACCGAACAGAGAAATGGCAACCAGGGACGATATGCACACGGCAGGGGCCACTAATGTACACAGTGGATGTTGGGGAGAACATTGTGAGATGCCATGTTGACCAGATTCTAGCGTCACAGGAACGAGTCAACCCCATGTCTCGCGTACCTGGTGATGAACCCAACATACCGGTAGCATCTACCCCAGAAACAGTAGCATCGGAAACTGATGAACTAACCGACGACAGGGGACCAGAATTGCCTCCGCACCAAGAACAAGACACTCAGGAAAGGCGCTATCCAGAAAGGATCAGGAAGCCGCCCCAAAGACTGAATCTATAAATGGACTATTTCAGTTAATGTGCATGTTAAAAGTGTTAACTGTTATTTGAATGTTATGGTACTGTTAATCTAAAAGGGGAGGAATTGTAGTGTATGTACCTTTAACTACTTTTACAGCTCCTGTATACTGTAGTACCGGCAGTGACCACAACTGTATATAAGCCCCGAGCAGGGATCTGTACTGTTAGTTTTTAGACTACCCTCATCCAGTAAACACCTGTTGATTGTTGATCTGCAGTCTCCGTCTATTTATTGAAGAACACCATACCTTAAGATTCACGGATTTAACATTAACAGTATCAGCTAACATGGGAGCCAGAAAAGGAAGTTGGGTGGTCAGCAGTTTGGTGGGAATAGGATCAAGGGAGCAGGAAGTGGGTCTCATGGACAAGATGAACGTGGAGAGGTCCTGAGGGGAGTTTGGAGAGAAACTGGAGAAAGATGTGAGTTCAGGGCTAGGGCAGGGGGGAACCTTAGAGGAAGTTTGGCCCGGTGGGCTAAGGGATGGAAGGGAAGTGGCAGAGGCAGCTGAACGGATGGTCTCAGTCTTAGAGACAAAGAAGACCATGAGCTCCTCACACTTGTTATCGGAGGTGAGGGTGGAGGAGACAGGGGAGAGGGGTTTAAGAAGATGGTTAGCAGTAGAGAATAGGAGCCGGGGTTTATCTTTGCTTTCCAGAATGATCCTGGAATAGTGAGCAATTTTGGCAGACGAGAGCAGGACCCGATAATGCTTCATGTGGTCCAGCCAGATCTGGCGGTGAATGGCTAAACCAGTTGTCCGCCATATCCGTTCAAGTCTGCGTCCCTTGGACTTAAGGGAGCGAAGAGGAGGGCTGTACCAGGGGGAATGGCCAGGGTGAGAAAGCTTTAATAGGGACTAGGGTATCAAAGGTGGTGGTGAGGGTGTGGTTGAGCAGATCGGTAGCTGCAGAAATGTCATGGTGAATGGAGGGCCAGAGGCTGGACAGTTGGGATTTCATAAATGCAGTTGTAAGAGAGATGGGAGAGAGATTTTCCAGGGGCGGACACAGAAGGAAGGAGGGTTGGGGGGGTTGGAAGCGGAATGTGGGTGGATGGAAGGGGGATGTGGGTGGAGAGCGATACGGGGAAGTGGTCAGAGATGGCCTTATCTGCGATTGACACGATGGGAGTAGCGAGGCCACGAGAGATGGCAAGGTCGAGGGGGTGGCCGTGAATATGGGTTGGGGACTTTACATGGAGGGAGAGATTAAGGGAGGATAGGAGGGTAGTGAACTCAGAGGAGAGAGAGCATGATGAATTGAGATGGAGGTTGAAACCACCGAGAAGTCGTTCGGTGCAGAGGCTGAGAGAGGAGAGCAGAGAGGTGGGTGGTAGAGAAGAATAATTTTAAATGAGAGGTGAGAGGGGTGGAATAAGGTGAGATGCTCAAAGGAGGAGAAACTGCCGGAGGAGTAGGAGGACAGACCAAGATGTGATTTGGTGATGAGAGCCACACCGCCACCACAGCGGTCTGAGCAGGGCAAGTGGTGGAAGGTATAACCAGGCGGGGAGGCTTCATTTAAGGGTAAGGTGTCATCACTCCTCAACCAAGTTTCCATTAGGGCCATGATGTTGATGCAGTCATCCACGATAAGCTCATGGATAGCAAGGGCCTTGTTCGCAAGTGAACAGACATTCTGGAGGGAGATGCGGAGAGGGTCGGTGATGGTCACTGCCCCACTGTCAGCATCCACAGGGTTAGCGCTGGGGGGATGAGTTGGATGGGGAGGAGATTGGGAAGATTTGCCCCTAGTGGGCGCGCTGGGTGGGAAGGTCAGCGAGAAAGTTGGATGGGACAGTTGGGGTTGCTGCTCCTAAGGCGGCAGTGACGAGTGCCTCGATGGGCCCTTCGTAGGATGCCAAGAGAGGCACAGAGGGAAGCTGTGGGCTTATCTAAGGGGGAGTCAAGCCTGGGACGGCAGCAGGAGAGTAGGAAGGTCGAAGAGTAATGAAGGATTGGGGTAGGGATTTGGGAGGGCAGAGTATCCAAGAGAGGAGAGATGAAAGGAGGCATGATGGCAGGAGAGAGCGGTCAGGGAGGGATAGAGAGAAAGGAAAAGGGGGAAAAAGTGAAAAAGTATTGAATGGCTCGAGTCGGGAGCGGCAGCCAAAGTGCACACGCGAATGGACACGGGAAAAGTTCAGGTTACATAGGCCTGTTTAAATGTAATAATTAACGGAATACATATTTCCTGGTAGCAGGGAATAGGTTGGAGACAATAGTAGAGACAAAAGTCAGAGGTCCCATTGAAGGACAAAGCTGACGTGAGCAGGATGGGGCCGGCACGGAGCATCGATGAACCGCTGTCCAAAGCAGGCGGGTGAAGCCCAGAAGCTAATTGAAGGGTAGAGAGTTTGAGGATGGAGGTTGTTGCCGTAGGAATGAGCGTCGGTAGGGTTGCAGAGAGATGATGGCGAAATTGACGCAAGTTGGAGGTCACCGTAGATCAAAGCGGCGGAGAAAAAGTAAGACCACAAGCCAGCGACCAGCAAAGCTGAAAACCGGTAGAACGAGTGACCGGACAGCAAGAGAAAACAGCAGCTGCTACCTACAAGCCAGCAGAGCTGAAAAACCAGTCGAACCAGGTCAGCAGAGACACAGCCGCAGTTTAAAGGTAAAAATCTTTTAGCAACAGAGATAGAGACACAGCAAAAAGAAAGACTTGCATTTATTTAGCGCCTTTCACGACCACTGGACATCTCAAAGCACTTTACCGCCAATGAAGTACTATTTGAAATAACAACAGAAAATGCTGGAAAAACTCAGCAGGCCAGGCAACATCCGTGGAGAGAAACACAGAGTCAACGGTTCAGGTCGAAACCCTTCATCAGAACTGAGAAAAAAGCAGGAAATGAAACGGATTAAAAGGCCAGTTTGGGGGCTGGGAAATGGGGGAGGGGATGAAAGAACCAAAGGGAAGGTTTGAGAGGTGAAGAGACATTAAGAGATATTCAAGGCGAGACGAGATGGTAATAGGACAGCAAAAGAGACAAAAGACGGCTCTAGATGAAGTGTGAAATGCGCTGGCAGAGTGAGAGACAGCTGCCATGTGGGAGAGAGAAAAAAGGAAAAGGCACAAACCAAAGGTGTGGATAAAAAATATATTAAAAATATATTAAAATGTAATAGGAGCTGAGGTTATGATCTGAAATTGTTGAACTCTATGTTGAGTCCAGAGGGCTGTAAAGTGCCTAATCGGAAGATGAGGTGCTGTTCCTCGAGCTTACGTTGAGCTTCCGTGGAACAATGCAAGAGCCCGAGGACAGTGAGGTCTGAGTGGGAGTGGAGCGGTGAATTGAAATGACAGGCAACCGGAAGCTCGGGGTCACCCTTACGGACTGAACGGAGGTGTTCTGCAAAGCGGTCACCCAATCTGCGTTTGATCTCCCCAATGTAGAGGAGACCACATCGTGAGCAGCGAATACAGTATACTAGATTGCAAGAAGTACAAGTAAATCACTGTTTCACCTGGAAGGGGTGTTTGGGGCCCTGGACAGTGGGAGGGGCGTTGGGATAAGAGCAGATATTACATCTGCGCTTGCACGGGAAGGTGCTGGGTGAAAGGGAAGGGGTGCTGGGGGTGATAGAGGAGTGGACTAGGGTGTCTCGGAGGGAGGGGTCCCTACGGAATGCTGGGAGGTGAGGGGAAGATGCATTTGGTGGTGGGATCACGTTGGAGGTGGCAGAAATGGTGGAGGATGATCCGTTGAATGTGGAGGCTGGTGGGGTGAAAGATGAGGACAAGGGGAACCCTACTGTGGTTCCAGGAGGGAGGGGCAGGGGTGAGGACAGAAGTTCAGGAGATAGAACGGACACGGTCGAGGGCCATGTCAACCACGGTAGAGGGGAATCCTCGGTTGAGGAAAAAAGAAGACATGTCGGAAGCACTGGTGTGGAAGGTGGCATCGTCGGAGCAGATGCGGCGGAGATGGAGAAACTGGGAGAATGGAATAGAGTCCTTACAGGAGGCAGGGTGGGAGGAAGTGTAGTCCAGGTAGCTGTGGGAGTCAGTGGGCTTGTAGTGAATGTTGGTAAATAACCTATCCCCAGAGATGGAGACGGAGAAGTCAAGGAAGGGAAGAGAAGAGTCGGAGATGGACCATGTGAAGGTGAGGGAAGGGTGGAAATTGGAGGCAAAGTGAATGAAATTGTCTAGTTCAGGGTGAGAGCAGGAAACGGCACCGATACAAAGAGTGTTCCACATATCCCATGAAAAGGCAGGCATAGCTAGGACCCATGCAGGTACCCATAGCAACACTTTTAGTTTGGAGGAAATGAGTGGAGTCAAAGGAGAAGTTGTTCAATGTGAGAACAAGTTCAGCCAGGTGGAGGAGGGTGGTGGTGGATGGAGACTAGTTGGGAAGAAGCGGAGCACCCTCAGGCCATCTTGGTGGGGGATGGAGGTGTAGAGGGTTTGTACGTCCATGGTGAAAAGGAGGCGGTTGGGGCCAGGAAACTGGAAACTGTTAAAGTGGCGGAGGGCGTCAGAAGAGTCGCAGATGTAGGAGGGAAGAGACTGGACAAGGGGAGAAAAGATAGAGTCGAGATAGGAAGAGATAAGTTCCATGGGGCAAGAACAGGCTGAAATGATGGGTCTACCAGGGCAGTCCTGTTTGTGGATCTTGGGAAGGAGGTAGAAGCGGGCTGTGCAGGTTTGGGGAAATATGAGGTTGGTGGCCATGGGGGGAAGATCTCCAGAGGAGGTGAGGTCAGTGACAGTCTTGGAAATGGTGGTTTGATGTTCGGTAGTGGGGTTATGGTCCAGGTGGAGGTAGGAGGAGGTGTCGGAGAGTACTATTTGAAGTGGAGTCACTGTTGGAATGTGGGAAACGCGGCAGCCAATTTGTGCACAAACAGCAAAGTGATAATGACCAGATAATCTGTTTTTTTGTTATGTTGGTTGAGGGATAACTATTGGCTAGGACACCGGGGATAACTCCCCTGCTCTTCTTCGAAATAGTGTCATGGGATCTTTTACGTCCACCTGAGAGAGCAGACGGGGTTTAATGTCTCATCGGAAAGACGGCACCTCCGAATGTCAGCCTAGCTTTATGTGCTCAAGTCCCTGGAGTGGAACTTGAACCCACAACCTACTGTGGCTACAAGAGCAGGCCAGAGGCTGGGAATTCTGCGGTGAGTGTCTCACCTCCTGACTCTCCAAAGCCTTTCCACCATCTACAAGGCACAAGTCAGGAGTGTGATGGAATACTCTCCACTTGCCTGGATGAGTGCAGCTCCAACAACACTCAAGAAGCTCGACACCATTCAGGATAAAGCAGCCCGCTTGATTGGCACCCCATCCACCACCTTCAACATTCACTCTCTCCACCACCAGCGCACTATGGCTGCAGTGTGTACCATCTACAAGATGCACTGCAGCAACTCGCCAAAGCTCCTTCAACAGCACCTTCCAAACCCACGACCTCTACCACTTAGAAGAACAAGGGCAGCAGACACGTGGGAACATCACCACCTACAAGTTCCCCTCCAAGCCACACACCATCCTGACTTGGACCTGTATTGCCGTTCCTTCACTGTCGCTGGGCCAAAATCCTGGAACTCCCTTCCTAACAGCATTGTGAGTGTACCTACACCATATGGACTGCAGCGGTTCAAGAAGGCGGCTCACCACCATCTTCTCAAGGGCAATTAGGGATGGGCACTAAATGCAGGCCTAGCCAGCCAGCGACGCCCACATCCCATCAATGAATTTTAAAAAAACTCAGAGGTGAGTGCGCTACCAACTGAGCCACAGCTGACACGGCAGGTAAGTCTTACAGTGTAATCCAGTGTAGTTCAAAGCAGAAGCGTAGTGTAGATGTCCAGAGAAGTCCAGGAGATCGGAAACTAATTTGACAAAAGAATTCCACAACATAAGACTTGAAGTGACTGAAAAGAAGAGCAGTGCCACAGTCGCTGAGTCAAACCATGTAGTCAATGAAGTCCTGTCCGCGGGGAACCCAGTGATGGAGGTCAAGTTTCAGCAGAGTTGAAGGAGCTCAGTGAGAACAAAGGCGTGCCGGGGATGGGCAATGGACTCTGCAGGGGGGGCTTTAGACTTGTAGTTTGAACTTGTAGTTTGGGCTGAAATGCCTTCACTATCAGAGGCAGGGTATCTTAAACAATGGAAGAGAGGAGGTTGGGGGAAGAAAGGGCAAAGGATGGCAATGGATGACCAGGGATAGAGTTGAAGAGAAGGAGCTGCCAGGCCCAGGAGCCATCTTGGAGCACACGGAAATACAAAAACAATTTTGCGACACAGCGCCGTTTCTGTGGAGGAAGGAAAGAGACACCTTTTTCATTCAGTCCGTGATATCCTCACTATGGCCATTCATTGTGAAATGGGCGCTACCCACATAAAGTAGGAGATTCCTTATTGTTGCTAAAAGGTTTTGAATATGTTCAACTGGTGACTTTCATTTTACACTCAGGATGGTAAAGAATTGCAGGTAAAGTTTTGGTAACATGGGGCAGGATTTTCATTGAGCCATGGAGGCGGGATTGAAGGCGTTTAAAATTCCGAAATCGGGGGTCCCGACACCATCCTGCCCCCAACCCGCCTCCATGCCAGTTTCAAAGGAGGCGGGTACCCGCCCCGCACTGGGACCCACCTCCCTGAGGCGTTAACAGGCAGTTTTTAGCCTAATCCCTATTTTAAAGCTTGAAGCGTGGGATTCCCAATGGCTCCAAACCACGCCAAGTTAGAGGAGGCGGGCCGTCGGGTTGAAGGACTTGGAGGGGTCGAGATGTCGGTGTTCAGGTGAGTGATGTGTGCATGAGTGCAAAGGTAAGTGTGTTTGGTGTGTCTAAAGTGTTTAAAGAAGTTTAAATTACCTTTTCTTACCTTTTCAGCCTTCCTTCCTTTAGGTCTCGGGAGTCCCTCATCGCACCGGCACAGAAAGCAGAATGGCTGCGAACTGTCAAAAGTGACAGCCTTCAGCTTTCTGTGCAGGAGAGGTTTCTAACTGAGTCTGTGGAGAAGGACTTAGGTTAGAAGTAAGACTGTCAGTGTTTGACAGCTTCAAAGAGCTTTCAAACACTGATATTTCATCTGTCAAAACCTCTTGACAGATGGAATTTCAGTCTGTGACGTCACCTGTTGCCGGGTGGCCCTTAATTGGCCTGCTGAGCCCGCTTAACAAGGTCAATCAAGTTAAAATCGCGTGGATTGGCCACATCTCGATGGAGGCGGGACCACAACCCCAAAAGTTGTAGTCCCGCCTCCATCACATCCTCTGAATGAAAATCCAGCCCAGGGTCTTCAGGCTCTTTACCTCTTCTTTGCCTTAAAGGGCTTTGTACTTTGTGGTTGATCAATAGCCACAATGAGGATTGATTTATGGGCCAAAAGAATGCCCTACTCATAAAGAAATACAGCATCATCTCTTTTGAAATATGGCTATTGTATATGCACGAGACTAGTTTCGCCGGCCACTAAACTATTCTGGAATATAGCCACAGGATCGCTGGTTACTTTCAAGCTGCCCACTCATTTATGGAAAAAACATAGAGGGTGAAATTTGACTACTTTAGCAGTAGCACAAAACAAGTAAAAGCAAATCAGCAGACTGTTTTACACGTTGCCTGATTCTCTTTTCCATTGAAGTTACCAGAAGTGATGGTGCAAATTGAATACTCCTACCCAAATATAGGTGGGTGTGTTCAAAGTAGGTGGTAATGTCATAGTGATGTACTACCTCACATATACATACCATCATTACCATTGCAATGCTGCATGTTATTAACACCAGCCTGTTACTGGCATTCAGCATTGCCAACAGCCAGCTAAGGGGCCTTTCAATTTTAAGCACACGAGGAGTGGAACAAATCACAGGGCGATCAATTCACTCCTTCCTTTCCTGCAATTTAAAAATTTGGGGTAAATAAAGCCCTTCTCTTTACGCTGCCCCGAAGGCATCAGGCCCCACTTTGCGACTGCAAATGTCTGAGGCCTACAGTAGCCATTTTCCACCATTAACCAGAAACTTAACTGGGCCAGCCACATAAATACTGTGGCAACAAGAGCAGGTCAGAGGCTGGGTATTCTGCGGCGAGTGTCTCACCTCCTGACTCCCCAAAGCCTTTCCACCATCTACAAGGCACAAGTAAGGAGTGTGATGGAGTACTCTCCACTTGCCTGGATGAGAGCAGCTCCAACAACACTCAAGAAGCTCAACACCATCCAGGACAAAGCAGCCCGCTTGATTGGCACCCCATCCACCACCTTAAACATTCACTCCCTCCACCACCGGAGTACCGTGGCTGCAGTGTGTACCATCTACAAATGCACTGCAGCAACTCACCAAGGCTTCTTCGGCAGCACCTCCCAAATCCGCGACCTCTTCCACCTAGAAGGACAAGGGCAGCAGGCGCATGGGAACACCACCACTCCAAGTTCCCCTGCAAGTCACACACCATCCTGACTTAGAAGTATATCGTTGATCCTTCATCGTCACTGGGTCAAAATCCTGGCACTCGCTACCTAGCAGCACTGTGGGAGTACCTTCACCACACGGACTGCAGTGGTTCCAGAAGGCGGCTCACCACCACCTTCTCAAGGGCAACTAGGGATGGGCAATAAATGCTGACCTTGCCAGCGACGCCCTGATCCCATAAACAAATTTTTTTTTTATGTTTTAATTCTCCCCAGCATAGACAGGAATCCACCTGAAAAATTTAAATTAGGCTGACCCCAGGATGTGCAGCGGAGTCAACGGTGTAACAGGCAGAAATCCCACCCCAAAAGAGAAAAATCTCAGGCACTGTACCTTACCATTACACCTTGGAGTGGTTGTTACAGAGCTGCATCGCGATTTCCTATATGGTGAGTACATTCTTCACCGTGAAGAGAAGAAAACCAGAGGACAAGACTGCTGAAGCACATGGTGAATGAAAGAGTGCCCTCAGTAGGTGCTTGTGTTCAGGTTTTTGGCATTCCTGTCAGGCAATAAATGGTACAGGAAACATAGAAGATAGGAGCAGGAGTAGGCCATTCGGCCCCTCGAGCCTGTTCCGCCATTTAATGAAATCATGGCTGATCATCCAAATTCAGTACCCTGTCCCTGCTTTCTCCCCATATCCCTTTAGCCTTAAGAAATATATCTAACTCCTTTTTGCATATATTTAATGAATTGGCCTCAACTGCCTTCTGTGGTAGAGAATTCCACAGGTTCACCACTCTCTGGGTGAAGAAATTCCTCCTCATCTCTGTCCTAAATGGCTTACCCCTTATCCTTAGACTGTGCCCCCTGGTTCTGGACTCCCCCGCCATTGGGAACATCCTTCCTGCATCTAGTCTGTCTAGTCCTGTTAGAATTTTATAAGTTTCAATGAGATCCCCTCTCATTCTTCTAAACTCTAGCGAATACAAGCCTAATCGACCCAATCTCTCTTCATACGTCATTCCTGCCATCCCAGGTATCAGCCTGGTGAATCTTCGCTGCACTCCCTCCATGGCAAGAACATCCTTCCTCAGATAAGGCGACCAAAACGGCACACAATACTCAAGGTATGGTCTCACCAAGGCCCTGTACAACTGCAGCAAGTCATCCTTGCTCCTAAACTCGAATCCTCTCGCTATGAAGGCCAGCATACCATTTGCCTTCTTAACCGCCTGTTGCACCTGCATGCTTACCTTCAGCGACTGGTGCACAAGGACACCCAGGTCTCGTGTGCACTTCCCCTTTTCCCAATCTATTGCCGTTCATTTAATAATAATCTGCCTTCCTGTTTTTGCCACCAAAGTGGATAACCTCACATTTATCCACATTATACTGCATTTGCCATGCATCTGCCCAATCACCCAACCTGTCCAAATCATACTGGAGTTTCCCGGCATCCTCCTCACAGCACACACGCCCACCCACCTTTGTGTCGTCTGCAAACTTGGAGATATTACATCTAGTTCCCTCGTCTAGATCATTAATATATATTGTGAATAGCTGGGGTCCTAGCACCGATACTTGCGGTACCCCACTAGTCACTGCCTGCCACTTAGAAAAAGACCCGTTTATTCCAACTCTTTGCTTCCTGTCTGCCAACCAGTTCTCTATCCAAGTCAGTACCTTACCCCCAATCCCATGTGCTTTAACTTTACACGCTAATCTCTTATGCGGGACCTTATCGAAAGCCTCATGAAAGTCCAAATACACCACATCCACTGGTTCTCCCTTATCTATTCTACCAGTTACATCCTCAAAAAATTCCAGTAGATTAGTCAAGCATGATTTACCTTTTGTGGCAAAAGTGGCAGAGATTAATAAATAAATACAAATCTAAACGTAATAAAAATGGAAAACATTTCACAGACCTCTCAGAATAAATTAGTAAATTGTAATCTTATGGGGTTTGTTTAGGTTTTTTGGTTGAGAAATATTACCGCAACCCTTAAAGATTTAAGGCATATTGGCATCAGAAATTTGTGTTAAGAATAAGAACAATTCATAACCGTCAAGACAGGTTCAGTTTGGGGGCGACTGAAATAGAAACTGATTAAATCCAAACTCAGTAGTACTCCATATTTTCAGCAGTTTAAAAGATAAGGGCCTAGAAATTCAGTTAAGGCCCGCCAGCAGGCTAACGCCCAAAAGTTAGCGCTGCGCGCGGAGCCAGGTGCGCCCGTCAGATATTCGTCTTTTGCGCCCCAAGTCGGAACCGGGCGCTATTCCAGGGTGTGCCCGCCCCCGCTTGGGGCGCTGAAACTGAATTTCTGCGCTGTAGGCCCCGCTGCACCACCCGCTGCGGAGCGGCAGGCTGCGGTACTGCAGGCCTCCTCCTTCTCTTAAGGGGGAGGTGCCTGCAACAGCGAGATCGCCGCTGGATTGTGCCAGCAAATGAGCCCGGCACCACGGAGAAGTGCCGGGCTCGCGGAAAGCAGCCGGCAATGCCGCGGGGGGGAGGTGGAGGAGGCCGGGGAAGGAGGTGCGGGCAGGCGGCCGCCGAAAAAGCGGCCGGCCGCACCTCCACCTTAAAGCGCCCCAGTAGCGCAGCAGTACGGCCCCGTTTTTCAATCGCTGTTTGCGGCCGCTGCAGAAGAGGCGGCCGCAACTAAATATGGGGTTTGGGCCAGAAGCTGGGCGGAACCGGGGCACTGCGCACACCGATGACGTCATCGGTGTCGGCGCAGCGCTACTGGCTACCGCCGCCATTACCGCAGCGCTGAATATCAGCGCACCCTCTTACACTGGCGCAGAAACCCTATTTGGGCGGTAACTGGGCGCAAAGCCCACTGAATTTCTAGGCCAAGATGTGGAATACATCTTTGAATGTTCAACTGCCTGGGATCTATTATTAAGACAGATCATTTTAATTGCAAAATCTACATATGACAGATGCTGTATTTTTCAATGCACAATCTAGTGTTAATTTAAAGCGTGATTGCCTTTAAAATCAAACATTTACCAGAATCTTCACTCACCAAAGTTTCATAACATCCAATTCTTTGACCTGAAAACCTGTGATATCATCTCTGCAGAGGTCAATGATTTGAGGTCAAGGTCTCTCTGAACTTGATGTGCATCGAGGCTGATAGTCGAATGCACCCACCTTTGACAAACACTTTGACATCAAAAGACATACTTTCTGAAGTCACCCTTGTCTCTTTATAAATTCCTTTAATAATTTAGCCAACTTGTGCCCAAACACCGCAACATCCATTTGTTGCAGAGGCATGTTTCTTGAACCCAGATATGGCTTCATAGTGTATTTGTAAATTCACCCACTGCTGGATCTACTTATGTTTCTCTAAAATTTGGTTTCCATATTAGCCTGTTTATTACCTGTCATTTTCCAGATTTACCATCAGTGCGATGGTAATCGAAAGATGCACTTTACAGTCTTCTGGGCTCAACATCAACTTCAACAATTTCAGACCATAACCTCGGCCCCTATCGTTTTTTTCCATTTTTTCTCTCTCTCTCTCTCACATGGCAGCTGTCGATCATTCAGCCATCGCCATTTACACCTCATCTAGAGCCATCTTTTGCTTCTTAACTTGTCCCATTACCATCTCCTTTTGCCTTGCACCATCATCCCTTTTGTCTTTTAATCTCTCCTGCCTTCCATCCTATCACAGACCTTCCCTTTTGTTCTTTCCTCCCCCCCCTTTCCCTGCCCCTACACTTGCTTAAAAACCTGTTAAATCTCCAACTTTTTCCAGTTCTGACGAAGGGTCATCGACCTGAAACGTTAACTCTGTTTCTCTCTCCACAGATGCTGCCTGACCTGCTGAGTATTTCCAGCATTTTCTGTTTTTATTCCTAATATCCTATATGGGTCTTCACATGGTGGTACCTGACTGTGCCTAAAGAGGAGACAGCGATGCAAATTACATACATGTCAGATGCTTCTGCACAAAAATTTCCTGTAATAGTGCTGGTTGCAGTCCAGGGACAGGTTGTTTCCAGAGCTGCTGTGTAGGTGCTTTCTGTATTAAGGCCGGGACTGTAAAGAGAGGTCTTCATTTTTAGCTTTATAAAATAAAAATAGGTTTGCTGCTTCAGGACCGTACAATAGCTCCATCTCATATCGAATAAAAAGAGAATCATCACAGTCAAAGCTGCACCCTCCTCCTATTCCCAAACCATCAGTGTGCACAATCACACTTGCTTTCTCTGTTCATCCACATTAAAAATGCACAAATAGAACAATGATAGAATTGCAAAAGTGCTTTATTGCGAAAAGATGACTGCAAGTGTCGACTGCTTATCAGCATCGTGCTTCCCTCTCACCCACTTTTTCCAAGGTGCTGTTTGAGGTGTGTATCTATTTATCCGAGTACTCCTTCCAAGTAAACGGCCGCTGACAGGAGCCTGGTGAGGATGCTAATCCGTGTCTCTGGTGCATGGCGCTGGGAACAAGGTTAGCATTCAATCGCTTTCAGCACAGACCATGGATGGTCCCGCTACAAGCAGTCAACTCGACTGCTGAAGGGACCACCTGGCCCAGCGTGGATTGTAGTTATTTGAGCTGTCAGCACATCATCTCTGGTGAGGAGCTACGCTGCAGATGTCTTTTGAATTACCACTCGATCACTGTCTTCAGGTTGTGCAAGTCAACCCTCAGCACCCACTCATAAGGTTGGACTTCTCCAAACTAGCTGCTAAATGTTGAAAGTTTCTGAGCAGATGCACCAGAGCCCAACAATCTACTGTGCTCAGAATGCATTCTTCACTTGCTAGCTGAGTTCAGGATCCCTTCCCCTCTAGTGAGGGGCTCGCTGCTCCTCCTCCCCCTCTAGTGAGGGGCTCTCTGCTCCTCCCCCTCTAGTGAGGGGCTCTCTGCTCCTCCTCCCCCTCTAGTGAGGGGCTCTCTGCTCCTCCCCCTCTAGTGAGGGGCTCTCTGCTCCTCCCCCTCTAGTGAGGGGCTCTCTGCTCCTCCTCCCCCTCTAGTGAGGGGCTCTCTGCTCCTCCTCCCCCTCTAGTGAGGGGCTCTCTGCTCCTCCGTCCCCTCTAGTGAGGGGCTCTCTGCTCCTCCCCCCCCTCTAGTGAGGGTCTCTCTGCTCCTCCTCCCCCTCTAGTGAGGGGCTCTCTGCTCCTCCTCCCCTCTAGTGAGGGGCTCTCTGCTCCTCCTCCCCCTCTAGTGAGGGCTCTCTGCTCCTCTCCCCCCTCTAGTGCGGGGCTCTCTGCTCCTCCTCCCCCTCTAGTGAGGGGCTCTCTGCTACTCCTCCCCCTCTAGTGAGGGGCTCTCTGCTCCTCCTCCCCTCTAGTGAGGGGCTCTCTGCTCCTCCTCCCCCTCTAGTGAGGGGCTCTCTGCTCTTCCTCCCCCCCTAGTGAGGGTCTCTCTGCTCCTCCTCCCCCTCTAGTGAGGGGCTCTCTGCTCCTCCTCCCCTCTAGTGAGGGCTCTCTGCTCCTCCTCCCCCTCTAGTGAGGGGCTCTCTGCTCCTCCTCCCCCTCTAGTGAGGGGCTCTCTGATCCTCCTCCCCCTCTAGTGAGGGGCTCTCTGCTCCTCCTCCCCCTCTAGTGAGGGCCTCTCTGCTCCTCCTCCCCCTCTAGTGAGGGGCTCTCTGCTCCTCCTCCCCCTCTAGTGAGGGGCTCTCTGCTCCTCCTTCCCCTCTAGTGAGGGGCTCTCTGCTCCTCCTACCCCTCTAGTGAGGGGCTCTCTGCTCCTCCTTCCCCTCCTCTCCACTCATGCTTTGGGATTCACTGACTAAACTTTACAGGGTGGATATGTCTGAGCTAGTGAGTGGATAAGCTAAGTGCTGTGACAGAGTGCTAGGTCTGCTGCTATTGCTGCTCATACTACTAGTTCTCATGGAGCTGCTTGCTGGCGAGTCCTGGGAGGGGCCAGCTCTGGAAGCATGAGAAGATCCTGCAACGACACAAAATGGACAGTGTTACAAAAAGGAACCGAGAATGGTGGCACGAACAGGGTACAGGCAGCACATGGAAAAGTTGTGACAGCTCTTCTGGCAGGATAGTATATTGCAGTGTTCAGGAAGGAAGGAGTGTTGGGATATAAACCCAGCACTGGGACTAGCCTTCGTGCTTCTCTATCTCCAGCCAGCTCCAGGTTGTCCCAGCCCTTGTATTCCATGTGACTCACTCCGCGAATTAGATTAACTCCCTGATGGAAGCTTCCCCATTTCCCACAGTGGTGCGCTGGCTTCGATTGTAGGGTGTTTACTCCTGTAAGGGATGAAACAGGGATGAACAAAATTACAGTAAACACTGACAGTTATCAAGCCCATGTGAAGGGGGAGGGGGGGAGTGGTCTAGTAAGAGAGAGAAGTGGGTAATATGGATGAAATGATATGCAAGCCTGGGAATGTTTACCAGTGGGTATGCTAGTGTGTGAGGAATGAGTCGTACTCAAGGAAGATAGAATCTTAGAATCATAGAAAGTTACAGCACGGAAGGAGGCCATTTCAGCCCATCGTGTCCGCGCCGGTCAACAAAGAGCTATCCAGCCTAATCCCACTTCCCAGCTCTTGGTCCATAGCCCGGCAGGTTAGAGCATCCCAAGTGCACATCCAAGTACTTTTTAAATGTGGTTAGGGTTCCTGCCTCTACCACCCTTTCAGGCAGTGAGTTCCAGACCCCCACAACCCTCTGGGTGAAGAAATTTCCCCTCAAATTCCCTCTAAACCTTCCTCCAATTACTTTAAATCTGTGCCCCCCTGGTTTTTGACCCCACTGCAAAGGGAACTCGGTCCTTTCTATCCACTTTATCTATGCTTCTCATAAATTTATACACCTCAATAAGGTCTCCCCTCAGCCTCCTCTGTTCCAAGGAAAACAAACCCAACCTAGCCAGTCTTTCCTCATAGCTAAGATTCTCTACTCCCAGCAACATCCTTGTAAATCTCCTCTGTACCCTCTCTAGTGCAATCACATCTTTCCTGTAATGTGGTGACCAGAACTGCACGCGATACTCTAGCTGAGGCCTAACTAGTGTTTTATATAGTTGAAGCATAAACCCCCCTGTTATTGTATTCTATGCCACGGCTAATAAAGGCAATCATTCCGTATGCCTTCTTAACCACCTTATCTACCTGGCCTGCTACCTTCAGGGATCTGTGGACATACACTCCAAGGTCCCTTTGTTCCTCTACACTACTCAGTGTCCTACCATTTAATGTGTATTCCCTTTCCTTGTTAGCCCTCCCCAAATGCACTACCTCACACTTCTCCGGATTGAATTCCATTTGCCACTGTTCTGCCCACCTGACCAATTTATTGATATCTTCCTGCAGTCTACAGCTTCCTTCTTCAGTATCAACCACACAGCCGATTTTAGTTTCATCTGCAAACTTCTTAATCATACCCCCTATATTCAAGTCTAGATCATTGATATATACCACAAAAAGCAAGGGACCTAGTACTGAGCCCTGCGGAACCCCACTGGAAACAGCCTTCCAGTCACAAAAACACCCATCATCCATTACCCTCTGCTTCCTGTTTCTGAGCCAGTTTTGAATCCAACTTGACACTTTGCCCTGGATCCCATGGGCTTTTAGCTTCGTGACCAGTCTGCCATGTGGAACCTTATCAAAAGCCTTGCTAAAGTCCATATACACTACATCAAATGCACTACCCTCATCTACCCTCCTTGTTACCTCCTCAAAAAATTCAATCAAGTTTGTCAGACACGACCTTCCTTTAACAAATCCGTGCTGATGATCCTTGATTAATCCGTATCTTTCTAAATGAAGATTTATCCTGTCCTTCAGAATTCTTTCTAATAATTTTCCCACCACCGAAGTTAGGCTGACTGGCCTGGTTACTCGGTCTATCCTTTTCTCCCTTTTTAAACAAGATCATGAAGACTGAAGACAGGATAATTTCAGGATCCATTTGTGATGGACAAATGCATTGAAGTGCACACTCCAATCACCCTTTCCTTGATGAACAGCATAGCCACCCAGTGGCCCACCTTGCCCTTTCTGTTGATGTTGGTGAACCATGTGTGGCGTACAGTACCGCCCCAGTTGAGCTGCTCTGCCACTTCTCAACCTGCTGTTTTTGACACTCTTCTCACCGGGGCAGGGCGTAGCCCTGCATCACAGCACAGCCTGCAGTAGCACATCAAGGTTCTCATCATGCTCTATTCCTGATGCCACCTGATCCATCCAGAGAAACAGTAAAACACAATCAAGGGAAGGAACATGAAAAACAAGAGCAGGTATTTTCAAGGTAATGCTCCAGTCAACAATACATTTAAACCATTTAAAACAAATGCTTCAAGACAACAATAAATTTTAGAACAAGCTGGATCAACTTTGACTGCCACTTACCTGGTTCCAGAAAACTTAGGACCACAAAACCACGATTCTTCTTCTTGGATGGACCTTCGGTTGCACTATGCCCTTTAATCACCCTCCATGTACACTTGAAGTCCACCCTCATCGTATAGATGAGGGCCTATAGGAAATTCACACACTAATTCTTTATGTCTTTCCAGTGTTCACTCACAAGTACAAACACAAATGTAAGAAGTCACACAACACCAGGTTATAGTCCAACAGTTTTATTTGAAATCACAAGCTTTCGGAGTGCTGCTCCTTCGTCAGGTGAAGTGGAGAGATGCATAAAGACACAGATTATATAGTCAGAGAATAATGCCAGATGATTACAGGTAATCTTTCTAACTGCCATTTATCACACCTTGGCAGAGAGATAATCACAGCAATCAAAGGTGTGAATGGTGTCCAAACAGGTCAGTCAGGAAAACATTACATCAAAGAACAATGAGGTGGGGTCACAAGGGGTCAAATATTGCAGATGCTGGGGTCTGTATGAAAAACAAAAAACAGACAAAAAAACTTTTTTTTTGCTGGAAATCACAGCAGGTCCGGCTGCATCTGTGTAGAGAGAACAAGCCAATGACGACTCGAGTCTGGGTGACCCTACGTCAGGTGGGGTTACATGTAGCATGACATAAACCCAAGATCCTGGTTGAAGCCATCCTCATGAGTGCGGAACTTGGCTATCAGTTTCTGCTCGACGATTTTGCGTTGTCGTGTGTCTCGAAGGCCGCCTTGGAGAATGCTTACCCGAAGATCGGAGGCTGAATGTCCTTGATTGCTGAAGTGTTCCCCGACTGGGAGGGAACACCCCTGCCTGGTGATTGTTGCGTGGTGTCCGTTCATCCATTGTCGCAGTGTCTGCATGGTCTCGCCGATGTACCATGCTCCGGGGCATCCTTTCCTGCAACGTATGAGGTAGACAACGTTGGCCGAGTCACATGCAACATTTGACCCCTTGTGACTCCACCTCATTGTTCTTTGATGTAATGTTTTCCTGACTGACCTGACACAGCAGACCAGCTACGAGACACCGCCAAACAGATGAGGCAACGGAACTACACTGCCTACAAGCACACCAAGAACAGGAAGCTTGAGAAACCCGGCATCACCACCAGCAGCAACCAAGCCTCCCCCGGTACCACAGTTGAAACCACAGGGAAGTCCATCATCAACTTGTCCGACCACACCCTTCAACCAGACGAAATTGAAGTTCTCAGCCGAGGGCTCAATTTCTGCCCCACCACCAAAATGGACCCCATCGGTCTCGCGGCAGACACAGAGGAATTCATCAGGAGAATGAGGCTCCGGGAATTCTTCCACAAATCCCAAGATGTCAGCAGCGAACCCAATGAGACAACCAATGATCCGGAACAGCAGACAGAGGGATCTGCAGTGCAGCAACGAAGAAGAAAGAGTCAAATTGGACCCCTCCGGAGGGTCGCTGCCCTAAGCTTGACATGTATGCTCAAGCTGTCAGGAGATGCATCAACGCCAGATTCATCAGCCGCACTCACAAGACAGTCCAGAATGTCACCCGAGCACAACGCAACGCCATCCACGCTCTCAAGACCAACCGCAACATCGTCATCAAACCAGCAGACAAAGGAGGAGCCATCGTCATACAGAACAGAACGGACTATTGCAAAGAAGCATACCGACAACTGGACAACCAGGAACACTACAGACAGTTACCCGCAGATCCGACCAAAGAACACACCCGCCAACTCAACAGACTGATCAAGACCTTTGATCCAGACCTTCAAAGCATCCTACGCGCTCTCATCCCATGTACTCCCCACGTGGGAGACTTCTACTGCCTCCCAAAGATACACAAAGCCAACACACCCGGACGTCCTATCGTATCAGGCAACGGAACCCTGTGTGAGAACCTCTCTGGATATGTCGAGGGCATCCTGAAACCCATCGTACAGGGAACCCCCAGCTTCTGTCATGACACTACAGACTTCTTACAGAAACTCAGCACCCACGGACCAGTTGAACCAGGAACAGTCCTCACCACGATGGACGTCTCGGCACTCTACACCAGTATCCCCCACGATGACGGCATCGCTGCGACAGCTTCAGTACTCAACACCAACAACAGCCAATCTCCAGACGCCATCCTACAACTCATCCGCTTCATCCTTGACCACAATGTCTTCACCTTCGACAACCAGTTCTTTACCCAAACACACGGAACAGCCACAAGGACCAAATTCGCACCCCAATATGCCAACATCTTCATGCACAAGTTCGAGCTAGACTTCTTCACTGCACAGGACCTCCAACCAACGCTACACACCAGATACATTGACGACATTTTCTTCCTATGGACCCACGGTGAAGAATCACTGAAAAGACTACATGATAACATCAACAAGTTCCATCCCACCATCGAACTCACCATGGACTACTCCTCAGATTCGGTTTCATTCTTGGACACACGAATCTCCATCAAAGACGGACACCTCAGCACTTCACTCTACCGCAAGCCCACGGACAACCTCAGGATGCTCCACTTCTCCAGCTTCCACCCTAACCACGTTAAAGAAGCCATCCCCTATGGACAAGCCCTGCGAATACACAGGATCTGCTCAGATGAGGAAGAACGTGATGGACACCTACAGGCACTGAAAGACGCCCTCGTAAGAACGGGATATGATGCTCGACTCGTTGATCGACAGTTCCAACGGGCCACAGCGAAAAATTGCATAGACCTCCTCAGAAGACAAACACGGGACACAACCAACAGAGTACCCTTCGTCGTCAAGTACTTCCCCGGAGCGGAGAAACTACGCCATCTTCTTCGCAGCCTTCAACATGTCATCAATGACGATGAACACCTCGCTAAGGCCATCCCCACGCTTCCACTACTCGCCTTCAAACAGCCGCCTAACCTCAAACAGACCATCGTTCGCAGCAAATTACCCAGCTTTCAGGAGAACAGCGACCACGACACCACTGCCTCTGCAAGACATGCCAGATCATCAACACAGATACCATCATCACACGTGAGGACACCACCCACCAGGTACATGGTACATACTCATGTGACTCGGCCAACGTTGTCTACCTCATACATTGCAGGAAAGGATGCATGGTACATCGGCGAGACCATGCAGACACTGCGACAACGGATGAACGGACACCGCGCAACAATCGCCAGGCAGGAGTGTTCCCTCCCAGTCGGGGAACACTTCAGCAGTCAAGGACATTCAGCCTCTGATCTGTGGGTAAGCATTCTCCAAGGCGGCCTTCGAGACACACGACAACGCAAAATCGTCGAGCAGAAACTGATAGCCAAGTTCCGCACTCATGAGGACGGCCTCAACTGGGATCTTGGGTTCATGTCATGCTACATGTAACCCCACCTGACGTAGGGTCACCCAGACTCGAGTCGTTGTTGGCTTGTTCTCTCTACACAGATGCGGCTGGACCTGCTGTGATTTCCAGCAAAAAAAAAGGTTTTTTGTCTGTTTTTTGTTTTTCATACAGACCCCAGCATCTGCAAGATTTAACCCCTTGTGACCCCACCTCATTGTTCTTTGATGTAATGATGTTTTCCTGACTGACCTATTTGGACACCATTCACACCTTTGATTGCTGTGATTATCTCTCTGCCGAAGTGTGATAAATGGCAGTTAGAAAGATTACCTGTAATCATCTGGCATTATTCACTGACTATATAAGCTGTGTCTTTATGCATCTCTCCACTTCACCTGACGAAGGAGCAGCGCTCCGAAAGCTTGTGATTTCAAATAAAACTGTTGGACTATAACCTGGTGTTGTGTGACTTCTTACATTTGTCCACCCCAGTCCAACACCGGCATCTCCACACCACAAGTACAAACACAAGCTTCATGTGAACTTTTACACGGGCCGATACCTTAATTGTTTTCCTAGGCTATAATTCGATAGAACATTCTGTAACTGAAGGAAATGACAAACTAAGTCTTTCGAGCAGAACAATGATTTACAGTAACCATGTTATAAAGGGTAATTGAAATACAACTTTAACGTTGTCACTCACAGGGGGGGTTTGCCAGAGAGTCAAGCAGTTATCAAAGCCACCCAGGGAGATTTGCAGAAATTGACAGTTCACTTCTGAAAGCAGACTTAGTGCAGATTATTTCAATTTATAAGGAGGGAATTTAGAAAAATATCATTCTTGGGATATGGGCGTTGCTGGCAAGGCCGGCATTTATTGCCCATCCCTAGCTGCCCTTGAGAAGGTGGTGGTGAGCCTTCTTCTTGAACCGCTGCAGCCCATGTGGTGAAGGTACTCTCACAATGCTGTTAGGTACAGAGTGCCAGGATTTTTACCCAGTGACAAAGAATGGTCTAAACAAAGTAATGGCCCAGAAATTTGGGTCGGGGGCTTCCCGCGGGTGCAAGCCCCCGACCTGCACTTACCTTGCACGCCAGCAGTTGAGCTGTAGGGCCCCCGTGGAATTCCGATCCGGGGCCTGGCCCAGCTGCCGGCACGCAGTGCTTGCGTATCCCAGGGGTGCAGTTAGTGCAATGCATCCCCTGGGATCTCATGGGCCATGGGCAGCCAATCGGAGCAGGGAATGCTCCATTCATAAGTATTGACAGGAAGACCTGTCAAGACTTATAAATACTACGGCCCCAAAATAGCAGTAAACCTTTAAATAATTTTTTTTTTTAATCACACTTTTTAAATAAACTATAAATTACATTAAATAACTATTTTAAACAATAATTTAAATTTTTGAAAAAAATAATTTTATATTCTATTGGGGCTAAAAATAAACTTACCTTGCTTTAAAGTATTTAAAAATAATAAACCTGTGGAAAAAATGTTTTAATTTTCATTAATTGACCACTTACCTTGTAAAAAGCAGGCCTTATGCCTGCTTTTTAAATTTCTAAATTCTAAAGACTTACCCTCACGGAAAAACCTGTAAAAAAAACATAAGTTCGATGCGCACGCGCAGACTCCCCCGCACACGTGTTCGACCTCTGAACCCCTGCTTTCAGAGGAACGGAAGTGCCGGTTTCCCGCGCATGCACAGTGCATGCAGAAAACCGGCACTTCCATCGGGCCCACACGTGAGTACCCCGTGCGTACTCACCCACGGAGACCCGAATTTCTGGGCCAATATAGACAATTAGACTTCTCTAGCCACTTTCAGTATCATTATTAAGTTTAAGAGTAGTGTTTATGAGTTTACTTACTAAATCCAATGAGCGCATGACCTGTAAGTAGAGGAAACTCTTTTTTATCCGGCACCGACGGGACCGGCGTAGTGCCGGTTGATCAAAAAGTCCAGATTACAGAGAGGTATACTTACCAAGGTACGAGAGCTCCGTACACGGTCACAGGTGCAGGAACCCCGGTTACACGGCCACAGGTGCAGGAACCCCAGTTACACAGCCACAGGTGCAGGAACCCCGGTTACATGGCCACAGATCCAGGAACCCCGGTTACACAGCCACTAATATATAGTAAAACTTACCTGAACCTACTCCTGAATTTTGCCAGTTAAGAGAGATTTCCGGATATTTAGGTGCCGGTTAAAAGAGAGTTTCCTGTATGCAGTGGTTGAGTGCAGCATTTAGATTATTGGAGATGGTGTCGGGCAGGTGTTATAAATCTCATCATTCATCAAGAAACTACTCGTGAAATAACACTGGACGGCCAGCTGGTGGCGCCGTCCAAGGAGTATAAATACTCAGGCGTGGGCCCAGCTTTCCAGGGACATTTTGTAAGACAGGAACTAGTGAAGTACAACTAGACCTCCATGTTCTGAAACAAGTTGATTAAAGCCTTGCTTTATACTCAAACCAAGTGTGTAGTGAGTTTTATTACGTCAGCGGGTTTATCTGGATTCTTAGATTGTGAGGATGGCATAAGGTACATTTGAGGTCATCCACATACAAAAGTGTTAAGTATTTAGTTTCACAAACTATCAGATATTCTAACCAGGGTAAGATACTAGTTAGGGCACCCTGTACTGGGAGAGATACTTTATAAAATGTAAAAATATAACAACATTTGTTCTTATGGTTGCTATAACAAACAGCAGTTGATCATCTCATCTGTCATTCACTCTGGTTTTAGTTATATCTATGATGCGCAATGCAAAACGGCAGTGTGCGTATTTCTCAACTGTCTGATTTAATTGGTAGATTCTGGTCAATTTTGTGGGTCAATTTCAATCCTGTCACTCTGTCCCAACTTGAAAGCAGCATCCTTGAATTTTAAAATGCTACTCCTTAGCCTCCCAGCTGCTTTGTTTTGTGTTGATATTGTAATACTTATTTTTGGAGTTACAAGATCTGCAGGAGAGAGAATATCTGGAGTGTTCAGAATGTATTTTTTCCACTGGAGGAATAATACATTATTATTTTTTGATTATATATAATTTAAAATTCAGTGGGGTATTGATGCAGGAAGGATGTTCCCGATGGCGGGCGAGTCCAGAACCAGGGGTCACAGTCTAAGGATAAGGGGTAAGCCATTTAGGACTGAGATGAGGAGGAATTTCTTCACCCAGAGAGTGGTGAACCTGTGGAATTCTCTACCACAGAAGGCAGTTGAGGCCAATTCATTAAATATATTCAAGAAGGAGTTATATATATTTCTTAAGGCTAAAGGGATCAAGGGATATGGAGAGAAGGCAGGGACAGGGTACTGAATTTGGATGATCAGCCATGATCTCATTGAATGGTGGAGCAGGCTCGAGGGGCCGAATGGCCTACTCCTGCTCCTATCTTCTATGTTTCTATGATATATTGAACATTAATGTATCAAATAACATGATGCATCAAAATTTGGATCAGATGCTGCTCCTCACAATGAAATTATATAGAATTTTACTTCAGTATATCAAAGTAATGTTGAGGCTCCACTCAGCTGCTCCCGCCTGCTCCTAGCTTGGGTCATTCTCTCTTGCACTTTCAAGCCAGTCCCAGGATGCCCCAAGTACTTGCAGTAGCCCCTAAAACTCCTGGTGAGACCTTGCGAGGGCAGGTAGTGGACCTGGAGTGCAGCAGAACTTCTGCCTGGGCTCTGTGGAGGACCTTGATCCTGTCGGAAATCCCAGGGTCAAACTATTTTAAGTATCCTGAGTGGACACATGTGGCTCCTGTCTGAATGTGGAGGAGGAATTTCACTGTAGCACCTTGCCTCAGTGTCAGCCAAGCCTGTGGGGCTCGGGAACCTTCGGTAAATGTTGTTCAAAACTGTTCCTCGCTTCTTTGAGATGGTATCGGCGATGCGATCACTCTGCAACCCGGTTTTCATTGGGGAAACTATCGGGCGAGGTGTTCGCTCCGACTACCGGATGTCGTCAGCAGAAGATTTGATCGTTTCTTTTGTGACCGGGCCTCATTTAAATACACAAAGTGAAGCGCTGGCGCTAACCATGCCGCTTATAAGCAGATCGCCATTTGGGAGGGTGGGATTTCCGCCGGGGCAGAGATTGAAGTGGGTCTGCACTAGCTGCTTAAAGGGGAGGGCTGAAAAGATCAGGTGGGTACACAGAGCAGTAGATTGAAGTGGCAGAGAAATGTAAAGAGCGCACCAAGCAGCACGGGGTTAAACTTTTAGGGCTTAAAAGTCCCCAAAATAATGAAGAAAAAATCAATGCCAGACCAGCTTTCAGCTTTACCAGGCTGCAGCTTGTGATCCCTTTAAGTGTCAGCTGTAGCTCAGTGGGCAGCACTCACCTCTGAGTCAGAAGGTTGTGGGTTCATAGTCCCACTCCAGGGACTTGAGCACAAGAATCTAGGCTGACACTCAGTGCAGTGCTGAGGGAGTGCTGCACTGTCAGAGGTGCCATCTTTCGGATGAGACGTTAAACTGAGGCCCCATCTGCTCTCTCAGGTGGACGTCAAAGATCCCATGGCATTATTTCGAAGAAGAGCAGGAGAGTTATTCCTGGTGTCCTGGGGCCAATATTTATCCCTCAATCACTGTAACAAAAACAGATTATCTGGCCATTATCACATTGCTGTTTGTGGGAGCTTGCTGTGTGCAAATTGGCCGCTGTGTTTCCCACATTACAACAGCGACGGTACTTCATTGGCTGTAAAGCACTTTGAGACATCCGGTGGTCGTGAAAGGCACTATATAAATGCAAGTCTTTCTTTAAGTAAGAGGTGCAAATAGCTGCCACTTGACTTGCACTGCGCGGGTTGAGGGAGCAGCCCTGATTGACACTGAAATGGCATTTGGGTCCTAACAACATGATAGGAGCCTCATTTTAACAAATTAATTGTTTTGGGTAGGAGCACTGGCCACCTAAATGAAAATTGCAACGGGCGGGCCTCCGGTAGTAAGCCAGCAATTTTATTTTGAGGACTTTTGTCCCACTGAAAAACAGGGTGAAAAACAGGTCATGAAAGTCAGTAAACCTATTTTTAACTCAAAAATTCTGTGATAGCCACCCACCCACATTGCTCACCAGTGGCCGTTGACTTCTCTCTTACTCCCAGTCAGGGTATTAAACCGATGAGCTGCCTCTTTGTAATAGTTCTTGGCATATCTGTAGTGTTGACCTTTGATTCATGCTCTCCCCTCCTCTTTGCTGTCCTATTTTAGCACTGACGGTGCTCAAAGCATCAACCTGTCCTTTCTATTCTCAGCTACTGATGAACCTCCTGTGTATTTCCAACATTTTCTGTTTTTATGTGTGATAGTATCATATTTAATTAAAATCTTGAAAATAGTTCTCAAGTTACCATATAGTGACAGATTTGATGTCCCATCTATACTTAAAAGTTTTATCATTTAACAGAGAATATATACTCATGTATATTTTTTATATAATTTTTAATACACATCTGATTACTTGAACTCTGCTCTATCAGTCCCTCTTTGAAAGAGAAGGAAGTTCAGAGAGATATAACTTATTGTAGGTAATGTTAAGTGCCAAATGTGATAGTCACTGATCTTCATTGTCATGGGTAAAGGGGATAGGATGGAGCAACATAATGGTGCTTAGCATCGTGGACATTTGGTGATCCTTTAGCAAGTGCGCTTATTACTGTTACTTTATTTCTATTAACCAGGTTACTTTCCCGTTCAAAAATGCTGATTGTTATTCTCATTAAGACTAGAACTACTGCATTAGACAATGCATTTGTCTGTTTAATTATGCAAGAAATCTCTATACAAGTCAAATCTATGAACCTGGTTAAATATCATTTGAACATATATATAAAAATTTAAATAATTTGAGTCTTCAAATTATCTGCTGGAGATAATGAAAAATCATCTATGTTTACACCAGTCAATATCTAATTTAGATAAAAAGAAAAGATATGAATAATGAAGATCTCAAATAAAAACAGATCATACTAGAAGTAGACTTCCCCATTAATTTCTATATTAAATAACATACAACCAATGAAAACGAAGATCGAGCGGGATGTATAACGGGCAGCCGATCTGATAGCGCTCGTTTTATATCATCACCAAAAGTTAAAATTACCTCAAATAAATCTATGCTAGTACTCATCAATGAATCTATGCCAGCACTCAATCAGTCATAGAATCAGGGAAATCTACAACACAGAGGGAGGCCATTCGACCCATCGTGTCTGTGCCGGCCGACAAAGAGCTCTCCAGCCTCATCCCACTTTCCAGCTCTTGGTCTGTAGCCCTGTAGGTTACGGCACTTCAAGTGCATATTCAAGTACTTTTTAAATGTGATGAGGGTCTCTGCCTCTACCACCCTTTCAGGCAGTGAGTTCCAGACCCCCACCACCCTCTGGGTGAAAAAGGTTCTCCTCAACTCCCCTCTAATCCTTCTCCCAATTACTTTAAATCTCTGCCCCCTGGTTATTGACCTCTCTGCCCCCTAGTTATTGACCTCACTGCTAGAGAAATAGGTCAGTCCTATATCCACTCTACCTGGGCCCCTCATCATTTTATACACCGCAATTAAGTCTCCCCTCAGCCTCCTCGGTTCCAATGAATCTATGCCAGCACTCAATCAATTAATGGATCTATTCCACTGCTTATCAATGATTATGCATGTGTGCACTAGATTCCCTGGCATCTGTCATGACTCTTTCGTGCTGCGCCAGTCTACCCTCCCTCAGCTCTTTGCACCTCCAAACAGACTTACCGGCTGGCTGCTTGGAGACAAGCGCTGTTCACTGAAGATGTGGCTCATGACACCCTTGAGGACGCCAAGCACTGAGGCCGAGGAGAGGTATAATGAGAGCCACATCTCCACCAGATGTGTCAGAGAACAAGCAATAGGCACGCTGAAGATGCGCTTCAGATGCCTTGACAGATCTGGAGGATCCCTTCAGTACTCACCAGTCAGGGTCTCCAGAATCATCATCATCTGCTGCATTGCACAACATAGAGCAGCAGCGAGGATTGGAGCTGCAGGAGGAGCAAGGCACAGAGCGCACAGCCTTTTTAGAGGAAGAGGAGGGTGAGCAGGTGGAAGACAAGGAACCTGAGATGCACATTGCTACCCGGGGGGTCCGGGGTGGTCTCATCATGGCCAGATTTATTTAACTTGCTCCACGGGGGCAGCACGGTGGCATAGTGGTTAGCACTGTTGCCTCACAGCGTCAGGGACCCGGGTTCGAATCCGGCCTCGGGCGACTGTCTGTGTGGAGTTTGCACATTCTCCCCGTGTTTGCGTGGGTTTCCTCCGGGTGCTCCGGTTTCCTCCCACAGTCCAAAGATGTGCGAGTTAGGTTGATTGGCTATGATAAATTGACCCTTAGTGTTAGGGGGATTAAATACGTGGGGTTACGGGGATAGGGTGGGATATGTGTTGGTGTAGGGGTTACGGGGGTCGGGTGGGATATGTGTCAGTGCAGGCTCGATGGGCCGAAATGGCCTCTATCTGCACTGTGGGGATTCTGTGATTCTATGATTCAATGTAGCCACATGCTGTACTAAGTTCCTCCCACCAACAACACCATAAAGCAGCCCTGCAATGACCAGTCCACTCCTCTCACCCAAAGCCCCAATGCTCGAGGTTAAATAATGTGTCACCATTCACTCCAAGTGACAAAGTCACTTCCAAGGTTTGAGGCAATAATGGACAAGACCCAAAAGTGGTGCAAAGAAAAATATTTGTGTGTGTAATCAGAACAACTGAAACTTAGCACTAACATTTTTTGATACACCTTTATGCTTACCCTTGTGCATCTATTTTTATGTCATATTTATTTTCCGAGTGCTTCTACGAGGTGCAACCCCCTGTGGCTTCAGCAGAGGTAGAGGCAGGCTGCTCACTTCCCTGCTGCGACTGCTTAGACACTTTTGATGGACGTCCTCTGGGTTTTGGAGCCTCTGAGGGCTCCTCCTGCAACTGTGCAGGGGCAGACTCGGCCATCGCGATCCGAGGAAGCATCTGGGGTTCTGACTGAGAGGGAGGCAATAGGGGAGAAGTGGAAGCACTTTGAGAGGAGCCCCCACTTCCATATCCCCTCTCACCATCATCCCTCTCATGGGCCACACACAATTCCCTGCTAGCAAAGAGTTGAAGAGCATCTTGCTGCACAGCAGTGGGGCCATGAATGCCCAAGTCTATGTTAGTATCCCTCCTCGAGATGAGGTCTATGAGCGCCTGCCATCTGTTGTCCACAGCTAGCATGTGCTCATGTGACTGTGGCATTTGCTGCTCCATGCAGGTGGCCATCCTGTCCATGGAACAGCACATCATCACCATCACTTGCGAGATGGTGGTGCTCATGTTGGAGATGGACTCCTCCATTCTCTCTACATTTGCACACATCACGGCTGGAAAAGCTGCCAGAGCCTTATGCAATTGTTGCTGCCCCTCCAAGATCACCCTGATTCTCGATGGTCCCCGAGGTTCAGCATCTGCATGCAGCTCAGCAGAGCTTGGGGCGTTCTGCGCCCTCCAGCGAGGAGTCTCCACTGCTGTCCCTGTTAACACCATGTGCTCTTGCTCACTTGTGAAGTGTGAGGCACCAGGCGACAACACTGCTCTATCTCACACAGGACCCACCGAGGTGTGCATATCTGCCCTGGTGCTGGATGCGCATGGGTCTGCTGACGGTGCTCCCTCAGAGACTGGAGGCTCCTCTGAGGAGTCGTCTTCCTCATCCGGCTCGACAGTGGTGGGGGTGGGGGTGGGCGGCATTTAATGGACCTTTGGGAGAGTAAAGAGATGAATTAGAAATGTTATATTAAGAATGGGTAACAATACCATTATGCACATGATGACATTTCACTGGCTGCTGTTATCAGTCGCTATATGAGTGACCGCTGTATGCCATGTGCTGTATGAGATGTAATTCTGTCACCAGGTTGCTGTGAGGTCCCCCTCTCTCCGTCTCCCACCGCCAGCAGCTCTGCAACTTGAGAGATCTCCAGAACCCCCTCCTCTGCTGGAGTTAAAGTGCTGAAGGATGGAGGGCCACCTCCGGTTCTCTCCCTCTCCCGCGTGTTCTGGGCTCTCTTCAACTGCAAGGAAGGAAAGAAGAGAAGTTTGAGTGAGAGTGATGGCCTGAGTGTATGGAATGGATGGGTCATTTCTGTAGAGGGTGAGTATGAGGGAGTGGCATGACATTGCCAAATGGCCTCCTTCTGTGGTGTTACTTGGTATGATTGCATTAGGATGAGGGAGGGTGTGAGGGGTGGCTAGTCAGATGAGGATGTGAGTATGTACACGGAGAGAGAGGGATGGGTGGACGTGCAAGGTATGTTGGTGTGAGTAATGATGTGCAGGAGTAGGCTTGGGAAGGCAGAGTGATGGGGATGTGGTGACAGGTGTAGTGTCCGAGTATCAATAATACACGGACTGCAGGAGAACAATAATAACAGGTATTTACTGAACAGAGGGTAACTTAAGACTGAAGTACAGAAGCCTGCTATAGCTTTATATACAGGGGTGGTCACTGCCGGTACTGTAGTATAGAATCAGTTCTTCTCTTAAAGGTACATACACAACAACAGGCACAGCAGGATGAGGGTGAGTGTGGCATTGCACTCACCTTTCCTGACCTCATGAGATCATTGAAGCGCTTCCTGCACTGGATCCAGGTCCCCCTGACCACATCCCTGCTGCTGACCTCAGCAATACCCAGCCAGGTGTTCTTTTTATTTCTTGTGGAGGTCTCCTTTGCCTGTCTGCAGGGACGAGGACCTCCCTGCCTGCTCTGACAGCCTCCACCAGAGTATGCAGCGATGAATCAGTGAAGTGTGGTGCAGCCCTCTGCCTTTGGCTATCCATCCTTCCAAATTTAATACAGTTCTGTGGCCTTTCTTTGTCACATTCCACCCTCCTCCAGCAAACTTCAAGTAAGTTGAGTGCGAGGCTGCTTTAAATATCAGCGCTGGAAACGAGTCATCGATGACATCATCAGACCTGCTCCTTTTGATTGGGCCAGGAAAAGCGCATGAGTCTTTCAATTGGGGCCATTAAGTAAGAGTCACTCTGAGCAACGCGCTGCTCAGAACATCGCGTCCTGACCCGCTCCACCGCCTGCACACACCCAACCTGATGCAAAAGGTAAAAATTCCGGCCAAAGAATGTCCATAAGTGCATCCAGATGGACTCACGTGAGCTTGAGAAATAGTCAGAGGCAATCTGCCCAATATGGGAGGAAGGAGAGATCCTGGAGTACATATTGCAAGAGATGATCATCTCACAGCTAAAGAGGACCAGTGAGGTAGAGGAAGGGAAGTGGGTGAACATTGCTCAAGAGGAAGGAGGACTCAGAAAAACAGAGAAGGAAACTCCTGGGAATCTGAAGTTGTCTGATAGGTAGACAGTGCTGGATAGCTGTGATGTAGACAAGGATGGCAACATAGGGGAGAGAAGTCATAATTAACATTACAACACTTTGGAGCAAATGGCTACCCAAGAGGAAGAAATCACTGTACTGAGAAAAGGCAAATGGTAGATATGGAGAATTCTCTCATTAGGATGATAAATAACCTTTCTATAGCCACTACTAGGGTCCCAAATAGTCCTAATGGATTGCGTAGAGCAGATTCTGGAAAGGGTGGGCAAGCAACCTGAAGTTATGTTTCATGTTGGAACTATCATATAACGAAAAACAGGATAGAAGAGTTTCAGGAGTTTGGTGTTGGATTAAAAAGCAGGACCTCAAGGGTAATAATCTCAGGACTACTCCTGTTGGGACATGCTAGGTCAGTCTGGAAGAAGCAGATTAGATACATCAACATGTGGCTTCATGGATGGTGAGGAAGGGAGGATTTCGACTAGTACGATATTGGAATGAGGTCCAGGGCAGGGTGAAGTTCTACAGACGGGATGAGCTTCACCTCAACCAAATCAACACTGAATGAGCAGTGGGACAGAATTTATATTAGTGATGCAAGGAGCAAAAGAGCGATAAGGAAGGTTAAGAGAAAATATGAAAGAAATGGTCAATAAATGAAGTAGCTGGGGTTCTACAAGCACATAAGTAAAAGAGTAGTTGGAGAAGGGGTAGGACTACTTAGATACAGAGGCAGCAATCTAATGCTTGACAGTGAGGGAATGGTGGAGATACTTAGCTTCAGTGTTTAGGGAGGACGGTAAAGGTGAGTAAAAGGAGTAACTGAGGATGTGGAACAGCTGGTACTGGAGAAAACTATCAAAAAAGTTATTTGGACTATAAGTAGAAAAGTTGAAAGACCAAAATACTGAAGGAGATAGCGAAGGTACCAAATTTACCGAAATGGGAATTGTGCCACAAGCTCACAAGCCTTTGATGGAGCCACACACTAATAAGCTCCCCTTCTTTCTGCAGGACAAGTTGGCAATCCATACCATACCCATGAGCACCTGCGAACAGGAGGCGGTACAGCTTCCATTCAGGTCCTCACACCCATGTGGCAGCAATGCCTAGAGACTGCAGGCACCAGCCTTCCTCAGAGCGTTTGGGATGGAGAGTCAGGAGGATGTGAGCAGCAGGGTCTCAGCCTCTGTCGCTTTTATCCTATCCTCGATGTCCAGCTCTTTCAGGGAGCTGGCCAATCTGGTGATGCCTCACCACGCCACAGGTCGGAGCTTCCCTAACCAGCCCAGTACCGCAATTCATTTCTAAGGCATGCTGCTGCATTATATAGAAAACCAGAGACAGAGGCTGGAATTTTACCGGCACTGAGGGGACCTGATCGGAGGCGGGTCAGCTGTGAAATTTGAAATGATTGACAGCGGGTTGGGAGCCATGCTGGTCTCCCAGGTGTTGTTGGGTCTGTCAGCGCTGAACAGACCCGACACCAAGCGGCGGGGGAGGCAATTTAGATCATTAGCTGGATTGTTAAGAGGCAATTAAGTATTATTTTAAGCTTACCGTTAGATTTTTAGAGTTCGCCAGCGGCTTCCCCGCTGCTCGGGGATCATGTCAGGTAAGGAGGTCGGGTGTTGTGTCAGCACGGGATGGTTTACTAACTTGACAGCTACAAATGGTCTATAAAAGCTCCCATTTCATCAGTCTTCACTTTCCAAGGTTAGAAGCTGTTGCTTACTGCATTTGGAAGACAGATTGAGCTTTATGCAGCTTGCAAGTGTTTGGAGCTAACTCACTATCCAGTGTCACCTCATTGGAAAAACCTCTCTCACCATCGACAGATCGCATCTGTCATCTCAACTTCACCTGCCATCTATTCCATCAGCATCGGTATGCTTGAAAAAAATCTCACCTTGGTCCTCAGAATCACAACACGATCAGCCCCAACACCAGCAGCACCGGGCACATCAGCAGCACCAACATCAACACCAACCTTCTCCGCAATCAACTGATGCTGCACAGGACACAGGGCATCAGCACCTGACACAAATCTATCCAAGAACGCAAAGTGTTGAAAATAAAGATTTCAATGTTTGACAGCACATTAACAGAAACTTTACATGAACATTGGCTAAAACACACAACTGGCTACCCTTGTGTGTTGTTAGTTGGTATGATTGGACTAGGATGAGGGTGAGTGTGAGGGGTGGCTAGTGAGATGGGGAAGTGATAATGTAGATAGAGAGGGATGGGTGGAGGTCCAAGGTAAGTTGGTGTGAGTAAGGATGTGCAGGAGTAGGGCAGGGAAGGCAGAGTGATGGGGATGTGATGAGTGGCACAGCAGGATGAGGCTGAGTGTGGCTTTGCAGTAATGTTTCGTGATCTACTGAGATCATTGAAAGGTCGGCGCCACTGCAGCCTGGTCCTCCTGACGACATCCCTGCTTGTGTCCTCCTGTGCAATGTGCATCCAGACTGTGTTGGTCTCCTGGGGAGGTCTCTTCCGCCCATTGAAAGGGAAGAGAATCTCCCTGCATGTTGTGACTCCCTCCATAAGCATATGGAGTATGGGGAGAGAGCAGGAATATGGTATTGAGATAGAGGATCAGCCATGATCATATTGAATGGCAGAGCAGGCTCGAAGGACCGAATGGCTGACTCCTGCTCCTATTTTTCTATATTTCTATGTTTCCATCCAATGTTTGGCTCGGATTCCAGTGGAATTTTAATATTACAAAGCCAAATTCAAAACACAATTCAAATCAGCAAAACATGAAAATACTAACTGAAATTCACAAACTAGTTTTGGAGAGCGAGATTAAATGGGGCTGAATTTGCAGTCGGTATGACATCATACTCTCACAGTATGCCGTCATACCGCCTTTGAAATTTACCGCAAGTTTGGGATTTCCAAGCGCATGTTCGGACTAGACAGATCATCCGCTGCGACTGTCAAATCCTCATTGCTGGCAAGAAGTTGGGCTGATTGCCCACCAACTGTGCAGCAATTGCAAACAGGCGCAGGAGCCCAATTCCGTTTATCATTTACAGACCTCCTGGGGTTACATGATTGCATCCTTGAGCAATCTGACAGGGAAAGTTTTAATTTGCATTTAATCCCACCAGAAAAGATGTTCAAAGGCTTTGTCTGAGGAAAATACAGAGTTGAAATAGTTCGATGTAAAAGAATTTACTACATACAGTATAACCATAGACGTCTACAGCACAGAAGGTGACTGTTTACCCCATTGTATCTGTACCGGCTCTTTGCTGGAGCAAACCAAAACAAATGCCAATGCCCTGTTTTCTCACCAACTATCCATCCATTAACTGCCCCTTTTATGATATATTTTGTTTGTTTATGTTTTCCTTTCCACCCCCATTTTTCCTGATTCTACTAAATGCTTGTTCACCTTTTATTTTTCAGTTCTGATGAAGTACATTATCTTAAACGTTAACCTGTCTTTCTCTCTACAGACTGGCCTGTTGTGTTTCCAGTATTTCCTGTTTTAAGTGCAGATAGAGATGATCAAATCTTCTGTATAATAAGCTATCTCTTGAACTGTTGGCACCAAGGAGAAGTCATTGCAGAAATGTAATCTTTTAAGTGAGAATAACATAAAGATTGCTAAATATTCTGGAGTGTTCATGATTTACTTTCGGTACACAGTGAGAAACTTTGAAGAACTTTCCTTCAGGGATTAAATGGGTTTATTAGAGTTCGCTGTAGATCAACCTATGGAAGGATTGGCTTTTTCCTCATGTTCTTAGGTAAATAGCGGACTATTCAACCCATTAACAAATGGACTCGGGCAAAGGAAATGTAACACCAATGAACTTGCTTCCCTGACTGAATCAACCCCCTCAGTGTCTGCACAAAGATTTCAGCAGGGTTAATAATTCATGGAATAGGAAGCTAAACCGGAATTTCAGAGGAACACAGAGTTAACTGCCACTGCTCACGTTGATGACACTCCTAAGGGTCTGTACTTGTAGGGGAGTAATGCAAGGATGAGTTAAGAGCTCAGTGTAGGGGTCCCAACTGTTCCTAATCTACAATAACGATTTGGAATTAGGGTTCCAATACAAATTATTTGGATTAACAGATGATACTAAACGTGGGTGGGGGGAAGCAGCCTGAGACCTACATGAGGAGTTAAATAAAATCTGCAGATGGCAAATGCAATTCAATAGAGAAGTATAAAGTACTACATGACATGAATCTTGTCGTTCATGTAGAAATGACTTATGAAATGATACTGGGCGGCCTGCTGGTGGCGCTGTCCAGGGAGAGTATAAATACTCGGGCATGGGCCCAGCTTGCTCAGGACATTCTTTAACAGGAACTAGTGAAGGACACAACTAGATCTCCATGTTGAAAAACAGTTGATTAAAGCTGTGGTGATTATTCCTTGATTAGTAAAAGTATTGTGATTTGTTGTTTGTTAACTGCCTTGGGATATGTGTTGTAATCTCATTGGTAGTTGATGATCACATGATGTGTTGTGGCTACCTTAAATTCAGTCCTTTTCTAGCTTTAGTTGGGACTGGATGTAGAAAGATATGCTGCCGATTTTAAAGTTAATAAAGCCTAACTTTGGAAGGCAAATCTATTCTTTATTTCAATTTATTAACTTTATGTTAGAATGGAGCGATATCTTCAACCAGAACGATTCAAGGCTGACCCCAATTCTGCTGGAGTGGATGATAAATGGAAACATTGGTATTGTACATTTAAAAACTTTTTGGGCGTGTTGGATCAAGAGGCTCTAAATAAGCTGAATATGCTGATCAACTACATTGACCCGGATGTATATAAATATATTTTGCACTGTAAAACTTATGAAGAGGCTATTTCTACATTGGAAAAGATTTTTGTTAAACCAAAGAATGAGGTATTTGCACGTCATCTTCTATCTGCCCATAGGCAGCAGGTGGGAGAATCTTTGGATACTTATTTACAAGCACTTCGGTGCCTTAGTGTTGACTGTAATTATAAGGCTGTGACGGCTGAAGAATATAAGGACGAATCGGTACGGGATGCTTTTATTAATGGATTACTGTCTAGATCAATTCGTCAGCAGTTGTTAGAAAATAAGACTCTGGATCTTAAAAGTGCTTTTGAGCAAGCTTCTACATTGGATATGGCTCAGAGAAGTTCGGATTCTTATGCTCTTTTTAATCGGCCTGCGACTATGGTTTCGGCGGTTTCGGATGAAAAGGAATTATGTGGACTTAATGGGAGTGGTTTACTAGATTTTGAAACAGTTTCTACTTCGGCGGCCGTTGCCTCTAGGATTCAGAAGTGTTATTTTTGTGGGAATATCCGGCACCCTCGTCTGAAGTGTCCTGCTCGGGAGGCTGTGTGTAGTAAATGCGGCAAGAGAGGTCATTATGCACATGTGTGCAAATCATCAGGTTCAATTACCTTCCCTTCTCCTGGTGTGGGAGGGTCTTCCTCCACTACCTCTTCTGTGACTATTCAGCCTTTAGATAGGGTGTTTATTGCATCAATTTCTGCTGCATTTGCTCATGGCCTAAACAAAGCTATAGTTACGGCTCAAGTTAATGGGTTGGAAGTGAAGGCCCTTATAGATACGGGCAGTACTGAGAGTTTTATAAGTCTTCAGTTTGCGAAGGAGAAGCATTTGAAAATTTCGCCTGTTACGTATCAGGTGTGTATGGCTCAGACGACCCTTACTTCACAAATAGCTGGTTGTTGCTTTGTGAAAATGGTTCTTCTAGGTAATACGTATACTGATATACGCCTATCTGTTTTGCCTAATCTCTGTGCGGATATTTTGATTGGACATGATGTGCTTCAGTTACACGAGTCTCTTAGTCTTTCATTTGGAGGGACTAAGCCACCTTTATCTATTTGTGGATTAACCTCTTTATCTATTCCTCCATTATCACTTTTTTCCAATTTGATGTCGGATTGTAAGCCAATTGTTACCAAGTCAAGAAGATATAGTAGTCAGGATAGAGAATTTATTAATTCTGAAGTTCAACGTCTCTTATTGGAAGGAATTATTGAACCTAGTTGTTCGCCTTGGCGAGCACAGGTAGTTGTCACGACTAACGAGAGACACAAGAAACGAATGGTGATAGACTATTCCCAAACTATTAATAGGTATACTCAATTAGATGCGTACCCTTTGCCTAAGATTGATGAGCTTATCAATAAAGTATCCCAGTATAAAGTTTTTAGCACTATTGACTTAAAGAGTGCTTATCATCAGATTCCTATTGTTAAGAAGGATCAACCATATACGGCCTTTGAGGCTGGTGGAAAGCTGTATCAGTTTTGCCGAATACCATTTGGTGTTACTAATGGTGTTGCTTGTTTTCAACGGGCAATGGATGCTTTTATAAGTGATAACTCCCTCTCTGACACCTTTTCATACTTAGATGACATCACAGTGTGTGGCAAATCAAGGGTGGAGCATGATTCTAATTTAAAAAGATTCCTTCAAGCTGCGGAAAAAGTTGGTTTAACTTTTAACAAAGAGAAATGTGTCTTTTCGACTACTGAGGTACATCTATTGGGGTATATTATTTCGGGAAATAAGATTAAACCAGATCCAGAACGTCTGCGACCATTGATCGATTTACCTTGTCCTACTAATTCTAAGGCTTTGCAACGAGTTGTTGGACTGTTTTCTTATTATTCTAATTGGATTGCAAATTTTTCACGGAAGATCCGGCCTCTTATTCGGGTTATGACATATCCTCTATCATGGGAGGCCAGGACATGTTTTGAGAATTTTAAAAAGGATATTTTAGGAGCAGTTGTGCATTCCATTGATGAGCAGGTTCCCTTTGTGATTGAGACGGATGCTTCGGATTTTGCAATTGGGGCTACTTTGAACCAAAATGGAAGACCTGTGGCCTTTTTCTCACGTACTTTGAATAATAGTGAAAAAAGACATTCCTCAATAGAAAAAGAGGCATACGCAATAGTAGAAGCATTGCGTAAATGGAGACATTATTTATCGGGGCGACATTTCACGTTGGTAACTGACCAAAAATCTGTGTCCTTTATGTTTGATGTTAAACATTTTGGAAAGATTAAAAATGATAAAATAATGAGATGGAGGATTGAGTTGGCATGTTACCATTTTGACATAGTTTATCGTCCGGGGAAGGATAATGTTGCTGCTGATGCACTGTCGAGGGCTTATTGTTCGGTGATTCACGGAGATACGCTTATTAATCTTCACAATGCCTTATGTCATCCTGGGGTTACGAGGATGATACACTTTGTACGCAGTAAGAACTTGCCTTTTTCAGTTGAAGACGTCAAGCGGATGACTTCATCATGTTCTATCTGTGCTCGGTGTAAACCGAATTTCTTTAAGCCTCAACGAGCTCATCTTATAAAGGCTACTTCTCCTTTTGAACGTTTGAGTGTTGATTTTAAGGGACCTCTTCCTTCAACTACTCAAAACCGATATATATTTACTGTTGTGGACGAGTTTTCAAGGTTCCCTTTTGCTTTTCCTTGTGCAGATGTATCAGCTGCTACAGTTATTAAATGTTTGACTCAACTTTTTGTCATCTTTGGGATGCCTGCGTATATCCATTCGGATCAGGGAAGTTCTTTTATGTCTTCCCAGTTGAAGGAATACCTTCAGAGTCGGGGAATTTCTACTAGTCGAACTATCCCGTATAATCCCCAGGGTAATGGACAGTGCGAACGATACAATGGGGTGATCTGGAAGGCAGTTATGTTGGCGTTGACATCCCGGAACCTTAAGAATACACAGTGGGAAATGGTACTGCCTGATGCCCTGCATTCCATTAGATCATTGCTTTCAACGGCTACTAATGTGACCCCCCATGAAAGGCTCTTTAACTATCCGCGGAGATCTACTACGGGATATTCGGTACCTTCATGGCTTACTATGCAGGGACCTGTGTTGCTTCGACGCCATGTTAGATTGTCAAAATATGACCCCTTGGTGGAGGAGGTGGAGCTGTTGGAGGCAAATTCCCAATATGCTCATATTCGATTCCAAGATGGGAAAGAAAGTACTGTTTCAATTAAAGACTTGTCTCCTTGTGGGGGCCAGCCCTCTTCTGAGGATAATAATAATGGTCATGATTCGGATAATGTGGATGCTGTTACAGATACTACGAATATTTCCAATCCGATTGCAGATAATCATACTTCTATTAGTCAGCCTTTGATAGATGTTTATGACCATCCCAGTGCATCTTCTGATGGGATTTCTAATCCGGAAACCGTTGAGAATCGGGATATGGATAGCCTTCCTGTTGAAGATACTTCTGTGCCTTCTGGCGTGGGAGGGCAAGGAATTTCACCAAGGTTAAGAAGGTCGACACGAACAAGATATCCGGTCGACCGATTGAAAATGGACTTTTAAATTGATAGTAATGTTTTAAAAATTGTTGAAATATTATAGTATATTGTTTTAGTTGAGAGATACTTAATACTTATGCGTAATGTTATTATTTGTTGTTGTTCATTTAGTATTGTGCTATGTAAATAGTTTTATTGTCGTGCATAGTTTAATTGTAAATTGTAAAAGTTATTAGGTTAGAGTATATTTTAAAGGAGGGGTGAATGTGGTGATTATTCCTTGATTAGTAAAAGTATTGTGATTCGTTGTTTGTTAACTGCCTTGGGATATGTGTTGTAATCTCATTGGTAGTTGATGATCACATGATGTGTTGTGGCTACCTTAAATTCAGTCCTTTTCTAGCTTTAGTTGGGACTGGATGTAGAAAGATATGCTGCCGATTTTAAAGTTAATAAAGCCTAACTTTGGAAGGCAAATCTATTCTTTATTTCAAAAGCCTTGTTTAACGTTTAGACCAAGTGCCTAGTAGTTTTCTTAGGTCACTACACATTGGAGGAATGTCACAGCCAGCTCTACTAAGGAGGTGTAGAAACAGCTCATGGTAAAATAGAACATGTCCAATTACTGTAGACCAGCAATAAACAAAGTATACAGAAGGCTTAATTATACTGTTAGGTTCAACTGAATTTTAATCAGAAGATATCAGCAACCAATCTACACTCTCAGCATAGAACACTCAAAATAGTCTGGGTGGAACAGTGGAAGCTAAAACCCTAGACTTACTCAATGGACAGTTAGAAATTGTGACGGGGGATGTGTGTTTTTCTTTATTCAAGATGGATGAACTGAGGCCTCACTCATCTTGCCATCGCTGATTCTGAAGCTGAAAATATTTAAATGGCAAAGGAACAATCCAATTATCGCTTTGAAACTATTCCAAAACGTTTTTGGGGAATCGTACTTTGTGCTCGTATGTTATTGTCACTTTGGTGGTAAACAAACAGCATGTACTTACCACTGAGCCACAACTTTCCACATTCAGACAGGGCCATTGAGCACCATCTGAAAATTAAATCAACAAGTCAAAACACAGTTTCAATCATTTTTTAAGTTTAATTTTTTACAGTTTCATCCTTTCTGAAGATGCTGATGTGTTGGAGGATGGTTGCATGGGTGTCCGACAGCACTTCACCCACGTGTAGCCATTCTTTAGATGCGAGGTTTAGACTTAAAATTACTGTTGGTGGTACTAGCTGATGAACACTCAATGAATGTACCTATATGACATTTCCTTATACATCATTTTAAGAGGTTTTAACTCATTTATTGCAACCAAGTCTGATCCCGTTCTCAGCTGGTGCCATGCATGCATTTATCACAGAGGAGTCACTGAGTATCAATCAGGAGCTGCAACCTTGGCTATTCTTTTCCCCTTCCCAAGCTCAGGCGTGCTGGGGCCAAGTACTGCTTGAATCTTGTTAATTCTATAGTTGCATCCATTAGTGCTGAGTTCACAGTCCAAGTTTAATAGCCTGTGAGGTTATTACTTGGAATGGGAAACAGCAACCGTGTACACATTGAAGGGATGGGAATGATTTGGGCAGGGTTTCTGAACAGTCATCAAAAGAGTCCAATCAATATGAAGCTATTATCAACAAATACGTGGATGTCTGATGAGAAAACACAGACATTGCTCAGTGAAGGCCAAGTAGTTGGTTTTTAATTTTCTAAATTCTCATCTTTTTTTCTCTCTTCTGCATTAATCCATTAGTGATTGTCCTTAGGAGACATTTCTAATGCTTACATAACACAAAAAGGGTATGAGCGTCCAACAGCAGTATTTAAATCGACATCAATTATGGATGAACGCTACACAATAAATACAACTCAAAAAACAAAACAAAACCAGCAACTGAAAAACAGCCCTGAATACAGATATATCTCCAGGGCCATTGCTTTATGGTGACTGAAATTAATTTTTTATCACATTTGATTCAAAAATGTTTACCTGTGTTTTGCGGATCACACTCTGTTATTCAATCTGCTTTTCTGTGAAACTCAATGGCCTTGTCTGTGGGGTATGAAAATAAATAGTTATACTGAGAGCGCAGTGGGACGTGTCATAACTTAAGCTGCAGGTGTACTCAATAAATATAAACAGATCGATCTGTCTGTCTGTCTGTCTGTCCTCTGGTGTGCGTCTGTCCGGCTATGCGCTCGAAAGTTATAGAGCGTACCTACGCGTGCGTTACGTCAAAAGAAAGCTTACCTTTCCAAAACGGTCGTAAGCGTATTTACGTTTCGGCCGGACAAAAATCGCGCCCGCGGTATCCAAAAAAGGTTCAAAATTCCGCTCATTAGCATCTCATTATCCGCTCATTAGCAATAGAGTGACGTCGAGGTCGACCAATCGTACGCCGGGTTCCTGGCGCGTGCGGGCAGGCCCTCCTACAGTCGAGTGACGGGACGATTGACCAATCCTACGCTTCGGTGACCTGACGGTTGACCAATCGGTACCTGTGTGGGCGGGCCTTATCGTTCTGAACCGAGGTGAGTCGCCGCCATCTTGATTCCAAACTTTTCATTTCTTTTTCCCGCTTTCTGCGTGTTTCTTTTCAAATCTACATTTCCAGCAAAAAAAAAGTTGCTTTTAAAACACAAATTGCTTTTAAAAAAAGTTAATTAATTTGTAAATCTTTTGTCTAACCTCTATAATTCTCCTACCTTTCACCGTTTTTCCAGGCCCGGGGCCTAGGCTTTTCCAACTGCCAGCAGTGCAACTCTAGACCCAGGCTCCCGGCCTAGACAGAGACAAACACTGGCAGAGGGCAGAGGGTGTGCTGCCTCAGCTCCATTCCCGGGGTCAGTAGGCGGGGAGGCTTCATAAGCAACTGGGGTAGGTCGCAAGCCCCGAATAATAATCTGAAGATCCTGTGTTTGCAGCTGAGGAAATTTCTTCTGCTGACAGCCCCAGGTTAACGGCAGCCATCTTTGTCAAGGAGGGCAAAAAGTTTCAGTGCGACGCCATTTTGATTCCGTGTGTAACAGAGTGCATGCGCGGCCATCTTAGTACAGGAACATAGAGTGGGTGGGGCTTCTGTGCTCCAAATCTGTGTCTGTGACAGACAATCGACTGTGTGGGCGGGGCCTAATCTTTCCAACTGAAAAGCAAGCGGCGACCATTGTTTGTGTGATAAAACACAGAGGTGAGCACCCCTTTTTTAATAAAAAGACTGATGAGGTTGTAAAGTGTATGTTATAGAAAGATTTACCAAAAATGTTTTATAAGTACAGGAAACTTTGTGCTATCCGGAGGTGAGCTATCCGGCAATCTGGAGCCACCGGCAAAAATCAGCAGCTGTTTTTCATTCTTTTTTGTTTTTTTTTGCTTTGTTTGAACAGCCAAGCTGTGCAAGGTCTGTAGCTATAGCAACAGCTTTAGCTACAGAGCTTTAGGGCCACACCTGAGTGTTTAGAAGCTGTTGCTAAGCAACAGTGTTTGTTGTTAAATACAGAGATAAGAACCTCCCTGTCTCTCAACATTAACTCTGGAGAGTACTTGAGGCAAGGCAGCAGTTCGGTCCCGTGCGTGCCGGATAGCACAAAGTTTCCTGTACTTTAAGTTTATCTCCCCCCTCCCTTTCCACCCCCAACCCCCACACCCCGTTCCCCCTTCCCCCCCCACACCCCTCCAACCCCACACCCCCTTCACCCCCCCTCCCCCCCACCCCCCTCCCTCCCCCACACCCCCCACCCCCTCCCCCCCCCACACCCACTTCCCCCACACCCCCTTACGCCCCCACCCCCTTCTCCACACCCACTTCCCCCCCCCACACCCACTTCCCCCACCCCCCTTCCCCCCTCCCGTTCCCCCCTTCCCCCCCTCCCCACCCCCTTCCCCTCCCTCCCCCACACCCCTTCCCCTCCCCCCCCACACCCCCCTTCCCCTTCCCCCACCCCTCCCCTCCCTCTTCCCCCTCCCCCTTCCCCACTTCCCCCTCCCTCCCCTCCCCTTCTCTCCCCTTCCCCCTCCTCCCCTCTCCTCCCCCCTCCCCCCTTCCCTCCCCCTCTTCTTCCCTCCTCCCTCCCCTTCCCCGCTTCCCCTCCTCCCTCCCCTTCCCCGCTTCCCCTCCTCCCTCCCTCTCCCTTCCCCCTCCTCCCACCCTCCCGCTTCTCCCTCCTCCCTCCCCTCCCCCCCCACCCTCCCCCTCCTGCCTCCCCCTCCATCCCCTTTCCCCCCTGCCCCCTCCTCCCTCCCCTTTCCCCCTTCCCCTTCCCCCACTCCCCCACTCCTCCCCTTCCCCTTGCCCCACTCCCCCTTCCCCTTCCCCCACTCCCCCTCCCCCCTCCCTCCCCCCACTCCCTCCCCCCCTCCCTCCCCCCCACTCCCTCCCCCCTTCCCTCCCCCCCACTCCCTCCACTTCCCCCACTCCTCCCCCCTTCCCCCACTCCTCCCCCCTTCCCCCACTCCCTCTCCCCCCTCCCCCCTCCACTCACCCCGTCGCTCTCTCTCTTCCCCCCCAGTCGCTCGCTCTCTCTCTTCACCCCCAGTCGCTCTCTCTCTCTCTTCACCCCCAGTCGCTCTCTCTCTCTCTTCACCCCCAGTCGCTCTCTCTCTCTTCACCCCCAGTCGCTCTCTCTCTCTTCACCCCCAGTCGCGCTCTCTCTCTCTTCCCCCCCCCGTCGCTCTCTCTCTCTCTCTTCCCCCCCCAGTCGCTCTCTCTCTCTTTCCCCCCAGTCGTTCTCTCTCTCTCTCTCTCTCTCTCTCTCTCTCTCTCTCTCTCTCTTCCCCCCCAGTCGCTCTCTGTCTCTCTTCCCCCCCCTTCCCCTTCCCCCACTCCCCCCTCCCCCTCCTCCCCCCACTCCTCCCCCACTCCTCCCCCCTTCCCCTTCCCCCACTCCTCCCCCCTTCCCTTTCCCCCACTCCCCCCCTTCCCCCACTCCCCCTCCCTCCCCCCCACTCCCTCCCCACTCCTCCCCTTCCCCCACTCCTCCCCCCTTCCCCTTCCCCCACTCCCCCTGCCCCCTCCACTCAGCCCCCCTCCCCCCCAGTCGCTCTCTCTCTTCCCCCCAGTCGCTCTCTCTCTTCCCCCCCAGTCGCTCTCTCTCTCTCTTCCCCCGTCGCTCTCTCTCTCTTCCCCCAAGTCGCTCTCTCTCTCTTCCCCCCCCAGTCGCGCTCTCTCTCTCTCTTCCCCCCCCAGTCGCTCTCTCTCTTCCCCCCCCAGTCGCTCTCTCTCTTCCCCCCCAGTCGCTCTCTCTCTTCCCCCCCCAGTCGCTCTCTCTCTTCCCCCCCCAGTCGCTCTCTCTCTCTTCCCCCCAGTCGCTCTCTCTCTCTTCCCCCCCAGTCGCTCTCTCTCTTCCCCCCCCCAGTCGCTCTCTCTCTTCCCCCCCAGTCGCTCTCTCACTTCCCCCGCAGTCGCTCTCTCTCTTCCCCCCCCCAGTCGCTCTCTCTCTTCCCCCCCAGTCGCTCGCTCTCTTCCCCCCCAGTCGCTCGCTCTCTTCCCCCCCAGTCGCTCGCTCTCTTCCCCCCAAGTCGCTCGCTCTCTTCCCCCCCAGTCGCTCTCTCTCTTCCCCCCCAGTCGCTCTCTCTCTTCCCCCCCCAGTCGCTCTCTCTCTTCCCCCCCAGTCGCTCTCTCTCTTCCCCCCCAGTCGCTCTCTCTCTTCCCCCCCAGTCGCTCTCTCTCTTCCCCCCCAGTCGCTCTCTCTTCCCCCCCAGTCGCTCTCTCTCTTCCCCCCCCCAGTCGCTCTCTCTCTTCCCCCCCAGTCGCTCTCTCTCTTCCCCCCCAGTCGCTCTCTCTCTTCCCCCCCAGTCGCTCTCTCTCTTCCCCCCCAGTCGCTCTCTCTCTTCCCCCCCCCAGTCGCTCTCTCTCTTCCCCCCCAGTCGCTCTCTCTCTTCCCCCCCCAGTCGCTCTCTCTCTTCCCCCCCCAGTCGCTCTCTCTCTTCACCCCCCAGTCGCTCTGTCTCTTCCCCCCCCAGTCGCTCTCTCTCTTCCCCCCCCAGTCGCTCTCTCTCGTCCCCCCCAGTCGCTCTCTCTCTTCCCCCCAGTCGCTCTCTCTCTTCCCCCCCAGTCGCTCTCACTCTTCCCCCCCCCCCAGTCGCTCTCTCTCTTCCCCCCCCAGTCGCTCTCTCTCTTCCCCCCCCAGTCGCTCTCTCTCTTCCCCCCCAGTCGCTCTCTCTCTTCCCCCCCCCGTTGCTCTCTCTCTTCCCCCCCCAGTCGCTCTCTCTCTTCCCCCCCAGTCGCTCTCTCTCTTCCCCCCCCCAGTCGCTCTCTCTCTTCCCCCCCAGTCGCTCTCTCTCTTCCCCCCCCAGTCGTTCTCTCTCTTCCCCCCCCCAGTCGCTCTCTCTCTTTCCCCCCCCCCCCCAGTCGCTCTCTCTCTCTCTCTTCCAACAACAACATGCCCTCGAAAAAGCCTCGGCACCGCCGGGCACTCCAGCTAGTACTCAATAAAAGAAAGACTTGCATTTCTATAGCGCCTTTCATGACCTTGGGATGTCTCAAAGTGCTTTATAGCCAATGAAGTATTTTTGAAGTATAGCAACTGTTGCAATGTAGGAAACACAGCAGCCATTTTGTGCACAGCAAGCTCCCACGATTGCAATGTGATAATGACCAGATGATCTGTTTCAGTGATGCTGACTGAGTGATAAATATTGGCCAGGACACCAGGGAGAACTGCCCTGCTCATCTTCGATATATTACCTTGGGATCTTTTAAAAACATAGAAACATAGAAGATAGGAGCAGGAGTAGGCCATTCGGCCCCTCGAGCCTGCTCCGCCATTCAATGCGATCATGGCTGATCATCCAAATTCAGTACCCTGTCCCTGCTTTCTCCCCATACCCCTTGATCCCTTTAGCCTTAAGAAATATATCCAACTTCTTCTTGAATAAATTTAATGAACTGGCCTCCACCGCCTTCTGTGGTAGAGAGTTCCACAGGTTCACCACTCTCTCTGCGAAGAAATTCCTCCTCATTTCTGTCCTAAATGGCCTACCCTTTATCCTTAGACTGTGACCCCTGGTTCTGGACTCCCCGACCATCGGGAACATCCTTCCTGCATCTAGCCTGTCCAGTCCTGTCAGAATTTTATAAGTTTCAATGAGATCACCTCTCATTCTTCTAAACTCCAGCGAGTACAAGTCCAATCGACCCAATCTCTCCTCATACGTTATTCCTGCCATCCCAGGTATCAGCCTGGTGAACCTTCGCTGAACTCCTTCCATGGCAAGAACATCCTTCCTCAGATAAGGCGCCCAAAACTGCACACAATACTCAAGATGTGGTCTCACCAAGGCCCTGTACAACTGCAGCAAGACATCCTTGTTCCTTTACTCAAACTCTCTCGCTACGAAGGCCAACATACCATTTTAGCTTCACCTGAGGGGGTGGGCAGAGCCTCGGTTTAACGTCTCATCCGTAAGACGGCACCTCCGGCAGTGTAGCACTCCCTCGGTACTGCACTGGAGTGTCAGCCTAGATTACATGCTCAAGTCTCTGGAGTGGGGTTTGAACCCATGACCTTCTGACTCAGATACAAGCGTGCTACCAGCTGAGCCACGGCTGACACCCGCACTTTTATTCCATCACTTGTATTGCAGGAATAAACTAAAGTATGCAAAAAATAGTTTATAAAGGGCAGACACAACAGGCAAACATGTAAAATGGATACATAAGTAGCACTGCACAACTGAATAAAATTAATTCGCTTTCAATACATCTTGCAATCTGAAATTCTTTTATGGTGTAAAAATAAAGCAAAAGCCAAATGAACAAAGGAGCAAGATTCCTCTGTCTACTAGGTGTAGTAAAATCATAAATGTGATCTTTAGAAATGCATTTACAATTTTGCTACACCTAGAACACGGAGGAAATCCTCCCCTAAAATGGCGGATTCCTGTGGGTGCCCGGAAGGTTGTTGTGGCATAAAAGATGACTTTCACTGCCACTGGTAGTGTATAGCAGACAGTTAACCATCTCATAATCATAATCATAATCAACTTTATTGTCATTGTTAGTGCACAAGTGCAGTACAACGAAATGTAGGCTTGCGGCTCCCGAGAGTGTACATTTAGATTAAGAAATTTATACATTCAACATTCATTTGGCTTGTAATACATTAACATAAACATAACCATAATAAAGTGCATTGGCAGATGTGCAGGCTTTAGAGTTTATTTGTGGAGTTCAGTAGGATGACAGCCCTGGGAAAGAAGCTGTTCCTAAATCTGGTCGTACGGGTGCGAATGCATCTGTAGTGTTCATGGACCAGATGGCACACTTCACTCGTGGCCTTCCTTGAGCATCTTCATATAATGCTTCTCCCTCATGCACTGGTAGCTGCCTCTGTTATGTAGACCTATTACTTAGGGTTGTACCCATTGTGAGTCATATGACTCCTGTAATCTCTGGTCGACTGTAATATACAGTACTGACCAATGGCCAGTACACCCATGCTCTTGGACAAAAAACTCCTCTACATTATTCCCTTCTTTAAGAACATAAGAAGTAGGAGCAGGAGTAGGCCATACGGCCCCTCGAGCCTGCTCCGCCATTCAATAAGATCATGGCTGATCATTGACCTCAATTCCACTTTCCCGCCCAATCTCCATATCCCTCGATTCCCCTAGAGTCCAAAAATCTATCGATCTCAGCCTTGAATATACTCAAAGACTCAGCATTCACAGCCCTCTGGGGCAGAGAATTACAAAGATTCACAACCCTCTGAGTGAAGAAATTCCTCCTCATCGCAGTCTTAAATGGCCGACCCCTTATCCTGAGACTATGCCCCCTAGTTCTAGACACTCCAGCCAGGGGAAACAACCTCTCAGCATCTACCCTGTCAATCCCCTTCAGAATCTTATATGTTTCAATGAGATCACCTCTCATTCTTCTAAATTCTAGAGAGAATAGGCCCAATCTACACAATCTCTCCTCATAGGACAGCCCTCTCATCCCAGGAATCAATCTGGTGAACCTTCGTTGCACCGCCTCCAAGGCAAGTAAATCCTTCCTTAGATAAGGAGACCAGAACTGTGCCCAGTACTCCAGGTGTGGTCTCACCAAGGCCCTGTACAATTATAGCAAGACTTCCTTATTCTTATACTCCAACCACATTGCAATAAAGGCCAACATGCCATTTGCCTTCTGACGTAATAAAACTCACTACGCACTTGGTTTGAGTATAAAGCAAGGCTTTAATCAACTTGTTTCAGAACATGGAGGTCTAGTTGTCCTCCACTAGTTCCTGTCTTACAGAATGTCCCTGGGCAAGCTGGGCCCACGCCCGAGTATTTATACTCCTTGGACGGCGCCACCAGCTGGCCGTCCAGTGTTATTTCATGAGTAGGTTCTTTATAATGATGAGATTTATAACATTCTTCCTGCCTAAAAGGTTTGGAAGTCCGACGACTTCCTCCTAACGGAATAGGCAGACCACGAATAACCACAGTCTTTTAGATCTTTGTTTATGGCTGGATGGCATGTCTCCCCGGACCGGGTCTTGGTCCCTGGGCCGCTTGATCCGTACCGGTGGATCGACAGGGCCCGTGTTGCCCTGATCGACCCGAGGGAGGCTGGGGAGATCGTGACTCCGGGTGCGGGTCCCCACAGGCGCAGAGCTGGCTTCATCCTCTTGGATAGCCAGGGATTGACTGGCGTCCTGGTCTCGGGTGGCCATCCCACGGGGAGCGCTCGGCTCCCTGAGTGGATCCGGTGGAGCAGCCGGCAGATCTCTCGATGTCCCAGGTAGGGCGTCATCTTCAAGGGAGCGCCAAGTGTCAGTATCATCACCGTGGGTCCCTCTATCAGTTGGATACGTGGGACCGGCTGGACAGGGAGCCAGGTCCCAGAGCGAAACAGTGGACTCCTGGCCATCAGGGTACCGCACATGCACATACGTGGGGTTAACGTCCGTGAGTTCTACCTTGTCGACGAGGGGATCGTTTTTAGAAGACCGGACGAATCTTCGGAGCAGCACGGGGCCGGGAGCTGCCAACCATGACGGTAGGGATGTCCCATGAGTGGAGCGACGCTGGAACCTGAAGAATTGCTCATGAGGCATGACATTGGTGGACGTAGAAAGAAGAGACCTGATGGAATGCAACGCGTCAGGGAGCATAGTTTCCCACTGCTGGTCTGGTAGTTTGCATGACCTTAGTACAAGACGAACAGTGTTCCAAATGATAGCGTTGTATCTCTCAACCTGTCCGTTACCGATGGGATGGTACGGTGTCGTTTTACTTGTGGCGATTCCCCATTGGGAAAGATAACTTTTGAGTTCGCTTGACATGAAGGAGGAACCCCGATCAGAGTGGATGAAATTGGCCGTACCGCAAAGGGAAAAGACTTGATCAAGGCATTTGATCACTGTGGAAGTAAGCATATTGGGACAGGGGAAAGCAAAGGGAAAGCATGAGTATTCGTCCACCATAGTCAGTAAGTAGGTGTTTCGTGTTGAGGAGGGCAATGGTCCTTTAAAGTCAATGCTGAGTCGCTGCATAGGCTGCATAGCGTGTATGAGCGAGCCATCCGATGGACGGAAGAATTGCGGTTTTAATTCCGCACAAATTCTACAGGAGGAGCATGTTCTTTTCACATCTTCCGTAGAAAATGGGAGATTTTCAGATCGCACAAAGTGCAACATACGGGTAACGCCAGGATGGCATAAGTCAGTATGAAGATCCGCAAGAGTCGAAGTTGACATAGAAGAGCAGAATGCCCGCGTGAGGGTATCTGGGGCCACATTCTCTTTGCCGGGTCAATAATGTATGGTGTTTCCAAAGGCAGCCAATTCCATCCTCCAGAGTTGTATTTTGTTGTTCTTGATCTTAGTGCGTTTCCGGTTATCTAGCATAAAGGCCACGGAGCGCTGATCGGTTATAAGTGTGAAATGGCGACGAGTGAGAAAATGACTCCATTTACGTACCACTTCGACGATGGCCGTAGCCTCCTTCTCGACAGGAGGATAATGGAGCTCGCTACCCTGCAAAGTTCTGGACAGAAATGCAACGGGTCGACCACCTTGATTCAAGGTAGCAGAGATCGCCACATCCGATGCATCGCACTCGACTACAAAAGGAAGATTTTCATCAATGGAACGAAGCGTGGCTTTTTCCAGTTGTCGCTTGAGGAGGTTGAAAGCTGAAATAGCCGTTGCCTCCAATGGAAATGACTTTGCGTGAAGCAGGGGCTGGACCTTGTCGGAGAAGTGGGGTATCAATTTCGCATAATAGGCGAACATGCCGAGTGCCCGATGAAGAGAGCCGAGATTCGTAGGGGGAGGGAGCTCCTGAAGCGGGCGAAGTCGCTCCGGATCCGGTTTGATGACACTGTTGCCCACTCAGTAGCCAAGGATGTTGACTGATGGTACTGATTTCACAGATTTTGACTCATTTAAGGTTAAGTTGCGACGACGGAGAACGTCAAAACATTTCTGGAGATTGGCATCATGCTCCTTCTGGTCATGACCAGCAATGGTGATATTATCCAGATATGGAAAAATGTCCGTTAAGTTCTCCTGTTTGACTAGGCTATCCATTGCCCGTTGAAAGACGACCACCCCATTGGTGACCCCAAATGGAAGGTGACGAAACTGGTAAAGCCGACCATTGGCCTCAAAGGCCGTATACTTCTTGTCAGAGTCCTTTAACGGTACTTGATGATATGTGCTCTTTAAATCAAAAGTTGAAAATACCTTGTAGTTGGCAAGGTTATTGACCATGTCATCAATGCGTGGTAGTGGGTGGGCATCCAGGTCGGTATACTGGTTAATAGTTTGCGAGTAATCGATGCAAAGACGTTTCTTGTGTTGCTTCAGCGGATTTTTAACAACGACGACTTGAGCCCGCCAGGAAGATGAACATGGCTCAATGATACCGTCAGCTAGAAGGCTAGAGATTTCTGCCTCGATAAAGGATCAATCATCTTGACTGAAACGTCGTGATTTAGTAACTATGGGCGGCTTACATCGGGGGGAAAGATTGGCAAACAAGGAGGGCTCGTCGAGCGAAGCCGCTGAAAGCGCACAAAACGGTACTTTGGAAATAGTAAGCTCCAGCTTTGACCCTCCAAACTCGAAAGTGAGTCTTTTGTGTTGTTTCTGGAAATCTTGTCCCAGGAGCACATCACTGCATAGGTTCTTGAGCACCCCGAGCCGGGTGGAGAAATAAGTGCGGCCATTGAGAATAAGGTTGACAAGACAAAAGCCGGAACAATTGGTGGTCAGTGTCATCAGAGCCATTGCAATTTCCCTGTCCGAGGGGTAAATACGCAGTTTTAACTTACTGACAGCCCGCTCACTAATGAAGCTGTCAGAGCTGCATGAGTCGATTAGTGCACTCAAAATGTGTCCATTTACCGAAACCTTCGTGGCTGCATGGGACAGACTTTGGGGAAAAACAGCTGTGATGGGAGGAGGGGCAGTTTTACCCTTGACAGCTGTAACCTTAGTAGTGGTTCTTGGGGGAGAAGCAGTTTCATAGATAGCTACTGTAACCTTAGTAGTGGCTCTTGGGGGAGGAGCAGTTTTATAGATAGCTGCAAAACTAACAGGAGCTCTCGACCGGTATACCTTAGAAAAGTGGCCTTTCTTACTAACAGCAGCCCTTGACTGGCATACCTTAGAAAAGTGACCTTTCTTGCTGCAATGATTGCAGATTGCGTTACGAGCCGGACAAAATTTGCTATAATGGGACGCACCTCCACAGAAGAAACACTTCCTTCCAGGTTGCCAAGATGCCGCTAGGGCGGGGTCGTCATCAGTGAAGGTTTCTAGGGTAGGGTTGTCATCAGCCAGGTTGGAGTCGTTATCCGTGAGGGCTTCCGCCCAAGGCCTATCGAAGGAGTCACTAAAAGTGATAACAGCAGCCCCTGCACGTGGTGAAAGATAGGTATCTGCATTCCTCTTTGCTAAGTCCAGAGAACATGCCTGGTCATAGACAGACTCTACCTTGAGGGTTTTATTCTCCAACAGACGCTGACGTATGAAGGGAGATGCAATCCCATTAATAAAGGAATCACGAATTAACTCCTCCTGGTACTGCTCAGCTGTAACAGCTTTAAGATTACAATCCTTGCTGAGCCTGCAAAGTTTCTGAAGGAATTTGTCAAGTGATTCCCCAGGTTGTTGTCGAGTTGTGGTCAATAGATGCCAAGCAAAAATTTTGTTTGGGGACTTGACATATAGCTGCTGTAGTATTTGGATAGCGGCGTCATAGTCTACACAGTCTTCGATATAATCAAACACATGAGGGGATACATAATTAGCAAGCATTCGTAACTTATTAGGAACATTTTCACCACACACCCTGAGGAAGTTGCTGAAAGTACGATACCAGTGTTTCCATACCTTAGCAGCTGTAAGTGAATTCGGGTCCAGGTCGAGACGGGCGGGGCTGAGTAGTTTCTCCATGATGGATCGATTACTTGTCTGAGTTCCCTTCTACGGTTCGAGTCGTAGCTGGCTGTTCCCGAAATCACCCAAAGCGTGGAGTCGATATCAAGTTGATTAAATTGACGTAATAAAACTCACTACACACTTGGTTTGAGTATAGAGCAAGGCTTTAATCAACTTGTTTCAAAACATGGAGGTCTAGTTGTACTTCACTAGTTCCTGTCTTACAAAATGTCCCTGGGGAAGCTGGGCCCATGCCCAAGTATTTATACTCCTTGGACGGCGCCACCAGCTGGCCGTCCAGTGTTATTTCATGAGTAGTTTCTTTATGATGATGAGATTTATAACACCTTCCTTATTGCCTGCTGTACCTGCAGGCTAGCTTTCTGTGTTTCTTGCACGAGGACACCGAAATCTCTCTGAACACCAACATTTGAAAGTTTCTCACCATTTAAAAAATATTCTGTTTTTCTATTCTTCCTACTAAATTGAATAACCTCACATTTCCCTACATTATACTCCATCTGCCACCTTACTGCCCACTCATTTAGTCTATCTATATCCCTTTGCAGCCTCTGTGCCCTCCTCACAGCTTACTGTTCCACCTAGCTTTGTATCATCAGCAAACTTGGATACATTACACTCGGTCCCTTCATCTAGGTCATTAACATAGATTATAAATAGCTGAGGCCCCAACTGCTGATATCTTCCATTTCATTCAGTTCACGTGTGGCAGGTAAAATACTCACTTTCTGGTCGGCCTTCGCGGCTAAATAATGCTGCATGAGTTCATTATTAATGGCCTTAATAAGCGAAGATCACATTTTTGCTGACTTTTCTCTAATCATTTTTGTTCCTTTTTGTGGAAGGGAGAGAAATCCTCAGAACTGTGTTAAACATAGAGAAACATAGAAGATAGGAGCAGGAGTAGGCCATTCGGCCCCTCGAGCCTGCTCCGCCATTCAATGAGATCATGGCTGATCATCCAAATTCAGTACCCTGTCCCTGTTTCTCCCCCTATCCCTTGATCCCTTTAGCCTTAAGAAATATATCTAACTCCTTCTTGAATATATTTAATGAATTGGCCTCCACTGCCTTCTGTGGTAGAGAATTCCACAGGTTCACCAGTCTCTGGGTGAAGAAATTCCTCCTCAACTCTGTCCTAAATGGCTTTCCCCTTATCCTTAGACTGTGACCCCTGGTTCTGGACTCCCCGACCATCGGAAACATCCTTCCTGCATCTAGTCTGTCTAGTCCTGTTAGAATTTTATAAGTTTCAATGAGATCCCCTCTCATTCTTCTAAACTCCAGCGAATATAAGCCCAATCGACCCAATCTCTCCTCATACGTCATTCCTGCCATCCCAGGTATCAGTCTGGTGAATCTTTGCTGCACTCCCTCCATGGCAAGAACATCCTTCCTCAGATAAGGCGACCAAAACTGCACACAATACTCAAGGTGTGGTCTCACCAAGGCCCTGTACAACTGCAGCAAGACATCCTTGTTCCTGTACTCGAACCCTCTCGCTACGAAGGCCAACATGCCATTTGCCTTCTTAACCGCCTGCTGCACCTGCATGCTTACCTTCAGCGACTGGTGCACAAGGACACCCAGGTCTCGTTGCACTTCCCCTTTTCCCAATCTATTGCCGTTCAGATAATAATCTGCCTTCCTGTTTTTGCCACCAAAGTGGATAACCTCGCATTTATCCACATTATACTGCATCTGCCATGCTTCTGCCCAATTACCCAACCTGTCCAAATCATACTGGAGTTTCTCGGCATCCTCCTCACAGCACACATGCCCACCCAGCTTTGTGTCATCTGCAAACTTGGAGATATTACATCTAGTTCCCTCGTCTAGATCATTTACATATATTGTGAATAGCTGGGGTCCTAGGACCGATCCCTGTGGTACCCCACTAGTCACTGCCTGCCACTCGGAAAAAGAGCCATTTATTCCAACTCTTTGCTTCCTGTCTGCCAACCAGTTCTTTATCCAAGTCAGTACCTTGTTCCCAATCCCATGTGCCTTAACTTTACACGCTAATCTCTTATGCAGGACCTTATCGAAAGCCTTCTGGAAGTCCAAATACACCACATCCACTGGTTCTCCCTTATCTATTTTACCAGTTATATCCTCAAAAAATTCCAGTAGATTAGTCAAACACGATTTACCTTTTGTAAATCCATGTTGACTTTGTCCGATCCAGTCACTGTTTTCCAAGTGCTCTGCTATAACATCTTTTATAATGGACTCGAGCATTTTCCCCGCTGTCAGGCTTACCGGTCTATAATTCCCCGTTTTCTCTCTACCACCTTTTTTGAATACTGGGGTAACATTAGCTACCCTTCAATCCATGGGAACTGTTCCAGGTTCTATCGAATTTTGGAAGATGACCAGCAATGCATCTACTATTTCTAGGGCCACCTCCTTAAGTACCCTAGGATGTAGATTATCAGGCCCTGGGGATTTATCGGCCTTCAATCCCGTCAAATTCCCCAACACCATTTCCCTACAAATACTGATTTCTTTCGGTTCCTCCCTCTCATTAGACCCTATGTTCCCCAACATCTCTGGGAGGTTATTTGTGTCCTCCTTTGTGAAGACAGAACCAAAGTATGTATTTAATTGGTCTGCCAGGTCTTTGTTCCCCATTATAAATTCCCCTGATTCTGACTGCAAGGGACCTACGCTTGACTTCACCAATCTTTTTCTCTTCACATATCTATAAATGCTTTTACAGTCAGTTTTTATGTTCCCTGCAAGCTTACTCTCATACTCTAATAGTCCGTTCGTGCTTTCTACTGACATTAAACTACTTATTACTCCGGCCTACTTTTTTGCTGAAATTAGCAGAGGCAAAAATGTTGGAACTAGCTTTTCACAATCATTGATCAAAGTTTGCTGAGTTCAGCCATCAAATTTTCATTCCCGTCTACAAGCAGAGAATAATTTATCTGTCCCATCGCTTCTGGAGATATATCGCAGTTCTTTTTTCCTAAAATATTCCTCATCTGGACATGGTTGGTTTGAACACTATCCCCTGGCCCTAACTTCCAATTCATAAGATTAATAGCAAAATTTCATCTTTAAATTGTGCTTATGATCTTATTGCCAGTTTGTATATGCATACATCGTATTATAAATAACACAATAATGCTGCGCCAAGAAATTAAGCAAAGGGACAATGATGAACCATGAAACTCAAGAGTTCACTGCAGAACGCAAATGTAAAACCCTCCATGGGAAGAAATGGGGAAAAAATAATTCCAATTTTTAATACCAAAATTCTGCTATTAACAACAGATTAATAATTATGAACTATGGCGCTAAACCTGGATTTTAAACACCTTCCTTGATCTCAGGATTCACTAGTAAGAGAGGACACAACCTCCGAAGCAGTAAGTCATAGATGAGAGTCAGATATAATGGCTTCTCTCAGCCTCTTTCATGCTGAGAGAGGATGGGTCACCATTCATTTCTTTGCTGTTTTAAATTGCAACCACAGTTTGTACTGAATGGGTGAATTAAATTTTATTGAGTGGAGCTGAAGATTGTTTTCTTCATAAGCTCTCACACTTACAGAGTACTATTGATTTTTGGCAAGTTCTGATGGCCTGTGTAGCAAATTACTTGTACTTCAATCGACCAATTCCGTGCTTTAAACTTTTGAAGCTTTTTTCTGCTGACTGATCCCTACATTCTTCTCTAGGGTATCTTAAGTAAGACATGAGCCCAAAACCAGGGGCCATAAATATAGAACAGTCACTAATAAATCCAGTAAGGAATTCAGGAGAAACTTCTTTACTTAGAGAGTGGTGAGAATGTGGAACTCGCTACCACAGGGAGTGATTGAGGCGAATCGCATAAAGGCATTTTACGGCAGCGAGAGACGCACACGAGGGAGGAATAAAGAGATGGATATGTCAATCGGGTGAGATGAGGTAAGGTGGGAGGAGGCTGGTGTGGAGCATAAACACCAGCATGAACCTGTTGGGCCGATTGGCCTGGTTCTGTGCTGTAAATATTCTGTAATACAGTGAGAAACATTTTCACTACCTGCTTTGTTTATCTTTGCTGAAACAGGCAGCCTTTCCTTCCTGGTAGGAAACAAAGGGAGAGACAATTGAATGGTCGGGTTTGTCAGATTCACATGAAATATACTTTCATGTTTTATACTGAGCGCTATCAGATGCGAGGTACATTATAATCGCTGATTTTATTAACTATCGGCTAATAGATCACCCATGGAAATTGCTCACATTAAATCAGAGGACGCACTGGGGGAGAAATTTCACTTGCACCACAAGTGGGTGCCTTGCTGCAGCTCGCTGGTCGGGAAGGTGGGAAATCTGTCGGCTCCCATGTTGAGCTGGCCGGCAGGTGGGCTCTGGGGTGGGAAAGGCGATCTCAGGAAGGGCCTTGAATGGGCCTGGTTTTTATTGCGGGCCCAGGAGGAGCACTCCTGCCCACAGAAAAAAAAAACTGAAAATTTTGTGCGCCTTTTTATGAACAGCCTTCGGTGATCCCTTAAAGGATTGCTGGTTAAGCCACTCAACGCCCGGTCCAACTCGGCAAAGCAAAGCATGCCCATCCACCATAAACAATCACAACCTATTTGTACCTGAATTTCACATTCAGGTTTCTACAACTGGCGGAGGTGGTGGGAAGACACTCTGCTCAAGCAGTGAGAGATTGAGAGATTGGTAGGACAGTGCAGGCTGCAGGTTAGTGGGCACGGACCGGTCGGCATGGCATTCCTGTGCAGCAAAGATGTCCAAGAGCTCTCACATTTGTTGTTGGAGGTGAGAGTGGAAGGTCGGCAAAAGAGGAGGGCGGAGCAGATCGGGTTCTTCTCAAATAATTATCATTTAAAGAGAGTTATAGAACTGTATTTGGTCCTCAATGTATATAACTGGGAGTATTGTGTAATCATGGCAGCCAACCATTCTTACCACAGATTTTGCTAGTACAGGTTGAGCGTCCAAAATCTGGAGTTCCGGAATCCGGACCCCGGGACAATTGGTGGCAGGGTCGGCCGGAATCCGTAAAATGTTCTGGAATCCGGAACTCCAGATTTTGGATGCTCAACCTGTACTTCAAAAAGCCATTAGGGCCAGAACTTCGGGTCCCCACGGGTGAGTACGCGCTGGGTACTCACGCGTAGGCCCAATGAAAGTGCCGGTTTCGTGCATGCACTGCGCATGCGCGGGAAACCGGAACTTCCGTTTCCTTGAAGGAAGGGGTTCACAGGTCGAACGCGTGCGCCGGAGAGGCAGTGCGTACGTCTGGAACTTCCGTTTTTTTTGCAGGTTTTTCCGGGAGGGTAAGTCTCCAGCAGCTACGCTTGTATAAAGCAGTCGCAAGGCCTGCTTTTAACAAGGTAAGTGGTGAATTAAGTTAAATTAAAACATTTTTTCCACAGGTTTATTATTTTTAAATACTTTAAAGAAAGGTAAGTTTATTTTTAGCCCCGTTAATAACTGTAATTAATTTTTTCAAAAATTTAAATTATTGTTTAAAATAGTTATTTTATGTAATTTATAGTTATTTTAAAAATGTGATTAAAAAAAATGTATTTGAAGTTTTAGTTATGTTTTGGGGCTGAATTGTATTCATAGATTTGACAGGTCTTCCTGTCAAATCTATGAATACAGATTCCCTGCTACCATTGGCTCTCCATGGCTCACGTGATCCCAGGGGACGCTTTGAACTAACTGCGCCCCTGGGATACGCAAGCACTGCGCGCCGGCAGTTGGAGCAGGCCCAGGATTGGAATCCCACGCGGGCCCACAGCTCAACGGCCGGCGCGCTAGGTATGTGCAGGTCGGAGGCTTGCACCCGCGGGAAGCCTCCGACCCGAATTTCTGGGCCAATATTAACTTTTGTTGTCTTTTTTTGAAAAATCCTATGAAAATGCGAATGATGCAATAAAACTTTAGTGTTGTGTTTTATCCTCCTTAATCTGCACAACTCCACTAAGTGTTTCCGCCAGACTGCGGCCACGGCACCACACCGCCCTGGTGGCCTAGTGTGGGCCATCGGATGCTCTGCAGAGCTCACAGCGTCCCTCCCCTTTAACAGGAGGGGAGGGGCGGAGAAACGTGTCAGGGCTACGCGGGAGCGGCCCAGGCATTTCCGGACTTCGGAAGGTGTTTCTGATTTCCGAAGTCCGGAAACGCCCGAGCCCAGGTGGCGATATTTCCGAACTTCGGAAACACGTTCCGAAGTCTGGAAAAACAGCTCAGCCTCGGTCCCGAGGTTGCCGGATTCATGACGCTCAACCTGTATTACATTATCATCATGGCTTATATTTCAACACTGACAGCCATCTATTCAACAAACACAAAGAAAAAGAAAAGTATCTAAGTTTTGAAAAAATTTATTTCTGAGACTTATTGATAATGAATAAAACATATTGTTACAGTAAAATTCAAATGTTATTCTGCATCAAAAACCCTATTTCAAAGCTGACTGATCTGTGAATCAATCTGCCACATGAAATCAAGCATTAAGTAATGTGTGGCAATAGATCCTTTTCAATGTTCCCTCTCTGAGGAACCCTGGGGTTATATTACAATGATGAAGTAAACTCTTCAAGCCTGTGGAGGGCGGGGGTCCTCAGATCATTCCATGCTTCAGCACGCTGATGTAATTTTAGAACATAGTCTACATAAAATTTGAAGTTGTTTCTTCTGCTAAAAAAAATTCAATAATTTGAATTAAGCAATAAAAAAAACACAGCAAAGTGTGAATTTGCTGCTGAAAAAACTCAATTATCAGATCAGTTGATTTAAACAACTTTGATTGAGTACTTTTCTTAAATTAGCATAAAAATCATTTCTGCGCTTCCTTATCCTGTTCAAACACAGAATTCAATGTCATGTGATACAAATATATGCAAGAGTTGAATTCACACAAGTCAGTGAATTTTCAGTGACAGATACAGAATTAAACACATTTGATAGCAACATACAACATTAATATAGCACAGTGTGGTGTGCAGATATAATTTAAAACAAACTTGTTACTTAATTGAAGTTGCTGATGATTTTTAGGAATTTTTAAGAGCAGTAGGAGTAATGGTTTAGCAGCAGGACTGAATATACAGGAGCATTTTCAAAAGATATGTATTGTGTGCAGTTTTGGTCGCCTTACCTGAGGAAGGACGTTCTTGCCATGGAGGGAGTGCAGCAAAGATTCACCAGGCTGATACCTGGGATGGCAGGAATGACGTATGAGGAGAGATTGTGTCGATTGGGCTTATACTCACTGGAGTTTAGAAGATTGAGGGGATCTCATCGAAACCTATAAAATTCTGTCAGGCCTGGACAGACTAGATGCAGGAAGGATGTTTCTGATGGCCGGGGAGTCCAGAACCAGGGGTCACAGTCTAAGGATAAGGGGTAAGCCATTTAGGACTGAAATGAGGAGGAATTTCTTCACCCAGAGAGTGGTGAACCTGTGGAATTCTCTGCCACAGAGGGCGGTGGAGGCCAGTTCATTAAATATATTCAAAAAGGAGTTGGATATATTTCTTAAGGCTAAAGGGATCAAGGGATATGGGGAGAAGGCAGGGACCGGGTACTGAATTTGGATGATCAGCCATGATCTCATTGAATGGCGGAGCAGGCTCAAGGGGCCGAATGGCCTACTCCTGCTCCTATCTTCTATGTTTCTAAGTTTCTATGTCTAGTTCAAATGCTTTTACTAGTTTAAGTTTTAGGTGTTCAAAATTCCAAGACAAGTATATTTTGACCGACGGTTGGCGAGAGGTTGATCGTTGTTGACAAGCCTGTTAATTAAATTAATTTTGGGATGAGCCTTAGCCATTGATAATTTGATTCTTTAATAAGAGAATGTAGTTTTAATTAATAAATTTGACACTGCTTTTAATTTTATTACAGGCAATTGAGTTTTATATATTACAATTTTCAGGTGTAAGGGCTTTTGCTTATAATTTAGGTTAGACATGTTTGGGCAGATTCCATCTGAGGCTAGGTGACCGTGTCACCCTGTACTGCATGATTCAATATACTAATTTTCTCAAAAGGGCTGTAGTATTCTCCTGTGCTGGATATTTTTGTTAATATTCGTTGCTGGGATGTGGGCGTCGCTGGCAAGGCCAGCATTTATTGCCCATCCCTAATTGCCCCTTGAGAAGGTGGTGGTGAGCCACTTTCTTGAACCGCTGCAGTCCATGTGGTGAAGGTACTCCCACAGTGCTGTTACGGAGGGAGTTCCAGGATTTTGAACTAGCGACGATGAAGGAACAGCGATATATCTGCTTTGTCCTGGATGGTGTCGAGCTTCTTGAGTGTTGTTGCAGCTGCACTCATCCAGGCAAGTGGAGAGTATTCCATCACACTCCTTACTTGTGCCTTGTAGATGGTGGAAAGGCTTTGGGGAGTCAGGAGGTGAGACACTCACCGCAGAATACCTAGCCTCTGACCTGCTCTTGCAGCCACAGTATTTATTTGGCTGGCCCAGTTAAGTTTCTGGTCAATGGTGACCCCCAGAATGTTTATGGTGGGGGATTCGGCGATGGTAATGCAGTTGAATGTCAGGTGGCGGTGGTTAGACTCTCGCTTGTTGGAGATAGTCATTGTCTGGCACTTGTGTGGCGCGAATGTTACCTGCCACTTATCAGCCCAAGTCTGAATGTCATCCAGGTCTTGTTGCATGCGGGCATGGACTGCTTCATTATCAGGAGTTGCAAATGGAACTGAACACTGTCCAATCATCAGCAAACATCCCCACTTCTGACCTTATGATGGTCACACTCAGTCAAATGCTGCCTTGATGTCAAGGGCAGTCACCCTCACCTCACCTCTGGAATTCAGCTCTTTTGTCCATGTTTGGACCAAGGCTGTAATGAGGTCTGGAGCCGAGTGGTCCTAGCAGAACCCAGACTGAGCATTGGTGGACAGGTTATTGGTGAGTAAGTGCCGCTTGATAGCACTGTTAACGACACCTTCCATCACTTTGCTGATGATTGTGAGTAGACTGATAGGGCAGTAATTGGCCGGATTGGATTTGTTCTGCTTTTTGTGGACAGGACATACCTAGGCAGTTTTCCACATTGTCGGGTAGATGCCAGTGCTATAGCCGTACTGGAACAGCTTGGCTAGAGGCGCGGCTAGTTCTGGAAGACAAGCCTTCAGCACGACAGCCAGGATGTTGTCGGGGCCCGCAGCCTTTGGTGTATGCAGTGCGCTCAGCCGTTTCTTGATATCATGTGGAGTGAATTGAATTGACTGAAGACTGGCTTCTGTGATGGTGGGGACCTCAGGAGGAGGCCGATATGGATCATGCACTCGGCACTTCTGGCTGAAGATGGTTGCAAACGCTTCAGCTTTGTCTTCAACACTTGCATGCTGGGCTCCTCCATCATTGAGGATGGGGATATTCATGGAGCCTCCTCCTCCCGTTAGTTGTTTAATGGTCCACCACCATTCACGGCTGGATGTGGCAGGACTGCAGGACTTTGATCTGATCCGTTGATTGTGGGATCGCTTAGCCCTGTCTATAGCATGCTGCTTCCGCTTCTTAGCATGCATGTAGTCCTGTGTTGCAGCTTCCCCAGGTTGCCACCCACCCTCCTCTATGCCTCAGAGACATGGACCATGTACAGCAGGCACCTCAAAGCACTGGAGAAGTACCACCAATGCTGCCTCTGCAAGATCCTGCAAATCCATTGGCAGGATAGGCGCACCAACGTCAGTGTTCTGACTCAGGCCAACATCCCCAGCATTGAAGCTTTGACCATGCTCGATCAGCTCCGATGGACGGGTCACATTGTCCGCATGCCCGATACGAGACTCCCAAAACAAGCGTTCTACTCGGAGCTCCGGCACGGCAAGGGAGCCCCAGGTGGGCAGAGGAAACGCTTCAAGGACACCCTCAAAACCTCCTTGAAAAAGTGTAACATCCCCACCGACACCTGGGAATCCCTGGCCCAAGACCGCACAAAGTGGAGGAGAAGCATCCGGGAAGGCACCGAACATCTCGAGTCTCTTCGCCGGGAGCAAGCGGAAGCCAAGCGCAGGCAGCACAAGGAGCGCACGTCAACCCAAGCACCCCACCCACCCGCCCCTTCAACCACTGTCTGCCCCACCTGTGACAGAGACTGTAGGTCCCGCATTGGACTCATCAGTCACCTGCGAACTCATTTTTAATGTGGAAGCAAGTCATCCTTGTATTGATTTGTATGTGGGTTCAATGACGACACATTCATGAAAGAGAATGTCTTTTAATCTAAAGTTTGTTCAACTCTGTTAACAGCATTACAGGAGACACCATCTTAGAGATCCATCTAAAACGAAACTAAAAAACTAAACCCTCTCTCTCTCACATGCCCTCTGCTGGTAAGGCATAAATAATCAAACAGGCAAATATGCTGGTAAGGCATCATAATCAAACAGGCAAATACCATCACTATTTGCTGATATCATTACAATCCTCGGTTCCAAGGGACTGCCTAAGAAGAAAAGAGAGGGGTACGGCTGGTCATAGAGTCATAACGACACAGAAGGAGGCCATCGAGTCCGTGCCGATTCTCTGTAGAGCAATCCAGTCAGTCCCATTCCCCCGCAAGTTTATTTCCCTCAAGTGCCTATCCAGTCTCCCCTTGAAAACATTGAGTGTCTCCGCTTCCACCATTTCCGTTGGCAGCGAGTTCCAGGTCCTCACCACTCGCTGCGTAAAAAAGTTTTTCCTCACATCCCCCCCTGTATCTCTTGCCCAAAGCCTTAAATCTGTGTCCCCTAGTCCTTGTACCATCAACTAGTGGGAACAGCCTTTCCCCATCTAGCCTATCCAAACCCATCATAATCTTGTACACCTCTATCAAATCAAATCACCCCGCAACCTCCTTTGCAAATCTAATTTCTCCAACCTAACCTTATAGCTAAGATCCCCCATCCCCGGAACCATTCTGGTAAATCTCCTCTGCGCCCTCTCAAGGACCTTCACATCTTTCCTAAAGTGAGGTGACAAGAACTGGACGCAATACTCCAGTTGTGGCCTAACCAGCGCTTTATAAAGGTTCAGCATAACTTCTCTACTTTTGTACTCAATACCTCTATTTATGAAGCCCAAGATCCCATATGCTTTGCTAACCACTCTCTCAATATGTCCCGCCACCTTCAGGGACCTATGTACATAAACTCCCAGGTCCCTCTGTCCCTGCACACTCTTTAAAACTGTGCATTAAGTGTATATTGCCTCTCCCTGTTCCTTCTGCCAAAATGCATCACCTCACACTTCTCTGTATTAAATTCCATCTGCCACTTGTCTGCCCATTCTACTAGCCTTTCTATGTCCTGTTGCAGTCGATTGGTATCATCCTCACTGTTTGCCACACCCCCAAGTTTAGTATCATCAGCAAATTTAGAAATTCTACTCTGTATTCCAATATCCAGGTCATTTATATATATCAAAAAAAGCAGTGGCCCCAGCACTGACCCTTGGGGAACATCACTGTCGACCATCCTCCAGTCTAATAAACTGCCATTTACCACAACTCACTGTTTTCTGTCCTTAAGCCAATTCCTTATCCAAGCTGCCACTGACCCACCTATTCCATGAGCCTCAATTTTGTTAACCAGCCGTCTATGTGGTACTTTGTCAAACGCCTTCTGAAAATCCATGCAGACAACATCCATTGCATTCCCTTCATCAATCCTCCCTGTTACTTCATCAAAAAATTCAATTAAATTAGTCAAACACGATCTGCCTTTTACAAATCCGTGTCGGCTCTCCTTAATTAGCTTAAACCTCTCCAAGTGCCCATTAATTTTTTCCTTGATTATTGTTTCAATAACTTTACCCACCACTGATGTTAAACTGACTGGCCTGTAGTTACTAGGATTGTCCTTACACCCTTTCTTGAACAACGGTGTCACGTTTGCCACTTTCCAATCCTCAGGCACCTGCCCCGCATCTAGGGAAGATTGGAAAATTATGGCAAGCCCTTCCGTTATCTCCTCCCCCAATTCCCTTAGCAACCTGGGATGCAAGCCATCTGGACCAGATGAGTTGTCCACTCTAAGCATACACGGCCTTTCTAGTACATCCTGTCTATCAATTTTCACCCCTTCCATTGCTTCTACCTATTCCACTTCTACTGATATTTTGTTAGCATCCACCTCCTTAGTAAACACCGATACAAAGTACTCATTGAGTATTCTAGCCTTGCCCTGCGCCTCTAAGCATATAACACCTTCTTTGTCTCTAATAGGCCCCACCCCCTTACTGTTTCTATGCCGGTAGAAGATTTTTGGGTTCCCTTTTATGTTAACCGCCATTCTACTCTCATATTCTCTCTTTGCCAATCTTAGTTTCATCTTCACTTCCCCTCTCAACTTATTGTATTTGGTCTGGTTCTCCCTTGAAGAATTCAATAACATTCATCATACACCCTCTTTTTTTGTTTCATCATCTTCTCTATCTCCCTCGTCATCCAAGGAGCCCTTGCTTTGGTTCCCTTACCCCTCCCTCTTGTTGGAATGTACCTAGCCTGTACTTGGAACATCTCCTCCTTAAGATCACCCATTGTTCCATTACAGTTTTTCCTGTCAGTCTTTGGTTCCATTGTACTCTGGCTAGATCCTTTCACATCCCATTGAAGTTAGCCCTGTTCCAGTTTAGAAGTTCCACTCTAGATTGTTCCTTGCTCCTCTTCATTGCTAATCTAAATCTTATGATACGATGATCACTCGTACCCAAGTGTTCTCCCACAGACACTTGGTCGACCTGGCCCACCTCATTCCCCAGCACCAGATCCGGTAATGCCTCCTTCCTAGTTGGGCCAAGAACATACTGGTCAAGGAAATTCTCCTGAACACATTTCAGTAATTCCTCCCCCTCCTTTCCCTTTACCCGAGCATTATCCCAATCAATATTTGGGTAATTAAAGTCCCCCAATATCACCACTCTATAGCTCTTGCATATCTCTGCGATTTCTCTGCAGATTTGCTCCTCTACCTCCCTCTCACTATTTGGAGGCCTATAGAATACCCACAATAGTATGATCATAACCTTTTTGCTCAACTCTAACCAAATGGATTCTGTCCTTGTCCCCTCAAGAACACCCTCCCTTTCCAACACTACAGTGTCTTCCTTAATCAGCACTGCCATCCCACCTCCCTTTTTCCCTTCCCTATCTTTTCTGAACACCTTGTACCCTTGAATATTAAGTGCCCAGTTGTAGGGGGTGGCCTGTGAGGTGGCGCGTGCGCCCAGTCAGTTATGCCTCTGACTGTTTATGAGCGGTTCGAATCGCTCCCATGTCCCTGGGTTCTAGACACCGGACTTAGGTACAAGGCGGCGGTACAGAGAAGACTCGAGTAGACAGGTGATTGGATGTAAACAAAAACCAAGATTTTATTGAAGAGGAAAAATGGATACAATCTTATGGAAAATTACTAGTGTATACTTCTACATGCAAAAAAAATACAAAAGATTAACTATACTTATACAGGGAATGGGGAACACACGGCACATCGAGGGAAAACAACTATCTTAACAATCCCCTTATCCTTATCCCACCCCCTATACCTAACTAGGTTCAGCTATGAGGGGTCAGAACTTCATGCTCACCAATCAAAAGGGTTTGTTGGACTCAAAACAGCAGCGGGGTTCGGGGTTCGCTCTTGGTGCTCTCTGGAGCCTGCCGTTGTCACGTGGTCTCCGGGCGCTGCAAGGGCGTTGTCCAGGTTCGAGTACCCCAAAGTTAAAGTCTCTGTTTGGGTACTTTACCTTGCAGGGATGGTTCTTCGTCGCTAGCCGACAGTTTGAGTTGGTGTGCAGATATTCGCAGGTCGGCCAAGGCTGAAGGCCCGATAATTCGAAGCCTCCCCTCAGCCCGTCTCCTCAGTTCATCTCCTCAGTTGGTCTTCCTCAGGTGGTCTTCCCTCCTCCCCTCGTCACGTCCCGCCTCGCCTGGCCTGAATTGTCCGTGTCCGCCCGATACGGTGCCGGGGCGATTCCAGATGGAGTGGGGAAAGGCACAGGCAAAGGCCAGGGGGTAAGCGCGGGACGGGGAAAGAGCGGCAGCCACGAGGGCGAGGGGCCGAAGAGCAGAGAGAGAAGAGGAGCGATTGCTACCCGGGGGCCTTCAATTATACTCTTTTCGAAAACCCTTATCTGCGCGCCAAATCAGGTTAGTTCTTTGTCTTAATCTTGGCGGGCTATTTTAAATAATGGTAGCAACCCATACTAACTGTTCTTAGATGGCCGGTAATCGCATCTACCGGCCCGATAATCGACTTTTATTGTCATGAAAGTTCCTTGATGGGCCTGTCCAGCCTCGATAGCTCTCTTAATCTGTTTCTGATTATATATGTAGACTGCTTGATGGCCTTAACTATAGGCCTAAAACTGAATTTAGATTTGTCTCCAATTCGGTCTAATGCATAATTCAGAGTCCTGTCTGGTTTCAAAATACAAAGTCTCTCTTCACAGACACTGCAGCCTTGGGTTTCGATCCACAAGCTGTCTGCATTGCAGAGTCCATTTTAAAATCTCACAGGCTTTCTGCCATCTTGGGTACCCTTTTTGATTTAAAATGTCCACGCAGGGTCCCGTTTATTAATAACAACCTTCGGGGAAATGTAGAAATTTTGCAAATCTTACACAGTCCTCACCATTTTTAAGCCACATTTCCGTTATTGCCACATCATATTGCCACATGGTTAATTGTGCTTGTAGCTCACCAACCTTATTCACCACACTTTGTGCATTTACATACATGCATTCTAAACCCATTTTTGAATTCGTGCTGCTCCTGAAATTTCGTCTCCACAAGGACTGTGTGGTGGTCACTGCTCCCAATGCATCTGCAACAGGTAGATTGGTGAGGACGAGGTCAAGTAGGTTTTTCCCTCGTATTGGTTCTCTCACCACCTGCCGCAGTCCTAGTCTGGCAGCTATGTCCTTCAGGACTCGGCCAGCTCGGTCAGTAGTGGTGCTACTGAGCCACTCTTGGTGATGGACACTGAATTCCCCCAACCAGAGTATATTCTGTGCCCTTGCTACCCTCAGTGCTTCTTCCAAGTGGTGTTCAACACGGAGGAGTACTGATTCATCAGCTGAGGGAGGGCAGTAGGTGGTAATCAGCAGGAGGTTTCCTTGCCCATGCTTGACCTGAAGCCATGAGAGTCCGACTGTGCCGCCACCTCTGGTGGGTCTGGTGGGACAGGACATACCCCAGGGATGGTGATGGAGGAATCTGGGACATTGGCTAAAAGGTATGATTCTGTGAGTATGACTATATGTCCCAATTTTGGCACAAATCCCCAGGTGTTGGTGAGAAGGACTTTGCCGGGTCGACTGGGCTGGGTGCTGTATTCTTATTATTGTTTTTCGTAGCGGCTGTGAAGAACAGAGTGCATTTCAGAGGGCGGTTAAGAGTCAACCACATTGCTGTGGGTCTGGAGTCACATATAGACCAGACCAGGCCGTTAAGAGGCAATGTAAGGCAACATTGTAAAATCATGCCACGTCAGCACCTTTACTTTGGCAACCTTGCTTTGAGGTTAGGGCTACTAGTGAGAGAAACCGGCAGATTTCCTTCCCTAAAGGACATTAGTGAACCAGATGGGTTTTTACAACAATCAGATAGTTTCATGGTAGCTTTTTATTCCAGGTTTATTTAATTAACTGAATTTAAATTCCCCAGCTGCTGTAGTGGGATTTGAACTCACGTCTCTGGATCGTTAGTCCAGGCCTCGGGATTACTAGTACCAGTAAGCTAACCACTATGCTACCATATGTGAGCTGAGATTCTAAGAATAGCTAGGTAATAGAACCTCCAATGGTTCAATAGGTAAATGCACTGGCAGTGCGCTGCTGAGCCAGCTTAGGAAGGTCCCAGGTTCAATCTGTGCCATGTCAATTTGCCTGATCTCAGTTGGGGCAGCTTTAAGAGCAGAGGTCAGTGGCCTCAGGGTGAGAAGGAGAGGGAAAAGCAAAAGTCAACAGGGTTCCTGACATGAATCTTGTCATTCATGTGGAAATGACTTATGAAATAACACTGGGCGGCCTGCTGGTGGCGCTGCCCAAGGAGAGTATAAATACTCGGGCATGGGCCCAGCTTGCTCAGGACATTCTTTAACAGGAACTAGTGAAGGACACAACTAGATCGCCATGTTGAAAAACAGTTGATTAAAGCCTTGTTTAATACTCAGACCAAGTGCCTAGTAGTTTTCTTACATAAGAAATAGGAGCAGGAGTAGGCCAATCGGCCCCTCGAGCCTACTCCACCATTCAATAAGATCATGGCTGATCTGATCCTAACCTCAAATCTTCTATCACTCTACATCCCACCCAAACCCATGTGATCGTCTGGGAGAGGCGAAAAACCAGATAAAAAACCCAATGGCCAATTTGGGAGAAAAAATCTGGGAAATTCCTCTCCGACCCATCTAGGCGATCGAAACTCGTCCAGGAGATCACTCTGTCCCTATATTTTCTACAGTACTTACCTTCTGTAAAGGCGATCTCCACCCCAGCCAGGAACAGGAATAGAACCATCTCCTGCAATCTAACACAGAATTAGAACACAGTAGGAGCAGAACCAGGCTACACGGCCCCTGGGCCCACTCCACTACCCACAGGGCCATGACCGTTCTGAACCTAGACTCATGTCCAATTTCCTGCCCGCTCCCCGTAACCCCTTATTCCCTTTACTTCTAAGAAACTGTCTATTTCTGTTTTAAATTTATTTAATGATGTAGCTTCCACAGCTTTCTGGGGCAGCATATTCCACAGACCTACTACCCTCTGAGTGAAGAAGTTTCTCCTCATCTCAGTTTTGAAAGAGCAGCCCCTTATTTTAAGATTATGCCCCCTAGTTCTAGTTTCACCCATCATTGGGAACATCCTCACCGCATCCACCCGATCAAGCCCCCTCACAATCTTATATGTTTCAATAAGATCGCCTCTCATTCTTCTGAACTCCAATGAGTAGAGTCCCAGTCTACTCAACCTCTCCTCATATGTCCACCCCCTCATCCCCGGGATTAACCGAGTGAACCTTCTTTGTACTGACTCGAGAGCAAGTATGTCTTTTCTTAAGTATGGACACCAAAACTGTATGCAGTATTCCAGGTGCGGTCTCACCAATACCTTGTACAACTGCAACAATACCTCCCTGTTTTAATATTCTATCCCCCTAGCAATAAAAGCCAACATTCCATTGGCCTTCTTGATCACTTGCTGCACCTGCATACTAACTTTTTGAGTTTCGTGCACCAGGACCCCCAGGACTACAGTACTTTCCAGTTTCTTGCCAGTTTCTTGCCATTAAGATAATAACTTGCTCTATGATTTTTCCTGTCAAAGTGCATAACCTCACACTTTCCAGTATTGTATTCTATCTGCCAAATCTCTGCCCACTTACTTAGCCTGTCTATGTCCCTTTGCAGGTTTTTTATGTCCTCCTCACTCACTACTTTCCTTCCCATCTTTGTATCATCTGCAAACTTTGATATGTTACACTCGGTCCCCTCCTCCAAATCGTTAATATAGATTGTAAAGAGTTGGGGACCCAGCACTGACCCCTGCGGAACACCACTAGTTACTGATTGCCAGTCTGAGAACGAACCATTTATCCCAACTCTCTGCTTTCTGTTAGATAGCCAATCCTCCACCCATGCCAGAATATTACCCCCAATCCCGTGATTTTTTATCGTGAGCAATAATCTTTTGTGTGGCACCTTGTCAAATGCCTTTTGGAAGTCTAAATACACTACGTCCACTGGTTCCCCTTTATCCACCCTGTATGTTACTTCCTCAAAGAACTCAAGCAAATTTGTCAAACATGACTTCCCCTTCATAAAACCATGATGACTTTGTCCTATTAAATTATGTTTATCCAAATGTCCCGTTACTGTCTCCTTAATAATGGACTCTAAAATTTTACCAACCACAGATGTTAGGCTAACAGGTCTATAGTTTCCAGCCTTCTGCCTACTACCCTTTTTAAATAAGGGTGTTACATTAGCAGTTTTCCAATCAGCCGGGACCTTTGCTGAGTCCAGGGAGTTTTGGAAAATTATTACCAATGCATCCACAATTCCTACCGCCACTTCCCTCAAGACTCTAGGATGTAAGCCATCAGGTCCAGGGGATTTATCCACCTTGAGTCCCATTATTTTACCAAGTACCACTTCCTTAGTGATTTTAATCATATTTAGCTCCTCCCCCCCTAGAGCCCCCTGTTTGTCCAGTGTTGGGATATTCTTAGTGTCCTCTACCGTAAAGACTGATACAAAATAATTGTTCAGCGTTTTTGCCATCTCCATGTTTCCCACCATTAATTTCCCGGTCTCATCCTCTAAGGGACCAACATTTACTTTAGCCACCCTTTTTCTTGTTATATAACTATAGAAACTTTCGCTATCTGTTTTTATATTTTTTGCTAATTTACTTTCATAATCTATCTTCCCTTTCTCAATCAATCTTTTAGTTATTTTTTGCTGTCTTTTAAAGACTTCCCAAACTTCTATCCTCCCACTAGATTTGGCTTCCTTATATGCCCTTGTTTTTAGTCAGATACTATCCTTAATTACTTTACTTAGCCACGGATGGCTATCTTTTCTTTTACACCCTTTTTTCCTCAGTGGAATATTTTTTTTTTGGAAGTTGTAAAATAACTCCTTAAATGTACACCACTGATCATGTACCGTCTTACCCTTTAATCTATTTTCCCAGTCCACTCTAATCAATTCCGCTCTCATACCTTCATAGTCTCCTTTATTCAAGCTCAGCACGCTTGTTTGAGATCCAACCTTCTCACCCTCTAATTGAATATGGAATTCAACCATGTTATGGTCACTCATTCCAAGGGGATCCTTTACTAGGACATTTTTAATTAATGCTGTCTCATTACACAGGGCCAAATCTAAGGTTGCTTGCCCCCTGGTCGGTTCAGTTACATACTGCTCAAGAAACCCATCCCTAATACACTCAATGAACTCATCCTCAAGGCTGCCCTGCCCAATTTGATTTGTCCAGTTAATATGATAGTTAAAATCCCCCATAATTATAGCTGTTCCCTTATTACAAGCCTCAACTATTTCCTGATTAATACTCCATCCAACAGAGTTGCAACTGTTCGGAGGCCTATAGACTACGCCCACTAGTGTTTTTTTCCCCTTATTATTCCTTATCTCCACCCAAACTGTTTCACTCTCCTGATCCTTTGACCCAATATCATTTCTCTGTATTACATTGATTCCTTCCTTTATTAACATAGCCACCCCACCTCCCCTTCCTTCCTGCCTGTCCTTCCTGATTGTTAAATAACCTGGTATATTTAATTCCCAGTCATGGTCACCCTGCAGCCATGTTTCTGTAATGGCCACAAGATCATACCCATATGTAGTTATTTGCGCTGTTAACTCGTCCATTTTGTTACGAATGCTACATGCATTCAGATAAAGAACTTTCAAATATGTTTCGTGACACTTAGTTCCTGCTTTTTCCCCTTTTACTACTTTACCTTTCACTCCATACGTTCTGTCCCTTCCTGACATGCTCTGTTTTTTAATTCCCCCACTGCTACCTAAGTCTATGACCTTCTCCGTAGTCATTTTTATTATTTGCTCTCTAGAAACCTCCCCCCCACTAATTAGTTTAAAGCCCTCTCTGCAGCCCTAGTTATATGATTCGCCAGGATTCTAGTCCCAGCACTGGCCAAGTGAAGTCCATCCCAACGGAACAGCTCCCTCTTGTCCCAGTACTGGTGCCAGTGTCCCAAGAAGCAAAACCCATTTTTCCCACACCTGTCTTGGAGCCACGCATTTAATTCTCTAATTTTATTTAACCTAGCCAAATTCGCTCGTGGCTCAGGTAATAATCCAGACATTATTACCCTTGAGGTTCTGTTTTTTAATTTGACCCGTCGTTTGTACCAACATGCACCACGACAACTGGATCCTCCCCCTCCCACTCCAAGTTTCTTTCCAGCCCAGAAGAGATGTTCTTAACCCTGGCACCGGGCAGACAACACAGCCTTCGGAACTCCCGCTCTCGACTGCAGAGAACCCTATCTATCCCCCTAATGATACTATCCCCTACCACTACAACATTTCTTTTTACTCCCCCCACTTGAATGGCCCCCTGTTCCATGGTGCTGTGGCCAGGTTGCTCATCCTCCCCGCAGTCCCCGCTCCCGCCCACACAGGGAGAAAGAATCTCAAAACTGTTTGACAAGAGCAAGGGCTGTGGCTCCTGCAACACTACCTCCTGGATCCCTGTACCTGCCTCACTCATGGTCACACCGTCCTGTCCCTGACCACAGACTACATCTGAATTAATTAATTTCATAGTTGTGACTACCTCCGGAAACATAGAGTCCAGGAACTTCTCCCCCTCCCTGATGTGTCGCAGTGTCTGAAGCTCGGTCTCAAGCACCTCAATACGGAGCCGGAGTTCCTCTAGCAGCAAACACCTGTCGCAGATGTATTCACCGTGAGCCTCAATGGGGTCCACCGGCTCCCACATCTCGCAACAGTAACACATCACCTGCTCCATTCTATATAATTAATTAAATTTCTTAATATTAGTTATGAAGACCCTGCCCAGATATAGATGACAATATCACACCACTATTCAATAGGACTTACCAACTTAAAGGTATAAAAGAGAAGGAAGAGAACCTACCAACCAGCTGATCACCAACCTCCTCTTTGAATGCTGTCTGTGGGGCCTGTTTGGTTGATTCGTCTCGCTGCTCCGCTTCCGCAGTGCTGCCTAAGCCTGGGAGTAGGGAACAAAACAGAGCAAGAACACCCCCTCACCTCCCACTTGCCCGAACTCTCCCACTTACAAAGTCTCGCTCCACTCAATGCACCGCACTCTATGCAGCCGCACTAGTCCCGCCCCTTTTATACCCGGATTCTACTTCCGGTTTAAGCTCCCCAGCAGCTTAATTTACACTAAAAAATTAAACTCACTTCAAATATTAACTTTTCAGCACACTAAAATTCACAAAATACACTTAAATGACTTTTTCTCCTACTTACCACACTCTCTCTCCAGTCAAATGCCACTTACGTCAGTTCCCATGCCTGATCCTGCTGAAAAGTCTGCATGTGTGGACTTTGGGTGAAGGCAAGATTCAGATCAATTGCGATGGCCTGATTGAAAGGCCTGCCTCATAATTAAGCCTAAATTTTCCAAGTATGAGCCAGTGATGGGGACCTTTGCCTGCTGCCAGCACATGCGCATGAATGCTCTCTCACTTGTAGCCCTAACCTCAAAGCAGGGTTGCCAAAGTAAATGTGATGACATGTGGCTTGATTTTACAATGTTGCCTTACATTGCCTCTTAACTGCATCGCCATCCAAACTGGTGATTCATCAGAGGGAGAATGCACTGTGTAATGTATATACCTTTAAGTGGGGAACTATCTTTTACAGCTCATGTATACTGCAGTACCGGCAGTGACCACACCTGTATATAGCCCTGAGTAGTAATCTGTACAGATCAGTTGCAGTGTGAGCCACGTTGAGTAAACACCTGTTGTACCGTTCTCCGCAGTCTGTGTCTTATTATACACGGACGTAACATTGGCGACGAGGCAGGTTCGAACCTACCTGCAACTCTGCATCACCTCCCGGGGATTCGTTCCTGGAGATCAGTGGATTGGAGGTCAAGGCCAGAGACTCGGGCGTCGACCACGGGCAACCGCCCAGTCATCCAGCAGAGACACGAGAATTGCGGGGGAGGCTGTCGAGAGCCAGGCTTGGCTTTCCAGTCGAGATGGTCCAGCGAAACGGGCTGGCAACAGGTAGTGCGCAGACCCTTCCTGGACAGCGGCGGGCTAGAGCCCGACCGAGCGGCACAGCAAAGGGCCGAGCAGTGTCGACGGGGGAGAGAGAGAGAGAGGGCAGAGTGCACAGGGCGCAGCCGGTATTCAGGGGCCGAGCAGCGTCGGAGAGAGGGAGAGAGAGACGCGCAGAAACCCGCAAGGCACCGCCATTAGACGAGGACCGCCGGGAGCGGCGTTGGCAGCAGTGGGGGAGGAAGGAAAGTGTGGGAGACGCCATTTTAAACCACACCCAAAATGTCGAAGAGTGGCAGTATCACCGCATTTGACAATGAAGTCGAAGATTGGACTACATATGTTGAACGAATAGAGGTGTACTGCGAGGCAAATGAGGTGTCAGATGACAAGAAAGCGTCGGTATTGTTAAATTTAATGGGTGCAAAGACGTATGGTTTATTACGAAATCTAGTAACCCCAACGAAGCCAATGGAAAAGAGTTTTGAAGACATAGTAACGATACTAAAAGAACATTTAAACCCCACACCACTGCTGATAGCAGAAAGATTCAAGTTTCACAAACGGAACCAGCATAAGGGTGAAAGCAATGCTAATTATTTAACAGAACTGCGCAAACTATCGAAACACTGCCAGTTTGGAGCGGGACTGGCAGATACCTTAAGGGACAAGTTTGTGTGTGGGCTTCAAAGTGAAGGAACCCAGAAACGGCTTTTATCTGAAAAGGACCTTACGCTGGAAAAGGCTTTCAGCATTGCAGTATCATATGAAGCAGCAGCACGGGGCATTGCAGAGATACAACAGAGACCGCAAGAATATGGCACAAACGAAATGTCATATGGAACAGAGAAGTGCTATCGCTGCAGCAGAACAACACACGACCAGAATGATTGCTGGTTCAAAGACAAAGTGTGCAGACAGTGTGGAAAAGTAGGACACATAGCACGAGTCTGCAGGTCAGGAAAGAAAACCAGCAATAAGAAACCGACCAAAGGAAAGTACAAAAAGGTACATAAGATGACGGAGAATAGTTCAGACGAACAAAAGAGTGATAACGACTCCGACAGCAGGGAACTGAGTTGTCTGAAACTACATAATGTGATCACAACGGAGGATCACCGAACCATTTGGGTCACTCTCAAGTTAGCAGGAGTCCAGGTAAAGATGGAATTGGACACAGGATCAGCCCTAACAGTCATAAACCGACGGGACTACGAGCAGCTATTCTCACACATAACCTTGAGAGACACAAAAATTATTTTGAAGACGTACACGGGGCAAAAAGTCTACCCCAAAGGAAAAATAAGGGTGACCGTTATATATAACGGTAAGGAAACACCAAAACTAGACCTGTATGTATTGCAAGATGGAGGACCACCATTACTGGGACGTGAATGCATCCGGAAAATACAACTGGATTGGCATTCCATACAGGCACTGACTGTGGCTGACAAAAAGGATGACGACGTCACACCGGGGCGACTGTCAAAGATCCTAACTGACGCGAAAGAAGTGTTCCAGCAAGGACTCGGAACACTAAAAGGCATGACAGCGACGATTAAAATTGAAGAAAACGCACGCCCAAAATTTTTTAAGGCCAGACCGGTACCTTATGCGATCCTCCCAGCCGTCGAAGCAGAGCTGGAGAGTCTGGAACGCTCAGGTGTACTGTCCAATGTAGACTGGAGCAAGTGGGCTACACCCATCGTCCCTGTGATGAAAAAGTCGTTGAGCAGCACGCCTGGGGAACCAAGGAAGGTTCGCATCTGTGGGGACTTTAAGGTAACAGTGAACCCGGTTCTTCACACCGCACAATATCCACTTCCGCGGATTGAAGATATTTTCGCCTCGCTATCTGGAGGGAAACGCTTCACTAAGATTGATCTGGCCCAGGCGTATCTGCAAATGGAGGTAAAAGAAGCATCAAAAAAATACCTCACAATCAACACCCATAAAGGTCTCTACCAATACAACCGGCTGGTATTCGGGGTAGCATCAGCTCCGGCTATTTGGCAGAGGGCAATGGAACAAGTCCTGCAAGGGATCCCAGGGACCCAGTGTTATTTGGACAACATCCTGGTCACGGGCGAAAATGACAATGATCACCTTGCCAACCTGGAGCAGGTGCTCACTAGATTGCAGGAATATGGGCTCCGAGCTAACTGCCCCAAATGCGAGTTTTTTAGAAAACAAATCTCGTATTGAGGCCACGTTATCGATAAAGAGGGGTTACATAAGTCCCCTGAAAAGATTGAGGCAGTAGTCAAGGCTCCAGCACCGGAAAATGTGTCACAACTGAGGTCGTTCCTCGGGCTGGTAAACTACTACCATAAGTTCTTGTCAAATTTGTCTACAATACTACACCCACTGAACACCCTACTGCAAACTGGGGTGCCGTGGAAGTGGAGTGACGAATGTAGATGAGCTTTCCAGAAGCGCAAAGCACTAATCACATCGAAAGAGGTATTGGCCCATTACAACCCAGCATTACCAATTCGGTTGGCATGTGATGCGTCACCCTACGGCATTGGAGCGGTGCTGTCGCACAAATTCTCGGACGGCTCAGAGAGGCCAATAGCCTTTGCGTCACGATCACTAACCTCAGCCGAGCGTAACTACGCCCAGATTGACAGGGAGGCCCTCAGCCTAGTGTGGGGAGTGAAAAAGTTCAATCACTATCTGCAAGGGCAGAAATTCACCTTGCTGACTGATCACCAGCCTCTTGTCTCCATTTTTAATCTGAAGAAGGGCGTTCCGGTGATGACTGCGCAACGACTACAAAGATGGTCACTTTTTCTAGGGGCGCACTACTATGAGATTGAATATAAGGGCACGAAACAGCATGGAAATGCTTATGGGCTATCACGCCTGCCACTGCCTACTGCGGAGGAAGCACCAGCAGTGGATCCTGTCGAAATATTCCATGCGACTATAGTTGAATACCTACCGGTAACTAATGCTTGTATCGAAAAGGAAACCCGAAATGACCCGACACTGTCTCGGGTATATGATTTGACGGTGAAGGGATGGCCAGCACATGGCGACTCACTGTTGCCAGCGTTCTCGACATGGAGAGAACAGCTGTCAGTGTGCCGGGGGACCTTGATGTGTGGATCCCGAGTGGTAATTCCACCCAAGTTAAGGGATAGAGTGCTCAATGAGCTTTATGAGGGTCATCTGGGAGGGGTAAAAATGAAAAGCCTAGCCAGGGCTTATGTGTGGTGGCCAGGAATCGGTAAACAAATCGAGGACCTGACCAAGAGCTGCTCAGGATGTCAGAAAGTCCAAAATGCACCACCACAGGCCCCTCTCCACCCATGGGAGTGGCCCTCATCTCCATGGCAACGGTGCATATTGATTTTGCTGGTCCATTCATGGACTCAATGTTTTTAATAGCCGTGGATGCGCACTCGAAATGGCCTGAGGTCATCAAAATGTCCTCCACCACCACGGAGAAAACTACTGCAGTCCTACGGACCATTTTTGCCAGGAATGGCTTGCCAGAACAGATTTGCTCCGACAACGGACCACAGTTTGTGTCCGAAGAGTTCCGGAGGTTCTTGAAAAAGAATGGGGTAAGGCATTACACATCCGCCCCGTATCACCCAGCCACAAATGGATTGGCTGAGAGGTTCGTACAAACCTTTAAGAAGGCAATAAAGGCTATGTACAATGACAACATTCCGCTGCAGCACAAGGTGGACAATTTCCTGTTCGCCTACCAGAATGTGACACATGCAGTCACCAACCAGGCCCCAGCCATGATGTTCTTTAACCGAAGGTTAAGATCTCGCCTGGATTTGCTCAGACCAAACGTACGAAGAGATGCTGAGAGTAAGCAATTCCAGCACATCCATGAGAAGCCAACAAGGAGCTTCAATGTAGGGCAACCTGTAGTGTATGTAACCGTTCCACCTTTAAGAGAACTATTTTAAGGGTTGCACTACTTTATCTTGGCTGCGGTATACTGTAATACCGGTGGTGACCACACTGGTATATAAGTGCTGTGTAATGATTTATTGTGCAGTTCAGCCCGGACCTTCGACTAGTAAAGACCTGTTAAAAGTTACTCTTGTGGTCTGTGTAGTAATTCTCATTATAACACACAGACTTAACAGTGGCGACGAGTATGATCTTACCCTGCGGCAGAGATATATCCAAGGCAGTTTAACGGGCGTCGAGAAGAGGCATCCGCCCTCATCATTCTGCTGAGAAAAGACTCAGGTCTGCAGAGCAAAGGAAGAATTCTGACACGAAGCCTTCCATCAGCAACAGGCAGTGATCATCCCTTCTATCACGGTGGTGGGTAAGCCGATCAGCGACGAGCAGCAAGTCGGCCACGTTGGCTGTGAAGTAGGGGAGGGAAAAACGGAGGATATAAGAGCGGAGAACTCGACCACGGCCGGGGAAAAGAGCCGGACAGAAGTCAGGGCCAGAGGCGCTGAGACTGGGGCAGCGTAAGGCACGGAAGCCGCGGTGAATGCAAACGCAGCCGGTGTGAGAGACCGGGCTGCAAGCGGGCTGGGAGACGCAACAGCGTCGAGAGAGAGCTCGACCGCGACCGGTGAAAAAGGCCGGGCAGCTACCGAGGCCGCGAGGCGCAGCGACCGGGACAGCGTAAGGCACGGGAGCCGCGGTGAATGCAAACGCAGCCGGTGCGAAAGACCGGGCTGCAAGCGGGCTGGGAGACGCAACAGCGTCGAGAGAGAGCTCGACCGCGACCGGTGAAAAAGGCCGGGCAGCTACCGAGACCACGAGGCGCAGCGACAGGGACAGCGTAAGGCGCGGGAGAAAATAAAAAAACCGCGGCGAACTCAGCCGCAGCCGGGGGGAAAGGACCGGACTGCAAGAGAGGCTGGGAGGCACGATTCGAGAACCGCTGGGGAGGGCGAACGCAGCAATACGGCAATCGCCATTACAGCCAGCGGGGGAGAAAGGCAAATGCGGGAAGCCACCATTTTCGTAGGCGGGAGAAGAAGACAAGCGCGGGAAACCGCCATTTTGAAAAAAAAAATAAAAGAAAAATTTCTTTTTGTTTCTCAAGAAGATTGCGAGGATGCCTAAGCGTGGTAACATCAACGATTTCGATCCCGATGTTGAAGATTGGGCCACGTATGTAGAACGCATAGAGATATATTGTAAGGCAAATAAAATATCAGATGAAGATAAAGCACTAACCTTACTAAACTCAATGGGTGTGAAGACATACGGGCTATTGAAGCATCTTCTATCACCAGCTAAACCGGCGGATCAGACTTTCGCTAAAATTGTTGCTGTCCTGAAAAATTATTTGAACCCCACACCGCTGATGTTAGCGGAACGATTTAAATTTTATGCGAGAACGCAACTGAAAGAGGAAAGCAACGCGGAGTATTTAATTGAACTGTGTAAGCTAGCGAAATACTGTCAGTTTGGGGAAAGACTGACAGAGGCACTGAGAGACAAATTCGTGTGTGGATTGTCGAAAGAAGGAACACAAAAGCGGCTGCTTGAAGAGAATGATCTTACACTTGATAAGGCTGTCACTATTGCAGCATCGCATGAAGCCGCAGCGAGAGGCACTGCAGAAATGCAGCTGAAGGCAGCGGTACTCAGCATAGATCAAATGGCTTTGGGTACAACGAAATTTTATCGTTGTGGAAAGACAACACACGATCAGAACCAATGCTGGTTTAAAAACCAGGAATGTAGAAAATGTGGCAAGCTTGGTCACATAGCTAAAGTATGCTGGTCAGGAAAGAAGACCAGCAACAAAAAGTCACCGCAGGAAAAGTGCAGAAAGGTACATAAGGTGGCTGAGAAGAGTTCGGATGAACAGAATTCGGATTCAGACTCCAACAGCAAGGAACTGGGTAGTCTGAGAATTCACAATGTGAGTAAGGAAGCTGACCGACAAACTATCTGGGTCACACTTCAGATAGCAGGAGTCCAGGTGAAGATGGAATTGGACACTGGATCGGCGTTGACTGTCATGAATAAGCAAGATTACAAAAGGTTATTCACACATATTCCCCTACGGGATACGGAGATAGTATTGCAGACATACACGGGGCAAAGAGTATACCCCATCGGAAAGATAAAAGTCAAGGTGGTACACCAGGGCAAAGAACACCAAGGAATGGACATATATGTACTACCTGAGGGAGGTCCACCACTTCTGGGACGGGAGTGGATCAGGAAAATAAATATGGACTGGCACTCCCTAAAAGCAATAACGGTAGATTCCGGAAAAAAAGATGTTAAACCTGAACGATTGTCCAGAATATTGGATGAGGACATATGCAGCAGTGACAGTGACAAAGCAGAGAGTGAGAACTCGGTGAAGACAATCAGCTCAGACTCTGGAACTGATGATGGTAAGACCAGCCCATGTGCAAAAGACAAGTCTAAAATGGACTTGCAGAATAATGATGGAAAAACGAAGGAGTGCATAAATGCTTCAGAAGAGAACAAAGTATCAGAACAGAATTCCACTGAACAACAACAACATAGTTTGACAGAGAATTCTGAGTCTGTCCAGTCTACAGACATGCACATTTCTGAGGAACACCGGGCTCGAACTCAACTCAATTTCAAACTACAACAGCAATTAGAACAAATGATTCGCCGTTTTGAGCAAGAGATGAATGCAAAGAAAAAGTTCTTTGACACAGAGTTGGAGAATCTGGGAAGACAGCAGAAGCAGCTGATTGAGAAAATGAATCAGGAACACACAAACCGTCTGCGCGATGAGGCCAAACGAATCAAAGCTGAGCAAGAAAGGGAATATGTCAAATTCATCGATCAGTTGAAAGCTAAGAAGAAAGAGCACCCTTTTGTGAGCAGTGTCAGCAGTAATAAGCCACTCAGGGAATTGGTGGCAGAGGCAAAAGCTGAAGTGATGGAGGAAATAGAAGACAATAGAGAAGAAGCAGAAGATGATGACTCATCTGAACCATTATCACCCCTACCAGGTCACGCACGTGGTCCCTCCGAACTGAGCCAAATCAGTCTGGAAGCAGAAAAACTTCCCAAGGTACTCGAGCCTTTAGAAGTCAGCAATGCTGGTTCTGAAGTTACGAAAGTTCAAGCTGCTAAGTCCAGTGAAGGACTATTAGATGAGTCACCCCAGCAACGAGAACCTACTACACCACCGAAAACTACTACACCACTGAGGCGTTATCCGGACCGAGTCCGGAAGCCTCCAGAGAGACTGAATCTGTGAACTGTTTTTACATGAAGTTGTGTATATATGTTATGATGTTATGTTTAATGGGGAATATATACTGTTAAGCTAAAAAGGGAGGATTGTAGTGTATGTAACCGTTCCACCTTTAAGAGAACTATTTTAAGGATTGCACTACTTTATCTTGGCTGCGGTATACTGTAATACCGGTGGTGACCACACCGGTATACAAGTGCTGTGTAATGATTTATTGTGCAGTTCAGCCCGGACCTTCGACTAGTAAAGACCTGTTAAAAGTTACTCTTGTGGTCTGTGTAGTAATTCTCATTATAACACACAGACTTAACACAACCAGTCTTGGCCCGCGACTACCGAACAGAAAAATGGCAGCCAGGAACGATATGCACACAGCAGGGCCCACTAATGTACACAGTGGACGTTGGGGAGAGCATCGTGAGATGCCATGCTGACCAGATCCTAGAGTCACAGGAACAAGTCAACCCCATGCCTCGCCCATACGTACCTGGTGATGAACCCGACGTACAGGTCGCATCTACCCCAGAAACAGTAGCATCGGAAGCTGATGAACCAACCGACGACAGGGGTCCAGAATCGCCTCCGCACCAAGAGCAAGACACTCGGGAAAGGCGCTATCCAGAAAGGATCAGGAAGCCTCCCCAAAGACTGAATATATAAATAGACTATTTTCAGCTAATGTTGCATGTTAAAAGTGTTAATTGTAATTAGTTTGATATTTAATTGTTAAATGAGTGTTATGGTACTGTTAATCTAAAAGGGGAGGAATTGTAATGTATATACCTTTAAATGGGGAACTATCTTTTACAGCTCGTGTATACTGCAGTACCGGCAGTGACCACACCTGTATATAGCCCTGAGTAGTAATCTGTACAGATCAGTTGCAGTGTGAGCCACGTTGAGTAAACACCTGTTGTACCATTCTCCGCAGTCTGTGTCTTATTATACACGGACGTAACACACTGCACTGTGCCAACTGTTCACCTACTTTCTAAATGCTCAGTTTTGCACCTGTGCAATCTTGAAATATCAAAGTGGCCCTGTGGCCCATTAAATAAAACAAGCAACAAGCTCCAAGTATGCTGCCAGCACAACAGATCTGAATACTGCGCATCACACACTAGATAAGGAGGCTGGCGGCCTGGAAATTTGGGTGGCACAGATCTTTTCTCACATTCCTCTTCCGACCTATGTCCCTTCGATATCTGTTTGCAGAAGGCTGCACATTACAAAAGGCAGTGCATGAAGACAGCTGGGGTCACCCACATCCTTATGAGGAGATCCTGAGCATGGAGGCAATCAAGGGAATGGGAGAGATTGAGGATGGAGGCCTACGCCAAGCTCATGGCTAGTATACTTTACTTTTCATTTCTTATCGCCTTATTGGTTCTCTCACACACAGGCAGTCGCTGTACCATTTCAGTCTCGCTCACTACAATATCTTAACATGTGAAGCAATATTTTAATATTTTGACAAACATTCACTACAAGCCTACTGACTCTCACAGCTACCTGGACTACACTTCCTCCCACCTCGCTTCCTGTAAGGACTCTATTCCATTCTCCCAGTTTCTCTGTCTCCGCCGCATCTGCTCTGACGATGCCACCTTCCATACCAGTGCTTCTGACATGTCTTCCTTTTCCCTCAACCGAGGATTCCCCTCTACCGTGGTTGACATGGCCCTTGACCGTGTCCGTTCTATCTCCCGCACTTCTGCTCTCACCCCTGCCCCTCCCTCCCGGAACCACGACAGAGTTCCCCTTGTCCTCACCTTTCACCCCACCAGCCTCCACATTCAATGGATCATCCTCTGCCATTTCCGCCACCTCCTGCGTGATCCCACCACCAAACGCATCTTCCCCTCACCTCCCCTTTCAGCATTCTGTAGGGACCGCTCCCTCCGTGACACCCTAGTCCACTCCTCTATCACCCCCAACACCCCTTGCCCTTCGCCCGGCACTTTCCCGTGCAAGCGCAGGAGATGCAACACATGCCCTTATACCTCCCCCCTTCCCACTGTCCAGGGCCCCAAACACCCCTTCCAGGTGAAACAGCGATTTACTTGTACTTCTTGCAATTTAGTATACTGTATTCGCTGCTCACGATGTGGTATCCTCTACATTGGGGAAACCAAACGTAGATTGGGTGACCGCTTTGCGGAACACCTCCATTCAGTCCGTAAGGGTGACCCCGAGCTTCCGCTCGCCTGTCACTTTAATTCACCGCTCCATTCCCACTCAGACCTCACCGTCCTCGGCCTCTTGCATTGTTCCACGGAAGCTCAACGTAAACTCAAGGAACAGCACCTCATCTTTCGATTAGGCACTTTACAGCCTTCCGGACTCAACATAGAATTCAACAATTTCAGATCATAACCTCGGCCCCTATCATATATATATATATATATATATAATATCCACACTCTTTGTCTGTCTTTTTTTCTTCTCCCCCACATGGCAGCTGTCTTTCATTCTGCCAGCGCAATTTACACTTCATCTCGAGCCATCCTTTTTTTAAATTCATTGATGGGATGTGGGCGTCGCTGGCTAGGCCTGCATTTAGTGCCCATCCCTAATTGCCCTTGAGAAGATGGTGGTGAGCCGCCTTCTTGAACCGCTGCAGTCCATATGGTGTAGGTACACCCACAATGCTGTTAGGAAGGGAGTTCCAGGATTTTGGCCCAGCGACAGTGAAGGAACGGCGATACAGGTCCAAGTCAGGATGGTGTGCGGCTTGGAGGGGAACTTGTAGGTGGTGATGTTCCCATGCGTCTGCTGATCTTGTCCTTCTAAGTGGTAGAGGTCATGGGTTTGGAAGGTGCTGTTGAAGGAGCTTTGGCGAGTTGCTGCAGTGCATCTTGTAGATGGTACACACTGCAGCCACAGTGCGCCAGTGGTGGAGGGAGTGAATGTTGAAGGTGGTGGATGGGGTGCCAATCAAGCGGGCTGCTTTATCCTGAATGGTGTCGAGCTTCTTGAGTGTTGTTGGAGCTGCACTCATCCAGGCAAGTGGAGAGTATTCCATCACAGTCCTGACTTGTGCCTTGTAGATGGTGGAAAGGCTTTGGGGAGTCAGGAGGTGAGACACTCGCCGCAGAATTCCCAGCCTCTGGCCTGCTCTTGTAGCCACAGTATTTATATGGCTGGTCCAGTTCAGTTTCTGGTCAATGGTAACCCCCAGGATGTTGATAGTGGGGGATTCAGCGATGGTAATGCCATTGAATGTCAAGGGGAGATGGTTAGAGTCTCGCTTGTTGCCCGGCACTTGTGTGGTGCGAATGTTACTTGCCACTTGTCAGCCCAAGTCTGAATGTTCTCCAGGTCTTGCTGCATATGGACACGGACTGCGTCAGTATCTGACGAGTCACGAATGGTGCTGAACAGTGTGCAATCATCAGCGAACATCCCCACTTCTGACCTTATGATGGAGGGAAGGTCATTGATGAAACAGCTGAAGATGTTTGGGCCTAGGACACTGCCCTGAGGAACTCCTGTAGTGATGTCATGTGATTGAGATGAATGACCTCCAACAACCACAGCCAACTTCCTTTGTGCTAGGTATGATTCCAACCAATGGAGAGTTTTCCCCTTGATTCCCATTGACTTCAGTTTTGCTAGGGCTCCTTGATGCCACACTCGATCAAATGCTGCCTTGATGTCAAGGGCAGTCACTCTCACCTCACCTCTTGAGTTCAGCTCTTTTGTCCATGTTTGAACCAAGGCTGTAATGAGGTCAGGAGCTGAGTGGCCCTGGCGGAACCCAAACTGGGCGTCAGTTAGCAGGTTATTGCTGGGTAAGTGCCGCTTGATAGCACTGTCGACGACACCTTCCATCACTTTGCTGATGATTGAGAGTAGACTGATGGGACAGTAATTGGCCGGGTCGGATTTGTCCTGCTTTTTGTAGACAGGACATACTTGGGCAATTTTCCACATTGCCGGGTAGATGCCAGTGTTGTAGCTGTACTGGAACAGCTTGGCTAGGGGCGCAGCTAGTTCTGGAGCACAAGTCTTCAGTACTATTGCCGGAATGTTGTCAGGGCCCATAGCCTTTGCAGTATCCAGTGTCTTCAGCCGTTTCTTGACATCACGTGGAGTGAATTGAATGGGCTGAAGACTGGCATCTGTGATGCTGGGGACCTCAGGAGGAGGCCGAGATGGATCATCCACTCGGCACTTCTGGCTGAAGATAGTTGCAAATGCTTCAGCCTTGTCTTTTGCACTCACGTGCTGGGCTCCACCATCATTGAGGATGGGGATATTTTTGGAGCGTCCTCCTCCTGTTAACTGTTTAATTGTCCACCACCATTCACGACTGGATGTGGCAGGACTGCAGAGCTTTGATTTGATCCGATGGTTGTGAGATCGCTTAGCTCTGTCTATCGCATGTTGCTTCCGTTGTTTGGCATGCAAGTAGTCCTGTGTTGTAGCCTCACCAGGTTGACACCTCATTTTTCGGTATGCCTGGTGCTGTTCCCGGCACGCTCTCCTGCACTCTTCGTTAAACCAGGGTTGATCTCCCGGCTTGATGGTAATGGTAGAGTGAGGGATATGCCGGGCCATGAGGTTACAGATTGTGGTTGAATACAATTCTGCTGCTGCTGATGGCCCACAGCGCCTCATGGATGCCCAGTTTTGAGTTGCCAGATCTGTTCGAAATCTGTCCCATTTAGCACGGTGGTAGTGCCACACAACACGGTGGAGGGTATCCTCAACATGAAGATGGGACTTCGTCTCCACAAGGACTGTGCGGTGGTCACTTCCACCAATGCTGTCATGGACAGATGCATCTGCAACAGGTAGATTGGTGAGGACGAGATCAAGTAGGTTTTTCCCTCTTGTTGGTTCCCTCACCACCTGTCGCAGACCCAGTCTGGCAGCTATGTCCTTTAGGACTCGGCCAGCTCGGTCAGTTGTGGTGCTACTTTGTTTCTTAACCTGTCCCATTACCATCTCCTTTTGCCTTGAATATCTCTTAATGTCTCTTAACCTCTTCCGCCTTCTATCCTATCACAGACCTTCCCTTTTGTTCCTTCATCCCCTCCCCCCTTTCCCAGCCCCTACACTTGCTTAAAAACCTGTTCCATTTCCTGCTTTTTTCCAGTTCTGACGAAAGGTCATCGACCTGAAACGTTAACTCTGTTTCTCTTTGCACAGATGCTGCCTGACCTGCTGAGTATCTCCAGCATTTTCTGTTTTTATTTCAGATTTCCAGCATCTGCAGTATTTTCTTTTTGCAATATTTGAAGGGGTCTCTTACTGTAACCATTTTAAAATATGTTCTTCTGTTCATTTGCGTACAAGAGGAGGAGGTGATGTCACTGTCCATTAACCAGTCCCAACTGATCATATCATATGAGCCTGTGTCACCCACTCCTACAGTGACAAACAGCAGTAAAGATATACCTGGCTTGTTAGGTGGGGTGGAGGTCAATTAATCAGTTTCAGGAGGGAACACTTGGTGAAGCATAGAGTACAAGTGAGGGGGGGATTGCAGCTCGCTAGCCAGAGAGCCAGCTCAAGGATTCCTTTAGCTGCTGAGCCCAGGCATTTAGACCTCACAGGGTCTGGCTACAAACTCACTTTAAGAGCTTAGCATCAGCACTTCACGTGAGAGTGTGCCAAGTAACCTGTACATTTTGGGGCATCTATGAAGGAGTCCGCAACCCATATCTGTGCAGTGCTGGCTGAGGACCAAACAACAGGCCACCATGGAGAACATGGCTGTAAAGTCTGTGGGTTGTGCAGTTAATTATGACACAGACTTCAGGAGTAACATACAACAGGACTTTACTATTCGAAGGTCAGGGCGAATCTGCCCGATAAATCATGCCACAGCACTTATATACCGGTGTGGTCACCGTCGGTATTACCGTATACAGAAGCCAAACAAGTAGTGCCACACCTAAAATAGTTCTCTTAAAGGTGAACGGTTACATACAATAGTCTCTTAAAGGTAGATGGTTACATACACTACAATCCTCCTTTTTTAGCTTACAACATACGTATTCCCCATTAAACATAACATATATTCAACTTCATGTAAAACAATTTACAGATATAGTCTCTGCGGAAAACAGTTCACAGGTTCAGTCTCTGTGGGAACAGTTCACAGATTCAGTCTCTGGTCTTGACTCGGTCCGAACAACATCTCTGTGGTGTAGCCGGTTCACATTGCTAGCGTGACTCATCCAATAGTCTTTCCCTTGACGTAACAGCTTGAACTTCCGTCCTGCTGAACCAGCAGTGCTGACTTTTACAAACAGCTGGACTGCCTTAGTAATTTTTCCCTACTTTCCCATTAGAAGTGATAATGATTTAGATGGTTATCATCTTCGGCTTCGTCTTTTCCTTTTTTGCTTCTTGGAGACTCTCTGGGCTCCCTTCTCAGCTGCCAGCTGTAGCGCCACCATCTCCCTATGTTCCTTAGACTTTAAGTGCTTCATCCTGATTTCTGCACTTTGGGAGTTTTCATCACAAGCTGGGCAGACCAAGTCCTCGTAATATTCCGTGTCACTCAACAGGTCATGGTAATATTCGGTGTCATCCTGAGCTAGTCTAGCGAGAGGGCCTGCTACTTCTTCCTTACCCAACTGGACGTTAGCCGACTGTTGTTCCCTCCCTAGACATCTTTCCTGAAGGGACTTCTTCATGCGTTCATAGTCATCCCGCTCTTCCTGGGTTTCCTGCAAATCCTTCACTAAGGACCTCATTTGTGATTTCAACACTTCCCCTTCCATCGGGGATTGATTGATCGGGCTATTCAATCCTTCTACTGGAGCAGCTGTTTCAACATTCTGTTGTTCACATAGACGTGATTCAGCGTACTTTTGGCATCCCAGTAAAATCTGTGTTGCAACCTCAGCTATTTCCATAACTTTTGAGGGCTCCGAACTCCTTCCCTTTGAAGATTGAAGCTCGTGTTCAGATTGTTCCCATTGCAGAGTCTTGTCCCTCAGCACATGAAGGAGTTGGCTGACCGTTAACTCTTCCACGGGAACACTGTGGATCAGAGTCTTCTCCATTTCATCCACCTTTTTTTCCTCTTGTACTTTGGCTTTCAGCGCTCGGAGAAGTTGCGCCTTGATGCTCTCTAGCTCATGTTCAGGGGCCATTCTTACAGTCTCTGTGTTTCTTACAGTTTCCTTTTCTTCCACTGAAAGGATTCCCAGTTGAATCTGTTCTTCAAGTTGTTGAACCTCGGTCATTGCCGCCTCATATTTGTCTTGGGTTTCCTTCAATATTTTTATGAGTTCTTGGACATCTTGTCTTTCATGTTCTGCCATGTCTTTCGCCTCTAATTTCTCATCTATGGATGGAACTTCTACCGATGAGGCTGTCTTGGCCTTGAGCTCATCAAGAATTTCCTGCAGCCTTTGGACTTCTTGCTCATGTTCAACCTTTAGTTGCTCATATGCTTCTACTGAAACTAGCTTTTCGGAGGTTGCCGAGTTAACCCCCTCCAGAATTATAGCCTGGGCCTGTTCATACTGTTCTTTCAACTTCTCACACTCTGCTTGTAAGGAGTCGTAGAGAAGAACTGGAATAAAATCCTGGCTTCCTGAAGATTCCTCTTCATTTGCTTCTTTCGCAATTTTCTGTTGGAGTTCAGCCAAGGCTGCTATGCTATCTGCCTCTCGAAGTCTCACTGCCATCAAATCTTCTTTATTCTTGCAGTCTATCTCAGCCATTTTCCCTTTACTTTCATTTAACTGAGTGAGTAGTCCCTTATTCTGGGCTGAGAGATATTGCACCTTCTCCTGTAGACCATTGCACTCCTTCTCTGTTCGACCTAGCCGGTTACTGCTGATTTGGTTCTGTGTTTCAAGTTCCAACATCCTTTGCTTAGTTTCTCTTTTCCATGTCCAAGATTTTTTTCTGCATCTCTTTAAGTGCACATTGCGATTCAGCTTCTCTTAACCTTGCCTGCACTAGCTCCGTCTCCAATTGCAGGACAAAATCCTCAGTGTAGCATGGTTTGCCTTTATGCTGTATCTCTAGATCATGCAAATATTCTAACTCCTGAACATCATAAGGGAGATGTGATCGGTAATTGGTCACGATGGCTCTATGGTCGCTCTCTGCTTGAGCCAGCAGGTTCTGTTGTCTTTCCAGACTCTCCCATTCGGTGTCATAGAACTTTTTCATTGTTTTCATCTCTTGTACGAGACGGTAACTCAATTGTTCTAATTGTTGTCGTACTTTGAGATAACGTTGAGTTCGAGCCCGGTGTTCCTCCGTAGTGCATATGTCTGTAACTTGAACAGACTCAGAATTCTCTGTCTTTATACACGCCATCGTTTTTCCAACCTTAGTCAGTGAGTTCATGTTAACCTTGTTTTTCATACTTGGGCTGGACTTATCGTCTTCCGGCTCAGAGTCTGAGCTGCTTGTCTGTACCGAGTCCTCACTCGTCATTGCTTGTAGGTAGTGCCATTCCATGTCTATTTTCTTGATCCACTCCCGTCCTAGAAGTGGTGGTCCTCCCTCAGGTAGTACGTATAAGTTCATTCTTGGGTGTTCTTTACCCCTATCTCTCACCTTGACTCTTATCTTTCCCATGGGGTATACTTTATGCCCCGTGTATGTCTGCAATACGAACTTGGTATCTCTTAAGGGTATATGTGAGAAGAGCCGGTGGTAATCCCTTCGATTTATGACTGATACAGCTGATCCAGTGTCCAACTCCATTTTCACTTGGATTCCAGCTATTTTTAGCATGACCCAGATAATTTGTAGGTCAGCTTCCTTACTCACATTATGAATTCTCAGACTACCCAGCTCCTGGCCGTTTGGGTCTGAGTCTGAATTCTGTTCGTCTGAACTCTTCTCAGCCACCTTGTGTACCTTGTTGTACTTTTCCTGTGATGGCTTCCTTTGGTTGTTGGTCTTCTTCCCTGACCGGCATACCTTAGCGATGTGACCCAGTTTGCCACATTTCCTACATTCCTGGTTCTTAAACCAGCATTGGTTCTGATCATGTGTTGTCTTCCCACAGCGATAGCATTTTGTTATACTCGAGGTAATTTGGTCCACACCGAGTGCCGCTGCCTTTAGCTGCATTTCCGCAGTTCCTTTCGCTGCGGCTTCGTGCGATACTGCTATAAGGACAGCCCTGTCAAGTGTAAGGTCGTTCTCTTCGAGTAGTCACTTTTGCGTCCCTTCCTTGGACAGTCCGCATACGAACTTGTCTCGCAATGCCTCTGTCAGATTCCCTTCAAACTGGCAGTATTTCGCTAGTCTACGCAGTTCGACCAAGTATTCCGCGTTGCTTTCGTCTTTCCGTTGCGTTCTCGCATAGAATTTGAATCGTTCAGCCAACATCAACGGTGTGGGGTTCAAGTGATCCTTCAGAACAGCCACTATCTCATCGAAAGTCTGATCCGCCGGTTTAGCTGGTGATAGTAGATGCTTCAAGAGCCCGTATGTCTTTGCGCCCATCGAGTTTAGCAAGGTTATAGCTTTGTCGTCTTCTTCTATTTTGTTGGCCTCACAATAGATCTCAATGCGTTCCACGTACGTGGCCCAGTCTTCTATCTCCGAATTAAAATCGTTGATGTTACCACGCTTAGGCATCTTCCTCTCTTTGGGAACAACACAAGTATTTCTTTAAATTATTATTTCTTTTTTTTTCTAAGATGGCGGTTTTCCCGCGAAAATGGCGGTTTCCCGCTCTTATCTTCTCTCCCCGCCCACTTCAATGGCGGTTTCCCGCTTCTGTCTTCTTCCCCGCCTAATGGCGGCTTCCCGCGTTTCTTCCCTGGCGGGAGGGGTACACTTTCCCCCACGGGCGACGGCCGCTGGCTTTCAGGTTCACAGCCTGCGCGTCGGCTTCAAGGCTTTCCCTTTTTTTTTATTTATTGGCAGGGCGACCGGCTCTGGGTACCCCGTTGACGGCGAACAGGTTCAGCCGCTGGGCTGGCTCTCGCACAGTTCCCCTTGCTCGGCTCTGTCTCTCTCCCGCTCACTCGGCTCTACCGGCGCTGGGTACACCCCGTTGACGGAGGACAGTTCAGCCGCTGGACTGGCTCTCGCACAGTTCCCCTTGCTCGGCTCTGCCTCTCTCCCGCTCGCTCGGCTCTACCGGCGCTGGTTACACCCCGTTGACGGAGGACAGTTCAGCCGCTGGACTGGCTCTCGCGCAGTCCCTCTTGGTCGGCTCTGCCTCTCCCGCTCGCTCGGACCCCAATCGCGCCTCCCAGCCCTCTCGCAGTCCGGTGCTTCTCTCCCCGGCTGCGGCTGAGTTTCTCTCTTCCCGCGCCTACGCTCCCGGTCGCAGCACTTCGTGGCTTCGGTCACCGCCCGGCTTTTCCCGCCGGTCGCGGTCTCTCACGACGCCGTTGGACCCGACTTTTTTTTTTGTCCGGCTCCTTTTCCCCCTCGACCGTGGTCGAGTGCCCAGCCCTTATCCTCCGGCTATTCTTTTCACTTTCCCTTACTCACAGTCACCGTGGCAGAAGGGACAGTCAGTGCCTGTTGCTGATGGAAGTTTTTGTCGCTAAAGTCTTCCTCCTTTCTATTGCTGCAGCCTTGAGTTTTCTCCCAGCCGAATGACGAGGGCGGTTGCCTCTTTTCGACGCTCTTTCGTTGCTTGAAAATATTGTTGCCGCAGGGTACGATCGGACTCGTCGCCACTGTAAAGTCTGTGGGTTGTGCAGTTAATTACGACACAGACTTCAGGAGTAACATACAACAGGACTTTACTATTCGAAGGTCAGGGCGAATCTGCCCTATAAATCATGCCACAGCACTTATATACCGGTGTGGTCACCGTCGGTATTACCGTATACAGAAGCCAAACAAGTAGTGCCACACCTAAAATAGTTCTCTTAAAGGTGAACGGTTACATACAATAGTCTCTTAAAGGTAGACGGTTACATACACTACAATGGCCACTCCAGTGCTCACTGTGGTGGAGCCCCCAGTGGCTGAGGTCATAAGTTCAGGCACAGTGAGTATCGCACATACAATGACTGGGGCTTCACAGACCATTGGCTCCACTTGGCGCCAGTCTGTTTTGTTTGGATTCACTGGCCTAGATTTTCAGTGTGCCGTGAGGCGGGCTTTTAGGCGGGCGGGGGGCAAAAATCCCGAATTCGGGGGTCCCGACACCATCCCGCCCAAAACCCGCCTCCACGTAAGTTTCAGAGGAGGCGGGTACCCGCCCCGCACTGGGACCCGCCGACCCGAGGCGGGAAGGGATTAGTGCCAATTAACTGCCTGTTAACAGGTAGTTAACAGGCAGTTTTTAGCCTAATCCCTATTTTGAGGGGTGTCGTGTGGGATTCCCGACAGCTCCAAACCACGCCAGGTTAGAGCAGGCGGGACATCGGGTTGAAGGACTTGGAGGGGTCGCGATGTCGGTGTTCAGGTGAGTGATGGGTGCATGAGTGCAAAGGTAAGTGTGTTTGGTGTGTCTAAAGTGTGTAAAGAAGTTTAAATTACCTGTACTTACCTTAACAGCCTTTCTTCCTCTAGGCTTCGGGAGTCCATCACTCAGCCGGCACTGAAAGCAAAATGGCTGCGAGCTGTCAAAAGTGACAGCCTTCAGCTTTCATTGCCGGTGAGATTTCTAACTGAGTCTGTGGAGAAGGACTCAGGTTAGAAGTAAGACTGTCAGTGTTTGACAGCTTCAAACAGCTGTGAAACACTGATATTTCATCTGTCAGCACGACTTGACAGATGAAATTTCAGTCTGTGACGTCACCTGTTGCCGGGTGGCCCTTAATTGGCCTGCTGAGCCCGCTGGGCGGGCTTAACAAGGTCAATCAAGGGAAAATCGTGTGGATTGGCCGGACGTCGATGTAGGCGGGACTAAACCCCGAAAGTTGTAGTCCCGCCTCCTTCCCGACAGCTTAATGAAAATCAACCCCACTATGTTGCGGAATCAGATTGAAACAGCTATAATACAAGGTCTACAGAACCTCATGTCTTTATTTTTGACTTTTTGAATAATTAATACACCTGTTGCCTACCACAGAGCAAGAATCCCTCAATGCCCCTGCTCTATTCCCAACTTGAATTAAAAGAAAGAGAAACCTCACAGTCAAACCAACCACCTCCGATTCCTTCACCATCATTTCTCATACCCTCCACCTACTGCTTGGCACCACAGTGCCACCCTCTTACCAGCGCCCTGTGAGGCAGATTGCAGAGGTGTCCAGAGATCTGCTTGGGATCTGCTGCCACCTCAGGCTGGTCCAGCAGCACGGGTAACATCAACAGGGGAGAAGGCACGTTAAAATAAATAAGAGAGCAGAGATGTGGAAATATCAGCATCTGGTTGGCAAAAATGAATTTCAACAATGTAAAACGGTGACTGATTAATGAATGCATTGTTGAATTACTGCATTTCCATAATTTAATTATTTCACTTCCATAATTTTGTAAGACTAAACAATCAGCAAAACCCTTCCCCCATACAAGAGAGAAATAAAAATGCAGGGACAAAGACATCTCAACATGCTGGTAAGAGCTGTATATTTTCAGTCAACAACAACTACGCCTTTAACGTAGTGAAACATCCCAAGGCGCTTCACAGGAGCGATTATGAAACAAAATTTGACACCGAGCCACATAAAGAGATATTAGGACAGCTTGGTCAGAGGTAGGTTTTAAGGAGTGTCTTAAAGGAGGAGCGAGGGGGGAGAGGTTTAGGGAAGGAATTCCAGAACTTAGGGCCCAGGCAACAGAAAGCACGGCCTCCAATGGTGGCGCGATTAAAATCGGGGATGCGCAAAAGGCCCACCAAAGGTTATCCAGCTCTTTCCCCAAAAACCTCCCAAAAATGATCCTGAATAAAAGTTACAAGTAGATAAAACTCAGCCGACGCTATTACGTTGCCTTTAAGATCCCAGGCGTGCCGGGTCTTTGTCTTACCTTAGGCCTCTGCGCCATCGTGTGCGCAGTGCACAGCTGTAGTATTTAAATTAAATGTGACAGGAGTTCAGATGCTGAGGTTGTGCTCTCGGCTCAGCTCCCTTCTGGTGCACTGCACCCTAATTACTCTCAGACAATACCAGAAGCTCATGATTGCTCTCACTTCTGCTCAAGATTCTGGAAACAACTACAAGGGATCTTATTCTCAATTTTCCATCAATGTATATCTCTATTCCTGAGTGGTATCAGAATGCACTAATGCTTGATTGTTGAAAAATTGCTGTTTATCTTAACCAGTTCTATTGTTTCTTATTCCATCTAATTTCCCATAAAAACCATAACACAGATTTCAGCTATTCTATTCCTAGGTGTGAACACATGAACAGCAGTTGCTATTATAACTGTTGCCGAACACATGTCTTCAGAATCTATCAATGTACTTCATCAACTTTCAGAGAAATTTGCATTTAGACAAGTTTTGTGTGTTCTCCCTTCTACTCACTGCTCAAGTACTTCTGTTAGGGTTTGCCTGACATTGCAGTGATGAGGATGTCATCTGGGAAACATAGTACAAAGTCCAGCCCCTGCATAATATGTTCCATGACTACCTGAAACAAAACCAAATGCCAAATACAGACCATGGCAGATACCACTGAGAGCTATTGTGAATTTGCCTTAACTACCAATTCCCACGCAAACGCATAAAATCATAGACATTTGCTGCACAGAAGGCGGCCAATTGGCCCACGATGTCTGGCATGGCACATTGCCAGGGCAACCCAAGGCCAATTCCAATACTTGGGTCGCTTCACAAAAAATCCCATCTCTTTCCTGCTACAAATATAAATCTACTCTGCCTTTAAAAGATGCAATCATCTCTGCCTCAACTACTTCCTGGAGCAAAGCATTCCATGCTCTAACAACCATCTACACAAAGAAATGTCTCCTAACCACTCTCCCCTCTCTGTGAGAATTTAAAAACCATGAACCCTGATCACTGATGCCAGCGGCCCCCCCCCTCCCCTCTCACCCACACCATCCCCTCTCCCTTCCCCCCACCACCCCACCTCCCCCTCCCCTTTCCCCCCACTCTCCCACTCCTGCCCCCTCGCCTCTCCCCCCCACCACCCCCTCTCCCTTCGCCCCACCTCCCCCTCCCCTTTCCCCCCACTCTCCCACCTCTCCTCTCCCCCCACCACTCCCTCCCACCTCCCCTCTCTACCCACCGCCCCCTCCCGCCCCCCCTCTCCCCCTCCCCCCCACCCCCCTCTCCCCCTCCTCCCCACCCCCCTCTCCACCTCCCCCCACCCCCCTCCCTCCACCCCCCTCGCCCCCTCTCACCCACACCACCCCCTCTCCCTTCCCCCCACCGCCCCACCTCCCCCTCCCCTTTCCCCCCACTCTCCCACTCCTGCCCCCTCTCCTCTCCCCCCACCACCCCCTCCCACCTCCCCTCTCTACCCACCGCCCCCTCCCGCCCCCCTCTCCCCCTCCTCCCCACCCCCTCTCCACCTCCCCCCCACCCCCCTCCCTCCACCCCCCTCGCCCCCTCTCACCCACCGCCCCCTCTCCCTCCCTCTCCCCCCCCACCGCCCCCCTCTCCCCACCTCCCCTCCCCCCACCGGCCCCTCTCCCCCTCCCACCCACCGCCCCCCTCTCCTCTCCCTCCTCCCCTCCCCTCCCTCCCCCTTCCCTCTCCCCCCCTCCCCCTGCCCCCCTCTACCCCCCACCACCACCAACCAAAGGAATGGGTTTTCCTGATTCCTCAGCAAAACCCTTCATAATTTTAAACCATCTCCATTGAAGCCCCTCTTGGCTCGGCCCCGGTGGATGTAGTTTCAGGATCTCAAGTCTGATTAAGATGCCAACCACAGGTGTTGTAAAATGTTAATCATTTACTCTGAATTCAGCCCATCGACACTCGCTCCAGCCCAACCACTGCAATCACTTTAGAGGTGATCCCTTACTTTATGGTCATCATAATGCAAATTTGAGAACTTGGGGCATTAATCTGGACTGGAAAAATAAGAGTTTTGCAACCTAGAGTACACAAATGAGTGGCTTTAAATGTTTAATCATACCAGAGCCTCTTGAAACAAGACTGCTTATCACATTCTCCACTGCACAACATTGATCAACAGTCAACCAATTTAATGTGGTCTGTTTAAGCCAGTTGCATCTGACAACTGCAGGTTTAGCTCCCTCACAACTCCTGTCCTCTGATCTCATTAAAATATTAATTTACACAATCTGTGTAAACTTTTCACCTGAAACTTCCCAAAGTTGGAGAGCTTCCATCGAACGGCAAATATGCCAGACTTTTCTTTGTAAAGGTATTCGAGACTAATCAACACTGCAGTTTCTGAATCTGCTTTGATATCCCCACTTGTTCCATCATGCTGTATTTTAACTATGACGGAGTCCGAAGATGCCCATCGTTGTAAAGGTGAACCTCAGAAAGGATCAGAAGCAAAATACCGTGGATGTGGGAAATCTCAAATTAAAGGCAGAACATGCTGGAAGTACTCAGCAGGTCAGGCAGCATCTGTGGAGAGAGAAGCAGAGTTAACGGTGGGGAGGGGGGAATTATAACATAGGGGAGCGGGTGCAGGTGGGGGGGTTAAATGGGTAAAACATGGAAACGTGTCAGAAAGCCAACTTCCAGCTTTTACTCAGACGGGACAAGGGGCGGGCAGTTCCCAGAAGGCGGGTTGGCGTATTAAATATGTCACCGAGGATGAAAGGCTCGGATTTAACCTGCTTTGCAGGTTTAACTGTGGCCAGCTGGGTTTCCCAGGCCCCCTGACAGCTGCAGTGAGGTGAGGACAGGCTCGGAGAACACGTCCTGTGGGTCAGGAGGAGCGGGAGTGCTTCCTCCTGGCCCCCCAAGCTCCCCCACCATCAGATCCACCCCCCCACCCTCCACCCCATACAAACCCGCGCTCCCTGGGGTCAGGGAACGGACCCTCCCTGGGATCATCCCCCTGCCCCGGGATCAGAACGCCCCCGGGGTTAGGGAACGGACCCTCCCTGGGATCATCCCCCCGCCCTGGGATCAGAATGCCCCCGGGGTTAGGGAACGGACCCTCCCTGGGATCATCCCCCCGCCCTGGGATCGGAACGCCCCTGGGGTTAGGGAACGGACCCTCCCTGGGATCATCCCCCCGCCCCGGGATTGAGGATCGCCCCCGGGGTTAGGGAACGGACCCTCCCTGGGATCATCCCCTCGCCCTGGGATCGGAACGCCCCCGGGGTTAGGGAACGGACCCTTCCTGGGATCATCCCCTCGCCCTGGGATCGGAACGCCCCTGGGGTCAGGGAACGGACCCTCCCTGGGATCATCCCCCTGCCCTGGGATCAGAACGCCCCCGGGGTTAGGGAACGGACCCTCCCTGGGATCATCCCCCCGCCCTGGGATCGGAACGCCCCCGGGGTTAGGGAACGGACCCTCCCTGGGATCATCCCCCTGCCCTGGGATCGGAACGCCCCCGGGGTTAGGGAACGGACCCTCCCTGGGATCATCCCCCCGCCCTGGGATCGGAACACCCCCGGGGTTAGGGAACGGACCCTCCCTGGGATCATCCCCCCGCCCTGGGATCGGAACGCCCCCGGGGTGAGGGAACGGACCCTCCCTGGGATCATCCCCCTGCCCTGGGATCGGAACGCCCCCGGGGTTAGGGAACGGACCCTCCCTGGGATCATCCCCCCGCCCTGGGATCGGAACGCCCCCGGGGTTAGGGAACGGACCCTCCCTGGGATCATCCCCCCGCCCTGGGATCGGAACGCCCTCGGGGTTAGGGAACGGACCCTCCCTGGGATCATCCCCCTGCCCCAGGATCGGAACGCCCCTGGGGTCAGGGAATGGACCCTTCCTGGGATCATCCCCCTCGCCCCGGGATTGAGGATCGCACCACCCCCCTCGGGGTCGGGGGTCAGCCCTACCTCATCCTGTGGCCTCCTCCGGAGTGATTCCCGCCCGACTGGAAGCCAAGCCTGTCAATCAGATTGGGGGATCGTTGTGCGGAACACCTCCGTTCAGTCCGCAAGTGTGACCCTGAGCTTCCGGTCGCTTGTCATTTTAATTCCCTGCCCCACTCCCACTCTGACCTCGGCCTCCTACACTGTTCCAATGAAGCTCAATGGGAGCTCAGGGAACAGCATCTCATCTTTCGATTAGAGCCTTCCTGGTGCAACACTGAGTTCAACAGTTTTGGATCATAACCTCTGCTCCCATTTTTTCCAGACAGCAGGTGCTGGTAGCGATTCTGCTCTTGCCATTTTCAGCTCCTCTAGACCCATCTGTTCTTTCTTAACTTGTCCCATTACCATCTCCTTTTGCCTTGCACCGTCATCCCTTTTTGTCATTTAATCTCTCCTGCCTTCCGCCCTATCACAGACCTTCTCCTTTGTTCTTTCCTCCCCTCCCCCCCCCCCACCCCCTCCCTCTGCACTTGCTTAAAACCTGTTACATCTCTAACTTTTTCCAGTTCTGATGAAAGGTCATCGGCCTGAAACGTTAACTCTGTTTCTCTCTCCACAGATGTTGCCTGACCTGAGTATTTCCAGCATTTTATGTTTTTATACGAAGAAAAGGTCAGTGCAACCAAAATGCCACGGTGAGAGGTTGCTCTGGAGAGATGAATGGATTGAATGTACACTAATGAGAGTCTCTCACTGAGATCATTAAGTCAGCGTCGTCAAAATAATGCAGCAATTATCAATCTTAATTATGGTCACAGACAAACACATTTGAGCAGAGGTATTGTGGTAACAACTCCTTTCAGTCCTCAGTGGGATAATAGTGTTACAGCAAAAAATTGGTGATTAATTCTAATTATATCTGCGTGCAAACGAAACATTTTTTGCAGTATTTTGAATGATGTGAGCTTTTCAGCAGTTCCAGGCAATCATATGTTCACCATTAATTATTACAAACTAGTCAATTGTTGCATGGACCGAAACATATTTGTCACACTATGCATTGTTTGTGCTACAAATGTTTTCATTGTCCTGAAGCATGGATGATTTATGACCATGTAGCAGCATATTTTGCTTATATTAAATGCACTGTTAGCGGTAATATTTCTTCCAAAAAAAGCAGTGGTGCGGCCCAAGAACTATTTACTGTACAAAATAAAATGCATCAACAATGACCGCACAAAAGCTTTAAAGGAGCACTTTCTTCATCAAAATGTGACTGCGTACAAAGAAAAAACGTTGGCCAAGCACAAAAACCTTACAGAACAAAAAACATCACATTAAAATACCACTTACTGTAATCCCCTTCTGAAGATAATGGTCCAATGCTCTTCAGCCTTCCCAAACAGTGGGGAGCTGTTGTCCTTCTGAAGACCTGCCAGACAACTTCTCTAAACCTGGCAGCAAAAACTATTACAACAACATCTTTTAGTTGTTGCAGGTCTTTCAATCCTGCAGCACCGCATTATTCCCCCCGACTCACCATCCGCCCCCCACCCCGACAAGCTCTCAATTAAAGGCATTTTTGATGCATGGAGCTCTTCCAAAATTTATTTTAAAGACTTTGGCTTAGAAATTTGATTGCCCCCGCAAATGGTCCTGGAGATCGCGATGCGTAATCACCCCCACGCCTGTTCAAAGGAACGCAGGCAGTGTAATGTGACTAGGAGATTTATGATTTTGGGGCCTATTTTCATACAGCTTGTGGATTCAAAATTTACAAGTCTCCTGGGGCAATGTCGAATTTTATGTAGTGTATGCGCTAATAATAATCCATCGCTCTGTGACCCCTCCATGAAATGAGGGATGACATGTTCTGGATTAACATTGCATTTAAATAAAACAACTGGCTGTAAATCAAAATCTTAACGGGGTCTGGAAGTAGGAGAGTGTGGAGTCAGAGCGTACCTGGCAGCAGCCCGCCCTGACAAGCTCTCAATTAAAGGCATTTTTGATGCATGGAGCTCTTCCAAAATATTATACTGTAATAAGGTTGACCCCAGAATGATAGTAGAGTTAGTGTTCACTTCAGGTCAGGCGTGCACGGAGTCAAAAACATCCAGTTGAACTGTTTCCATCTCCCTTCTGTCTTGACTTCTAGACTACATGCCTTCACTCTTTGTTGAATACAGATTCGCTCCATTTCAACCAATTGTCATCGTGCTAGGCGGCAATCTAGCGCATAAATTAAAAACTAAACATTAAGAAGTTACTCCTTAAACTATATGGCTGGGAAATTGGCGCCGTTGGTGCCGGCTGCCAAGGCCGGTTTGGAAGAAAAAATGGTGACCGCCTCACTTCCGGCACGGCACGTGGCGGCCGCCATGTTGGGCAGGTCGGCAGCGCTGTCGTTGCCCGTGCTCACTTCGCATATTTAAATGATCCAGATTGTGATGTCTGAGTTGATGCACGATCTGGGATTTTGGGCGTCGCTGCTTTTAACAACGCCCAGTCCAAACCACACACGGAAGAATGTGCGTGCAGCAGTACAACGGAGCCTCTGCCAGCGCTTCTTAAAAGGGACACACAAAACTTTCCGGCAAGTTTAGATTTTTGCTTTTGGACTGGTTTCTTTACATTTTATTGGAGTAGTGGTTTGGTGCAATACATTGAAAAAGTTGTTAAAGTATGCAGGGAGTGTTGCTGGACGTTTGCAAGGCTTTGGCTCTTAAAGGAAGGCCTCTGAGAACACCACTTGCTCTCAGTCCTGGGGGCTCTAGTTGCAGTCCCCCCTGGGCTGCAGCATGACAGGGAGATGGCGCAGAGGCAGGAAAGAGGACAAGTTGCTCGCAGAGGGAGGAGGAAGAGAAAGAAGCAGAAGAAGAAAAAGCAGAAGAGGAGGAAGCGGAGGGAAGGAAGCAACCCAGACAGCCCCTTTCTGGCCGGGATATCCGAGATCAAATCATCCGCCTGCGGTACCAGTGAACACAACCCCAAATCCCCTTTCAACATTTGTGCCACACCTTACCATCCCTCTGTTACTGACCATCACAGCATCCTCTTGGCCACAATGCTGAAATAAAAGCCACCACAAAGCAAACTTTCCAATCCAACTTTATCCATATATGCATCCAATATTACATCAAAAAATCAACTAATCACCCTTATGCATTCCCTTAGTGCCTGTCTTCTATGTGCCTTTGCCTATCCCAGTGCTGTTATGCAGTGCTACCCCAGTGGCTGCAGCATGGCTGGTGGAAGGCTGCTGACTTTCAGTGGGGGACACTGCAGATGGCCTTGCTGGACGACCTCGAGGAGCTGGTGGCTGGGAATTTCAAATCGAGTGACAGTGTTTCTTCTTCTTCACTCTCCTCTCCCTCTTCTTGTGCACACACCGGCTGGGCAGGATGGATTTCTTGGGTGTTTGAAATGAGGAAGGCACAAAGATAGGGTTGTGGTGAGGGGAGGGGAAAAGCAAGATGTGGATGCTTACACCATGTGCAGCTTGTAAATCAGAAGAGATTGTGGGATGAGGGGAAAGTGGGATGTGAGAAGGAGGATAACGGACGAGGATACTGGCATCTTGTATTCTTTCAGCCCCGCCACTGGCCAAGGACTCAGCCATGCCCCTGCCAAGAATGGCCAGCACCACCTCCTCCAAGGGGGTGAGGTGAAGCTAGGAATGGGAGGTGAGCCTCGTGTTTAGTAGAGATTGTTGGTAGGTGAGTGATGGGGCGTCGTGCATTGAGCAGTGTGTGAGGCTAATGTTGCAGTTGGTAGGAGACGGCTTTTGAAGATGCATTCATTGACCTTTACATAGGATATACGGCACAGAAACAGGCCATTCGGCCCAACCAGTCCATGCCGGCGTTTATGCTCCACACGAGCCTCCTCCCGTCTTTCCTCGTCTAAATCTATCAGCATAACCCTCTAATTTCCTTCTCCCTCATATGCTTGTCTAGCCTCCCCTTAAATACATCTATACTATTTGCCTCAACTACTCCCTGTGGTAGCAAGTTCCATATTCTCACCACTCTTTGGGTAAAGAAGTTTCTTCTGAATTCCCTATTGGATTTCTTGGTGACTATCTTATATTGATGGCCTCTAGTTTTGCTCTTCCCCACAAGTGGAAACATTCTCTCTGTATCCACTCTATCAAAACATCGGAGGTCATGAAACTTCTTTGGGCACTGGAGCCAGGTCCTGGGGGCGACACTGCTGGCGATCTGGTCCCACATCCTTCTTTCTGGAGGGCCTTCTGGCCCCCTGTGGGTAGAGGACCTCTCTTCCAGTGTTGACCCCCCCTGCACAAAGCTGGGGTGCTGCGTCCGAGACCCTGGGTGCCCCTTCCCTGTCCTGTTGAGTCATCTGTGTTAGCGCTGAAGCATTTTTGATCAGCAGAAGGCTGCTCACCTTTAAAAGGCGCAGACTTCCTAGTGCTGAAGCAATTTTAATTTTTTTTTATTACCTGCAGCCTGCCTTTAAGAGGAGCAGGCTAGCTTTAAGTAAAGGTAGCCTCGTGTGAACATCGAGAACGTGGGTCCCCTGCTGAGCACACTGCCCATCAGCAGCGCGTTCAGCACTAGGCTGTGCGCTACAATCATGGTAATTAGTAGGCAGCATGAAGTTGGTGTGCTGCCCGAGCTCCTTGAATGGGTGCGGGCATATCGCGCATCGCGGTGCTGTAAGGCTCGCAAAATTATACAGACTCCCTCAAACCAAGAAAAGAAGAGACGTTGGACTGTTTGAAATAATATTGGGCCAAAGGGGACCTAAAATCAAAACCCCAGTGTTAAGTATGTGTATTGTATTGAACAATTAACACAAAGACTTAAACGTATAACTCAAACAGGTCTTTACTGGTTGGAGGTAGGGACTATACATAGGTCTTTACTTCATGCCCACAGGCGGGAACTGAGGGGAGATCAGTACCCACAGTACTATTTATACCCCTATGGCCAGGAGTGGTACTGCGTATCACTACGCCCAACAAGTAGTGCAGTCCTGTCCATAGGTTCAAAGTAGCACACATATTACATACACAACATTCCTCCCTTCCTAGCTTTACAGTCATCTCCCCATTTAACATAACGTAATAACATATATACATATATAACTTCAGGTTTACATAACAGAATAACATAGATACATAGATAACTTCATGTCAAAACAGATCACAGATTCAGTCTCTGCGGAAAACAGTTCACAGATTCAATCTCTGTGGTGGAGTCGGTTCACGAAGCTGGAGTGACTCATTCAATAGTCCTTCCATGGATTTAACAGTTTGAACTTCCGAACTGAATTGGCTCCGTTCGGAGGGACCACGTGTGTGATCTGGTAGAGGTAATAATGGTTCAGATGGGTCATCTTCTGTTTCGACTTTTCCTTTTCTGCTTCTTGGAGACTCTCTGGGCTCCACTGTCAGCTGCCAGCTGCATGCGCAGTTCCTCCTTCTCTCCCTCCTTTTTCCGTAGTAGAGCCACCTTCTCCCGATGTTCCGTAGACTTTCGGTGCTCCTCCATGATTTCTGTATGGTGGGAGTCGAAGTTACAAGTTGGGCAGGACAGGACATAGTAATATTCGGTGTCGTCCTGATCTAGGCCAGCGAGAGGGTCTTCTATTTCCTCCATACCCAGCTGGGCGTTAGCCAGCTTTTGTTCCAAGTCCAGACATCTTTCCTGAAGAGACTTCTTCATGCGTACCTCTTCATCCAGCTTTTTCTGGGCTTTCAGCAAGTCGTTTACTAATGACCTCATTTGAGATTTTACTACTTCAACTTCTTTTGGAGATTGATTGATCGGACTATTCAATCCCTCTACCGGAGCAGCTGTTTCAGCGGTCTGTTGTTCTACGTTGACGTGAGTCAGCGTACTTTTGGCATCCAAGGGCTGCTCTGTTGCAGTCATCTCAGTCTGTGTTGCCACCTCAGCTCTTCCAATAACCTTTGAGAGCTCCGAACCCCTTTCGTTTGAATATTGAAGTTCGTGTTCAAGTTTTTCCCATTTCAGAGTCCTGTCCTTCAGCATATGCAGGAGTTGGCTGACCGTTAACTCCTCTGACATCAGACGTTTTGTGTGCTCCTGCTCCATTTTCTCCATCAGCTGCTTCTGTTGTCTTTCCAGATTCTCCAACTCTATATCAAAGAACTCTTTCGTTGCATTCAACTCTTGCTCACAACGGCGAAGCATTTGTTCTAATTGCAGTTGTAGTTTGAAATGGAGTTGAGTTCGAGCCCGGTGTCCCTCAGAAATGGGCACATCAGTAGACTTGCCAGACTCAGAATCCACAGTTAAACTATGTTGTTGTTGCTCAGTGGAATTCTGTGCTGAAACTTTGTCTTTTGCACCTGAGTTGGGCTTACCATCATCCGTTCCAGAGTCTGGGCCGACTATCTTCACCGAGTTCTCACTCGTTATTGTTTGTAGGAAATGCCAGTCCATATTCATTTTCCTAATCCACTCCCGTCCTAGTAGTGGAGAACCTCCTTCAGATATCACATATAAGTCCATTATTTGACTGTCTTCGCCCTTGTGGACCACTGCAACCTCTATTTTCCCAATGGGGTACACTCTTTGCCCCGTGTATGTTTTCAATATAATCCCCGTATCCTGTAGGGGAATATGTTGGAATAACTTTCCGTAATCTTTCTTATTTATGACCGTCAATGCCGATCCAGTGTCCAATTCCAGTTTTACTTGGACTCCTTCTATCTGAAGAGTGACCCAAATTGTCTGGAGGTCTGCACCCTTACCAGCGTTGAGTACTCTCAAGCTAGCCAGTTCATTACAGCTTAAGCTAGCCAGTTCATTACTGCTAGCGCCTGAATCGGACTCCTGTTCGGTCACCTTGTGTACCTTTGCGTATTTTCCTTGCGGTGACTTCTTGTTGCTGGTCTTCTTCCCTGACCTGCATACTCTAGCTATATGTCCAAGCCTACCACAAGTTCTACATTCTTGGTTTTTAAACCAACACTGGTTCTGATCATGCGTTGTCTTTCCACAACGATAACATTTGCCAGAACTCACACCCAATTTGTGTGCACTGAGCTCCGGTGACCGTAGCTGCATTACTGCCGTGCCTCTCGCTGCGGCTTCGTGTGCTGCTGCCATAGTGACCGCCTTCTCAAGCGTCAGCTCATTCTCCTCGAGCAGTCGCTTTTGTGTATCCTGTTTAAATAAACCACACACAAATTTGTCTCGAAGTGCCTCTGTCAGTCCCGTTCCAAACTGGCAATATTTCGCTAATTTACGCAATTCCAGCAAATAATCAGCATTGCTTTCATGCTGTAGCTGCCTTCTGTCGTAAAATTTAAATCGTTCCGCTAGCATCAGCGGCGTGGGGTTTAGATGATCTTTCAGGACAGTAACAATCTCATCGAACGTCTTATCCGCCGGTTCATCTGGTGATAACAGGTGTTTCAATTGCCCGTATGTCTTCGCACCCATTAAATTTAATAATGTTAGAGCTTTATCTTGGTCATTAATTTTATTGGCCTTACAATAATTTTTTACTCTTTCAACATATATGGCCCAATCTTCGAGGTCACTATCAAAGGTGCTAATATTCCCGTGTTTAGGCATTGTAGATTTGCAATTTCTCAGATTTTATTTTGTTTATACTTGTTATCAAAGATGGCGGCTTCCCGCTCTTGCCGTCGTCCTCCGCCCACAAAATGGCGGTTTTCCCGCGCTTGGCGGTCTTCACCCGTCCCCCGACGCCATCTCCCTTCAGCCCCCGAGTGCGGCCCTTATCTTCGCCGCGATCGCCCGAGTGTGGCCCTTATCAGCGGATGCGATCGCTGGATCGCGAAGTGGCTCCCGACCGAAGCGGCTCTTGCTCGCTCCCTCCCGGGCTCTGGCTTACCCGCTCGCGCGTTTCACCGCGGCTCTTATCAGGGATTGCGATCGCCCTTATCTTCTCCAACTTCCCCAGCCCTGTCTTTGCAGCCAACACTGCACGGCTTACCCCACCACCTAGGTTGAACAAGGAAACTGCAGAAAGACTTCTGTCAGTCGCTGGAAGCTGTCAGGATGTTTGCTGCACTCCAGTGCTCAGTCGCTGATGGAGGCTTCAGAGTCCTAAAGCCTGTCGCTTCTAGTGGGGTGGTGATGTTTGAAACCTCTCTTCAACTGCCGCAGGGTAAGAACCTGACTCGTCGCCAGTGTTAAGTATGTGTATTGTATTGAACAATTAACACAAAGACTTAAACGTATAACTCAAACAGGTCTTTACTGGTTGGAGGTAGGGACTATACATAGGTCTTTACTTCATGCCCACAGGCGGGAACTGAGGGGAGATCAGTACCCACAGTACTATTTATACCCCTATGGCCAGGAGTGGTACTGCGTATCACTACGCCCAACAAGTAGTGCAGTCCTGTCCATAGGTTCAAAGTAGCACACATATTACATACACAACACCCAGGAAGATTTGGCTAGTTTAAAAGGCATGTTCAGGCCTGTGGAAAAGGCTGCAACAAAAGGAATGGGTTGGACACTGTGGGACAGACAGTTTGAGTATTGGAAAAGGCCAGATTGTATGAGAATGTTCTGGACTGTCCCAGTCATTCTACATAAAGACAATAAGCCCACGGAGAAAGACTGTTCCCGCCGAAACCTACAGGGCCATCAAGAACATGAATAATACAATACATGCCACTAGTCAACAAAAGAGACCCTGGCCCCAGCAGGAGAAAAAAATCAAACAACAGTTTAAAACCACTCAGAAAGATTTCCAAAACCACTTTGCACATTTAAACTGATTTCGAAGCAATCCCGAAACCAGTTAAAGGCCAATTAAAAATAGATGGGACCAGCCCCAAAACTTGATGAGAATTTAAACCTATTAAAATTAACGAGCCCACCAAAATTAACAATGGACCAGAGGAGATTTGGCGGTCAGATAAGCCAGGCCTCAAAACAGTATAATTAAGGCCTGCTTTGACACAGAGAAGGCAGTTGAGTAAGAAGACAGTTCAACAGAGAGTCAGTTGAGGACACAGCTCAAGAAGGTTCAAGTTCAGTACAGGAGAGAGAAAGTACGGTTCAGGAAGAGGTATTACTCATTGTCATCATCACCGTACTTAGTCGGAGGATCGGAGACTTGAGGAAAGAAGAACGAAACGGAAGGAAAAGGAAATCGCGGCAACCAAAGGCCTCACGAAACCAACAACTAACAATATTACCACCAACCAGGTAATATTGGGCCAGCGCGACCAACAAGAAACCAACCAACAAGAAGTCGAAAATTCACAAGTTTGTTTCCACTCTACAAGCTAGCCTGACTTACCCCTGGGTAAGATTTGACACAAAAGACTCTAAAAACTATACCTAACCAAAGGAAATTGGGTACTTACCCGATAAATCCAACTACGCATCCAACCGCATCAGCGGACAGGCGAAGACTGAAAACCCAACGCAGGTGCAGTCTTCCACCACGTCAGGGGTACGACAGGCCCCAACCACCACAACCAAAGAGAACCCCGAAATCGCGAACCTCTACAATCTATCAAGAAAGTCGTTTGGTGAGCATTTCCTGGTCCTCTGGATTTCAACCTAGTTAGTGTAGTGGGATTGGGAGGGTAAGGTATTTTTGTCTATTGTCATTCTCCCTCGCATATTCCGAAGTGTTCCCCCTTTTAGAGTATAAGATTTATTGTATTGTATATTTTCCTGTCTCAAAATAAAATCTCAATTCTTTTGACCAACTCAGGTGTCTGTTGCACTTTCCTTACAACCCCCAAATAAGTCCAAAGTCTAGAACCAAGGGAGTGGGAGCGATTCGAACCGCTCAGGGAGTCAGAGGCAAAGCTGACCACACACGCCACCCCTTACAGTGCCCGTACCCGTTTTTTCGTGGTATCGAATTTCCTGGCCTATATACCCTTGCAGTTTCCTTAAATTGTAATTCTACTCCTTGGTCTCCTAATTAGAATTCTAGGAATGAATACTTATTCTTCCATTTATTTCTCCTCTTTTGATTGCTTTCACAGTTAAAGAACCCCGAGATCAAGTCTCCTCCAGGCTCATTATCCTTTTTCTACTGAGAACAGATTTATAACTCAAAGACCTTTATCCTTCTGTTCATTGAATCCTGTTCTCTCTCTGAGTCAGTAATGAAAGTGCGAGATCATTGTGAAGGCCACTGATTTAAGGTTTACGCAGAAAATGGGTAAATTGTGGAATCTGGTCCTGTAAACACAAGTAAAACATCCCAAGCTGACATGTAATCAAAACAGTCAGAATAAACCAATAGCCCAAATTATAAACCGAAATTAGCACAGAATGTAATTCCCCCAGAGCTCTAATTTATAATTGGGAGAGGGAATCAAATGGGTGGGCGGGGCCACGGGGGCAAGGCAAGAGCCAAACACCCCTGGTCCTCAGCAGCATGCCTGGGCAACGTTAACTCCCAGGCCTCATCTGCACACTGCCAGTCAGCTGCCCACTTGAAACAGCTGGGAACAGCTGGCTGATGGGTGGTAGTGGAATTCTGGGTGGCAGGAGGGAGGGCGCCACCCAGCACCAAAAGAAACGTCACCGACAACAAGGTAAGTTGCAGGGAAGGGTTTTGGGAGAGTCTCACGGGAGTGAAGTGGACGGGGGGGGGGGGGGGCGCGGGGGGGCTCAGGCCTGCTGGGGTAGGGGAGGCCCAAACTTTCCATGCAGAGCCCAGAGGAGCACTCCTGCTTCTCCTGGCCCCACAAGGAAAGTAAAAAAAAAGTTTTAAAACTTTTTGGGCCTTTTCTGGCCCTAGATCCTGTCTTCGTTTGGCGGAAAAGCCACTGTGGTTTCCCTGCTCGGGTCACAGTCAAAATGGCCATCAGGGCCCAACGTTGTCGCCACAGTCCGATCTGCATATTAAAGAAGGACCCAGCCGACTTCAGGCGGGTGGCCCTTGCTGCCTGTTCAGAAGAGCAGGTTAAAACAGAAGACCGCGGGATCGGTGTGGGACGTCGGTGGATAAGTCCCCCAGTCGATTGAAACTGATTTGGGTTAAAATCGCTCCTCCATAGCTGGTAAAAACCCTATACAATAAAAACATAATTTGACTAATTCCGGCACCAGAAACAAGTGGGCCTGATTATTGTTATGCAGCCACAGTTTATTATGGAGCCACACCAAAGTCTGTGTCTACTTGGCAACAACCATGGTACAATTTGACCCAAAATCAAAATCTTTCCTGCTGTGTAAAACGCTTCTGCACTACTACACAGTTTGAAAAGCATCAAATTTAATCTCGCTGGCACGTAGCTCTTTCTTACTTGTGATGGGTAAATTCTTGTTTTAACATCATTACGTAAACTGAATATCCCCATCATTAAAAATAAAGTGCAACAACATATCTGTTTACTCTCAGAACACTTCACAAGGAGCCTGTGTTGTCCCACTAGCTGTTAGGGCGGATGTTGAAAATCTGAAACACAGTCTGGTTTCCAGCTGCGACTATGTGTAAATTAAGTCACACACATGAAAAGACTCAATATCAGGCCAAAAATATTTTCTTGTTTGCAAGCAAGAAAATTGACTCCAATTGGGACTTAAAAAAACCCCCAATATTGACTATATCAAAAGCAGTTCAAGTCATCTATAGCAACGTACACACCTGCCATTTACTCTGCTTTCAATGGAAATTGTACCCATTGATTTATACATGACTTTGTCGCTCAAAGTACATAATAATTTGACTATTATTGACATTGGACATGTATACTTTTACTGGGTTCAGTGGCAGCCTTAAACTTTTCAACAAAGGGAGAAATAATTTATTTACTGACATAACAGAGAGTGAAACACTGAACCTCGGCCATCGAGAGAATTTGCAAAAGCTGACCAACAGCTTCAGAAACATATTGGTACAGCCATTAAAAAAAAAATCGACAATTCAAAAACAACTCTCAAAATAAACCTATGACATATGAAAACAATACCGAAAGTGCAGTGCAACACGGGCTGGTCGCAACTTAAGCTGCAGGTCAAATCAACATTCCATCACTCGTATTGCAGGATAATAAAAAAACATAAAACGTGAAAGCACCATTTGGAGAAATGGCGGTTTTAGAAATTTCTGAAAGGGAGTGCGAGTGTAAAAGGCAGACTTTTATTTTGGAGTGGAATGCTTAGAGCAAGCCCCCTGGAAAAGTTAGATTTCTTTTCATTTTAATTGGTACCTTTTAAGATATGAGAGCTCCATCATTTTTTTTACATTATTTGACATACCGTTGACAACCTGCCATTTAGACACATAGGACTGAATGCTAAACACAATACAAAACTCTCTCCTCCCTCTTTTGCATTGTGCTGGAGTACCATAGCCTGTAAAGTCACATCACTTCTGTTCCATTGCAGCAGGCGTTTTCTTTCCTTCAATTGTGTCCAGATTTCCCACCCACCCTTCTTCACCCATTAATAGATTTTATAAATCATCACTCTCTTCCATTCCAAAATATATCAATTATTATCCACTCATTTCCATAAGTGACACACATACATAGAGGTTTGAAGACATTACAGAAACAAGAGCCCAGATTTTAACTCGGGGCGAGGGGGGGTGGTGCGGAGGGAGCAGACGTCGAGATCACCCCTGCTCGCCAAGGTGAGGCCTGGGCCATTTTAACAGACCAAGCCCAACTCCTGCCTGAACCCGGTTTCAATTACATCAGGCTGGCAGGGCGGTTGTCGGGCGAACAAAGCACGAGGACACAGCCGGGGACGTACAGGAACAGTCCTCAGCATGGTAAGTAAAGAGAGATGGCAGGTCCGATGCGATCGCAGGCCACTCCTGCTCCTCCTGGCCGCCCCCCCCCACGAAGGAAACCTTTCAAAAATAAAAATACCTAACCCCTTTTCTGGGCCTGCTGAACTTCAGTGCATCAACCTTGCTGCTGCTGGTTAAAATGTGGTCAGGATCTGAATGACATCGTCAAACCCCGACTCTTGAATCTCAATGATGCCCTGCCCTTCCTGGGGACGAGGGCTGAAACCCGCCAGTTAAAATGGCGCGGGGCGCGTGTGCAGCATGGCTCTGGTGAGTGCCAGGCGGCCGATAGTTTAACCCCCCACACACCCCGTTCTCATCGGGCATGGGAGCGGGTTAAAATCAAGGCTTAAAACCCATGCAAATTCTGTCTGCCTTTCTGGTAATTGTAATAAATCTGTTGTAACATGATTTGAGAAAGTGTAAACACGTTTCCTTATTTACTTCTTCAGCACATGCAGCAACCTTGGAGGATCCAGAATGATCAAGTTTAACCCAATCTGTGTTTCAGGAATATAAAGAGGTTCAGCAGCTAGATAAATAATTATAAAAGGACTAACTTCAAAGGAATCAGGAAACAGCTGAAGGAAATTATGGTGGGGCCTCCTCAACAATACTTTAAAGAAGCATCTTTAAAAGCATAACACTGAGCATGAAGGATAAATACATACCTAGGATCAGCAAGAGTAGACTAAACAAGTGTGTCCCGAAACTTATTAGCAAATTAGTCAGTAACGAAAGAAGAAAGAAGAACAACCTCCACAAATCCTGGATGGAGAAAGGTGAAGAAGCTCACTGAGATCATCCAGGCCTTTGTTACTTCTGGACTCGACTGTTCCAATTCTCTCCAGGCCGCCTCCCAGCTTCCACCCTCCATAAACTTGGGCTCATCCAAAACTTGGCTGCCCCGTGTCCTAACTCACACCCAGTCCCATTCACCCATCACCCCCTGTGCTCACTGCCCCGTGTCCTAACTCGCACCCAGTCCCGTTCACCCATCACCCCCTGTGCTCACTGCCCCGTGTCCTAACTCACACCCAGTCCCGTTCACCCATCACCCCCTGTGCTCACTGCCCCGTGTCCTAACTCACACCCAGTCCCGTTCACCCATCACCCCGTGCTCGCTGCCCCGTGTCCTAACTCGCACCCAGTCCCGTTCACCCATCACCCCCTGTGCTCGCTGCCCCGTGTCCTAACTCGCACCAAGTCCCGTTCACCCATCACCCCCTGTGCTCACTGCCCCGTGTCCTAACTCGCACCAAGTCCCGTTCACCCATCACCCCCTGTGCTCACTGCCCCGTGTCCTAACTCACACCCAGTCCCGTTCACCCATCACCCCCTGTGCTCACTGCCCCGTGTCCTAACTCACACCAAGTCCCATTCACCCATCACCCCCTGTGCTCACTGCCCCGCGTCCTAACTCGCACCAAGTCCCGTTCACCCATCACCCCCTGTGCTCACTGCCCCGTGTCCTAACTCGGACCAAGTCCCGTTCACCCATCACCCTTGTGCTCACTGCCCCGTGTCCTAACTCGCACCAAGTCCCGTTCACCCATCACCCCCTGTGCTCACTGCCCCATGTCCTAACTCGCACCCAGTCCTGTTCACCCATCACCCCTGTGCTCGCGGACCTACATTACCTCTTGGTCCGGTAACGCCTCAATTTTAAAATTCTCATCCTTGGTTTCAAATCCCTCCATGGCCTCACCCACCTCCCTATCTCTGTAACTTCCTCCAGCCCCAGAACACTTCGAGATATCTGCATTCCTCCAATTCTGGCCTCTTGTGCATCCCCATTTCACCATTGGTAGCCGTGCTTTCAGCTGTCTGGGCCCTAAACCTCTCTACCTCTCTTTCCTCCTTTAAGACGCTCCTTAAAACCTACCTCTTTGACTAAGCTTTTGGTCATCTGTCCTAATATCTCATGTGGCTTGATGTCAAATTTTGTTTGATAACACTCATGTGAAGTGCTTTGGGACATTTTACTACATTAAAGGTGCTATATAAATGCAAGCTGTTGCTGTTATTGTATCAGTATAAGAACTTACAGAAACATGTTAGAAGTGTGGTCAGAGAGGCAGAGAGAGAACTGGAAAATAGAATAGCTGTGGATGCACAGCATATCAGTAAGAAATTCTCTCAGTATTGTAACCATAAGAAAACAGTCAAAGGAAGCGGCGAGACATCTCAAATGGTTACTCCCTCTAACGATTCATTGGAGAAGGTGTGTGCAACATGCCGCCTCCAACAAATGATAACCTAAGAAGTATTAACAACTTTGATTTAAATGAGCAGGCTAAAAGGGCTCATAAACAAATAAATCCTCAAACTAGACTGTATTGATCCCAGCGTATTAAAAGAGACAGTGAAGGAGATTTGTGAGGCATTGACAGTTATTATAAGGTAGTTGATAAAGACTAGCGAAGTACAAATAGATTGGAGTGCAGACGAGCATGATGCCAATTTTGAAAAAGAGCAGATACAGGCAACTACAGGCACATTAGTCTTACTAACATACCAGATAAAATAATGGACTTGTTATCAGGAGTAAACTTGAGGATTACTTGTATGATAACGACCTAGTAAACAGCAGTAACATGGATGTAGCAGGGGAAGATCCTGCTGAAACAACCTCCTTGACTGTTTTGAGGAAAACTCCAAGACATGGTGGCCTAGACTTCCAAAAGCATTTGACAACATTCCGAATGAAAGACTATTAGTTAAGCTCAAAGTGGTGGGGATTCAGGGTTAAACCTGGAATTGGATAAGAAACTGGCTGAAGGGTAAAGGGCAGAAGCTACTTGTAATAGGAGTTATGTTGTGGCGGGAGGGGAGAAATGCTGACTGTGATGCTGCAAAGATTAGTTTTGGGACCCCCTTCTGTTTCTAATTTACATCAACAATTTGGATTCTGAAATAATGCAAACTGATCAAATTTACAAATGATACCAAGCGAGGAGGCAGCTCAGGAACTACAAAAAATGAATTCAACAAAATATATAAATGGGCAAAATTATGGCAGACAATGGGCGGCATAAGTACTCCACAAATAGTTAAAATAGCGAAGAATGAAGTTGAAGGATCTAGGGATTTTAGTAGACTCAACACTCAACATGTCCACCACTGTGGAGCAGCAATAAAATCTAATAGAACGCTAAACTATACAGCCAAAATAGTAGGTTCACGCAAGAGGAAGTCATGCTCAAACTGTGTACTGCTCTGGTCAGACAAGAGTGTTGTGAACAGTCTTGGAGGTGGTTCAGACCCCTGAAGTTCATCCGCAGCATCAGAGGACTGACATACAAGGAAAGACTGTCAAGCTATTCTAACTTGAAAGGAGGAGACTAAGAGATGCTCATTAAAACAATTATCTGGTCATTATATCATGGCTGTTTGTGGGGCTTTGCTGTGTGCCCATTGGCTGCTACGTTTCCCTACAATACAACAGTGACTACACTTCATTGGCTGTAAGGCGCTTTGGGACGTGCGGTGTTTGTGAAAGAGGCGCTATCAATGTAAGCTCTTTCTTTCTTTCTTTTTATGATCTTTATAGAGGGATAAAAGACAGGAAAGGGTTGGGAAAAGGTAAATCTAGAAATTACACCAACATAAACTGTGACTGAAGGACAAGGGGACACAAATTCAAACTTGTAAAAAGCAAATTTAGGACTGAAATCAGCAAGTTTTTCTTCACACAAAGACTGACCACCAAATGGACTGGACCTCTGGGTACAGTAGTGAAGGCAAAAACCATGATTTAAGAAACAGTTGAATGCCATTGTGGGAGAACTGTAGGTTCTTTCTGGATGGATGAGCTCAGATAAGCTGAGCGACTAGCCTTCACTATATTTATCTTGTGCCATACACAATTTCTTCTCCGCTTGCCCCTTCTCCCTGCTTTATCATCTTAAATTCCACCCACTGCTTTATTTACCTGCTCTGCAAGGATTATAATCAAATTCAGGTGAAGCACATCCCATTGAGCAGCTTCCTCCTACGTCAAGGTGTCTGAATGCACAATGAAAATGCAATACATTCAGATATGCAACTATCAAGATTGGCGGAACAGGCTTTGAGGGGCTGAACGACCTACTCCTGTTCCTATATTTGTGCAGCAAGGAGAGGTCACAGACTCAGGGTGGCGAAAAATAAATATAGGAGAGGTGTCAGGAAGTATTTCTTTACACAAAGGTTGATTTGACAATTGGAACATGTCCTAGAAGGGTGGCTGAGGCCACCAGAGCATTGGTGTCCTTCCAGAATACCAACCCTATTATAACCCCAATGCAGTGCCTAGCTGTTCAGAAACATCTAAGTGCTGTAACAAAGATGGTAGGGTTGGCATTCTGGAAAAATGAAATCAAATGCACTGAAGGTCTTCATCCAAACCTATCTTGCAATCTTGTGAGTAATACAATTTGTTATAATGGATATTCCAGCATGTTTTATTCTGGAATCGGAAATTCAAAGAGTTGAAAGCCCTCAACTCGTCCTCAAGCTGAAATCAGTGTTCACTCTTCTCGGCACCGTGAGAGTTTTGAAGTATTCACGATGATCATAATACTAATAAGTGTAGGTATGCAGGAGAGGAATTAGTAGCAAATTACTCCTGGACATGAATCAACCAAGGTACGTATGCAAAGGTGTTTATTAGTAAGAAGGAGCAATCTATTGCAAGGTACGTGTTGGGATTCCTACACTTAAGGCTATACTTTATCATATTTGGGGTGAAATTCTGTAGTCCAACATCTGGTAAAGAGAAAAGTAGTTTTGGTTATAAAAAAATCCCCCATGTTTTGATTAAATACATTCAGGGATTCTTCTCAGACAGTAATGAGCACATAAAGTAATAAAAAAAACATGGGCTAGAGTTTCTGCTTTGGGCGCAATCTAGAAGTTGCACCCAAAATGTGCTTGAAATTGCACGAGTTAGGTCACGGTTCATGTTTCTGCTAAAATTCATTTGCATAATCACAAATGTAAAATCTTCCATGAACCAGCGCAACCGGGTAGCGAAATAGAACGGAGTCGTTTCTCTTTGTTCCATTAAGAAGTATTCCTTGATGTATTTAAGAGTGGTAACCTGGTGCAGTTTTATTAATAAAGCTGGTTTGGCCGATTCCGCCCGGATTGCGCTGATTTTACGAGCGTAAACAAGCAGAAACTCTACCCCCATGAAGATAAATGAACATTGCAGCTACAACTACAAATAAGCTAGGTGTTAAAAATATCGGAGTTATTTGCTTTGTTTCCTATCTCCGTTTGTTTCACTTGGTCATACTGCAGCTTTTTTATGTATAAAACCAAAAGCAATTACAAAAGGAACAAATTTTAAAAATCTGTATGTGGGCTTAGACATAACCTCATTATAACCAACATACTCAATATCCTATAAATGAATCATAATAAAAATATAGTATTGCAGCACATTGCCTCATTTATGGTATTCTTTGGATTATCTTGGATTAAGAAAAACATTGGCTATTGTTATCTAGGGGCTATTTTCGTCCAGTTTCACAGTTATGAACATTCACATTCCATTATGTTGCACTTTAACTCATTGCCAGCAATAAATAACGACACCCAATCATTGCGCTACTACCTAACTAGGTATCAGGTTAGCTCGTTAACCCCTATAAGTCTCCACAGGAGAAGATTTTCCATTAGCTTTATGTGAACTTAAACCTGTTGTTACAAAGAACATAAACACACAGAAGAAACCTTCCACGTGGGAATTATGTTGCATAAGGATCTGAAAGTGAGAACATGTAGGTACAGGTAGCAATTAGGAAAGCAAATAGTGTGTTAGCCTTCGTTACAAAGGGATTTGAGTGTAAGAGTAAAGACGTCTTGCTGCAATTATACAGGGCTTTGGTGAGACCACACCTGGAGTATTGTGTACAGTTTTGGTCTCCTGACCTAAGAAAGGACATACTTGCCACAGAGGGAGTGCAGCGAAGGTTCACCAGACTGATTCCTGGGATGAGGGGATTGTCCTATGCGGAGATATTGAGTAGACTAGACCTATATTCCCTAGCGTTTAGAAGAATGAGAGGTGGTCTCATTGAAACATATAAAATTCTTAAGGGGCTTCACAGGGTAGATGCAGGGAGGATGTGTCCCCTGGCTGGGGAGTCTAGAACTAGAGGTCACAGTCTCAGAATAAGGGGTCGGCCATTTAGGACAGAGATGAGAAATTTCTTCACCCAAAAGGTTGTGAATCTTTGGAATTCTCTACCCCAGAGGGCTGTGGAGGCTCAGTCGTTGAGTATATTCAAGACAGAGGTCGATAGGCTTTTGGATACTAAGGAACTCAAGAGATATGGGGATAATGCAGGAAAGGTGAAGATGAGGTTTTAGATCAGCCATGATCTTATTGAATGGCGGAGCAGGCTCGAGGGGCAAAATGGCCGACTCCTGCTCCTATTTCTTATGTTCTTATGTTCGAAGCAGCAGGAATGTTAGATTCATAGAGCCTGGGCTGCCCAGGCCATGGAAGAGTGCTACAAAGAGGTCATTAATATGCATATGAATAAAGTTTTTTGAAACAACTGCAAGGGTTAGTATAAACTATCCACAACATACAGCAGAGTAGTAATATTTGTCCTCACACACGGTTAATATTGCTATCAAGCTACGCTATATCGAATAGACACTTTTAGGGTACTTCAGGATAGATCTGGAGTTAGGACCCCTAGCTAAATCCAGAGGAATGTGCAGTACCGCCTCCTCCTCAACTGTATTTTATATTCGTCCCTACTATCTGTCTTGGGCAGGGAGGCCTACACTTCCCTTATGGGGCCTGGAGGAGCACTTCAGTTTCCCGATCCTCTTCATGCTGGCTTCCTCGCTCAGGCCAAAGTTCAAATCGCTATCGGGGCCCAACGACATCATCGGACCCCGATTAGCATATATGTGAATTAGGACCCTGCCAGTTCTGGGCAGGTGGCTTAGCCGCCCGTGTCCAACTGCGTCCATTAAAATCGAAAACGGCAGGATTCAGGCGGCTTTCTGATGGGTAAGTAACCCGAGGCATTTTAACTGCCCATCTACCCAGTTTCTGCTGGGCGGGTTGGGTTAAAATCCTCCCCCTCCCTCCTATGTGTCTTAGGAGCATTTACGGAACTGAGTAGCGCGTTTGTGTTTATCCTGCAGACTGTATCCCTTTAAGGACAAATTCTTCTCGTGAAGTAGCAGCATCCTGTAACAATTCAGTACTTTACTCAACAAGTATTTGGATCTGGTTCAAACTCTCCTTAAATTGAATGTAACTCAAAAATAAATGGGTTGAAGTTGGTGCCAAGAACTTTTTCTCTTAGTCAAACTGTAGAAAATGAGAGGAAAAAATTGAAAGACTAGTTAAATATTTTCTTAGCAGCTGGCATGATTTTGTTTTTATCATCTTTGTTAACCAAAAATGGGTCAAGAACAGTTTTGACCCTTTAGTATTTTTAACAAATATCTTGCATTGCTGAGAACCGATTAAATTCAGTAGTCCCTTTTTCCTAACAAATGACCTGAGATGATATGAACCTTGTACACGTATCATAATGCTCAAACATAAGAACATAAGAAATAGGAGCAGGAGTAGGCCAATCGGCCCCTCGAGCCTGCTCCGCCATTCAATAAGATCATGGCTGATCTGATCCTAACCGCCAATCCACTATCACAGAACCATCTCCTGAATCTAACAGAATTAGACACACGAAATAGGAGCAGGATCAGGCTACACGGCCCCTGGGCCCGCTCCGCTACCCACAGGGCCATGACCGATCCGAACCTAGACTCATGTCCAAATTCCTGCCCGCTCCCCATAACCCTTTACTTCTAGGAAACTGTCTATTTCTGTTTTAAATTTATGTAATGATGTAGCTTCTACAGCTTTTTGGGGCAGCATATTCCATGGACCTACCACCCTCTGAGTGCAGTAGTTCCTCCTCATCTCAGTTTTGAAAGAGCAGCCCCTTATTCTAAGACTATGCCCCCTAGTTCTAGTTTCACCCATCATCAGGAACAAACCAATTGGACATGGGTGCCAAAGAAAACATGAAAAGTTATGTACTTTATGTACCTACAAACAAATGCGATGTGCACGTCTGGGTCTTGTAAGGGGTTTTACTGTGTGGGTGTCTTGGGTTCGTCGGTTATGCCTCTGACTACCCCCTTTGAGCGGTTCGAATCGTTCGCCCCTTTTGAGTTCTGACCACCGGACTTATTTGCAGGTAGCGATATAGAAAACAAGCAGACCAGTGGTTTGGTGCAAAGAAAAACCAAGATTTTATTACCAGAGAACGATTCTATACAAAGGATAATATGAATGCAGTACACTTACACTTAACAGGGATGGGAAATAAACGGCACATCGAGGGAAAATGTCTAAAATGTCAATTTTAGCAATCCCCTTAACTCCCACCCTCTAAGCCTCGCTAGGCTATCTTATGAGGGGTCAGAATTCCATGCTCACCGGTCCGAGTTGTTTAAACAGACGAGAATCTTGCTTCTTTGTCCTGCTGCCTTTCGATGCCACGTGGTTTCAATGCTGCACAGGGTACCGTCCAGGTGAAAATACCCCAGTAATAAAACAGTCTCTGGCAGGGTATTTTACCTCTCGGGATGGGCTCTTCTTCGTAGGTCCTCTTCCTGGGGTGGTGGCAGGCAGGGCGCGGGAGGCGAGGAGAGAGAGAGCATGACTTCCTGAGGGGCTACAGTTATACTTCTCTCAGTAGCCCTTATCTCACGCGCTAAATCAGCTCATCCTTTGTCTGATTTGAGCGGGTTGAATTGAACAAAAGGTGTCGATCTTGGCCCATCGACTTAGATGGCTGGTAATAGCTTCTAACGGTCCCATAACTGTTCTCCTTTGTTCAACAGACCCCTTGATGGGGCCAGCCTAACCTGGGTGGCTCCGCTAATCGTTTGAGTAAACAAGCTTGATGGCCTGTAAACGGGAGCCTGAATGTAACTGAGTTTGCTCCCAATACATAAATGTAAAAGTTCTGTCTGGTTTCGTGATCTCGCAGACATCAAAAATACCCAAGCTGTTAGCTTCTCACAGAGTCCACAATTGGGACTGACAGGCTTTTGGTCACGAGGTTGACCGCAGCCATTTTGTGTGCCCCATGATTTTTAAAATCAGTCCAACCAGGGTCTCTTAATTAAATAATCTTCGGGGGGGGGGGGGGAACTGCCTGAATTTTGTGAAACTTACAGTCTGTATGTATTTTGTGCTCAGTAAACGTGGGAGCGGTAAGCTTAGTGGCAAGAGACACTAGTCCAGTAACATTAAGCACTCCTACCTCAGATACTGCTCGACAATAGGTTGGATTTTTTCAGAGGCATGCAGTAGCGGCACTCCAGCGGATGGTTCAAGCACAGAACTTCACTCCCACGTGTTGTTCTTCTCTTGGTGATAACTGCCAAGTTTACAGTTTTTGTTAGTGCATAAACCTGAGCCACTGTACCTGGGAGTACATTCTTCACCCCTCGATTCCAGGTGTCTGGACTCTTTTCCACCTGGGTTGATAATCTGAATCAGACTATGCACGAAGATAATCGAGTGCGTTGGTGGGTGTCAAGCAAAACACAAAATATGCATAGTAGGCGCGGTAGCTTTTGAAAGCCACGTTTCTGAATATTGGCTGATTCAGGGACAAGCTTCAACAGCATAGGCAACTGAAAAGATGATGGAGTCAATTTTTGTCTCTGGCACAGTTTGGGTGAGTGGTAGACAGGGTAAGCACTCTTTCCAATGATGTCGGCAGAAGGCCCGATCGATTCTAGTGGTTGGGCCTCATTTAAATACAACAGGAGAGCTCCCAGAGCTAATCGCATTGCTTAAAGGTAGGTCAACGTTGGGCAAGGCAGGGCAGGGACTAATCAGGGGTCTGCAGCAGCACCTTAAAGGGGGTTGGGGGGGTGGAAGCATCAGGAGTGAAATGGAGCAGCAGCTTTTAGAAGCAGGGAAAATTTTGTAGCACTAACAGCAGCCAGGAGATCAAATAATGGAAGCATTTAAGGCTCAAAACACAGAAGAGACTGCAGAAAAAGAATGGATCCCTATGAATAGTGCTGGATATGGCTGCCGCCCAATCTGTAGTGCCTACGGTTGAGATGAAAATGATGTTGGGGGTCCAGACAATGTCAAATGACGTCTGTGTACAGATCACTGTGCCCGGCGTAGGTATGATGGGCCAAATAGTCTCCTTCTGTGCTGTATCATTCTATGATAATTATTAGGTCTCTGCCTGGTCATCGAAATCAAGGCCCACCTGAAAATTAGAACAGGAGGACCTTCAACGGTATGTTGGCGGCATGTTATCATCATCTTCATCCTGCTATTGCTCCATTTGCAGACATAAATGATATGGTCGTGAAACCAAAATTGGCCGCAATGATTCCTCATCAGAAGGTAATCAGATTTGTGCGCCAACAATACCTTCCTAATTTTCACTGGGGTAGAAGAAATTAAAGAGGAAATATGTACCTTGGTGTCAACTAAGACCTCGGCATCATCCCCCATCATCTGAAGAAATGCTTTTCACTAAAGTCCTGTTCAATGACTTACACCAGTTGAATTAGATAACATGGAGATCACAATGGTCAACACCCTGTATCATTTGAATTTCTGGATATGTTGCAATGCTTGTAAAATCTACATTACAATTCTTTATCTCTGCATACGCACTGACTTAAGCAAAACAGTGGAGGTGCAAGGCAGGCATTATGTGCACCATATATCATGGATGCATATTCAGATGGGCAGGCCTGATCAGCAACATAATTGTATATACTATTCCAAACTGCTAATTCCAGTGGTACAAAAATGCAGACCAATATACAGTATGTCGAACATAAAAGCTATTTTTAAACATCTGGATACTTAACACAGCTTCAGATGAGAGCAGAACATAGGCTGCTCATGTTACTTGTGGTCCTGGTTCCCAGCTTCTACAGTTAAAAAATTAAGTGTCATGTTACTGGATGTATTTACTTACAAGACATGTCCTTCCACTGCTCTCCCTTGCCCTAGTTCCCCTTGGTGACACCTGAAGAGTAATGGCCAAGTTTAGGTTGAGTCTTAATGTTACTTATGGTCATAGAGTCAATCTGACTCTGAACTTGGCGACTGGAGGAGGCCTGGAGGTAACTTTGAGTGTGTACGCTTCAAGTCTTTTCAGAGCAAACTGGACTCATTTGTGAATGGAGTTGACACAGATACCAGCACCGACAATATCAAAATAACAAGATATGTAACCGTGTGAAAATGAAGTCCAGGGAACTATAATAGGAAAGAACACAAGGACCCCAGGAGGTGAAGGTCTCCACTGATGGTGTCCAAAGTGAAACCCTTGAAAAATTAGCATTTATGGTTAGTTGGGTCCTTGGTATTTTGGAAGGACGATTGACCAGCCAGCCTGGTTCATGGGTGAGACATAGAAGGTGAGACTCAGTGGTGAGGGCTGGGATTCTTTTCACTTGGCCAGCAGGATGGTAGCTCCAGAGTGGTTGGGGGGAAGGGGGCGAGCTCCTCCTGGCCCCACAAAAATAATTTTAAACTTCTCATTTTGGAGTCTCTTCTGTTGTACCGCCCAGTAACATTGATTGGAGTGTGAACGGTGCACATTCCACCCAGTTGTCCGTCAAAATTGCAATTGGGATCCTATGTACATCGCAGGACCCAAATTTAGATATCAAGGGCTGGGTGTTCTCAACTGGGTGCTTTTGGAGGCGGGACTCCCACTTGTCGGGTTTTAGTTCCGCCTCCATCGACTTCTGGCCAACCCATGCTATTTTCCCTTGATTGACTGTGTTAAGCCTGCCCAGCTGTCAGGGTTGGGGAGCCACGGGGCCGTGATCTCCGGGTAAGGTAGGTTCTGGACCCAAGTGCAGAAACCAGGCTAGAGGCAGGTATACAATCTTAAGGAACAGTACTTTATTCATTACTTAACTAGATTCACACTAGGAACACAACAGCATACGTAAGAACTCGAGACAGGAACCCCACATCATACATAGAACTCGAGACAAGAACAATATACATAGAACTCGAGACAAGTTACAAAATGGCTAGTCAAGAATAGGAACTCAGGACAGCTTCCATGAGGCAACATACTTGTCCATACTGAGCTGGGATAAGCTTACCACAAGCGCAACCAGCTTGCCGAGACGAGACTCGAGACAAGCTATCACGAGGGGCTGCCGCAGGGGTAACAGGCTTCTCAAAACAAAGCTCAAGACAAGCGCCAGCATGGCAACACGCTAGTCCAGCCAGCACCTTATCAAGACTAAGAACAACAAGAACACAGAGTTAGTTACATCTTAAATACAGAGCTCGAGAATACATCTTAAATACAAAGCTCGAGAATACATCTTAAATACAAAGCTCGAGATACACCTTAAATACAAAGCTCGAGATACATCTTAAATACAGAACTCGAGATACATCTTAAATACAGAGCTCGAGAAAACCATGGCAACCAGCTAGTTAAAGCCAGGAGCCACAGAGCAAGGCCAGTCCCTAGTTAGGACTGAGCAAGGAATGAAGCAACCACAGAACTTATATACCAAGAAAACCAGGTGCAACCCATGAACAGCTAACAGGCCGTTAAGAATTAACACAGGAGGCTAGGAACAATTAACAAAGGGCTAGAGCCAAACAAGTGAAGGTGCCATCTAGAGGCTAGAGAAGGAACTGACTGACACTGTCACACCAGCGGGCTCAGCAGACCAATTAAGGGGAAGTTGGTTACAGAGAATGTCAACATATGACATTTCATCTGTCAAAAATTTTTGACAGAAGAATTGTGATCATTTGGCAGCTCTGTGAAGCTGTCAAATTCTCTGTAGTTTGATGAGTTCTTGAATTCAAGACCTCATCAAACCTCTTTCTTTTGCAGAAATTAGATGGTTGTTGCAACGGCCATCTGTCATCTCTGCCGCGGAGGTGCGAGACTCTCCGCACACCCACCGACTGAAGCCTGCAGGAAGAAACAAAGGTAAGTATACTTTTTCTAACACTTTCCACTTACCTCACATACTCACCTCTCCACACTTGCACCCATCACTTACCTCCACAACGCACTTTTGGACTCCTCCGACCCCGGCAGACCCACTACTCGCCTCGGTGACCCTGGTGGGTTTCGGAGCCTTCGGGAAGCCCGCACTTGTGTGGGCAAAAAGGGGATAATCCTCTTATCTGCCTGTTAACTACCTGTTAACAAGCAGTTAATTGGCTGTAATCCCTTCCCGCCTTCAAGGAGACGGGGCCCGGCGCGGGTCGGCTACCCGCTTCCTGGGAAGATGGTATGGAGGTGGGTTGGGGGCGGGTTGGGCATCTGCCCCCAGATTCTGCCATTTTTCCGGCAGTCCCGCCTCCAAACCCGCCTCCCCAGGGCTGGCAAGATCCAGCCCCAAATGTCCGAATGAGGTGGGTGCTCAGGCTGCCCAGCAGAATGTCCCTTTGAGGATGGTAGTGGTTGGAGCTTGGCATCAGTGAGGCGGTGAGCCAGTTTCTGGCTGCTACTGCCCCGTTTATGTCAGGGAGCGCAAGTTAAAATCTATCCACAAGTGTCTGTTCAAGAAGCTGAACTGAACTCGATAATGAATATTGAACTAAAGATATTGAGAAAAGTCTGAAATTTAGCTCGAGTGTCCGAGGAATAAAATTCAAAGACATAGTGGTGAGTCCTGTGCACAGAATCAGTTAATGAGCAGTGACTGGCACCTTACCCAGGCTCCATAGCTCCTAATCTTGGATGAAATAGGATTGGGTTAACATTTAGTAGAAATTTATTGCATTGTTGATCATCTACAGAGTAGAAAGTTTTACAGATATCTGGTTTCTGGACTCCATCTTGTAAGTTAATAAGAAAATACATTTCCATCTTTAACTTCAGTTATTTCTAAGACACAATTATCCCATATATTTAAGTCTTATAAAAATATATACTTTTTTTCTATTTCATACAAGACAAGTGTCCTTTAATCGCAGAGATATTCTTTATAATCCCATAAATTATGCATCGTTGGAAGGAAGGTAGAATAAATCGTGACCATCAGTAACTGCAGATTTTAAAATGCAATTACATCAAATTAATGCAAAATATGACATGGATAGGTTTTGTAAAAACAGCAAAATACCAAATAATTTAATACATCAAAATCTCAGAAGAATATAAAAGTAGGTTAAGTTCCAGGTTCAAAGTACTACATGATACATTTCAGCAAAGTAGATTGCACGCAACTGTGTTTTGTAAAATAAATCAGCAAATTAGACACATTCTTATAGGCGTGCCAAGGGAAGGTCACTTGGGCTCTTGACCAACAATCTCTCTGATTTATTTTCTAGTTGGATAAGCTACATTACCCATGTTAAATGAGCTATAATGAAAGAGGAATTCTCCTTGCTACTGTTGCTGCATTCCATGAGGGACAAAGAACCTTGAACCTAACCATGCTACGTAAACAATTGGTATCAGTATCTGTAAGGGTCAGGTATTGTCCAGTTCCTAGAATTTGTCCAGTTTTTCAAAAGTACATACAATATGTAACTCCCTTCAAACATCCATACCATAATTATATTTGCGGAAGCTGGTCCAGTTTAGGATTTATTGGCCCGTTTTACGGTCGGCGGTGTAGTTAAGGATTACGCCACTGGCATCCGAACTGAATGCACACTTAATTACCTGCTGGGAACCCTCCTCCGAGAAGTTGCTGTCAGACGCTGTGGAGTAGAGGGCAGCGTCGTGGTCCGCGGATCCCAGGGGCGCACCGTGTACCTGGGATCACGTGGGCCGGGGCTCCAATCAGCAAACAGGAGCTCTCTCATTAATACTATTGGAGATCGTAGGGATATTCTCCATTTAAAATTCAGTACTTCAAAAATATACTTAAATTTGTGATTTTGGGGGTCTGGGGTGTTTAAAAAAAAAAGTATGGAAAACTCAAAATTGTGGTGCTGCTTTGCTTTTTAAAAAAGTACTGATTTAGAGAAAGTTACATTTCCAATCATTTAGATTGAAAATCACCGCTACCCTTCTGGGCTACACACAAGAACATAAGAAATAGGAGCAGGAGTCGGCCATTCGGCCCTTCGAGCCTGCTCCGCCATTCAAGGAGATCATGGCTGATCTTCTGCCTCAACTCCATTCACCGGCCCTATCGCCATATCCCTTGATGCCCTTACTAGTCAGAAATCTATCGACTTCTGTTTTGAATATACCCAATGACTGAGCCTCCACAGCCCTCTGAGGTAGAGAATTCCAAAGATTCACCACCCTCTGTGTGAATACATTTCTTCTCATCTCAGTCCTGAATGGCCTACCCTTTATCCTGAGGCTGTGGCCCCTGGTTCTAGACTCCCCAGCCAAGGGAAACATTCTCCCAGCATCCATCCTATCAAGCCCTGTAATAATTGTGTATGCTTCAATGAGATCCCCTCTCATTCTTCTGAATTCAAGAGAATACAGGCCTAGTTTACTCAATCTCTTCTCATACGACAGTCCCGCCATCCCAGGAATCAATCTCGTGAACCTTCGTTACACTCCCTCTATGGCAAATATATCCTTCCTTAGGTAAGGAGACCAAAATTGTACACAATACTCCAGGTGTGGTCTCACCAAGGCCCTATATAATTGGAGTAAGACTTCTTTACTCCTGTACTCAAATCCTCTTGAAATGAAGGTCAGCATACCTTTTGCCTTCCTAATGGCTTGCTGCACCTGCACATTCACTTTCAGTGACTCATGTACAAGGACACCCAGGTCCCTTTGAGCATCTCCATTCCCCAATCTTTCACCATTTAGGAAATACTCTGCCTTCCTGTTTTTTCTACCAAAGTGGATAACCACATTTATCCACATTATATTCCATCTGCCATGTTCTCACCCACTCACTGAGCCTGTCGAGATCCCCTTGAAACCTCTTCACATCCTCTTCGCAACTGACACTGCCACCTAGCTTTATATCATCAGCAAATTTGGAAATGTTACATTTAGTCCCCTCATCCAAATCATTGATATAGATTGTGAATAGCTGGGGCCCAAGCACCGACCCTTGTGGTACCCCACTAGTCACAACCAAGTGTTCTCCAGTTTGAACGCTTCCATCCAGAGACGACTGACCCCAGACCGGCTGCGAGTCGAGCTGGAGAAGTTTTCTCTCTGCAAAGCAAATTTGAAGGGCGGCTTTCTTATACACATTGGAATTCCTGTAGTCTCTGGAATTCCTATAGTCTCTGGGAACTAGGCTCAATCTTCCATAATATGCATTTCAGAATCACCTAAGCAAATCATTTATTTTTCATGTACAAATTGGAAAGCTATTTTCACCACTTCATATTACTGTTTAACCTTCCTTTTTAATTAATGGAGTGCAATTTCTTAATGATCTTGTCAGGAGCTATCCCATTACGCTGTGCAAACAGGCCCTGCACCTGCTTGCACCAGCGGTAAAATTTTCATATGTGATTGCTGGGCAGTTGGTGGGCAATTAACCCAAGTCTGCGCCAGCAATTAAGATTTCAATGTCGGTGTGGATAATCTGCCAAGTCGGAACTGGACAGATCACAAGTTCGGGATTTAGCGCAAGCGTATGTGGAAATCGCGAACTTGCTGACCGTTTCAAAGGCGGTATGATGGCGTACGCAGAGTACACAGTCATACCCTCCGCAAATTCTGGCCCATTATTAGCTACCTCACAAGTTTGTATTTTCTTGCTGCTAAAGTCATCAGCTTTACTTTGTCAGGTTCGAAGGATATAGGCCTAGAAATTCAGTGGGCTGCGCCACCAGTTAGCGCCCAAAGAGGGCACTCAGTGGCTTTAGCGCCACTGGCCACACATACCGCGATATTTAGCGGGGCGCTAATGGCGGCGTTAGCCTGTAGCGCTGCGCCGCCACCGATGACGTCATCGGTGTGCGCAGCGCCCTGCTCCCGCCCCGATCGCCATATTTGGTCGCGCCCGCCTCTTTAACGCCGGTCGCAAATAGCGACCGGTTCACAGGGCCTACCTGTGGCGGTAGTGGCGCTAGTTAAGGTGGAGGTGCGGGCGGCCACTTTTTCGGCGGCCACCTGCCAGCACCTCCGTCCCCGGCCTCCTAAACCCCCCCCCCCCCACGGCATTGCCGGCTGTTTCCCGAGAGCCCGGCACTTCTCCTTGGTGCCGGGCTCATTTGCCGGCACTCGCGAGCGGGGCTCGCGCTGTTGCAGGCACCTCCCCCTTAACAGTGGGAGGAAGGCCTGCAGTACCGCAGTGTGCCGTGCCGCAGCATGTGGCGCTGCGGCCCTTAGCGCGCCGATATTCAGGGTGAGCGCCCCAAGCGGGGCGCGGGAAGCCTCGAGTAGCGGCCCGCTTCCATTTGGGGCGTAGAAACTGAATATCCGGATGGCGCAAGTGGCTCCGCTCGCAGCGGTAATTCCGGTGCCCAGGCGAGCTTGGCGCCCCAAACGGCGCCCAACTGAATTTTTAGCCCATAGAAAATTACTTTTCTACTCTTTTTAAGGGAAAAGTACTACAAAATAATGCAAACTCCACTTTCTGGTGTTAGCCTTGGCTCAGTGGTAGCTCTCTTGCCTCGAGGCCAGAAGTTCATGGGTTCAATCTCCACTCTTGAACCCACAAACAGCAAACTTGAGCACATAATCTTTGAAGGTGGCAAGACAAGGTGATAAAGCTGTTAGTGAAGCATACGGGATCCTTTGTTTTATAAATAGAGGCATAGGGCTGGATTTTCATGGGGAAGGTGGGTTGGGGGCGGGGGGCTCCGATGTGGGCAGGAAACCCGGGAGAATGGGTTTCCCGCAGGGCCTGCCGACTTTAACGGCAGGGCCTGATTTACATCTGAAGCCTCAGTTTCTCACCCGCAGCCAGCCAGATGGAGAGGCTGGCTGGCTGGCTGTGGGCGGGTAGGCCTGCGGCACTAGGCCGGACAGAGGAGGGAGGGATTGGTTGGGGGCGGTGCTCGTCACCGGAGGATCTTGGCTGACCTCATACTGATCGTGGGCGTTTGGGGGGGGGGGGGGGTGGTGGGTGAGGGAGATCGGGGCTAGCCACCGGAGGATCGTGCTGTAACTGCTGGGTTTTACGAGGTGTGTAAAACCCAACCAGCTACAATTAAAAACAAAATGTAGGTTAAAGAGGCTTCCCGTCTCATTGTAATATTTAAATTGATGTCCCGCTTCCTGGCAGCGGGTTGGCTGCCTGCCCCTTGCCCCGCCTCTTAAAACCGGAAGTGGGCGGGTTGGAGGTGGGTTCAGGTTGGGATTCCAATTTTTTACAATTTAACTACCTCCATCCTCCAAACCCACCTGTTTTTTGGGGGTTAAAATCCTCCCCCCCCCCATAGAGTACAAAAGCAAGGAAGTTATGCTGAACCTTTATAAATCACTGGTTAGTTCTCAGCTAGAGTATTGTGTCTAATTCTGGACATCACACTTTAGAAAGGACGTCAAGGCCTTGGAGAGGGTGCAGGGGAGATTTACTAGAATGGTACCGGGGATGAGGGACTTCAGTTATGTGGAGAGACTGGCGAAATTGGGACTGTTCTCCTTAGAGAAGAGAAGGTTAAGGGGAGATCTAATAGAGGTGTTCAAAATTATGAGGGCTTTTGATAGAATACATGGCAGGAGGATCAATAACCAGAGGACACAGATTTAAATAATTGACAAAAAAGCCAGGGTGGAGAAGAGAAATGCTTTTATACTGCAAGTTATGATGATCTGGAATGCGCTGCCTGAAAGCGCAGTGAAAAGTAGATTCAATAGTAACTTTCAAAACACAATTGGATCTCTACTTAAAAGGAAACATGTGCAGGGCTATGGGGAAAGAGCAGGGAAGTGGGACTAATTGGTAGCTCTTTCAGAGAGCTAGCACAGGCACGATGGACCAAATGGTCTCCTTCTGTGCTGTATGATTCTATACTCTAGGCTGACACTTCAGTGCAGTACTGAGGGAGTGTTGCACTGTTGGAGATGCCGTCTTTCTGAAGAGATGTTAAGCCGAGGCCCTGTCTGCCCTTTCAGATCCCATGGCACTATTTGAAGAAGTGTGGGGGAGTTCTCTTGGCTGATATTTATCCCCCAACCAAATGCGCTACAGCAGATTATCGGGTCATTTATCGCCGTGGTTTGACAGACCTCATTGTGTGTCGTTGGCTTCTGTGTTTTCCCTACATTACAACAGCGGCTACACTTTCAAAGTACTTCATTGGCTGTAAAACACTTTCGGACAGCCTGAGGTCATGAAAGGCGCTATATAAATGCAAGTCTTGCTTTCTGGGACCAGTGTTAATGAGAACATTTTAAATAGGATTGGCAGTTCATTGAACTAAGTACAGTACAAACCCACAAAAAATTGTCTGGAGATCTTCCCACAAAAAATGGGTATCTGTCTTTCAATACAGAGGAAGGTACCAAAACAGGGTTCAAATATTTTTTGTTTCAGTTTCATGATTCAAACCTATATCTATCTACATCTGTATCTATCTACATAAAGGTTTTAAGAGCCATCACACTCCGAAGTGTCAAAAGTACAAAATATGACCTGGAGCCAGCAAAGTATCGGAAAGAAGAAACATTTATTTATATAGAATATATAGCACCTTTCCCACCCTCAGGATATCCCAAAGCACTTCACAGACAAGGGCCTAGAAATTCAGTTGCGTTTGCGCCCAATTAGGGGCGAAAGAGTGGGTTGTGCCGGAAGTTGCGTCGCGCCCGAAATTAGGTGGGCCCTAACATCGGCGTTAGCCGGTAGCGCTGCGCCGGCACCGATGACGTCATCGGTGTGCGCAGTGCCCCGGTACCGCCCGAAACCACGCCGATCCCCATCTTCAGTAGCAGCCGCCTCTTCCGTGGCGGGCGCTAACAACATCGGGAGACCGGGTCCTTACTGCAGCCTTAGCGGCGCAAGTTAAGGTGGAGGAGCGGGGCGGCCGCTTTTTCGGCGGCCGCCTGCCCGCACCTCCTTCCCCGGCCTCCTCCACCCCCCCCCGCGGCATTGCCGGCTGGTTTCCGTGGAGCCCGGCACTTCTCCGTTGTGCCGGGCTCTTTTGCCGGCACTTGCAATCGGGGCTCCGGCCGTTGCAGGCACCTCCCCCTTAAGAGAAGGGGGAGGCCTGCAGTACAGCAGCCTGCCGCACCGCATCGGGTGGCGCAGCGGGACCGGGAGCGCTGAAATTCACTTTCAGCGCCCCAAGCGGGGCAGACACACCCTGTACCAGCGCCCGGTTCCGCTTTGGGGCGCTGAAAGTGAATATGGGGCGGGCACAACTGGCTCCGCGGCGGGCGCAAAATTTTCAGCGCAAACGTGCTGGCGGGGCTATACCCAATTTCTAGGCCAATGTATCACAAGTAACGACAGAAAATGCTGAAAGCACTCAGCAGGCCAGGCAGCATCCGTGGAGAGAGAAACAGAGTTAACGTTTCAGGTCTGGGACCCTTCATCAGAACTCATGCTGCCTGGCCTGCTGAGTGCTTCCAGCATTTTCTGTTGTTATTTCAGATTTCCAGCATCCGCAGTATTTTGCTATTGTAGCGTATCACAAGTGTTGGCAATCTGCAAACTTCCCTCACCAACAGCAGTTAAACTCTGATTACCCTTTGGACCAATAGACACTTGCCCCAAATGAATACCTGAACAGTGGTAGTAAAGGAACAGATCAGGTTACGACCTATTCTCCACACCCCAGACCCCATCACCAATGGCACAGTAAGCCAGAGACACAAAACATTATAACCAATAAAATAGAATTATAAGTATATGTCCTTTTAAGGTGGAAGGTGTCATCGTAGTAGCTTGTTGAAGCAATTGGTGGGGCAAATTACAGCTCAGATGATAGACAAGAACCCCAGTCTGTAGTGTATGTACCTTTAAGAGAGAACTACTTTTACAGCTCCTGTATACTGTAGTACCGGCAGTGACCACACCTGTATATAAGCCTTGAGCATGCCTCTGTACCCCCAGTCTTGAGACTACCCCACCAGTAAACACCTGTTGATTGTTAAGTTACAGCATCCGTGTAGTTATTTGAAAACATCATACTCTCAGAATCACGGATCTAACAGTGGCGACGGGTGTCGATTCGAATCTACCTGCAACTCTGCATTTCCCTTCAAGGATTCAAGGGCGGTGGAAGAAAGTCGAGGCCAGAAGCACGGGCGTCGACCACGAGCAACTGCCCAGTCGTCCGGCAGAGAGTGAACATCGCAGGGGAGGCTGTTGAGAGCCGGGCTTGGTTCCCCAGCCACGACGATCCAGCAACAGACTGACAACAGGTACAGCGCAGACCCTTCTTGGACAGCGGCGGCTGGAGCTGACCGACGGCAGAGAAAAAGCCGAGCAGCGTCGACGGGGTAAGAGAGAGGGTGAAGCGCACAGGGTGCAGCCGGGGGTTGAAAACCGAGCGGCGTCGAGGAAAAACAAAAGAGAGAGAGGGTAAAGCAGCAGCCGGGTTCAGGACCGAGCGGCGGAAACGGGAAATGCGCACAGAAAAAAAAAACATGCAGAGCACAGCCAGGGCTCAAGTGCTGAACAGTGTCCGCGGGGAGAAGAAGGGAGAGCGCGGGAGACGCCATTGAGCCGCGGAGAAGAAGGAAGAGCGCGGGAGATGCCATTTTTAGAAGCCGCAGCGGAGAAGAAGGGCGAGCGCGGGAAGAAAGGAAAGCGCGGGAGACGCCATTTTGTGCCAGCAGAGAAGAAGGGAGAGTGCGGGAGACGCCATTTTTGACAGTTAAATCACACCCAGGGATGCCAAAGAGTGGCAGTATCTCTACGTTCGACAATGAAGTCGAAGATTGGGCGACATATGTGGAACGTATTGAGGTGTACTGCAGGGCGAATGAAGTGCCAGATGCTAGGAAAGCACTGGTTTTGTTAAATTCCATGGGTGCAAAAACTTATGGCTTACTGCAAAATCTAATAACCCCAGAGAAGCCTGTGGATAAGAATTTCAAAAGCATAGTAGAAATCCTACAGGACCACTTAAACCCCACACCGCTGCTGATAGCAGAAAGATTTAAGTTCCACAAAAGGAACCAGCATAAAGATGAAAGTAATGCTGAGTACTTAACGGAACTGCGCAAGCTATCGAAACACTGCCAGTTTGGAGCGGGACTAGCAGATACGTTAAGGGACAAGTTTGTGTGTGGGCTTCAAAGTGAAGGAACCCAGAAACGGCTTCTATCAGAAAAGGATCTTACGCTGGACAAGGCTTTCAGCATGGCAGTATCACACGAAGCAGCCGCAAGGGGCGCTGCAGAGATACAACGGAGACCACAAGAATATGGCACCAATGAAATGTCATATGGAACAGGGAAGTGTTATCGCTGCGGCAGAACAACACACGACCAGAAGGATTGTTCGTTCAAGGACCAAGTGTGCAGACAGTGTGGAAAAGCAGGACACATAGCAAGAGTCTGCAGGTCAGGGAAGAAAACCAACAGCAAGAAATCTCCACAGGAGAAGTACAAAAAGGTACATAAGGTGATGGACAGTAGTTCAGATGAACAGAAAAGTGATACAGACTCCGGAAGCAAGGAGCTGGGTTGTCTGAAACTACATAGGCTAACCAAAATGGAGGATCACCAGACTATCTGGGTCACACTCAAGATAGACGGAGTCCAAGTGAAAATGGAATTGGACACAGGATCAGCCCTAACAGTCATAAACCAAAGGGACTACAAGCGGCTATTTTCACACATACCCTTGAAAGCTACAGAGATTGTCTTGAAGACGTACACGGGGCAAAAAGTCTACCCCAAAGGAAAAATAAGGGTGAAAGTGATATACAAAGGCCAGGAAATACCTAAATTGGATCTACATGTATTGCCAGACGGAGGACCACCACTGCTAGGACGTGAATGGATCCGGAAGATACAATTAGATTGGCATTCCATACAGGCACTGAAGGTTGAGGCCAAAAAGGATGACGACGTCACACCTGGACGACTGTCAAAAATGCTAACAGACGCAAAAGAAGTGTTCCAGGAGGGACTCGGAGCACTAAAAGGCATAACAGCAACGATTAAAATAGAGGAAAATGCAAGCCCAAAGTTTCTTAAGGCCAGACCAGTGCCTTATGTGATCAGACCAGCCGTCGAAGCAGAGCTGGAAGGGTTGGAACGTTCAGGAGTACTGTCCAAAGTAGACTGGAGCGAGTGGGCTACACCCATCGTTCCTGTAATGAAGAGGTCGTTGAGTAATATGCCTGGGGAACCAAAGAAGGTCCGCATCTGTGGGGATTTTAAGGTGACAGTGAACCCAGTCCTTCACACGGTACAATATCCGCTTCCACGAATTGAGGATATTTTCGCCTCGCTATCTGGAGGTAAACGCTTCACCAAAATTGATCTAGCCCAGGCGTACTTGCAAATGGAGGTAGAAGAAGCCTCGAAACAATACCTCACGATCAACACTCATAAAGGTCTCTACCAATACAACCGGCTGGTGTTTGGGGTAGCATCGGCTCTGGCTATTTGGCAAAGGGCGATGGATCAAGTCCTGCAAGGGATTCCAGGGACCCAGTGTTATTTGGACGACATCCTGGTCACGGGCAAAAATGACAGTGATCACCTCGCCAACCTGGAGAAGGTGCTCACTAGATTAAAGGAATATGGGCTACGAGCTAATCGCCACAAGTGCGAGTTTTTCCAGAAGCAGATCTCGTATTGTGGCCACGTTATCGATGAAGAGGGGTTACATAAGTCCCCTGAAAAGATTGAGGCAGTAGTCAAGGCTCCAGCACCGGAAAATGTGTCACAACTGAGGTCGTTCCTCAGGCTGGTAAACTACTACCATAAGTTCTTACCAAATTTGTCTACGGTATTACACCCACTGAACACCCTACTGCAAACAGGGGTACCATGGAAGTGGAATGACGAACGTAAATGAGCTTTCCAGAAGGGCAAAGAATTGATCACATCAAAACAGGTGTTGGCCCATTTCAACCCAGCACTACCAATTCGGTTGGCGTGTGATGCATCACCCTATGGTATTGGAGCGGTGCTGCCGCACAAATTCCCAGACGGGTTGGAGAGGCCAGTAGCCTTTGCGTCTCGGTCACTAACCTCAGCCGAGCGCAACTATGCCCAGATTGACAGGGAGGCCCTCAGCCTAGTATGGGTAGTAAAAAAATTCAACCACTATCTGCATGGGCAGAAGTTCACCTTGCTGACTGACCACCAACCACTTGTCTCCATCTTTAATCCAAAGAAGGGCGTTCCGGTGATGACTGCACAACGGTTACAAAGATGGTCCCTTTTTCTAGGGGCAAACCAATATGAAATAGAATATAAAGGCACGAAACAGCATGGAAACGCTGATGGGCTATCACGCCTGCCACTGCCTACTGTGGAGGAAGCACCAGCAGTGGACCCTATCGAGATATTTTATTCGTCAATAATTGAACGATTGCCAGTAACTAACGCGGATATAGAGAAGGAGACCCGCAATGATCCGACACTGTCTCGGGTATATGATTTGACAGTGAGGGGATGGCCAACACATGGCGACTCACTGTTGCCAGCATTCTCATCCAGAAGAGAACAGCTGTCAGTATGCCAGGGGACAGTGATGTGTGGATCCCGAGTGGTGATTCCACCCAAGTTAAGGGAGAGAGTGCTAAATGAGCTTCATGAATGTCATCTGGGAGGGGTGAAAATGAAAAGCCTTGCTAGGGCTTGTGTGTGGTGGCCGGGGATCGATCAATAAATCGAGGACCTAACCAAGAGCTGCTCAGGATGCCAGAAGGTCCAAAATGCACCACCACATGCCCCTCTACACCCATGGGAGTGGCCCTCCTCTCCATGGCAACGGGTGCATATTGATTTTGCTGGTCCATGAATGGACTCAATGTTCTTAATAGCAGTGGATGCTCACTCGAAATGGCCTGAGGTGATAAAAATGTCCTCAACCACTACAGAGAAAACGATTGCAGTCCTACGGACCATATTTGCCAGGAACGGCTTGCCAGAGCAGATTTGCTCTGATAATGGACCACAGTTTGTGTCCGAAGAGTTTCAGAAATTTATGAGAAGGAATGGGGTAAGGCATTACACATCCGCCCCGTATCATCCAACCACAAATGGATTGGCTGAGAGGTTCGTAGAAACCTTTAAAAAGGCGATAAAGGCCATGTGTGATGATGAAATTCCACTACAGCATAAGGTGGACAATTTCCTATTAGCCTACAGAAATGCAAGACATGCAGTTACCAACCAGACCCCGGCCATGATGTTCTTTAACCGAAGGTTGAGATCTCGTCTGGATTTGCTCAGACCAAATGTGCGAAGAAATGTTGAGGATAAACAATTCCAGCACATCAATGAGAAGCCGACAAGGAGCTTCAATGTAGGACAACCAGTCTTGGCCCGTGACTACCGAACAGAGAAATGGTAACCCGGAACGATATGCACAAGGCAGGGGCCATTAATGTACACAGTGGATGTCGGGGAGAACATTGTGAGACGCCACGTCGATCAGATCTTAGCGTCACAGGAACGAGTCAACCCCATGTCTCGAGTACTTGGGGATGAACCTGACATACCGGTAGCATCTACCTCAGAACCAGTAGCAGTGGAAACTGATGAACTAACCGACGAAAAGGGGCCAGAATCGCCTCCGCACCAAGAACAAGAACCTCAGGAAAGGCGCTATCCAGAAAGGATCAGGAAGCCGCCCCAAAGACTGAATCTACAAAAGGACTATTTTTGTTTAATGTGCATGTTAAAGTGTTATGTGTTATTTGAATATTATGGGTACTGCTAATCTAAAAGGGGAGGAATTGTAGTGTATGTACCTTTAAGAGAGAACTACTTTTACAGCTCCTGTATACTGTAGTACCGGCAGTGACCACACCTGTATATAAGCCTTGAGCATGCCTCTGTACCCCCAGTCTTGAGACTACCCTACTCCAGTAAACACCTGTTGATTGTTAAGTTACAGCATCCGTGTAGTTATTGGAAAACATCATACTCTCAGAATCACGGATCTAACCCAGTCAATTAAGAAGTTGGGAGATATTGCGGAACAGGTATGATTTTAGAAAGAAGTAGCAGAAAAAGAGCATTTTAAAATTGTTGTGCATCAGTGAGCTAGAGAGATGATGCAGGAGGTAGAAAGTGTAACTTTTCTAATTGTAAGGATCATTGTTTAAAATGTTTGAATGTTCTTACACTAGCGTCGAGCTATTCAATTGTTTTTAAGCTATTTTAACTTGCTTCTGTGTGTCTGTTGCCGCTGTTGAGTGGAAACAGGGCTGGCAGGACCAGAGCTGCGGGTTAAGTAAGCATAGTAGAATACATTTGCCTAGTGTAGAATAACCTTTGACTATGATTAAATGTGACAGTGAAGTGTTGCACAAAAATGTTACAGGAAGTTTTAAGTGTGCACGATACGCAAATTTTTAATCAATTACTAGTGGATCTCCAGCAGCATTGCTTAGGGGGGCTAGTCAGAGAATATGTTGTTTTCTGATATACTATCAGGGCTACTTAGATGATTGAATACATCAAATTGTGTCTTTTATATGGGAATGTTGATGTGAATTTTGATGCTTGAATTCTATGATTCTGGTGTTTATTTGGCTGGAAAAGGTAAATCAGTGGCTTTATTATGAAAAATTACTTTAATTATGCAGTTAAATTTATCTTTCTTTTTGAAGCTCAGGATAGAAAGTGATAGGGAAGATATTGGAGAAAGATAGGAGGTAGGCTGCAGGAACTAAGTGTAGCAGTATTGAGGAGTTGGGGGAGGATGTATAAGTTGGCAAGTGTTGAGAGGGTATTCCTGGGATAGGGGAGCACCTGGAGTGGGGTTGCAGGATATGGGAGCTCTGGGCGGGATGGTTGTCATGTTTGGAAGCACTGCGAAGGGGACTCTCAGGGTCTGGTAAGAGTAGGAGAGGGTGTGGAATCACTGGAAGAGAGGTGCTGCATGTGGCAGTGGTGGAAAATATTCTATGTATATACATTTCTTCAAGGTTTTCATTTTAAACCTGACGTAATAAAACTCACTACGCACTTGGTTTGAGTATAAAGCAAGGCTTTAATCAACTTGTTTCAGAACATGGAGGTCTAGTTGTCCTTCACTAGTTCCTTGTCTTACAAAACGTCCCCGGGCAAGCTGGGCCCACGTCCGAGTATTTATACCCCTTCGACGGCGCCACCAGCTGGCCGTCCAGTGTTATTTCATGAGTTGTTTCTTTATGAATGATGAGATTTATAACAAAACCTGTATCATTTGTTTCACAAGGTTGTGACATGGGTATTTGATGGGTTACATACTAAAAGGACATCAGAAACTGAGTGGGAGGGCGAGTGTAACCATCCTGAGGGACTGTGCTGTGGGAAGTGGAGCTATGTCTCTAGACTTGACTATTCCAAGACTCTCCTGGTCAGCCTCCCATCTTCCAACCTCCATAAACTTAAGTTCATCCAAAACTCTGCTGCCCATGTCCTAAATCGCACCAAGTCCCGTTCACCCATCACTCCTGTGCTCGCTGACCTACATTGGCTCGGGCCCGGTTAGGCAACGCCTCGATTTTTAAAATTCTCATCCTTGTTTTCAAATCACTCCATGGCCTCGCCCCCACCCTATCTCTGTAATCTCCTTCAGCCCTATAACCCTCCGAGATATCTGCGCTCCTCCAATTCTGGTCTCTTGCGCATTCCCGATTTTAAATCGCTCCACCATTGGCGGCCGTGCCTTCAAACTTCCTGGGCCCTAAGCTCTGGAATTCCCTCCCTAAACCTCTACGCCTCTCTACCTCTCTCTCCGCCTTTAAAATGCTCCTTAAAACCTACCAATTTGACCAAGCTTTTGGTCACCTTTCCTAATATGTATCTCAGTGTCAAATTTTGTTTGGCAACACTCCTGTGAAGCGCCTTGGGATGTGTTAAAATAAGTTAAAGGTGCGATGTAAATGCCAGCTGTTGTTGTTGTCTCCTCCCGCCTCAGCCAGGATTCCCACTTCTTGCCACGACTCCGCAACCCTTGCTGGAAGTACACGTGTGTGAAAGTAAGACGACGATAGGATTGGGCTGCCAAATGGTGCCTCCTTCCCCATGTTCAAATGACCTGCCAACACTTGTATGGAGAATGGTCACCTGGGCAAAGTGCCAGAGCAGAGTCGGTGCCCACTGAACTCACCAGGGTGTCAGCACCCTCAGCAGAGAAAGATAGGCAGGAAAAGGAGGAAACAAAAAAAAAGGTAAGGATTCTGTATATACATTCCCTCTTATACTTTAGCATCTCCCACCTCCATTAGCTGCACTAGAAACATAGAAGATAGGAGCAGGAGTAGGCCATTCGGCCCCTCAAGCCTGCTCCGCCATTTAGTGAGATCATGGTTGATCATCCAATTGCAGAACCCTGTCTCTGCCTTCTCCCCATATCCCTTGATCTCTTTAGCCTTAAGAAATATATCTAACTCCTTCTTGAATATATTTAATGAATTGGCCTCCACTGCCTTCTGTGGTAGTGAATTCCACAGGTTCACCACTCTCTGGGTGAAGAAATTCCTCCTCATCTCTGTCCTAAATGGCTTCCCCCTTATCTAGCAGCTTCCGGGGCTTCACCCAAATGGGTATAGTGAATCTCCACAGAGTATTTGCCCGTGTATCACAGCAAGTCAAATTATTTTCTCACCTGCTGTCTACATGTACACAGCTTCCCACACCGTCATTGAATAATGGGAACTTTGGCAAATGTTATACCCTCCCAGCCCAAGGGCAAACTGTAACTCCCAGCCGAGTAAACTGGTAGAAAGCAGCTTATTTTTCTTCTGTTCTTACTGCCTTGCTGCCAGGCTAAAACTTGTTTAAAAAATTAGCCCACACAAAAAAAAAGGAATATTGCTTGTTAAGGGCTTTAAGCCCTTGTTCAAAGACAATCAAGAAAAGGTCACCCAGAGTATTGCACGGGGTTGGGAGTGAGGAGGCAAAATACAAAAATTGAGTTGATTAGTCAAACCTATGAATTATTTGTTCAAAGGGAGGACAAGATTGCAAAGTCTCAACAGAGCACTGAGAGAAAGTGGTGGATAGCCCTATTCCTAACGGCACCCTCGATCCAATTCCCACTGAATCTGAAGCGCATTAAGGATGCAATTGTCAATTCCCTCCATATACACAACTGCCACTCCGAGTACTGAAACTGCGTAGCTGAAGAAGATTAATCTCTGCAAATATAACTTCCAGTTTGAATATATGTGCATTGGAAACAGAAATACCTAGAGAATGCAGAGACCTGTTATTTCTTCAAAACTACTGAATGTTTACATGTCAGAATGGAGCTGGTTCACCATCCAGAACCATAGAATCAGAACAGGAAGCATCAGCTCAGGAAGAGACATCCACTTGGTCCCATTCTCCTGCCCTTTCCCCATACCTTTAAAAATTTATTTTCAAATATTTGTCCACATTCCATTTAAAAGGCAATATGGATTCTGCTTCCACCATTGTTTCTGGTAGGTCACATGTCCCAATAATCTTTTGCATAAAAACTTCTCCTAACTTCGCCCTTTTGTTCATTTGGTGACGACCTTAAATTTAAAGACGCCCCAAAGAGTTTTACAGCCAATTTGAAGAGTAGGCACTGTTGTAATGCAAGAAATGCGGCAACCAATTTATGCACAGCAAGATCCCACAAACAGCAATGTGATAATGACCAGATCATCTGTTTTTAGGTGTTGGTTGAGGGATAAATATTGGCCCCAGGACAACAGGGAAAACTCCCCTGCTCTTCTTCCAAATAGTGCCCTGGGATCTTTTACGTCCACCTGAGAGGGCAGACGGGGCCTCGGTTTAACGTCTCATCCGAAAGATGGCACCTCCGACAGTGCAGCACTCCCTCAGTACTGTACTGGAGTGTCAGCCTAGTTTTTTTGTGCTCAAGTCCCTGGAGTGGGACTTGAATCCACAACTTTCTGACTCAGGGGCGAGAGTGCTGCCCACTGAGCCACAGCTGACACACAAACCTGGGGCTTTGGTCTGCCTCGGAGCCGCACTGACCAGAGGGTCTGCAGGGATCCTGAGGAATTTTCATGGGATCTTTTACATCCACCTCAGTTTAACATCTCATCTGGAAAGCGGCACCTCCGGCAGTGCAGCACTCTCTCATTATTGCACTGGAGTGTCAGCCTAGATTTTGTGCTAAGTCTGACTCAGAGGCGAGAGTGCTACCCACTGAGCTGCAACTGATGCTCCCTGGCGACTGACTCACCAGTCAGTGGAAGTAGTTTTTCCTGAATACCTTGTCAAAACTCTATCAGATTCCTTAACTTTCTGCGTACCAATGAAAAGTGTGCTCGTAACTAAAGCCTCCCATCCCTGGTATCATCTTCGTGAATCTCTGCTGGACCCTCTCCATAGTCTTGACATCCTTCCTAAAGAAAAGCATTCAAAGTCGGACATAATATTCTAAGTGCAGCCTAACCAATGATTTGTGTAAGATTTCAAACACCCCTACCCAAATTTTCATACTTAGCATAGAAAGTTTATAATTTGTACTAATAATGAAGAGGCTCTGTTATAACGAGCTACATATATTCATTCATTCATTCAATTCATTCATATATCTTTAAAAATCTTCCACTTACAACTTCTTCACTCAAGTCATTCTCTCACTATAATTTGTGTTAAATATTTTATTTGTTATGTTCCTATTTATATTTTTTTTAAAACTGACACTTAATAATGTCATCTTTATATAAGAACTTCCTCTCCATATTAAATTGGTTGATATTCTTCCCTTACCTATGTTGTCTTCTTCAATTTGTAGAATTTTTAGCAGACCTCCTGGCAGGTCCCTATAGTCATGAAACCTGATGGCTATGTGGGGATTGTTTGCCACACTGTGTGTGTGGTTAGGGAGAATATAGGCATGGCATGGGACCGCCAGCAAGGCTCAAGTAAGGGAGACACAGCCCTGCCTCAAGTCAAAATCTGGCACTTCTGTGACCTGAAAAGTTCACCATGCATTTTGATCACTATCTAACTGGGCTTCTACATCCTGGTCTGTAAAATGGGCGATGCAAAATCTTTGTTGGTCAACTAAGCTTTCCATATGCTACACTTGTATGAATGTGATATTTGCTATTTAAGCAAACCATAGCTTTGATTTTCTGAGTCCTTGTACATAAGCAAGATAACTCTCACACTGCATGCATTGGAAATTACAGGCAGTGGGCCTGATGTTCCATTGCATGCTCCTGGCATATGACTTTGTAAATCTATGTTTCAAGGCCAAGTTTGATGCTTGAACAAGGGTGAAAGCAACATTTAATGCATGGGATAACAAAAGGAAATGCTGGAAAATACTCAGCAGGTCAGGCAGCATCTGTGGAGAGAAACAGTAAACGTTTCAGGTCGATGACCCTTCAGCAGAACTGGAAAATGTTTAAGGTTAACAGTTTTTAAGCAAGTACAGAGGCAGGGAAGAGGAGTGAGGAAGGAAAGAACAAAGGCCTGTGATAGGGCGGAGGGCAACAAAAAATGCTGGAAAAGCACTTGGTTTATAAGTGGGTCTTGATTGCCTGGTTTTCTTTCATTAATGCTAATCATAGAATGATAGAGCACTGGAGGCCATTCAGCCCAACATACCTGTGCTGGCACAGCGCTCCAATTAGTCCCACTTCCCCTACCCTTTCCCCATAGCCATGCAAATTTTTCCCCTTCAAGTATTTATCCAATTTCCATTTGAAAGTTATTATTGAATCTGGTTCCACCGCCCTTTCAGGCAGTGCGTTCCAGATCATCATAACTTGCTGGGGGAGAAATTGGGTATAGCCCCGTTTGGGGCGCTAGTCCTGGCGATGCGCAAAGTTTACCGCCAGGCGCAATTTAGCGCCACCTGGCACGATATTGGGTTGCAGCGCCCCTGAAGGTGATTGCGGCGCTAAATCAGGCGCTGCACGATACTCTTAAGGCGCTAACACAGCGGCGCAACCCAATTTCGCGGCGGCGGAGCGCAGCACAGGTGCTGTCAATAATCACTTTCCCCGAGACACACTGGCGCCGGCCAGCTCTTAAAGGGGCGGGTCATCAGCCACGGGCACAGAGGATAGTCCTTGTCCCCGAGAAGCCAGCCTCCTGAGTGAGCCGGGGCCTCGAAAAGGTCTGCAACAGAATTAATTATACTGTTGGCTGCAGATTGGAATGATTTTTATGAAATGAAACATCATGTTTATGAGTAGCCTTTTTCACCTGGTTCTTTCATTTATTAGCTTTCATGTCTGTAAGAGTTGTGTTTAACTCGACACAGATTGTAGTTAGACATGATTTTAGTATTAGGAAGTGGTATTAGAAAGAGCAGCAACAGCAATAAGAACATAAGAATTAGAAGCAGGTGTAGGCCATATGGCTCTTCGAGCTTGCAATAAGATCATGGCTGATCATCGACCTCAACTCCACTTTCCCGCCCTATCTCCATATCCCTTGATTCACCTAGAGTCCAAAAATCTATCGATCTCAGCCTTGAATACACTCAACAACTCAGCATCCACAGCCCTTTTGGGTAGAGAATGCCAAAGATTCACAACCCTGAGTGAAGAAAATCCTCCTCATCTCAGTCTTAAATGGCCGACCCCTTATCCTGTGACTATGCCCCCTAGTTCTAGACTCTCCAGCCAGGGGAAACATCTCAGCATCTACCCTGTCAATTCCCCTCAGAATCTTAAATGTTTCAATGAGATCACCTCCCATTCTTCTAAACACCAGAGTATCGGCCCATTCTACACAATCTCTCATCATAGGAGGACCTTCTCATCCCAGGGATCAAGCTAGTGAACCTTCGTTGCACCGCCTCTAAGGCATGCATGTCCTTTATCAGATAAGGAGACCAAAACTGTGCACAGTACACCAGATGTGGTCTCACCAAAGCCCTGTATAATTGTAGTAAGACTTCCTTACTCTTATACTTCAATCCCCTTGCAATAAAGGCCAACATGCCATTTGCCTTCCTAATTGCTTGCTTTACCTGCATGCTAACTCTCTGCGTTTCCTGTACGGGGACACCTAAATCTCTCTGAACTCCAACATTTAATAGTGTCTCACCATATAAAACATATTGGGGGAAAAATTCCGTTGATTTGCACCTCCAAAGCAACTAGTGCCTGGGCGCGGCGCCGCTAACGCGCCCCGCAAAATTCAGTGAGAGGTTAGCGGCGGCAGTAACAGTATCGCCCCGACTTACCGCCGGACGCTATGTCCAACAGGGTCAAGGGGGCCTACCTGCGGCCGGGGCGGCGAAAATTAAAGGGGAGGTGCTGGGCGACCATTTTTGTTGCTGGCCCCGGCCTCCTGTGAAGCCCCCCCACCCCACAGGGTGCCGGCTGCGCTCCGTGGGCCAGGCACTTCTCGAGGTCCGGGCTCTTTTGCCAGCACTCCGATCTCTGGTGGCGCAGCTGGGCCCCGGGTCGCATTGCGCTAGGCCCCTCCCCTTTAATAAGGGCAAGAAGGCCTGCAGTACCGCGGCACGTATCGCCGCGATATTCACTCGCAGCGCCCCAAGAGGGAGGCGGGGCGTTTCCAGTGGCACCCCGCCTCCCTCTTGGGGTGCTACCAGCGAAATTCGGGCACAAGGGCGGTAATTTTTTTCAGGCCACTAAAAGTAGCGCCCCGGCAAAGTTAGCACCCCAAAGGGGGTGCGACCCAATTTTGCCCCCATTCTGTTTTTCAAAGTGAATAACCTCACATTTCCCCACATTATACTCCATCTGCCACCATTATTGCCTCTTACCCTGTCTATATCCCTTTGCTGGCTGTTCATGTCCTCCTCACAGCTTACTTTCCCACCTAGCCTTGTATCATCAGCAAAACTGGATACATTACTCTTAGTCATTTCATCTGAGTCATTAATATAAATTGTAAGTAGGTGAGCACTGATCAACTGCACTACCTTCATCAACCCTCTCCAATACTTCATCAACGAACTTAATCAAGTTAGTCAAACACAATTTGCCTTTAACAAATTCGTGCTGGCTTTCATTTATTAACCCATATTTTTCCAAGTGATAATTAATTTTGTCTCTGATTATTGTGTCTAAAAGGGTCGGCAGCGAAAATTGGAAAAAATGGCTTCAGACTGTCAACCCGCCCCCACGTGATTTTCGTGAGTGTCGGGTCAGCCGCTCCCACTGTGACCCGACTGGAACCGGTGGGACAGGTAGTTAAGGCAGTGAAGAGCCTGTTAACTGCCTTGCTAATCCTATTTTTGTAGTGGTTTCCCATTTTCGTGCTTCTGGCTCCTGTTTCCCATCTTGTCAGAAACAGGCCAGCTGCAAGGAGACGAGTTGCTGGAGGACATGATTTGTAGTCATTGGTGCAGCACTTTAAAAGCGCTCCTGTAACATGGCTGACATTCAAATGCAACAACTTTGTTGTTGGAGGTTTGGGATAAGATTTTGCAAATCTACTGACCTTGTGACTGTTCCAGCTGACACCCATCTGCACTGTTACCTGATTGGAATAATTTCAGGCCACTTTGAGTGTGCGCTTGCAAGCTTCTTGCCTCAACTGGAATCTATAGCAACGGGATGGGAACCATTTATATCCTCTCATCCTGGTCATCAGATTCGGAGGAAGAGTAACCGCAGCAGCACCACAACCAGCCACAACAGCAGCACCAGCACCAGGAGCGCCAACCTCCTCCTCACCCACCTGATGCTGCATTGGACACAGGGCATCAGCCCCTGACAAAATCACCATGGCCAGATTTTCTTCACTTGATGCTGTAAACCCTGGCTGCCACATGATGCGCCAGGTTGACACCATCCCACACCAGCACTGTGAAGCATCCCTTTAGTGTCCAAGCTATTCCATAGCGGGGCAGGGAGTTATGACTGAACAATCACTGGAACGCAATAAGACACTTCTCAATGTGCATTCAGATCTGTCCAATAAGGGGCACTTTTGGAAAAAGAGATTTCACTGTATGACAACACATTACCAGAAACTTCACATGGACATTGGCTAAACCTCTCAAGTGCCCACCCTTGTGTGTTGTTAGTTCGTATGCTTGCAGTAGGATGAGGGTGAGTGTGAGGGGTGGCTAGTGAGATTGGGAAGTGATAAAGTAGATAGAGAGGGCTGGGTGGAAGTTCAAGGTAAGTTGGTGTCCTGGGGAGGTCTCTTCCACCCTTGGAAGGGAAGAGAACCTCCCTGCATGCTGTGACCTCCTCCATAAGCATATGGAGGGAGTCTTTGGAGAGCCTGTGTGCAAGTGTTCACCTTTGTGCAGTGATCGTCAGTGATTGCAGCACCTCAATGCTGTCAAACACTGACAGAACTGTCAAAATGAAATTGTGCATGGTCCCTTTAAGGAAACCAGCAGATGACACATCATCAAATGACATCATCAGACCCATTTCCTGTTAATTGGCCGGTAAGCCCGCAGGAGGCAGCTGGGGGCGGGACCGGATCCCAGAAAACAGCTGACCCGCCCCCATGATTAAATTTGCGGCCTATATCTTTAGTCATCCAGGGAGCTCTAGCTTTGGATGCCCTTCTTTCCCCCTTCGTGGGAATGTGTCTAGTCTGTAACCGAACTATCTCCTCTTTGAAGGTTTCCCATTGCTCATGTACTGTTTTACCTGCTGATCTTTGATTCCAACCCACCTGGGCTAGATCCCCTCTCAACTCACTGAAATTAGCCCTCCTCAGTGAATTGGGATTGCACTCAAAATCCAAACAAAATGGTGTGCACCTGCCATCTTGTTTTTTTTTAATTCATTCATGGGATGTGGGCGTCGTTGGCAAGGCCAGCATTTATTGCCCATCCCTAATTGCCCTCGAGAAGGTGGTGGTGAGCCGCCTTCTTGAACCGCTGCAGTCCGTGTGGTGAAGGTACTCCCACAGTGCTGTTAGGGAGGGAGTTCCAGGATTTTGACCCAGCGACGATGAGTTCCTTAAATTCCACAAAATAAGGGCTATTAACCCTATATTTGTGAACCTTGCGTCTATTTCATATTACAATGTAAAGGCCGCCATCTACTGGTAGACCCAGGAGATTACAATACTGGGAAACAATAATTGGCCTGGAATTTGCGGTGGGTAACAACAGCGAATGAACAGCGTTCGCTGATATGACCCCTTTGAAACTGACCGCAACTTCAGGATTTAGCTCATTTGTATCCTAACACAGAAATCCTGAAGTTGTGGTCGGTCATTCACTGCTTCGACATTGGCTGTGCTGTGGCCACACCACCCCCCAATCAGGGAAACTGATGAAAACATCGGCTTTTCTGCAGTATTGTCACTGTTAAATACCCCATTAAAAGTTAGACCCTTTTCAATTAGGTGTAACTGGGGTTTTAACAGCGTATTAGTTGCTAAACAAACATTATGGCCCTGAAAAACTAATTTTAATTTTGAGGAGTGTCAAACTTATCCATGTTAACGAAAATTCAATTTTTAAGAAACTTCAACATTTATTTCAGGTTTTCTTTTTCCCTATGTGAGAGCTCCAATCTTTGTTTTGCTCTCTCTAACATTTTTAAAAAGTTAAAAGTAAAAGGAGCTTATTCACTTCTTGGTTCCTGGTCTGTGAGAATTCTGCATTGTGATTGGCTGCTTAGACAGCTTGTTGATGTCACAGCAGCTCGCGTTCGGGAATCCCCATTAGCCTACATTGATTTCAACTGAGTTTTGGAGAAGCCGAACTTCTCACCACAGAGATGGCGAGATCTTTGCGGGAAGCTTTCTTCGGGGCCAACGGCGAACGCCTTTGCTTCGCGCCGCTGACTGCAAATTACGGGCCGTTGAACCTAGAAACCAATACACGTTAAGCCTGTTTACACTCCTCAGCTGAACATCTTTGAGTAGGGAGTTATATTTTATGGGCCAGATTTTGCTGGAAAAAATAATGGGGCAGGATTTTCATTGGGCCGTGGAGGCGGGATTGAAGGCATGTGGGGGGTTAAAATCCCAAAATCGGGGGGGCACAAACCCATCCCACCCCCATGCCAGGTTCAAAGGAGGCAGATACCCGACCTGTGCTGGGAGCCGCCTCCCCGAGGCGGGAAGGGGATTAGTGCCAATTAACTGCCTGTTAACAGGTAGTTAACAGGCAGTTTTTAGCCTAATCCCTATTTTCATTGTTGAAGTGTGGGATTCCCAACTGCTCCAAACCACGCCAAGTTAGCGAGGCGGGCCGTCGGGATGAAGGGCTTGGAGGGGTCGAGATGTCCAGTGTTCAGGTGAGTGATGGGTGCATGAGTGCAGAGGTAAGTGTGTTTGGTGTGTTTAAAGAAGTTTTACTTACATGTACTTACCTTTACAGCCTTCCTTCCTTCAGGTCTCAGGAGTCCCTCATCTCACCGGCACAGAAAGCAGAATGGCCGCGAGCTGTCAAAAGTTCCAGCATTCAGCTTTCTGTTCCAAGGAGATCTCTAAATCATCCTGAGAGGAAGGAATTAACCTGGAGTACAGATTGTCAGTGTTTGACAACTTCAAACAACTGTCAAACGCTGATATTTCATCTGTCAAAAGGTCTTGACAGATGAAATATCAATCTGTGACGTCACCTGTTGCCGGGTGGCCCTTAATTGGCCTGCTGAGCCCGCTGGGCGGGCTCAACAAGGTCAATCAAGTCTAAATCGCGTGGGTTGGCTAGAACTCGATGGAGGCGGGACTACAACCCCGAAAGTTGTAGACCCACCTCCTCAATGAAAATCCAGCCCATGGTGTCTGAAAGACACTTGCCAGCAACTTGTAGTGAGGAAGAGATACCCCGTGAATTGCAAATCGCCACAAGTTGTTGGCCAGTTTGCAACACTGCCTTTAGGTTCGCGAAAACGTCTTTGCGCACTTAATCTGCCCCTCATTTTCATGAAGTTGCAGCATTTGCACATTAATTGCCCATTAAACTCATCACAGAAAGTTAAGTCTAGTACTGTAATTAACAGGGTAGGTATCCTTTTAACGATGTGATAATTGTTAATGACTGCCAATCAACCTTTCTTGCCCAGAAAGTGAACAATTATAAGTGTGGAGTCTCATTCCCTCAGGTTTTGAATTGTTTTAGGAGATTTTAAAAACGTCAATTTAAAAATTAAAAAAATATTTTCCTGCATCTTTTTTCTCTCTTAATCCAATCATTCTTTCCCTCTCTTTATTTCTCTTCCTGTACCTGAATTGACATTGAATTCACTCAGTCCAATTCATCCTCCTTCTCAGTCCTCTGTTTATTTCTCAATTCTTAAATCTTATTGGTTAAGGAGATACACTGTTTGTCCTATTGTTCACCGAAGTCCCAGATGCCCTGTTTCCCTCGCTGTGCTGTTATCAGCTCGCACTTCCAGCAACTTTGTGGGCAAAAATTACTTAAGATCTTAAACGTGCACGAACAAGTCTAATTAACTGGACATGCCACCAACTGCCACGCTCCTGCAAAATCTAGCCCAACGTGATCATTGACTTCCAAAAGATCCAGTTGCTGATAGTTAAGTCACAGAATAACATGACTTTGTGCCTATACTTTAAGTGTCAGATGAGCTTCTGGGTCAGAAGGTTGTGCGGTTGAAGCCCAACTCAAGGACTTGAGAACATAAACTAGGCTGACACTTCAGTGCAGTACCAAGGGACTGCTACATTGTCGGTGGTGCCTTTTTTTGGATTAAACCGTGAGCCCCATCTACTTGTTAACACGGACACATAAAAGCAGAGGAGCTCTCAAGAGTCTCCTCCACAGCAATTGTCCCTCACCTAACACCCCCAAACAGATGAACTAGTTATTTATCTGTTTATTGGACCTTGCAGTACATAAGTTGCCTGTCACATTTACCTACATAACAATGACTACACTTCAAAAATAATTAATTGGCCCTGGGATGTCTCGCGAATATGTAAAGTGCGATTTAAATACAAGTTCTTTCTTTCTGGTTTTCTTTTAAAAGTAAAGCACAATTGAAATTCACATATTTTGAGGTTATTGAAGTGACATCACTTTTTGTCAAGAGATGATAAGGGAAATGTAGATTGTGCCTGTTTTGTACCACTTGGATTAGAAATAGAAAGAAGCAGTGACCACACATACTGAAGTCTGGTGAACAAAGGAACTTATAAGTTATTAAGACAAATCCAAATTCAGGAATGTGAAATTATTTAACCTTTTGAGAGATTGTCCATCAGGTTGTCTCCAGGTAGCATAGCCAGGTGAAATGTATATTCTGTAAGTCACGAAGCAACATAGTATGAATATTCTCAATGCAGAAGAAAGGCTGATAAAAACAGTATATTTTAAGAAACTTCCTGTAAAATTCTCTGACAACATTTAAACAACTATATTTCAGGTTTGCTGGCTGCCATTAAATCTCTAGCTTGTACTGCCCAATCGAGATCTAAGTGACCATTACTTAGGCAGGCAAAAAGCTGAGTTTATGCTGGGTTTCTGCCAAAGCAGAAAATCCTGTTTTAAGTGCACTGAGCGAACTAGTGACACGACGAACCACCTCTTTGGGAAATGCCAAGTTAATCGTAGGAAGGTTCCACTGTATTTCCAAGAGATTACTACCATAGTCAACAACTGAAACCCTGAGAAGACTTTTCTAGCATTTGTCTCGTCTGCAAACCAACTTAAGTAAATGCACAAAATGGCATAAAGAGAATTCTTAATTTCATGTGTTTTATTATGTTTGAAGAGCATTTACAATTCTTAAAGTCAATGAACCTAAAAACATAAAAATAGAATTTCTTCCAGCTTACAAAAGAAATATATTAGGCAACTTCTGATGTGCGCATTAAAGCCTGGAAATATATACAAATATGAATATGGCAATAATAAGTACCATCAGACTTGTTGGTAGCGTAATGATTCTCTAAAGTAGTTTGAAAAAATTATTTATTCAAGGCTCGCTGCTGTTGCTTTGTTCATATAAACACCTGATTTATATCACTGTGGTAGTTGTACGGTTACTGATTTATAACCATTTTTGCAGCATTCTGCACTAAAAGGATATTCCTTAAACAGTTATAGATTAAATCCAGTTTGTGCAATTGATTTCATTGTCTTCTGTAAAAAGTACAAAGTAAGTTTGTAACAGATACAATAATTTTGCTTGTTCAGTGAATTGCCTACAAATAAACTAAAAGTGAAATTATATTTTTACACCGCAACAATAAATATCATACATTAAAGCCCTTTGGACAGTATATTATAGGAGTGTAGAATGAAGACACAAGATTGTTCATATTTTTGAGTGTTCAATCATAACAATTCTTAATTGAGTTTAATGGGAGAGCATGGTTTCTGAATTGTTCCAGCTGCCTCCCTTTGTCTATCAGTAAAAGAATTCAGTGGAATCATCCCTATAGTACGTAACATGTCATGAACAGTTAGCACTGAATGCGCCTGGTGGTCATATCTGCAGAAACAAGTCTGCATTTTAGATTTCATCATTTTCTTTTTCAGCTGAAATGAAGTCTTCGCGTTTTACCCAGATTATTTCTGCTGCATTGTTTTCCACTATTCCGTTAGCTGCTGCTGCAGCTTTTTGCTTCATAGCAAATGGCATTTTTGATGGTGATTTTTCCAGTGTTCTGTGCATGGAGAGCTTCCCACTCTCACAAAGCCCATCTTTTGTGAAGCTCATTGCTTTTAGCTGTTCTTGTAAATCTTTTGACAATGATGAGCTTTTCACTGACTGGCAGTACTCGTCATCATCACTTAGAATATCAGTCTCTTTGACATCTTCCTGCTCTTCATACTTACCAAGGTCAAACTGCTCCTCCACCCAACGATCAGTGTCATTACAGGTCGCTGGTGACTGCGAAGACTCATTATTCTGACTGCGTCCAAACAGATCATCTGCATCAATAGTGAATCGGTTCCTGGATAGTCTCTTCTTGCCTAAGCTTCTGCAGGGAACTGAAACTTAGGGAGGGGCAAAAATACTTAGAATTAGATACTGCAACACCTTACCAGGAGCAGAATCAAAATGTGCTAATAATCTAATAGCCAAGTCATATCAGCATGATCGTCATCACTATAATCATATAAACCTAGATTTACTGTTGACAATATTGCTGGATGATCGCTTACCACATTCGCACAACATTCCTTTGTCTGTTATTCTAGCAGCGATGCTAGCCCATTTAAAATAAATGGACTAATAAATGCATTAAAATAGCAACTAGAAGAATATCACTTTAATCGTTCATCTACTCATATCTCCAACAGTCATTTCTAGACTATTGTTTTTACAAGTGTTACAGGTACATATTATGACAATACTATTTTTCAATATATTTGACAAAAAACAATGTGCTGTAACTACTGAGCAAATAGCGAGAAAGGACGGTAGTACACTGCAGTGAAAGTGAGCCATGCTGGAGTGACACACACCTGGAACTTCCACAGGGGTGTTCCGATCTCTCGCTGTAAGTGTGGCAGAAGATAGTTGTAAACTTCGGTGAGACAATGTAAACGGCCACTGACACTGGAATTTTTTGAGGATGTAACTGGTAAAATAGATAAGGGAGAACCGGTGGATGTGGTGTATTTGGACTTTCAGAAGGCTTTCGATAAGGTCCCGCATAAGAGATTAGTGTGCAAAATTAAGGCACATGGGATTGGGGGCAAGGTGTTGACATGGATAGAGAACTGGTTGGCAGATAGAAAGTGTTGTGTATGTACCTTTAAGAGAGAACTGTTTTTATACTGTAGTACTGGCAGTGACCACACCTGTATATAAAGCCGTAGCAGGCTTCTGTACTTTCAGTTCCAGCATACCCTCTGTTCAGTAAACACCTGTTATTACCATTCTCCTGCAGTCCGTGTGTTATTGATACGCGGACACTACAGTGGCGACGAGCAGGTTCGAACTCACCTGCAGTACTGCATCACCTCACGGGGATCCATCCCTGAAAAGAAGCTTCTTGGAGGTCGAAGCCAGAGCAACGGGCGTCGACCGTGGGCAACTGCCCAGTGATCCATCGGAGTTCAGTGAATCGCAGGGGAAGCTGTGGAGAGCTGGGCTTGGCTCCCCAGTCAAGGTGTTCCAGCAAATCGTGCTGGTAGCAGGTAGTGCGCTGACCCTTCCGGACTGCAGCGGGCTTGAGCTCGATCGAGCGGCTCTGCAAGGGGGCCGTGCAGCGTCGTCGGGAAGGAAAAGAGAGAGAGAGGGTGGAGCGCACAGGGCGCGGTCGGTGCTCAAGAGCCGGGCAGCGTTAGAGAAAATAAGAGGGGAAGGAAAAGAGACGCGCAGTGGACAGCGTCGAAGAAGAATAAAACTAAGGAATTTAACTAACAAAAGAGAGACGCGCTGAAGCCGCGGGGCGCCGCCATTACTATTTAGAACGCTAGGAGCAGCATTGGCAGCAAGGGGAAGAAGGAAAAGCGCGGGAGGCGCCATTTTAATCCATTGGGGAAGAAGGAAAAGCGCGGGAGGTGCCATTTTAAACCACCCAAGATGCCGAAGCGTGGCAGTATCACTGCTTTCGACAACGAAATAGAAGACTGGACCACGTATGTGGAAAGAATTGAAGTGTACTGCAAGGCAAATGGGGTGGCCGATGAAAAGAAGGCGTCGTTATTATTAAATTTGATGGGCGCGAGAACGTACGGCCTATTGCGGAATTTAATTACCCCAGCTAAACCAATGGAGAAAAGCTTTGAAGAGATTGTCAATATCTTACAGGAACATCTAAACCCTACACCGCTGCTGATAGCAGAAAGATTCAAGTTCCATAAAAGAAACCAGCACAAAGATGAGAGTAATGCTGACTATCTTACGGAACTACGCAAGTTATCGAAGCACTGCCAGTTCGGAGCAGGACTGGCAGATACCTTAAGGGATAAGTTTGTCTGCGGGCTCCAGAGTGAAGGAACCCAGAAACGACTACTTTCGGAAAAGGACCTTACGCTAGAAAAGGCTTTCAGCGTGGCAGTATCCTACGAAGCAGCAGCACGGGGAGCTGCGGAAATACAACAGAAACCGCAAGAATATAGCACCAACGAAATGGCATATGGAGCAGAAAAGTGCTATCGCTGCGGCAGAACAACACATGACCAGAAGGACTGCTGGTTTAAGGACAAAGTATGCAGGCAATGTGGAAAAGTGGTACACATAGCACGAGTCTGCAGGTCGGGAAAGAAAACCAACACTAAAAGAACTACTAAGGAAAAGTACAAGAAAGTAAAAAAAATGACAGACAGTAGTTCAGAAGATCAGGAGAGTGATAATGACTCCGGGAGCAGGAGACTAAATTGTCTAAAGTTACACAACGTGATCGCAAAGGAGGATCACCGAACCATTTGGGTCACCCTCATGATAGCAGGGTCCCAAGTAAAGATGGAATTGGACACAGGATCAGCCCTAACAGTCATGAATCGACGAGACTATGAGCGGCTATTCTCACACATACCCTTGAAGGACACGTCCATTGTATTGAAGACATATACGGGGCAAAAAGTCTACCCCAGAGGAAAAATAAGGGTGCCCGTTAAATACAACGGCAAGGAAACACAGAAACTGTATCTATACATACTACAAGATGGAGGACCACCATTATTGGGACGTGAATGGATCCGAAAAATACAATTGGATTGGCATTCCATTCAGGCGCTAACTGTGGCTGACAAAAAGGATGACGACGTCACACCTGGACGACTGTCAAAAATTCTAACTGACGCGAAAGAGGTGTTCCAGCAAGGACTTGGGACTCTAAAAGGAGTAACGGCAACGATAAAAATTGAAGATAACGCAAACCCAAAATTTTTTACGGCCAGACCGGTACCGTACGCGATCCGCCCAGCCGTCGAAGCAGAGCTGGAGAGTCTGGAGCGTTCGGGTGTGCTGTCCAAGGTGGACTGGAGCGAGTGGGCCACACCCATCGTTCCTGTAATGAAGAAATCATTGAGCAGCACGCCTGGGGAGCTGAAGAAGGTTCGCATCTGTGGGGACTTTAAGGTAACTGTGAACCCAGTCCTGCACACAGTACAATATCCAATTCCGCGGATAGAAGATATTTTCGCCTCACTATCTGGAGGGAAACACTTTACGAAGATTGATCTGGCCCAAGCGTATCTACAAATTGAGGTAGAAGAAGCATCTAGAAAATACCTCACGATAAACACTCACAAAGGTCTTTACCAGTACAACCGACTGGTATTCGGGGTAGCATCAGCTCCGGCTATTTGGCAGAGGGCGATGGAACAAGTCCTGCAAGGGATCCCAGGGACCCAGTGTTATTTGGACGACATCCTGGTTACGGGCGAAAATGACAGTGAACACCTTGCCAGCCTGGAGCAGGTGCTCACTAGGTTACAAGAATATGGGCTACGAGCCAACCGCCCCAAATGCGAGTTTTTCAGGAAACAAATCTCGTATTGTGGCCACATGATTGATGAAGAGGGGTTACATAAGTCCCCAGACAAGATTGAGGCAGTAGTCAAGGCTCCAGCACCAGAAAATGTGTCGCAACTGAGGTCGTTCCTCGGGTTGGTGAACTACTACCATAAGTTCTTGCCAAATTTATCTACAATTCTGCACCCACTGAACGCCCTGCTGCAAACTGGAGTAGCATGGAAATGGAGTGATGAGTGTAAGCGTGCCTTTCAGAAATGTAAATGCCTAATCACTTCAAAAGAAGTATTGGCCCACTACAATCCAACACTACCGATTCGGTTGGCATGTGATGCGTCTCCCTACGGCATTGGAGCGGTGCTGTCACACAAATTCCTTGACGGTTCAGAGAGGCCAATAGCCTTTGCGTCGCGCTCATTAACCTCAGCCGAGCGTAACTACGCCCAGATTGACAGGGAGGCCCTCAGCCTGGTGTGGGGGGTGAAGAAGTTCAATCACTATCTGCACGGGCAGAAATTCACCCTACTGACTGATCACCAGCCTCTTGTCTCCATTTTTAACCCAAAGAAGGGCGTTCCGGTGATGACGGCACAACGGCTGCAAAGATGGTCCCTTTTTCTAGGGGCACATCAATACGACATAGAGTACAAAGGTACAAAACAGCATGGAAACGCTGATGGGCTGTCGCGCCTGCCGTTGCCTATGGTGGAGGAAGCACCTGCAGTGGACCCTGTTGAGATATTCCATTCGACCATAGTCGAATGTCTACCTGTTACAAACTCAAGTATAGAGAAGGAAACCCGAAATGACCCGACACTCTCTCGGGTCTATGATTTGACGGTGAAGGGATGGCCAGCACATGGCGACTCACTGTTGCCAGCATTCTCACCAAGGAGAGAACAGCTGTCAGTGTGCCGGGGGACCTTGATGTGTGGATCCCGAGTGGTAATTCCACCCAAGTTGAGAGATAGAGTGCTCAATGAGCTTCATGAGGGTCATCTGGGAGGGGTAAAAATGAAGAGCCTAGCCAGGGCGTTTGTGTGGTGGCCGGGAATCGATAAAGAAATCGAGGATATGACCAAGAGATGCACAGGATGCCAGAAAGTCCAAAACGGTCCACCACAGGCCCCGCTACACCCATGGGAGTGGCCCTCATCTCCATGGCAACGGGTACACATTGATTTTGCTGGTCCATTTATGGACTCAATGTTTTTAATTGCCGTGGATGCACATTCGAAATGGCCAGAGGTCATCAAAATGTCCCCCACCACCACGGAGAAAACTATTGCAGTCCTACGGACCATCTTCGCCAGGAATGGCTTGCCAGAACAGATTTGCTCCGACAATGGACCACAGTTTGTGTCCGAGGATTTCCGGAGGTTTTTGAGGAATAATGGGGTAAAACATTACACATCTGCCCCATATCATCCAGCCACAAATGGATTGGCTGAGAGGTTTGTTCAGACTTTTAAAAAAGCAATAAAGGCGATGTATAACGACAACATACCACTACAACACAAGGCGGATAATTTCTTGTTTGCTTACCGGAATGCAACACATGCAGTCACCAACCAAGCTCCAGCCATAATGTTCTTTAACCGAAGGTTAAGATGTCGCCTGGATTTGCTCAAACCAAACATAAGACGAGATGTTGAGGATAAGCAATTCCAGCACATCAATGAGAAGCCAACCAGGAGCTTCAAGATAGGGCAACCAGTCTTGGCCCACGACTACCGAACAGAAAAATGGCAGCCAGGAACGATATGCACACAGCAGGGGCCACTAATGTACACAGTGGACGTTGGAGAGAGCATCGTGGGACGCCATGCTGACCAGATTCTAGAGTCACAGGAACAAGTCAAACCCATACCATGAGAATGCGCACCTGGTGATGAACCCGAAGTACAGATTGCGTCTACCTCAGAATCAGTGGTATTGGAAGCTGACGAATCAACCAATGACAATGAGCCAGAATCGACTCCGCCGCAAGAACAGGATACTCGAGAAAGGCGCTATCCAGACAGGATCAGGAAGCCTCCTCAAAGACTGAATTTATAAATGATTACTTCAGTTGATGTATATAGTACAGAGAAAATTGTAATTGTAATTAGTTATTATTTAATTGTTAAATGAATGTTATGTACTGTTTATCTAAAAGGGAAGGAATTGTTGTGTATGTACCTTTAAGAGAGAACTGTTTTTATACTGTAGTACCGGCAGTGACCACATCTGTATATAAAGCCGTAGCAGGCTTCTGTACTTTCAGTTCCAGCATACCCTCTGTTCAGTAAACACCTGTTATTACCGTTCTCCTGCAGTCCGTGTGTTATTGATACACGGACACTACAGAAAGCAAAGAGTTGGAATAAACGGGTCGTTTTCCGAGTGGCAGGCAGTGACTAGTGGGGTACCGCAAGGATCGGTCCTAGGACCCCAGCTGTTCACAATATATATTAATGATCTGGACGAGGGAATTGGATATAATATCTCCAAATTTGCAGACGACACAAAGCTGAGTGGGAGGGTATGCTGTGAGGAGGATGTCGTGAAACTCCAGTACGATTTGGACAGGTTGGGTGATTGGGCAGAAACATGGCAAATGCACTATAATGTGGATAAATGTGAGGTTATCAACTTTGGTGGCGAAAACAGGAAGGCAGACTATTATTTGAATGGCAATTGATTGGGAGAAGGGGAAGTGCAAAGAGACCTGGGTGTTCTTGTGCACCAGTCGCTGAAGGTAAGCATGCAGATGCAGCAGGCGGTTAAGAAGGCAAATGGTATGTTGGCCTTCGTAGCGAGAGGGTTCGAGTACAGGAACAAGGATGTCTTGCTGCAGTTGTACAGGGCCTTGGTGAGACCGCACCTTGAGTATTGTGTGCAGTTTTGGTCGCCTTATCTGAGGAAGGACATTCTTGCCATGGAAGGAGTGCAGCGAAGATTCACCAGGCTGATACCTGGGATGGCAGGAATGACGTATGAGGAGAGATTGTGTCGATTGGGATTATACTCACTGGAGTTTAGAAGATTGAGAGGGGATCTCATCGAAACCTATAAAATTCTGTCAGGCCTGGACAGACTAGATGCAGGAAGGATGTTTCCAATGGCCGGGGAATCTAGAACCAGGGGTCATAGTCTAAGGATAAGGGGTAAGCCATTTAGGATTGAAATGAGGAGGAATTTCTTCACCCAGAGAGTGGTGAACCTGTGGAATTCTCTGCCACAGAGGGCGGTGGAGGCCAGTTCATTAAATATATTCAAGAAGGAGTTGGATATATTTCTTAAGGCTAAAGGGATCAAGGGATATGGGGAGAAGGCAGGGACAGGGTACTGAATTTGGATGATCAGCCATGATCTCATTGAATGGTAGAGCAGGCTCGAGGGGCCGAATGGCCTACTCCTGCTCCTATCTTCTATGTTTCTATGACGCCATTTCTCCTAGGTTACGGCAAGAGATCAGGGAACCGCCCCTGGAAGTTCTATTCCACGATATTTAGCCATCCAAATTCCATTTACTTTACCTACTACCTCGAAGAGTTAATCCACTTGTGTGTGATCACAAATAAATAGTTATTGGAAATATAGCACACCACTAGATAAATGTTTAGGGATGTGTTCATAATTAAGTAGCACTGATAACTAACTATAAGAGTGAAGTCCATGAAAAATCAGAACTCTTGAGATAGTGTCACTTTATTTAAAAACACACTCCCTGTCATCTAATAGATACACATTAGCCCAGAAATTTGGGTCTCCATGTATGAGTACGCATGGGGTACTCACCCGTAAGCCCAATGGAAGTGCCGGTTTCCTGCATGCACTGCGCATGCGCGGGAAACCGGCACTTCCGTTCCCCTGAAAGAAGGGGTTAAGCGGTGGAACGCTTGCGCGGGAGAGGCAGCGCGTGCGCATCGAACTTACGTTTTTTTTGCAGGTTTTCCCGGGAGGGTAAGTCTCCAGAAGTTAGACATGTAAAAAGCAGTCGCAAGGCCTGCTTTTTACATGGTAAGTGGTGAATTAATTAAAATTAAAACATTTTTTCCACAGGTTTATTATTTTTAAATACTTTAAAGGTAAGTTTATTTTTAGCCCTGTTACAAAATGTAATCAATTTTTAAAAAAATGTAAATTATTGTTTAAAATAGTTATTTCATGTAATTTATAGTTTATTTTAAAAATGTGATGTTTTTAAAAAAATTATTTGAGGTTTTAGTGATGTTTTGGGGCCCGTAGTATTTATAGGTTTGACAGCCCTTCCTGTCAAACTTACGAATGAAGCATTCCCTGCTGCCATTGGCTCTCCATGGCCCACGTGATCCCAGGGGACGCATCGAACTAACCGCGCCCCTGGGATACGCAAGCACTGCACGCCGGCAGTTGGAGGCGGCCCAGGATCGGAATCCCACGCGGGCCCACAGCTCAACGGCCGGCGCGCTAGGTAAGTGCAGGTCGGGGGCTTGCACCCGCGGGAAGCCTCCGACCCGAATTTCTGGGCCATTGTTACCTGTAGATTTACAATTGTCTGGCTTGTCACAAGATTACTTGCCATTTGACTATTCCCATATGGGGCATTTTTCTAATCTATCCAGCTGTTAAGGTTCATCTTCCATGTTCTCACCTTGTACTTCTGCTGCAATCTTTGAACCAATCCACATACACCATTGAGTTTAGACATCTACTTCCGCTGTCAAGTTCTGCAATTTGTGTTTTTATCTTAATAATGAGACTTTTTTTAATATATGGGTAGGAATGTCACAATATAAAATTGAGAAAGATAAAACTGGGACAAAAATATCTTAACTTTGAAACCAATATCACAAAAGTCAAAGAACAAATAAGCATTGGGAAGTATTTTCACAAATATGGAATTGCACACCAGTACAAGACAGGCACATTTTGGAACATGTTGTAGTGTGAACAATATTTCTGGCACAGCTCAGAACCCCTAGAATTCTTACCAGCTCGGTTCACAACGGGCCTTGCTCCTTTCAGCGCACACAGCCGCTTGCCTCCAAAAGGCATGTATTGCTGGGACTGTGGCAAACTTTCAGTTTTTAGAAGCTGCCTTCGCTGTTTATCGCGTAGTATAGACTGAACGGCCTTGATAAAATCCCGCTTGCTCTCAGGAGTGCTGAAAATTTCCAGAAAGGTGTAAATTATAGGAAGACAATTAAAAAAAATAAAATTATAAAGTCCTATACACTTGGCAAGTAAATCAGGTAACAGTAACAACAGGCTACCTGCTACAGAAGTGAAAGGTTGTCTCTGGTCTTCCTTCTGACTCGGATTTTGTGTGAACAATTTCAAAGACACAGTCAGTCTCTGCATCTACAAACAAAAGCACATTGAGGCACTGGATTATGAATTGTGACTACTGAAGACAGAGTTTGGTTTCATATAATTACAGGGCAGCCTAGTAATACAAGGACAAGATCAAAGCAACTTTAAACAGTAATGACAATGGGATTCACTCATCTCAAATCTTGCTTGCACACATGAACAATCATTTCTAAGCTTGTTGCTGCGCCTGTGCAATTTTAGCATCCAGCAGTGAGCTGAATTTCTAAAAGAGTTCAAGTTCTTGTGTTCTAAACATGGCAAACCATTTGTTCACAAAAATCAATGATATGTTTTCAAACTACTGAAAGAGAAAAGGATAGGTTATTTACTTCAATTAAAGTTCAGCCTCCTCATTCAACATGATATTGCTCATCATCCAACTGTGGGAGGGAGAGGGTGTGGAAAAGTAATTCCAGTCTGTGCAGGTCAAGCTGACCTTCCACCGCCTCCCTATATAAATACAGCCTTACTCTGACGTTTGTCATCAGTTTCTTCCCTGGAGGAAACAGCACGACAGTGACAGCAATTTACCTGTTTTTAATCGAGCCTTTAATGTAGTATACCCCCCAGGATGTTTCACAGAGGAGAAATGCCGAGTAGTAACAGGGCGAGGAGAGATGTCCAAGGGTATGGGTCAAAGAGACAGGTTTTGAGGAGACTTTTCAAGGAGGGAGAGAAGTAGCAAGGTGAGCGGTTCAGGGAGGAAGTCCAGAGGGTAGGGCCAAAACAGCTGAAAGAATCTGCCACGGATAGTGGCACAGAGGGACGGGGCATCCACAGACAGCCAGAGTTGGAGGCCTGAAGCAGAGAGCTGGGGTATAGGTCTGGAGGAGGCTGCAGAACTAGGGTTGGTTGAGGGATTTGTAAATGAAGACAAAAATTGTGAACTCGATGGATTGGAGGACAAGGAGCCAATAGCCTAATCATAAAAGAAACACACAAGTCAAGTTGTACATATGTCTCCCCCACCCCCGCCCAATGATGGTGAATTGAGGCGTATTTCATTAAGTTGGCTGCAGATTGGAATGATTTTTATGAAATGAAACATCATGTTTATGAGTAGCTTTTTTCACCTGGTTCTTTCATCTATTAGCTTTCATGTCTGTAAGAGTTGCGTTTAACTCGACAGATTGTAGTTAGACATGATTTTAGTATTAGGAAGTGGTATTAGAAAGAGCAGCAACAGCAATGGGGTGAAAGCAGTGAAGATGGATTTGGCGAGAGGTAATTTATGGATGTGACAGAATGTTAGTCCAGTTAGGATTGTTTATTCCAACCTTGACAGAAATAATATTTATCTAAGATTATTTGGGTGGAGGTGTGTCCATTACCATCTCCTTTTGCCTTGCACCATCTCTTAATGTCTCTTAATCTCTCCTGTCTTCCACCCTATCACAGACCTTCCCTTTTGTTCTTTCCTCCCCTCCCCCCATTCCCTGTCTCTACACTTGCTTAAAAACCTGTTCCATCTTCAGCTTTTTCCAGTTCTGACGAAGGGTCATCGACCTGAAACGTTAACTCTGTTTCTCTCTCCACAGATGCTGCCTGACCTGCTGAGTATTTCCAGCATTTTCTGTTTTTATTTCAGATTTCCAGCATCCGCGGTATTTTGTTTTTGTATTAATGTGCTTAACCAATCTGGGTTTATTCCACTAAACGACAAAAATAATAATCCTTACAGTACACTGCCACCAGGGGGCAGGCTTGGAATTTATTTTTAAAAGGTGCACAATTTAATATCTGTCTCTGAAACTCATCTATGTTAATAGCTAAAATTATTGCTGCGCAGCTCAAAACCATCACAATCTCTAGAAGCTGCTACTTCGATACAATTCCTCCTCCTCTCCCCATAGGCCATTAGCTCACACAAATCAAATAACTGGACTTCAGGATCAGGTCAATTATTGGTTTAGATCTCAAGACAGCAGCGCTTTTGGTCGCAGAAACGCTAAGACAGCCTAAAAAAAATACCCTAGAAGTTGTCTGCCAAGCAAACCCAAGTTTCTGCATAAGTAAGGCTTAGGCCAGGCTGTAAAATCTGTCACTCGTAGCCGCTATACCAATCCTTTCGTACCAGCAGCTCCAGATTCTAGAAAACATGTACAGTAACACCATCATACGTAAAAATATATGGTTTTGAAGTATTATTAAAGCAATTCTGTATCTGCAAGAGACCTTTCAATAGGAAACATTCTATCCCCAATCTATAACACTTTGGAAATGCCTGTAGATATATTGCACTTTCTAGGAAATGAATGATGAAAATAGTTATCTTCTACTGTCCTTGGCTAATGTTAATGATTCTCTTAATATTGTTGCAATCTATTGGTTATGTTGTAAGATAAGATATTTGGAAAGTATAGTAGTGCTTGGAGCTTGGATAGTTGGAATTCCTGTCTCAGTCTTTCTCCCGTTCCTGATATTTGCAACATTGTTGATACATTTGGTACTGATATGACTGACTACAGTGCAAAACTTCACCAAACCATTTTGGTGTCACTGATTGAAGCTACAAACTACCAAGAGTAAACCATCACAGAAATCACAGAAACCCCACAGTGCAGATAGAGGCCATTTCGGCCCATCGAGCCTGCACCGACACATATCCCACCCGATCCCCGTAACCCCACGTATTTAATCCCCCTAACACTAAGGGTCAATTTATCATAGCCAATCAACCTAACCTGCACATCTTTGGACTGTGGGAGGAAACCGGAGCACCCGGAGGAAACCCACGCAAACACGGGGAGAATGTGCAAACTCCACACAGACAGTCACCCGAGGCCGGATTCGAACCCGGGTCCCTGGCGCTGTGAGGCAACAGTGCTAACCACTATGCCACCATGTTTGAGTAAACCTTGTTTCTCATGGGTACAAATAATGGCCCAGAAATTCGGGTCCCCACGGGTGAGTACGTGCTGGGTACTCACGCGTAGGCCCAACGAAAGTGCCGGTTTCGTGCATGCACTGCACATGCACAGGAAACCGGCACTTCCGTTCCCCTGAAAGAAGGGTGAAGTAAGAGATTAAAATTGAGCGTAACAGGGCACGTTTAGTAGAACGCAATTGCGGCCACAGAATGTTTAAAGATGAAATGTACTAATTATTCATATGTTTAATTGCAGAAATGACCATACCAGTTTAGAGAGATGAAACTTACAAAAAGAGACACTGACATAACCCTTTTCTGGAAAAACGAAACTTAGTAGTGGCCAAGAGAATGACTCGTTTCCCAGAAATCACATGACCTGGATGACTAATTTCCAAGAAATCAGAGGGTCTACATGCCCCTTCAGTAAAAGTGAAACTTATCCTATAGGTTATTTTGTATGAGTTAGACACACCTAGTTAATGATTAATGTATAGACTTTTAAATCGATTGGATCTCTGAAGTAGGAGGTCTTGCAAAATGTGTATAACTGTGTGAATCTCAAGAGGTTCGGTGGAGTGGTAGCCTTGTGTGGGGACACAAGAGCAATATCTCCCCAGGCCTGAATAAACCGTTTTGACTTCAATTATTGGGTCTGTCTTTCTTACAACAAGCCGGTGACGTCGACCTTGTATATCACTTGGTCCGCACTTTGGGGGCTTACATCAAAGGGGTTGACAGGTGGAACGCGTGCGCCGGAGAGGCAGCGCGTGTGCATCGAACTTACGTTTTTTTTTTGCAGGTTTCTCCGGGAGGGTAAGTCTCCAGCAGTTACACTTTTAAAAAGCAGTCGCAAGGCCTGCTTTTAACAAGGTAAGTGGTGAATTAATTAAAATTAAAACATTTTTTCCCCACAGGTTTATTATTTTTAAATACTTTAAAGAAAGGTAAGTTTATTTTTAGCCCCGTTAGAAAATGTAATAAATTTTTTCAAAAATTTAAATTATTGTTTAAAATAGTTATTTCATGTAATTTATAGTTATTTTAAAATGTGATGCTTTTTTAAAATGTATTTGAAGTTTTAGTGATGTTTTGGGGCTTATAGTATTTATAGGTTTGACAGCTCTTCCTGTCAAACTTATGAATGAAGCATTCCCTGCTACCTTTGGCTCTCCATGGCCCACGTGATCCCAGGGGACACATCGAACTAACTGCACCTCTGGGATACGCAAGCACTGCGAGCCGGCAGTTGGAGCAGGCCCAGGATCGGAATCCCATGCGGGCCCAAAGCACAACGGCCGGCGCGCAAGGTAAGTGCAGGTCGGAGGCTTGCACCCGCGGGAAGCCTCCGACCCGAATTTCTGGGCCATTGTGTCAACATCTATTTCCCTGCTGTTGAAGTTCTCGGGCACATTTTTCTTTGGCATTATTTCACATCCTGATTCCTCCTCTAAGTAACATGCAGCAAAAGGGTCACTATGTAGCGTCATGATAATTCCACATGGAAACCAATTATAAACCTACATGATGCATTGTTGCACTCCATAAATATTTAAAATGAAGAAGGGGAATAATAAAAAAGAATACCTTGCCCAATATCCTCACTGGGAAGAATAATAGTAGCAATCAAAGGAATAGGTTTTATTATAAAATCAAGCAAATTATAATTTACAGCTGTACTCCATCAGTCGAATAATGAACATTCTCTCCTTCTCTGCCCCAATAATTAAATTCAGATTGGGTGTAGCATAGTTAATAGCATTACCTAGATAACTGCCCTGTGAATTGTGCAAAAACTAGTTCTGATTGTTTCATCATCAGGTGTAATTAATACAAAATAATATGAAACATACATTTGACAACAATCCAGTATCACAGGGTGAGTATCTGGACACTCAAGCCGAGATTTTCTGGTCGCTGTTATTTTAACGCTGGCAGTTATACATTTAAAATAAATGATAATAATGCCAATTGGAAAATCTCGGCCTCAATGTACAATTAGAAAATTGCTGCTAAACATTATACACGTCACTACAAGGGGATAGAGAGTTCATTCAAACATGTTCACATTTATGCAACACTGCTTGTGTAAGCTTTTAAAAGGCATAAATGCAGATATCTAAGTGAAAAGATTAAAAAAGTAGTCATATCATAAATATGAGAATATGTCCACACATCGAAGTCCATGTTATATACCTTAATCTGGGAAAAATGTATATGCCTTTGATTCTCTATGCAAACACACTGAGAAGTTAACTCTAATAAACTACAGCATGATTATGCCATAAGCATATAACATGCATGTGACAAAATATAAATATTTCAGTCTTAAGCTTTCTCATGATATTGGCTTCTCCAATTCTGTCCTTATACACAAGAGGTTTAAAAACCAGCTTCATTCACAGAAATCATGTCTCACTTTAATTGGGGACAATATTGCAACTACGGCTCAGTTGGCCAATCTGTTTGAGGGAGGAGCCAAAACATTCAATTCAAATACAAATGTGTTGCATGATTTGTTCAGACATGTGTCTAATTGTTAACTTTTTATATTTAACAGACATTTGTTTAAACAACTGCTTGGCTCTAGTTACTGTTTGAGAATATTTAATAGTTTGCACTTTTCAAATCAATGAGTTTGAAATTAAGCCTTCAAAAAGAAGTTATGTGGCTGGAACATCTAAACAGGATAAGGTAAGTCAGACAACTTCTATAATTGATGAGGAAAGGATCAATGAAACAGCTACGTAAAAAAGTGAATGTATTCATAGTTTTAGTACAAGAGTTATGAACTCTTAACAAGGAGCTCAACCACTATAAATGTGTTATTTTCTGATTATTCGCTTGTTCATTTATTGTTTAATAAATCTGATTAATGTTTAAAGTCTAGCATGAGGTCTAGTGTTGGGCTGCCGCTTTCAAAAGCAAGGAAGATTGAAATAGTAGCTGAAGTAATCTTAAATAGTTCTCTGTTTATTATCGTGGAGGCCTTACACTATTATCTACTTCTCAAGGCAGGTGAAACACTCTAGAGGATGTAGGGAATGAGGACTCCCTTATGAGAATATCTAAAATATGAAAGCCAAAACTATCTGGAGCAAAAGAACCCAAAAATGTAACAAGATAGTCTTAAGGAATTGAATTTCTTTCTATAGTGGATTTTCTTGCCTTTGATATACACATCGAAGTCCAAGTTGAATTTATTTATCTGGGTAGCTGTATCTCGGTAACACACCTCTACAAATGTATCTTCAATGCCATCAAGAGGTGAACTATGTAGGGATGAATAGGTTCTCCTTAATGTTTTTCCTCCCTAGATGAAGCATTTTATTACCATAATCTAGTTGAAAAGTAATAAAACTTAGCTAACTTGGGGCACCCAATCTTAAATGACAACCACAACTGGTATTCAAATATTGGTTGGCAGCACAATGGTCCAGCACTCTGCTGTTACAGATTAAAAGATGCTATTGTAGAGACCCATTTCATCGATTTTGTTGTGTATGTATTAACACAAAACTCTACTTCCATACCTGTGGTGGCAACTGATCGAATCTGCAAGGCCTGCGTGGGAATCATGTACCGAAACCGGAATGGATCCCGGTCATCCGAGACAGACACCCTCTGAGAAATGTTTCCCTATTGTGTAGGGAAAAGGTTACATTTTTATGTTGCAATTTTACTACAAGCAGGTGATATTAGAAAAGCAAATGTGGTTAATTAAACTGCTCCGAGTGACGATGTATATAACAGACACTGAAGTAAAAGTTAGTGACTAGCTGAAATTGAGCAAGTTAACAGAAACACAGACTGGCATGAAAAGACTATAATCACAACTTCTTAGTTTAAAATACTTTTTTTCAGAAAGCAGGCAAGTGTGGCTAATAAGTATAGAATTTCTCAGTCTACACATCCAGTAGTAGCTTTGTGTCATTCCGATCTATTCTTCTCTTCAGGCCACAAGTTGTCGCACTTTTCATCATGAAATATTACTGAGCTGCAGTTATACGGAATATCATGCATCGACATGAAACCAGGCTTTGTGCCACACTGATGCGAGACATGCAGTATGACCCTGCCAACTTGCATCAATTTGGACTTTTTCTAGCAGTGTAATGGCCAACAGGAAAATGTTTCAGAAATATTCCCTCTCAAATTATATTAGAACCAAAGTCAATTTAACGCCCTTCCCCTCCCCATTAGTATCGTAGACCCATTACTGAAACTATGGTTTTGGGTTTGCTTGACACATAAACGTGCAGATGATGGATGCACTGTCTTCAGAACATCAACCAATGAAGATGGGTTGGCCATCATACTCTCCTTTATGGTACGAATCATTTGCCTACACAACTGCAGCATACATTTTTTTTTATTCGCTTGTGGTATGTGGGCGTCGCTGGCAAGGCCGGCATTTATTGCCCATCCCTAATTGCCCTCGAGAAGGTGGTGGTGAGCCGCCTTCTTGAACCGCTGCAGTCCGTGCGGTGAAGGTATTCCCACAGTGCTTTTAGGTAGGGAGTTCCAGGATTTTGACCCAGTGACATGCTTCCAAGACAGGATGGTGTGTGACTTGGAGGGGAACTTGGAGGTGGTGGTGTTCCCATGCGCCTGCTGCCCTTGTCCTTCTAGGTGGAAGAGGTCACGGGTTTGGGAGGTGCTGCCGAAGAAGCCTTGGCGAGTTGCTGCAGTGCATTTTGTAGATGGTACACACTGCAGCCACGGTGCTCCGGTGGTGGAGGGAGTGAATGTTTAAGGTGGTGGATGGGGTGCCAATCAAACGGGCTGCTTTGTTCTGGATGGTGTCGAGCTTCTTGAGTGTTGTTGGAGCTGCACTCATCCAGGCAAGTGGATAGTATTCCATTGCACTCCTTACTTGTGCCTTGTAGATGGTGGAAAGGCTTTGGAGAGTCAGGAGGTGAGACACTCGCCGCAGAATACCTAGCCTCTGACCTTCTCTTGTTTCCACAGTATTTATGTGGCTGATCCAGTTAGGTTTCTGGTCAATGGTGACCCCCAGGATGTTGATGGTGGGGATTTGGCGATGGTAATGCCATTGAATGTCAAGGGGAGGTGGTTAGACTCTCGCTTGTTGGAGATAGTCATTGCCTGGCACTTGTGTGGTGCGACTGTTACCTGCCACTTATCGGCCCATATGCATAGATCTCTTAAGTATTAAAAGCCTGAGTTGGGAACCATAGTTAGTGCCTATACCAACTGTAACAATTATTCTTGACATCAGAAAGTGCAGAAATCCTTTTCAAAACAGTAACTAAACTGCACTGAAAAGGATTTCTAAACAAATCTTATCCCTTGCAAGAGGACTTAAGCAATCTAAAATATAATTAAGAAAAACTGTCTCCATAAATCACTTGCTGAAATCATTTGACAGGCTGCTTGACAGGCAATGAATGCAGACTTGAACTACTTCATTTTAGCTTACAACTAATGCATCTTTAAAAAGTCATATTTCTATTTGGGAAACATTTTTGTTCTATGAAATAATCCTAAACTCAATTGATATTGAATATAATTCAGCTCCGGTTTTTGGCCACTCATACTTTAGCAAAACGCTGGAACGTTGTCTTGTCACTGTTCCAACAAAGACATTTCAAGCCCCGTTCTTCACAACCAAAATGAAAATGCTTTTATTTAAATTATTTTAATTTTAAAAAGTTTTGAGTCATTAAATATATCTCAAATAAAATGCTGTACCTCAAAACTAAAGTGTGTATTGTGATTTTAGGATAGAAAACTTACCAGTTTCCTTTTCTGCTTGAAACCATCTTTATACACAAGAACAATTGCAGTTTTGAACACTAGAAACAAAGTAAATTAAATATCACCGGAAGAAGAGATGCAGCACTCCAAAACTTTATACATTTAAATTCTTTGGCTGCATTTATTCGGTCACTTTTGCATTAATGCAAAGTGGTTTTGATTGTACATCCATGTAAAATTGGCAGACTAACTCGGCAGATTACTGAACATACTGGATTCATGAGGGGTCAGGCCCCTTTCACAAGGCTATTGCACACTGGTCGGAGTTCCCAAAGAATACTGTACAAATCTAGCCATATGGGATTGCATTTCTAAAGCCCAAGCACAATAAATCTTTAAACTGCAACTTACCAAAAGCTGCCAACTCAGGGTCTTTTTTACACTTCCCAAAGGATGCAGGAGGATTGAGCCAAGTAACCGTAGAATGGAGAAGAAGGTCTCCCATTGAAAGGTCCACAACCTGTAAATAAAGGAGACATCCTAAATTATATATATTGTATATGTATAGACACACATCTTACAAAGGGCTGTGATTCACCATTCTGGAATGTTTTTGTAACCTCATTAGTTTTCTATAATCTTAAATTAGAAACTGCATTTAATTACACATTGGAAAAGTGGGACAATTAAACTTGTGATTATTGTCACTGATGCATTAAATTTTACTCCTTGCCTGAGGTAACATTAAACAGTGCGGTCAGATATCTTCCAGTTAGTATTCTCTTGGAAATTTTCCAAAGATGATACACACACACACACAAAAAATTTACAAAGGCCCAGAATTTGCTGAAAAAAATAAAGATGTCTGAACGACGTACACCGTTATTAATGTGAAATCAGGTAACTACTTGTGGCGAGGAAGAGAATTGCGAATCGCCACAAGTTCCTGGCCGATTTGTGCAAACGGCATCTCACCCTTAACCTCACCGTAATTTTCATGAAGTTGCTGCATTTGCACATTAATTGCCCATTAAACTCACCACCGAAAGTTAAGTCTAGTAATTAATTGTGTAAGTAACCTTTTAACAACGTGATACTTGTTAATGACTGCCAATAAACCTCTCTTGCCCAGAAAGTGAACAAGTAAAAGCGTGGAGTCTCATTCCTTCAGGTAGTGAATTGTTGGAAGATTTTAAAATCTGCTTTCCTTTCCGTCTCTTTTCTCTGACTTCAGTTTCCCAACTTGCCTACTTTTCTACTAAATAATCTTTAAAAAATATTGTTGGTATGTGCAGCTTTAATACATTGCTTGAAATGAGGGACATTTGATTGCATTTCCCTCTTATGTAACGGGTAATTATCCTGCTTATGCCCTTTTGTACGACTCCAGCCTCGGCTAACAGAATATCTCATTATAAATACACCAGTGTTAAGGGATTTTGCACTAGATAGTGGTGCAAATATCGCTCCCACCACTAATTTTCCCAGGAAGGCTTTATGATTCCTGGAATATACCAAGGTCAGTGTGGCCCACTTCAATGTCAACATCAAGTGAATAAAATTAAACATCGCAGGAACTTTTAACAATCAGAATCAAACCTATACTTTATAAAAGATAATGAATTAAACCATCTGATTGATTATAATAAATGTTATAAAATGAAAAATCTGACTGTTACAGCTGCTCAACAGGAACTATAGTTTTAACCATTCCAATTAAGAAGGGACTAAAGTCTCAGTTCATTCATTTTGCAGATACGTATCTAAAGAAAAATTAGCACAGAAGTACCAGGCTTGTATTAAGGCACTATTAAACTAGTTTGTTAATTCAGGAGCAGGTCACTTTCAGTTGGCAAGGTACGAGGAGACCCAAAAAACAGAGAAGAAACTACCTGGACAAAAAACTAGTATTAACATGGCAGTACAGATGTCAGCTGTGGAGAAGTTCACAGGTGGTAGCTTCTTCTAACATCTCAACTGAATAAAGTGTGAGGAAGGAGGCCGAGCTTATGCTATCTGGAGCACTGGCAAGAAATGAAATTATACACAAGCTGTTTATGTGTTCCAGCAAATTAAACGGAATATTCCCTTACCTCTTTCTTCTCTCCAGTTTGCTCAGCTATAAGCTGGTCAAACACAGCACCATATTCTTCATGTAATTTCTGCATTTCGTTTATGTGGCTTGCTACTTTATTCATGGCTTTCATTGCCACTGAAAGTTTAAAAAAAAGAAAAGAAGGATTTTAGGTGTGTTTCACAAAGCGATTTGTGCACGTATTTTTTTTTTTACAAGCACACTGCACAAGAAATACTGCATTTATTTTCAAAGACCTTATAAACCTTCTCGGCTGACAATAATTGAATTGGATTCCCAGAAGACTTTGTGCCCTTTGGAATAACTGGCTAATAAGAATGCAAGGGATTCGCCAGTGGCTCAGTGGGCACATACGCAATGTGGTGTGGTACACAGGCCAGGAAGATTGCAGATTCCATTCCTGACCGCTATGGAGTTGGTCCATTTCAACTGGGTCGGGATAGGATGCTGCATCAGTGTCCCAGGCTTGGATGTAGAACAATAATTAAAACGAAATCCCGCTTCTGATCACTATTGGTGTCTCTTGCTGGAATGAGAATGATTTCAGGTGAAGACGGGGAAAAGCTCAGTTATGATGTCCAGCCTACTGACCAGTCAAGCTGGATTTTCTGTGTTGTACCCCGATTGCTGGGCAGTGCTTAGGCAGGCAAGGTGGAAAATGAGCGAGGATCCGTTACGCTAGATCTCTGCCCATTATGCGTTCACCCCATTTTCTGGCTGCATTTCTGGTGGACGGTGAAAGCACCAGCCCTAAAGCGGGTGTGCTCATTCAAATAAGATTGTAATGATGTGGCCACACATCCCATCATGACCGCCTCTATTGCACTCGGTGATAATCTCTCCTATATAATGTTGGGTGACCAGGGTTCCTAGGTGCTGCAATAAAGGCAGAATTAGATTTTAAAAGCCTAGCAGGTGTTTGTACAGATTTATAGAAAGCTTAATTTCAGGCAATTTTGGTGATTTTCTTTAATTTTTTGCTGTTGATAATTGAGTTATCTACTTTTGTGCCTTTTCTTGCAGAGCTGCCATTTATTACCTCCTCCCTGTCCATTAGGACCCCCACACCAGAACATGCAGACTGAGGCACTCTGACTTCCCCTTGTCCGAGGAGCAGTACTTGCAGACACAATGGTTTACAAAGTAAGACATCAATGAGTTACACCACACGCTCGAACCAGATCTACAGCCCAGCTCCGCCACAGGAACTGCACTGCTATTGATACGCAACCATCCTGAACTTTTCTGTTATGGGGTCATCACTAACATTAATCAATCAACTGTGCACCGACACAAAGCCAGTCACAGATGTGGTGTTGCTTGAACAAGCCATTTCATTCATTTCCTCATGGACAACCTGCGGAAACGTGGCAGGGCAATGCAATTTTACAGAGTGACAAGATCCCCCAAAGTCCAAGGATTTATAGATTGTACCCACTCTCTGGAGTTTAGAAGAATGAGAGGTGACCTCATTGAAACATAAAAGATTCGGAGGGGGAGTGACAGGGTGGATGCCGAGAGGTTGTTTCCCCCTGGCTGGGGAATCTAGAACTAGGGGTCATAGTCTCAGGATAAGGGGTCGGCCATTTAGGACTGAGATGAGGAGAAATTTCTTCACTCAGAGGGTTGCGAATCTTTGGAATTCTCCACTCCAGAGGGCTGTGGAGGCTCAGTCGATGAGTATATTCAAGACAGAGATCGATAGATTTTTGGACTCTAAGGGAATTGAGGGATATGGGGATCAGATGGGAAAGTGGAGTTAAGGTTGAAGATCATAGAAACACAGAAGATAGGAGCAGGAGTAGGCCATTCGGCCCCTCGAGCCCGTTCTGCCATTTAATGAGATCATGGCTGATCATCCAAATTCAGTACCCTGTCCCTGCTTTCTCCCCATATCCCTTGATCCCGTTAGCCTCAAGAAATATATCCAACTCCTTCTTGAATATATTTAATGAATTGGCCTCAACTGCCTTCTGTGGTAGAGAATTCCACAGGTTCACCACTCTCTGGGTGAAGAAATTCCTCCTCATCTCAGTCCTAAATGGCTTACCCCTTATCTTTAGACTGTGACCCCTGGTTCTGGACTCCCCTGCCATCGGGAACAGCCTTCCTGCATCTAGTCTGTCTAGTCCTATTAGAATTTTATAAGTTTCATTGAGATCCCCTCTCATTCTTCTAAACTCCAACGAATATAAGCCCAATCGACCCAATCTCTCCTCAGCCATGATCTTTCTGAATAGCAGAGCAGGCTCGAAGGGTCGTATGGCCGTCTCCTGCTCCTATTTCTTATGTTCATATGCTCTTACATGGCCCTTCATCAATGCCACCACCTAAGTCAACAGAGACGGAATCAAATCTCTAAATAGCCAATTCACTTGTGACCAGCAGCACTGCAGTGTACAACTGAATAGGTGTTTCCCTGGCAATTGCCTTGATGCGTTCACGTTAAGAAAATCCAGTGTGTCAGAATTCTGAAACAGACATCCTTGGGTGGCTCCTGGGAGATCAGGACTTCTTCTGTAGCCATAGCTGATGGCATCTGTGTAGTTTTCCAAGACTCAAGCTGAGCGTTGGTACAGTCAAGTCCATAAGCGCCGTGTATCAGTATACCAGGCAGCTGTAAAGGCTCGGTTTGAGGGATGAGATGATTTAATTTTTTTTTTTAAATCTTGGCAGAGTCTTCCAGTAAATAACTGTACTTATTCCAAAGTATTCCCTGTGCTTTTTAAAGCCAAGTACAGGAAACTCTCGATTTACCGGCACCTAAATATCCAGAAATCTCTCTTAACCGGCAAAATTCAGGAGTAGGTTCAAGTAAGTTTTACTTCATATTAGTGGCCGTGTAACCGGGGTTCCTGCACCTGTTGCCGTGCAACAGGGACTCCTGGATCTGTGGCCGTGTAACCGGGACTCCTGCACAAGTGCCGTGTAACCGGTGCTCCTGCACCTGTGGCCGTGTACGGGGCTCTCGTGCCTTGGTAAATATACCTCTCTGTAATCCGGACTTTTTGATCAACCGGCACCACGCCGGTCCCGTCGGTGCCAGATAAAAAACGTTTCCTGTACTGTACTTGTCAAATAAATATTCACACCGTTTAATTTACAAGTTGACTGAGGTCGGGCATCAGAGATTTCTGTTTCCCGACTGGCTGGTGAAAGAAGCACCGCTCCACGGGATCCCAGGGACGTTTACGCCCAGCCGTGGGCCACTACGCTGCGCAGAACTCTGCAGCATTTCCGCGCAAGTTTTCACCTGGGGCCTCACACCTGGCAAGTGCAGATTTTGCTCGGAGGTCAGCAGCCTACTCCCTAGCTACGCCGCCAACCGCAATTTCAGGGCCAATATTTTTTTGCAACTTGAAGTTGTTAAATGACAATGAGGTAACCTATACATATTTTTTTTTAATGATAACATATTAAAGGCTTATTATATACACTACTGAAAATATTATGACTGCATGAAATCAGACCATTACATTGATATGTTAATGTTAAAAATGAATAAAATGTTCGGTGATGCACCACTTCTGAATACATGAAAACCTATCACAGGGTTCCTATGGCTAACATTTTAAATCCTAAAGACATTGGCCCAGTAATTCTGGTCCCAACGCGTGAGTACGGACGGGGTACTCACGCGTGGGCCCGTTGGAAGTGCCGGATTTCAGCATGCACAGCGCATGCGTGGAAAACCGGCATTTCCTCTCCTCTGAACCAAGGGGTTAAGAGGCGGTTCCCTAGCGACGTTTGAGGCAGCGCGTACGCGTTGAACTTCAGTTTTTTTGACAGGTTTGTCCGTGCGTGAAGGCCTCCACTTTTTACGAATGTAAAAAGCAGACGTAAGGACTTAGTTTTATAAGGTAAGTGGTCTAATAATTAAAGTCAGAATTTTTTTTCCACAGGTTTATTATTTTTAAAGAATTTACAGTAAAGTAAGTTAATTTTTGGACCCGATTTCTTGAAAAAAAAATTGACAGAAATTTGAATAATTGTTTAAATTAGTTTTTTAAAGTTATTAATAGTTAATTTAATTATTGGAATTTTAAAAAACTTTTATTTAAACTTTAAGTAGTGTTTTGGGTGCCCGTACTTTTCATGAGTTTGACAGGTCTTATGTCTAACTCATGAATGGACTTTTGTAAACTCCCATTGGTTGCCCAGTGCTCACGTGATCCCAGCCGGCTCATCGCACTAAGTGCGCCGCTGGATCACGCACGCACAGCGCGCCGGGAGCTGAACCGGGCCGCAGACCAGAAATCCAAGCAGGCCCAGTCTTCAAATGTCAGCGCGATATGTAAGTGTAGGTCGGGGGCTTGCACCCGCGGGAAGCCCCCGACCCGAATTTCTGGGCCATTATTAAATTGATCGGTAAAACATGACAGCTATTTGTGAGGATGTGAAAACATTATCCTTCGTGCAAACCTTAGTGCAAGATGTTCTTTGCTGACAAAGTCAAAAACTACACCATACTCTCCTTTCTGCAGCTTGCAGTCTTGTTCATAGCTTTCTTTCAATTCATGAAGGGAAACCATGGACTGGTTTCACAAAGCTGTTCCTGCACAAGCTTTATGCAAGTACATTGAACAGGAAACAACACATCTACTTTGACAAAAGCCTTTGAGCTTCTAATTACTGTACAATTCCCGAGATGATAAGAAACTCCCACAGACATATTATTGGCTTGAGCTAACCATAATGTTCCCATGACCTTGTCATATTGTTCCATTGATCATTTTTCTAATGTTTTTTAGGATTTCAGATTATCACAGAAAATGCTGCCTGTGCTTGGCCAGCTCCAGGATCAGCTCCTGACCCCTCCTGCCATTGGCTCAGTGTGGAGGTCAGCGATTTCCCACCCTCCCACAGCTGGCGAGCTGCAGCAGGGTGCCTGTTTGGCGTCTGCAGCTCGCTGGCTACTTTCAAACGAGGCCCAAACCTGAAAAAGGTTTGGGCTTCCCAATGCCGGCCTTGGAAGGATGTCGGGTCCAATCCACTAATTTTGTACCCGTTTCGGGCGGGATTTGAAAATCCCCCATTATTTTTTTTCAGTTAACAAAACCCAGTTTTTCTACATTTAAACCTACCTCTAAAATGGAGGGTTGGAGTCGTACGAAAAAAGGAAAAGCATTTGATCTTAACGTTTATACATAAGAACATAAGACGTAGGAGCAGGAGTCGGCCATTTGCCCCTCGAGCCTGCTCCGCCATTCAATAAGATCATGGCTGATCTGATCTTGGCCTCAACTCTACTTCCCTGCCCGCTCCCCATAACCCTCGACTCCCTTATCGTTCAAAAATCTGTCTATCTCCACCTTAAATATATTAATGTTTGGGAGAAAAATAATAATTGTAGGATAGGTTGGATTAGGTTTAAAACAAAAAGACGGAGAATGGAACAATAGTAACAATGGCAGGGCAGAATTGAAGTGTTTTAATTTAGGATAAAATGTGCTGTGTTTATTTTAATAATTTAGGGATATAGGTAATTCCCTCAACTTGTCAACAGTCTAAGCAGGGTTAAAAATGATAACTTGCATACTAATTTTTTAAAATATAAATACAGGATTATATTGTTTTCTGTATGTCACCATAATCGATATGGAAATACAAGGTAAATGTTGTGGCGCCATGGATTGGGGGAGCAGGCATGCAACACGCATGAAGGAAATCACAGCACTGAATAAACAGGTCATATATTTATTTCATACTAGGCTGCAATTATGTGGTCTTGTACATCTGTTTTGTGCTTTAGTCTCATTAAGGGCCCAGATTAAATGAACATTTAGCCCTCAGGCAAATTTGCGGCTTTCCGCCAAGTTCGCTCCTTTTAAAAAAGCAAAATACTGCAGATGCTGGAAATCTGAAATAAAAACAGAAAATGCTGGAAACACTCAGCAGGTCAGGCAGCATCTGTGGAGAGAGAAACAGAGTTAACATTTCAGATCGATGACCCTTCGTCAGAACTGGAAAAAGCTGGAGATGGAACAGGTTTTTAAGCAAGTGCAGGGGCAGGGAAAGGGGGGAGGGGAGGAAAGAACAGAAGGGGCGGTCTGTGATAGGCTGGAAGGCGGAAGAGGTTAAGAGACAAAAGGGATGATGGTGCAAAGGAGCTCTGAAAGTGCCACAGGTTTTCTATGTTTTTCTACTGCAATGTTTATAGTACAGTATTGTCTTTAGTAGTAGAAGCATAACAGATTGGTAAGGTGTAAAGAATTCTAACAACAATACTTGATCTCCACAGCATTGCACATAGGGATCAAGCTCAAAGTGCAGGATGCAGGTCAAGAAGCTTTGGAGCATGGTGGTGGGGTTTGGGGAGGTGGGGGGGGGGGTGGGGGAGATAACTAGACTCAGGCAGGAGAGGGTGAGAGGAATAGAGAAGAGGGAAGGGAGGCAAGAGAAGGACAGTGAGGGAGAGACAGGAATGGGAAAGGAGAGGAGGGAGAGGGAGAGAAAAGAGGGGAGGACAGAAGAGGAGGAGGACAGGTTGAGCAGATGGAAGAGAGAAGGGATCAGGGGGAAGGGGATGGGGACAGAAGAGCAAAGGTTGGGAAGCTAGATCAAAGGGTGGGAAAAAGCTGACAAACTCTCCCAACTGGTTAGCTATCTCTCCTCTACAGGCCTCAGTTGCTGGGGGCGGGGGGAGGAGCAGGCACTGATACTATCTCCACTACAGGTCTCAATTTTTACATCATTGGGGTTGTGGTGAGTCCAGTTACCCTGCAAGCCTCGAGAGCGATCTTACCAAAAAATGAGTTGATGGGGGGGGGGGGAAAGAGTTGGTTGTCAATATTACCATTAGCCAAAGAAGGTTCAGGGTGGGGAAATGAACACATCTGAGCACCAAGATTTAACTAAGCTGGGTCCGATATTAATGGCATTTCTTTTTGTTAAGAAGCAGGTGCAAACTGTCAGGGTTATTCATCTCTCTTGTGTTTGTGCAAATGCATAAACTGTTCATTATCTGTGGGCTGCTCTGAAAAGATTTAAAATACTCGGAGATTGATTAGGCCCAAAAATGGAAAGTTTGCAGACGACACAAAGCTGGGTGGGCGTGTGTGTTGCGAGGAGGATGCCGAGAAACTCCAGGATGATTTGGACAGGTTGGGTGATTGTACTGCATCTGCCATGCGTCTGCCCAATGTGGATAAATGCGAGGTTATCCATTTTGGTGGCAAAAACAGGAAGGCAGATTATTATCTGAACGGCAATAGATTGGGAGAAGGGGAAGTGCAACGGGACCTGGGTGTCCTTGTGCACCAGTCGCTGAAGGTAAGCATGCAGGTGCAGCAGGCGGTTAAGAAGGCAAATGGTATGTCGGCCTTCATAGCGAGAGGATTCGAGTACAGGAACAAGGATGTCTTGCTGCAGTTGTACAGGGCCTTGGTGAGACCACACCTTGAGTATTGTGTGCAGTTTTGGTCGCCTTATCTGAGGGAGGATGTTCTTGCCATGGAAATAGTGCAGCAAAGATTCACCAGACTGATACCTGGGATGGCAGGAATGACGTATGAGGAGAGATTGGGTCGATTGGGCTTTATATTCACTGGAGTTTAGAAGAATGAGAGGGGATCTCATTGGAACTTATAAAATTCTAACAGGACTAGACAGACTAGATGCAGGAAGGATGTTCCCGATGGCGGGGGAGTCCAGAACCAGGGGTCACAGTCTAAAGATAAGGGGTAAGCCATTTAGGACAGAGATGAGGAGGAATTTCTTCACCCAGAGAGTGGTGAACCTGTGGAATTCTCAACCACAAAAGGCAGTTGAGGTCAATTCATTAAATATATTCAAGAAGGCGTTAGATATATTTCTTAAGGCTAAAAGGATCAAGGGATATGGGGAGAAAGCAGGGACAGGGTCTCATCATCAAGAAACTACTTATGAAATAACACTGGACAGCCAGCTGGTGGCGCTGTCCAAGGAGTATAAATACTCGGGCGTCGGCCCCAGCTTGTCAGGGACATTTTGGAAGACAAGGAGCTAGTGAAATACAACTAGACCTCCAGCCTTGCTTTATACTCAAACCAAGTGTGTAGTGAGTTTTATTACATCACAGGGTACTGAGTTTGGATGATCAGCCATGATCTCATTGAATGGCGGAGCAGGCTCGAGGGGCCGAATGGCCCACTCCTGCTCCTATCTTCTATGTTTCTATGTACCAAAGTCAAGAGGAAAGAGTTGGAGGTTGCACTGTGCAAGTCATGGAACAGTAAGATTGTATTTTAAAAAGCGAATGCATATTTCTTTATATTCTCACCACAAATTATTATACTTCTCCAAGCAATTCAAGATCTTCCTCAAATTTAAGTTACACTTTTAAAGTGGGTTTGTTCACAGACAAAGCCCAACATTGGAGTTTCAATGCATTTTGAAATTAAGCTTTGTAGCCCACTCAGCAACACAATAGGTATGGCAACAGCAGTTTAAAAAAAGTCCGTTATACACAACAGAACTTAAGGAGTTCAGATCAACCATCCATTTTCCAAGTTTCCTCATTCCAAATGGATCAAAGTAAAATAAATTGATAAAAATGAACTACATTTTTCACTGTTACTATTTTCTAAATTTGCTGAACAGTTTAGGGTGGAGTTTCCGCTTTGGCGGCAATCGGCGATCCGGGGGCAAATTTCGCCCACAATTGCGCTAATTTTGAGAAGTGTTTTTTTCCTCTCAAGTTTTTGCTCAAACTGATTTGCATATCATCGGATGTAAAATCTGCCATGAACCAGCGCAATCAGGCATTGTTTTAGAACATCATTTAAAAAAAAGAATTTTTTGTTTTAAAAAATATTCCTTGATACATTTAAGTGGTAGCTTGGTGCAGTTTGACTAATACAGCCGAAAACAGGTTTATCACATTAAAAAAAGCATTTTTAATCAGAGTGTCTGGTCCACCACCTGGGAGTAATCCAATTTTAAATAACTGAAATTGACTTTAAAAAAACTATACAGAACCATTTGCTAGTTACATTTGGTGTACTGTAATCTTTTAGACAGGTTTAATAACCTAGGTTTAAATGCTTTTGAATTTTTTTTAATGTACTAAGAAACTGATTACTGTCTCTTTAAGTTAAAAAAAAATTCAAAAGCATTTAAACCTAGGCTATTAGTGTCCCTGCGCCCAAAAGAACCAACTTAATTTTAAGAGCCTCCTCGAAGGCCCGCAAACGATCGCAATTAGCAGAAACTCGCCGTGGTGATTAATTCAGTCTGGAGGCGTGGCCAGTTTTGTAGGCCGGGCCAGCTTCTAGCGCGATGTTTTTAAAACGAGCGCAAAAGATCGCGGAAACCATTTGTGTTGGACGTAGTTTGTACTTGAAATTCCGCAATCTTTTGCGTTGGTTTGGCTGATTTCGAGCGAATTGCGCTGAAAAAAACAGCGCAACCTAGCGGAAACTCCAGGCCTTTTTCTTGGTTTGGTCACAACATTCGTTATTTTAGTCTGCTTTATATTGCAACTAGCTGGAGTGCCCGGCGGTGCCGAGGGAACTCAAGAACCCTGTGCCAGACAGAGAGAGGGGGGGAAGGAGAGAGAGAGAGAGAGGGAAGGAGAGAGAGACAGAGAGCGAAGGAGAGAGAGAGGGAATGAGAGAGAGAGGGAGAGAGAGACAGAGAGAGAGAGGGAGAGAGAGACAGAGAGGGAAGGAGAGAAAGAGAGGGAAGGAGAGAGAGAGGGGAGGAGAGAAAGGGGAAAGGGGTGGGGCAGAAAGGGGTGGGGGGAAGGGTTGGGGGGAAAGGGATGGGGGAAAGGGGTGGGGGGAAAAGGGGTGGGGGGAAGGGTTGGGGGAAAGGGGTGGGGGGGAAAGGGGTGGGGGGGAAAGGGGTGGGGGGGAAAGGGGTGGGGGGAAGGGGGGGAAAGGGGTGGGGGAAGGGGGGGAAAGGGGTGGGGGGTCAAGGGGGAGGGGGGAAGGTAAAGGGGGGAAGGTAAAGGGGGGAAGGGGGAGGGAAGGGGGGAAGAGGGGGGGAGGAGGGGAGAGGGGGGGTGTGGGGGGGAAGGGGGTGTGGGGGGGAAGGGGGGTTGGGGGGAAGGGGGTGTGTGGGAGGGGGGAAAGGGGGTGTGTGGGAAGGGGTGTGGGGGGGGAAAGGGGGTGTGTGGGAAGGGGTGTGGGGGGGGAAAGGGGGTGTGGGGGGTAGGGGGTGTGGGGGAAGGAGGGGGGAAGGGGAGGGGGGGAGCCAGCAGACCCTCTTCCCCTCTGCCAGTGTTGAGAGTTGCGCTGCCGGCGGCGGTTGGAGAAGGCTAGGCCCTGGGGCCTCGGGCACCCGCACTGACATGGCCCAGCTGAGCCCAGCGCCCCGGGCAGCCCGAGCTCCGCAGCCGTCGTTCGGCCGCAGGCCACAAAGCACCCGAGCCCAGCGCCGGCGATGGCTCCGCGGAGCTCCGTACCGCCCCTCCAGCCTTTACAAAGATGGCGGCGGTGGCTACGCTTGGCTCAGGCCCACCCCGCCAGCCTTTACAAAGATGGCGGCGATCGCGGGCCGCTTGTTGAGCGGGACGGGAGGTGCCTAGCTCAGGCGTGGCTGGGGAGGAGAGGCCGAGGCTTCGGGGCCTGCAGGCGGGGTAACCCTGGAAGGTTGCGGCGCTCGGCGGAGGTAGTGAGTCAAGAGGAAAAAAAAAGGGTGAAAGGTAGGAAAATTAATGAGGTTAGAGAAAATATTTACAAATTAATTAACTTTTTTAAAAAACAATTTAATTGTGTTTTAAAAGCAACTTTTTTTTGCTGGAAATCTAGATTTGAAAACAAACACGCAGAAAGTGGGAAAAATAAAGGAATAGTTAGGAATCAAGATGGCGGCCACTCACCTCAGCTCAGAAGGATTAGGCCCGCCCATACACGCAATGAAACGCCCCCCGTGACGCACCGATTGGTCAACCATCAGGTTAATCCCCTGTACGATTGGTCAACCATCACCTTTTTTGTATACTGTCTGAACAATTTTTGTCTGACCAAAAAGTAAATACGCCTATTAGACTCCCCTAATGATAAGCTTTCTTTTGATATAACATGTGTGTAGGTACGCTCTATAACTTTTGATTGTATAGCCGGACAGACAGAGAGACGGAAAGACAGAAAGACGGAAAGACAGACAGACGGGGAGACGGAAAGACAGAAAGATGGAAAGACAGACGGACCGTTTTATATATATAGATATTCATCATATATAACAAATGTTTACTCACGCCACATAAGTGCCAGGCAATGACTATCTCCAACAAGCGAGAGTCTAACCACCGCCCCTTGACATTCAATGGCATTACCATCGCCGAATCCCCCACCATCAATATCCTGGGGGTCACCATTGACCAGAAACTTAACTGGACCAGCCACATAAATACTGTGCCAACAAGAGCAGGTCAGAGGCTAGGTATTCTGCGGCGAGTGTCTCACCTCCTGACTCCCCAAAGCCTTTCCACCATCTACATGGCACAAGTATGGAGTGTGATGGAATACTCTCCACTTGCCTGGATGAGTGCAGCTCTGACAACACTCAAGAAGCTTGACACCATCCAGGACAAAGCAGCCCGCTTGATTGGTACCCCATCCACCACCTTAAACATTCACTCCCTCCACCACCAGCGTACCGTGGCTGCAGTGTGTACCATCTACAAGATGCACTGCAGCAACTCGCCAAGGCTTCTTCGGCAGCACCTCCCAAACCCGCGACCTCTTCCACCTAGAAGGACAAGGGCAGCAGGCGCATGGGAACACCACCACCTCCAAGTTCCCCTCCAAGTCACACACTATCCTGACTTAGAAGTATATCGCCGATCCTTCATCGTCGCTGGGTCAAAATCCTGGAACTCCCTCCCTAACAGCACTGTGGGAATACCATCACCACACGGACTGCAGCGGTTCAAGAAGGCGGCTCACCACCACCTTCTCAAGGGCAATTAGGGATGGGCAATAAATGCTGGCCTTGCCAGCGACGCCCACATCCCATGAACGAAACAACTCCAGGATACTGGTGAACGGCAACCTTATCCTCAAGCAGCATCAGAAAAGTACATCCCCGTGACTACTTAAAAAAATAAATCACAACAAAGAAATAAAAAAGACAGCATGAACCAACTCTTTCCACAGAGTGTTTAAAATCTACCAGTCGTGGACTCTATCCCACCTATTTAATTCTGGAGGATAATCTCTGCATAAATGCTCCCTGATTCCCAAATGTAATACAGGAAACTCCAGCACATTCATTCAGCCTCATATCTCTAATATTTAACTAATGACAGCCTGCCCGGATTCATTCTCTTCCCTCCCTCCCCCCAACCACTAGTAACACAAGAACCATTGTATCCCATGCACTTTTTGATCATTTCAGTCTACACCCATCTCTACAATATCCACCCATTTGGTGAAAATAAAGTGTATTCTTCAAAGCAAAATTTCCTTATAACACAGGTACACAGTTCAAAAATCTATGCAGATAACATTGTTTGTGTGTAAACCATCAACGGTATCATTTTGCAGTACTGACAAACCTCTCACTCCAGAATATGTCAGCAATCCATAATATACACAGTTATGTAAAACTAATACTGCACGCCAGAAGGAAAACAGGTGCAACAGCCACGTCTATCGAAATGTGTTTAGTTTCCATTTTAAAGGAATAGCATTTTAAGAGAAAATAAAATCTCAATAAAAAATTAGTTTTACTCTTTCCACACCACCTGTCCCACACCAGGGGTGGGAGGGGAGGAGGAGGGGGGAAGAGAAGGAATATTGGGGCCACTATCTCCTTTGAAAATCAAATCAAGATAAACTTGATCCATGAAAAAATGTACTGTGAGCTTCCACCTAAACTTTCTGGATTTTTTTTTGTAAAGCAGTTTGATTTGACTCATTCAAGGAGCAATGCACTAAACAGGTAATGTAATGACCAAAGTATCTAGCCAATGTGAGCTGAACTACTTAAACTACTAAGTGTGATATAATATTAACATTTAATAATTTATTCACTTGCTTCCAGCATATTCTACATACAGTAGTCTGGTCAATGAATCTTGCTTCAGTATTATAAACATGCAAGAAAAATAAATCAGTATTATTCTGCATAAATGCAATGTTTAATTTAGGATCACCACACAGGACTTGATCTTAAGAAATGAGCTATGATTTGTATCATTCAACAGTGAGAGAAAATCTATCTTATGCAAAGTCCTGAGTCAGTGTGGGCACCCACAGAGAAGTGGGTGCTAACCACTCTAACGATATATCACGCAGTCAATAACATATGTCGATCAGTATCCCACACCGGCAACAAACATTTTCTCCCCTACTTTTTCTTGTGTCTTTGCCTCCCTCCGCCGTCACTCTCTCATCACCTTTCCTTCCTCCTCTTCCTCACTGCCCCCCAGGCCTCTGCCAGTGCTACTCTGTAACCTGCTCCCAGATGATGCACAACAGCAACCAGGCATGCAGTACCCCAAGATTTCTCCTCCCTGCGGATAAACACCTGCACAATGAATATTTAAGAGGACTAAATATTTAATCTACACATTCTTACCCGTTAGATGATAATGTTCCTCACTGTCCGAGTCCGTAAGAGAGATCAGCTCCTTCAGCAGAAGGGGATACTTCAGAACACGCTGAATAGGCTTGATCAGGTAGGACTCCAAAGTTGATGAGTGCTGCTGTTTAGGATTTTGGGCGTCGAGGAAGGCCTTAAAAGCTGGATTTACTTTGGCTAAATTCAAGTAGTATAAAAAGTAACAAACACAACTTGAAACAGACACAAAACAAATTATGGAACTACTGAACGTTTTGTCAGAAACACATTCTATATTTAGAAAGGGGAGGAGTAAAATCTTCAACAGCATCCAAGTTTTATTCAGTTCAAATTCTAAGTTTCCTTCAAATACTGATTATCTGAATTTCATACTTGCACATTCCTTAAAACCAATGAATATTTTGACATCAAGCTTCTCATAAGTGTAAGAGACATAAGGCTTTCAGATGACGTAAGATATGGGCCGCGAAATTCGGTATGTTAACGCCTCCCGTTAGTGCCTGGCAGGGGCGCCAAGGGGTTAGCACCCAGGCGCGGCGAATGCCGCGATGCCCGCGAACTTCAATGCCGGTTTGGGCCTCTAGCGTCTCACAGATCGTGACGTCACGAAGTGCGCAGCACCCTGTTATCGCCCCGGATGGAAAATTGACTCTCTCCCCCTGCTTTATCACCTCGCGCCGACAACTCCAGCAAGAGGAGGCATTGTGACCTCGGCTGGCCGCTTCGGGAGCGGTAATTAAAGGGAAGGCTTGTCAGCTCGCGCAACCTTTATTATTTGCAGCAGTCTAGTGCCTGCGCAAAGTTTTTAATGTTTCATTGGTGGGAGATGTTCAAGCCCTCCACTTTGAGAGAGTGTTTGGGGCTGTAATGGCAGTCGCCAAGGTCGCCTTGCAAAACAGAACTGACGACAAATAGCTTGTGCAGCTAATTTTTCAACATTTAAAGTTTGAGCGCCCCAAACGGGGCTATCCCGAATTTCTCCCCCATGGAATCTAAACTATGTACAAAGCTGTAATGTAATTACCTTTAACAAGGACCTTGGGAACCTTTGTATGACTGGCACAGAATGCACTGTACAGTTTGAAACGATCAGCATAGTACAGGAATGAACCGCCCAATGAAAAAAGTACTTTCTGCAAGAGGAGCAAGAAATAATCAATTAGGAGTTTGATTAATACAATTCCAGCCAGTGTATGTTGGCGGTATCTGTAAGTTAGTTTTCATCCTGCAAAGTCTGCATTTTGTATTAAAGTTATCTGGAACTTTGTGAGACTTATCTAACAAAGCAATTCTCGTTTCACAATACACACACTGTCTGGCTGGCAGAGCAATGATTCCTGTTCTGAATTATGGAACCTTTCTTTTTGGCTGCTGTTCCCCTGGCTTCTGAACAGGAATTGTTGCTCTGCTCACTTCCTGGCCTTTGTGATCTACTCTGCTCACTTTTCTGCCCCTCCAGCCCATTTCCTAGATCTATCCATGCCATAGAACACTGGCCCATCTGTACTCAAACATCGTGGCTCTTTGCCCATTGCTGGCTCCAAGGCTCCTAAACTGGACCTCCCTTCATTCTGCCACCTGCCCAGAGGTTTCCTCCTCAGATTCGGACTGCTTTCCTCCTGTAGCCCCCACCCCCACCCCCACCCCCCCCCACCCCCAAATCACTCACTGTCTACCACCCTTGCCTTTCCTCTTGTACAGCTGTCATTTTCGCTGGCTTAAATCCAAGGGATGAAAAGTGGGGCACACCTGGCACACCACTGGATTCATCGTCATATCTGGCTTGACCACGTTAAGCAGTACGGTGAGACTCTCTCCTTCCACTACCCAAGTGTTTTCCTGGAGGGCAAGGACAACTTATGATCCTTTCTCCATGACGAATTGCCTCCTCAAATATTTTTCCTTCTGTCACCTCCACCCTCACCTTCAACAGCAAGTCCAAAGAGCACGTTAATTTCTTCATATCGAAGACTGACTCTACCTCTGATAATCCATCACTCTGTTTTCTACCCTTTCTGGCATCTCCAAGCTCATCTCTTCTATGATACCACCTCCTGCTCCCTCAATATCCTCCCCAGCAAGCTCCTGAACACTCAATTACCTTCTGCCTCCTTGCTTGCCAACATAATTAATGGCTCCCTTTGTTCGGGGATCCTCCTCCACTCTCTTTCAAAGCTTCCATCATCACTCCCCTCTTCAAAAAGCTCACCCTTGACCCATCTATCTATCACCCCATTTCTAATCCCCCTTTCCTCTCGAATGTGTTGTCCCTCGTGGTTCCATCCTACCTTGCCCGCCACAGCCTATCCACAGCATTTGATACAGATGACCATGCCATCTTCTTCCATTGCCTCTCTGTGGGATTCCCCTTGCGTGGTTCCAGTCCTACATGTCCAAACATAGCCAGTACACCTCCAGCAATAACCTGCCTTTCTACCCCACATAGTCACCTCCAGAGTTTCCCTAGCATCAGTCCCCAGTCACCTCCTCTTACTCATTTACATACTGCCTTTCACTGACGATGTCCACAGCATTTATGTATGTTGGCAATATCCAGCTCTACCTCTGCACCGATTCCTTCGACCCCATGACTACCTTTATGCTATCGGGCTTTCTATCCAACATTATGCCATAGATGGTCACAATTTCCTTTAACTGAACATCGGGAAAGACTGAAGCCGTTGCCTTTGGCTCCCACTGATAAGCTCCACTCAATGGTCACTGTCCATGGCCACACACTCCAGTTGAACAAGGCAGTGTGAATCTTTAGCACCCTGTTCAACCCAGAGCTGAATTTAAACCCCTATCGATCATCACGAATGCTTATTTCCACTTCTGCAGATCCCTTATTTTAGGCTCTACCTCACTCCCACAACCATCAAAACCTTTATCCAGATTTTTGTCACCTAGACTCAATTTCTCCATGCTTCTCCTTGCCAGCTTCCCCAATTCCATAAACTCCAACTTGTCCTGCACACACATCACCACTGTCCTAACTACCTTACACTGGTTCCTTGTCCCCCAACACACTGAGGTTAAATTCTTGTCCTCATCTGTGCCTCACCCCTACCTACCTGTACAACTTCCTGCAGCCTTACGTCCCCTCCTGCACCCTTCGATCCTGCACAAATGGCCTTTTGTACTACCCCTTTCCCCGCACCCCCACATTCAGCTGCCTCAGCCCAATTCTCTGGAACTCCCTTCCCAAATTTCCTTTTCACCCTTAAAAACCTTCTTAAAATTTATCTTATCGACCAAGCTTTTGGTCACTTCTCCTCTAAGCATGGTCTGTTCCTTTTTATCTTTTCCCACTGTGAAGCACCATGGGAAATTCTTCTACATAGAGAGGATATATAAATGTAAGTTTGTTGCTGTTTTAATTTATCATCCTTCCCCCCCTCCCCCATCCAAAATTAAGAAGTCACAGATATCAGAATAACCACAATGTGACTATAAATCAGTTATTTTGCTAAATGTAAAGTGGCATCCGCATCATCTAAACTGCCCACCCAGTAAATATTATAGCTTGTGACCATTTTGTTTTTTTAACGAGTTATGAAACTCTAATCTTGATTTAGTAAAGAGTGCAACATTGTCATTAGGGACCAAAAAGGACATCTTTTTATGGAGGCAATGGGCATGGCCGAGGAGTACTTTGGGAGCACTTTGAGTCTTCATTTAAAAAGACGATGTTGCCAATGTCACAGTAAAGGAGGAGGTAGTAGAGAAATTGGATTGGATAAAAATAGATAAAGAGGTGGTACTTAAAAGGTTGGCAGCGCTCGAAGTAGAAAAGTTACCCGGTCCGGATGGGATGTGATGTAAGAAAACTACTAGGCACTTGGTCTAAGCATTAAACACAGCTTTAATCAACTGTTTTACAACATGGAGGTCTAGTTGTGTCCTTCACTAGTTCCTGTTAAGAATGTCCTGCGCAAGCTGGGCCCGTGCCCGAGTATTTATACTCTCCCTGGACAGCGCCACCCGCAGGCCGCTCAGTATTATTTCATAAGTCTTTCTTTCATGAATGACTGATTCATGTCAGGATGCATCCTAGGTTACTGAGGGAGGTATGGGTGGAAATTGAAGAGGCTCTGGCCACAATCTTCCAATCCTCCTTGGATATGAGGTTGATGCCAGGGGACTGAAGGATTGCAAATGTTACACCCCTGTTCAAAAAAGGAGAGGGGGATAAATGCAGCCAATTACAGGCCAATCAGCCTAATGTCGATGGTGGGGAAACTGTTAAGAGACATTAATCAGAGACAAAATTAATTGGCACTTTGAAAAATATGGGTTAATAAATGAAAACCAGCACGGATTTGTTAAAGGCAAATCGTGGTTGACTAACTTGATTGAGTTCTTTGATGAAGTAATGGAGAGGGTGGATGAGGGTAGTGCAGTTGATGATGTGTATATGGAATTTCAAAAGGCGTTTGATAAAGTACCACATAATAGATTTGTTCGCGAAATTAAAGTGGATATGAAATTGGCTAAGTGACAGAAAGCAGAGTGTAGTGGTGAATGATTGTTTTTCAGACTGGAGGGAATTGTGCAGTGGTGCCCCCGAGAGGTCGGTGTTGGGATCACTGCTCTTTCTGATACCTGTATATCATACAGTAATGACCTGGACTTGGGTATACAGGGCATGATTTCCAAGTTTGCAGATGACTTGAAACTCGGAAATGCAGTGAGGAGGTTTCTATGTTTCTATGTAAAACTTCAGGAGGACATAGACAGACTGGTGAAAGGGGCAGACACGTGGCAGATGAAATTTAATGCAGAGAAGTGTGAAGTGATTAATTTTGGTAGGAAACATAGAAACATAGAAGATAGGAGCAGGAGTAGGCCATTCGGCCCCTCGAGCCTGCTCCGCCATTCAATGCGATCATGGCTGATCATCCAAATTCAGTACCCTGTCCCTGCCTTCTCCCCATATCCCTTGATCCCTTTAGTCTTAAGAAATATATCAAACATCTTCTTGAATATATTTAATGAATTGGCCTCTACTGCCTTCTTTGGTAGAGAATTCCACAGGTGCACCACTCTCTGGGTGAAGAAATTCCTCCTCATCAGTCCTAAATGGCTTACCCCTTATCTTTAGACTGTGACCCCTGGTTCTGGGCTCCCCCGCCATCGGGAACATCCTTCCTGCATCTAGTCTGTCTAGTCCTGTTAGAATTTTATAAGTTTCAATGAGATCCCCTCTCATTCTTCTAAACTCTAGCGAATATAAGCCTATTGAAATGAAGGCGAAAAGAGTGAAAGGCAATTCCTGCGGCTCATTAAAAGCCAGGCATCCAGTCATCAATAAATACTCAGTGCGCACAGCTACTTTATTACCTCACACTGGGAAAGGGTTTGCTGCGAGGCTAATTTGTGCACTTTGTAAGTATTGAGACTCAAGATCAGGATGGGTGGCTGCCTTAAACGATACCTCGGATGAGGAGCAAGATGGTCAGCAGAGAGGGGAGCAACAACAGCCTGCTGTGGACAGACCTGCAGGTGGTCAGCAGAGAGGGGAGCTGCAGTGAGGGGAGTGGCAGAGGGGTCGAGGTCGCAGCAGGCACTACCCCCGTAACAGGATGTACAGGCAGAGGCTCAGCTTCCTTGACCTCTCAGAAGAGCACTGCTTCTGGAGGATGTCACATCAGGTGGTGGCGTGGCCGACATCTGAAGCCTCCTGGAAGAAGATCTGCTATTTTGCTGGACCTGGTGGTCACACATTACCAGTGGTTGTGATAGTGACCACCACCCTGAAATCTTTTGCCTCCGGGTCCTTCCAGGGCACTACCGGAGACATATCCAGGGTCTCCCAGTCAGCGGCACATAAATGCATAAGGCAGGATTGTTTGCCTGGGCCGGTAATTATGCCAACATCGCCTGTGATGAAACGAGCCAAAATGAGCGGGCGCTCGGATTTGCATCTCTGGCTGGCTTCTCACAGGTGCAGGGTGTCATCGACTGCACACACAAGGCAATCCGCCAGGTCATCCAGGAGTATTAGTAAACTGCAAGGGATTCCATTCGATCAATGTTCAGCTGGTGTGCAACCACAAGAAAAGGTTTAAGCAGGTGTGCGTCAGATTCCCGGGGAGCTAGCATGATGCTTTTATCCTGCAGCAATCCAAGCTCCCAACCGCTTTGGGCCCTCAAGTAGACTTAAGGGGTGGCTGCTAGGAGACAAAGGATACCCCCTTCAAACTTGGCTGATGACACCCGTGAGAAACCCAACCAATGAAGCCCAACAGTGATACGACAGCCATATAAGCACCAGATGTGTAATTGAGCAAGTCATCAGCATGCTCAAGATGTGCTTCAGGTGCCTGGACAGATCTGCAGGCTCGCTTCAATACTTGTCAGCAAGGGTCTCCAGAATGATCATGGTGTGCTGCACTCTGCACAACATTGCATAGCAGTGAGGATTGGAGCTGCAGAGGACGACTAAAAAAATAAATAGAGAGGAGATGGATTATGAGAGTAAACTAGCAAGAAATATAAAAACAGATAGTAAGAGCTTCTACAGGTATATAAAGAGAGTAGCTAAAGTAAACGTTGGTCCCTTAGAGGATGAGCCTGGGAAATTAATAATGGGGAACAGGGAAATGGCAGAGACTTTGAACAAATATTTTGTATCAGTCTTCACGGAAGAAGACACGAAAACCATCCCAATAATACATAATCAAGGGGCTATAGAGAGGGGGGAACTTAAAACAATCACTATCACTAAAGAAAAAGTACTCGGTAAAATAATGGGACTAAAGGTGGACAAGTCCCCTGGACCTGATGGCCTGCATCCTAGGGTCTTAAAAGAAGTGGCTGCAGAGTTAGTGGATGCATTGGTTGCAATCTGTCATTGGGAAAATGCTGGAGTCCATTATTAAGGAAGTAATAGCAGGACATTTAGAAAATCATAATATAATCAAGCAGAGTCAGCATGAAAGGGAAGTCATGTTTGACAAATTTGCTGGCGTTCTTTGAGGATGTAACGATAAAGGGGAACCAGTAGATGTAGTGTATTTGGATTTCCAGAAAGCATTCGATAAGGTGCCACATAAAAGGTTACTGCACAAGATAAGAGCTCACGGGGTTGGGGGTAATATATTAGCATGGATAGAGGATTGGCTAACTAACAGAAAACAGAGAGTCGGGATAAATGGGTCATTTTCAGGTTGGCAAACGGTAACTAGTGGGGTGCCACAGGGATCAGTGCTGGGGCCTCAACTATTTACAATCTACATTAATGACTTGGATGAAGGGACCGAGTGTAATGTAGCCAAATTTGCAGATGATACAAAAATAGGTGGGAAAGCAAATTGTGAAGAGGACACAAGGAATCTGTAAAGGGATATAGACAGGCTAAGTGAGTGGGCAAACATTTGGCAGATGGAGTATAATGTGGGAAAGTGTGAGGTTATCCACTTTGGTAAGAAAAATAAAAAAGCAAATTAATATTTAAATGGAGATTACAAAATGCTGCAGTACAGAGGGACCTAGGGGTCCTTGTGCATGAAACACAAAAAGTTAGTATGCAGGTACAGCACGTAATCAGGAAGGCAAATGTAATGTTGGCCTTTATTGCAAGGGGGATGGAGTATAAAAGTAGGGAAGTCCTGCTACAACTGTACAGGGTATTGGTGAGACCACACCTGGAGTACTGCGTACAGTTTTGGTCTCCTTATTTAAGGAGGGATATACTTGCATTGGAGGCAGTTCAGAGAAGGTTCACGAGGCTGATTCCTGAGATGAAAGGGTTGACTTATGAAGAAAGGTTGAGCCTATAATCATTGGAGGTTAGAAGAATGAGAGGTGATCTTATTGAAACATAAGATACTGAGGGGACTCGACAAGGTAGATGCAGAGAGGATGTTTCCCCTCGTGGGGAAATCTAGAACTAGGGGCAATAGTTTCAGAATAAAGGGTCGCCCTTTTAGAACTGAGATGAGAAGGAATTTCTTCTCTCAGAGGGTCGTAAATCTGTGGAAATCTCTGCCCCAGAGAGCTGTGGAGGCTGGGTCATTGAATATATTTAAGGTGGAGATAGAGAGATTTTTGAACAATAAGGGAGTGAAGGGTTATGGGGAGCGGGCAGGGAAATGGAGCTGAGCCCAAGATCAGATCAGCCATGATCTCATTAAATGGTGGAGCAGGCTCGAGGGACCAAGTGGCCGACTCCTGCTCCTATTTCTTATGCTCTTAAGGTACAAGGCACTGAGCACACATCATCTGTGGACGATGCCAATGGAGAGGAGGAGGGCAAGGAGGATGAAGATTGTGCACCCAACGCAGAACCAGCCCCTCACATTGCTGCTCAGGCTGCCAGGGATTCCCTTAACAGTAAGATTCAGTTAGTCACTACCACTGGACCAATGTAACTATCACATCTGACAGCCACTCTCCCCCCAGAACACTGCCCACCCCCCCAGTGACACAAAGCAGTCCTGTAACCAATCATCCCGTCAATTCGCGTCTTCCCATTCATCAATAAGCAACTGAAAAGGCGAGTTGCCATCCAGCAACCAAGAATGGGCAACACGGGAAAGTGGTGCAAAGTGATAAATTTTGTGTGATTCTAAACAACGGAAATTTAACAACAGGACATTTTGTCAAACTCACATGTGCATAGCCTTATTCAACTACAAAGCTTTACTCTTCCTTTTCCTACCGCTCCTACGTGGTGCAACTGTTGTGGCTTCCTCAGAGATTGAGGCAGACTGCTCAGGTCCCTGCTCTGACTGCGGAGATGCTCTTGGCTGATGACCTCTGGGTGTCGAAGCCGGTTAGGGCTCCGCCAAAGACTGCTCCACCTGCACTTGTGCAGGGCAGACTCAGCCATCGGGAGAAGAGGCAGCGTGTTGGACAGTGACAGAGGGGGGTCAATGGGCGAGAAATGGAAGCTCTTTGAGTGGAGTTCCCACTTCAATGTCCCCTTTTGCCATCATTCCTCTCATAGGCCAGCCGCACTTCACTCCTGCCACTCTGCTGGAGAGAAGTTTGGTGCAGATCAGTGACGCGCTCGAAGACCATGGTTGAGGTGTCTGTCACCCTATTTAAGGCACCAGGCATGTTGGCATCCAGAGTCTACATGGCCATGGTCAAGGCCTGCAAGGACTCATTTGATTGCCACGATTCTGGACTCCATATTATAAAAAGGATATAGAGGCACTGGGGAAGGTGCAAAAAAGATTTACTAGAATGAAACCAGAACTGAGAGGTTATACCTATCAGGAAAGATTGAACAGGCTGAGGTTCCTTTCTCCAGAAAAGAGAAGACTGAGGGGTGAGCTACTAGAAGTCTTTAAGATTATGAAAGGGTTTTAATAAGGTAGTCGTAGAGAAAATGTTTCCACTTGCGGGGGAGACCAGAACTAGGGGCCATCAATACAAGATAGTCACTAAAAAATCCAAGAGGACATTCAGGAGAAAGTTCTTTGCCCAGAGAGTGGTTAGAATGTGAACTCGCTACCACAGGGAGTGGTTGAGGCAACTAGCATAGATGCATTTAAGGGGAAGCTAGATAAACACACGAGGGAGAAAGGAATAGAAGGATATGTTGATGGGGTTAGATGAAGAAAGGTGGGAGGAAGCTCGTGTGGCGCATAAACATAAGAACATAAGAAACAGGAGCAGGAGTAGGCCATTCGGCCCCTCGAGCCTGCTCCGTCATTTAATGAGATCGTGGCTGATCTGATTTTAGCCTCAACTCCACTTTCCTGCCTGTTCCCCGTAACCCTTGACTCCACTGTTGCTCAAAAATCTGATTATCTCAACCTTGAATATATTCACTGACTCCGCCTCCACAGCTCTCTGGGGTAAAGAATTCTAAAGATTCACGACCCTCTGAGAGAAGAAATTCCTCCTCATCTCCGTCTTAAATGGGCGACCCCTTATTCTTAAACTATGCCCCCTAGTTCTAGATTCCCCCATGAAGGGAAACATCCTCTCAGCATCTACCCTATCCAACCCCCTCAGAATCTTATATGTTTCAATATCACCTCTCATTCTTCTAAACTCCAATGAGTATAGGCCCAACCTGCTCAACCTTTCCTCGTAAGACATCCCAGGAATCAACCTAGTGAACCTTCTCTGAACTGCCTCCAATGCAAGTATATCCCTCCTTAAATAAGGGGACCAAAACTGTGCGCAGTACTCCAGGTGTGGTCTCACCAATGCCCTGTACAGTTGTAGCAAGACTTCCCTACTTTTAAACTCTATCCCCCTTGAAATAAAGGCCAACATTCCATTTGCCTTCCTAATTACTTGCTGTACCTGCATGTTAACTTTTTGTGTTTCATGTACAAGGACACCCAATTCCCTCTGTACCGCCACATTCTGCAGTCTTTCTCCATTTAAATAATCCTGAAAATGACCCATTTATCCCGACTCTCTGTTTTCTGTTAGTTAGCCAATCGTCTATCCATGCTAATATATTACCCCCAACACCATGAGCTCTTATGCAGTAACCTTTTATGTGGCACCTTGTCGAATGCCTTTTGGAAATCCAAGTACACTACATCAACTGGTTCCCCTTTATCCACCCTGCTCGTTACCTCCTCAAAGAACTCTAATAAATAAATCAAACACGATTTCCCTTTCATAAAACTATGCTGACTCTGTTTGATTGTATTTTGATTTTCTAAATGCCCTGCTACTACTTCCTTAAGAAATGGATTCGAGCATTTTGCCAAGGACAGATGTTAGGCTAACTGGCCTAAACACCGGCATGGACCTGTTGGGCCGAATATCCTGTTTCTGTGCTGTAAATACCGTGTAACTATGATTGGTGTTCCACGGAGTTGGCCAATCTATCCAAGGAAAAGACATCCTCGCAATGTTCTGCAACATCAAACCACTCATGCTTGAGCTGGACTCCTCCATTCTCTCTGCAATGGAGGGCAGTGTGGCAGTGGAAGGCCTGCCAGTACATTACAGGTTTACTGCTGTCCCTCAATGATTCTCCTGTTATCGATGGCCCCCAGGGTACAGCATCTGTGTCCAGCCAAGCAGAGCTTGGAAAGGAACGTGTCCTCCAGCGTGGATTCTTCACAGCTGTCCCTGCCACCACTGTCTGCTCTTGCTCGCTTGTGAATTGTGAGTCACCAGGGGAGAATGCACCTAACTCTCCAACTCAACCCAAGGAAGTGCTGATGCCTGGTAAGCATGAGTCATGTGGTGGTGCACCCTCAGAAATAATCAGCTCCTCTGAGGAATCGTTGTCCAGAAAGTCCACGGACTGCAGTTGTACGTGGGGAGGTCCTCGAGGGGAGAAGATATGGATATGAATTAGTACTGGCAATGTCAAAATGCTGCTACTGAGCACAATTATGATGATCATATTTCACTTATTGCTGAAAGCAAGTCAACATGACTGAGTCTTGTATGAGATGTGGGCCGGTGATATTTAATTCTATCACCAGGCAGCTGCGAAGTCCCAGCCTCTCCATCTCCAATGGTCAGGACGCAGATATGCCACTGATTTCCATGGCCTCTTCCTCTGATGGCGTCACCTGCACTCTCTGTGGCGGTCCACCTCTGGTCCTCTCCCTCTCCCTCTCCCTTTTGTTCTGTGCTCGCTTCTCCTGCAACAGGGGGAGGGGGGAGACAGACATAAGAGTGTCTGTCAGGCACGTCTTCACCCAATGGATGCAGTGCATTCAGCGAGGGTGACTATCAGGCAGATGCATCACATTGCATAAGGATTGGACTTAGTGACAGCAGTGGATGGATAAATGGGGAAGTAAGAAGTGCATAGAAAGTGAACGATGGGTGCTCTTCAGTGGATGCGAGGAGTGATATGATGGAGTACACTTGACAAGACAGAATGAGGGGGGGGAGGGGCGAGGGGGGTGTGTGACATGAATCTTGTCATTCATGTGGAAATGACTTATGAAATAATACTGGGCGGCCTGCTGGTGGCGCTGTCCAGGGAGAGTATAAATACTCGGGCATGGGCCCAGCTTGCTCAGGACATTCTTAACAGGAACTAGTGAAGGACACAACTAGATCTCCATGTTGTAAAACAGTTGATTAAAGCTTTGTTTAACGCTTAGACCAAGTGCCTAGTAGTTTTCTTACGTCAGTGTGCACTACATGATGTAGGTGAATCTGCAACTGTACTCGCCTTTCCTGACCAGGTTAGGTCATTAAAGCACTTCCTGCACTGGGTCCAGGTACAGGCCACAATACTCCTGCTGCTGGCCTCCTTAGCCACCTTTAACCACACCTTCTTCGTGACAGCAGCAGGATTCTTCTTACTGTTGCTGGGGAAGATTATCTCCTTCTTACTGCCCCCAGCAGTACATCAAGCGAGGCGCTGTTAAAGCGGGGCGCAGAATTTGAGCGTCCCGAGTCCATCTTGTACAACTACTGTCTCTATACAAAACCTCCCAACTCCGCCAAGCTCCGTCTCTGAATTGGCCCTTTAAGTAGTTGAGTTGAGATCGCGTCATGCGGGTGCACATCATGCCCGCTGACGCACACTGGAGGTGCGAAACCCAGAAGTAAAATGATAATTAGGTATCCATGGTTAAATCGGACTTTCCGACGCGCCAAAACTTCTTCCGGCTTTCGTGCCCGCTATCAGCCGCCCCCCCCCGCCCCCCAACCCCATTGCACAGAGCTTGCCTCTGGGCTATTATCGAGCCATAGAGTACAAAAGCAAGGAAGTTGTGCTAAGCCTTTATTAAACACTGGTTAGGCCCCAGCTGGAGTATTGTGGCCAATTCTGGGCACCACACTTTAGGAAGGATGTTAAGGCCTTAGAGAGAGTGCAGAGGAGATTTACTAGAATGGTACCAGGGATAAAAGACTTCAGTTACATGGAGAGACTAGAGAAGCTCTGGTTGTTCTCCTTAGAGCAGAGAAGGCTAATAGGAGATTTAATAGAGGTGTTCAAAATCTTGGAAGGGTTTTGATGGAGTAAATAAAAAGAGAAACTGTTTCCAATGGCAGAAGGGTTGGTAACCAGAGGACACAGATTTAAGGTGATTGGCAAAAGAACCAGAGATGTCATGAGGAAACATTTTTTTCCATGAGTTATAATCTGGAATGCACTGCCTGAAAGGGCGGTGGAAGCAAATTCAATAATAACTTTCAAAAGGGAATTGGACAAATACTTGAAAGGAGAAATTTGCTGGGCTATGGGGAAGGGACTGGGACTAATTAATAGCTCTTTCAAAGAGCCGGCATAGGCTGATGGGCCAAATGGCCTCCTTCTGTGCTGTATCATTATATTATTCTACAAAAATATGGCCACTGAATTGCCAGTTAAAACTTTCAATTGACACCCAACATAAAGCTTAAAATAATATCGCCAGGTAGAAACAGTAAAAGTCACACAGTGCATAACTATGTAACTATCTGCAGATTTTCTTGAATTTGACAAGAAATGATCATGGTCATCTTTTTTAGTCACATACAAGAATACATTAAAACACCTACTGGGTTCTGCCTCCATGCTTGTGCTGTGGGTTTTTCATACTAGCTTTTGTTATGAATCTTTTTATATATGTCAGCTGTGGCTCAGTGGGCAGCACTCTCGCCTCTGAGTCAGAAGGTTGTTGGTTCAAGTCCCACTCCAGGGACTTGAGCACAAAAATCTAGGCTGACACCCCAGTGCAGTGCTGAGGGAGTGCTGCACTGTCGAAGGTGCCGTCTTTCAGATGAGACGCTAAACCGAGGCCTCGTCTGCTCTCTCAGGTGGACGTAAAAGATCCTATGGCACTATTTCGAAGAAGAGCAGGGGAGTTATCCCCGGTGTCCTGGCCAATATTTATCCCTCAATCAACATAACAAAAAACAGATTATCTGGTCATCATCACATTGCTGTTCGTGGGAGCTTTCTGTGCGCAAATTGGCTACCGCGTTTCCCACATTACAACAGTGACTACACTCCAAAAGTACTTCATTGGCTGTAAAGTGCTTTGAGACGTCCGGTGGTCATGAAAGGCGCTATATAAATGCAAATCTTTCTTTTCTTTTTTCCCCCAATTAGTTTTTCACCCAACAATGTCATTGTTGCCTTTTCCGAGTGAGATTTAACTTACTGCAGAAAAATGATCAAGAGCATAATGGAAAAAAGAGAGGGGGAAAACTGCATAGTGCGCAGGAGAAACTGATCATAGTCAGGAACTGAAAGCTTGGAAACAATCTTACCTTGAACTGATTGACTGTTTCGAGCTTTTCTAGGTCTGAAACCAGTCTTACACCATCTTCTAGCGTTTTCAAGAATTCCACTTGGAACTGAACCATTTCCCTCAAGTTTCCAAAAAGCACATCAAGCTGAAATATAATCAGCAAAGCAAAAGCTTTATTCACAAAATAATAATAAATGAGTGGATGTCTTACAACCATGTCTGCTTGAAAAGAAATTACATTACCTCATCTTGAGTAAGAAAGACTTCTTTCTGCAGAGGTTTTAAATATCTCTCCAAGAGACAATTCAGATCCTGTGAACCAAACATCAGACATTAGGCAGATGTACAAGAAAAGATTTTGCACGCTTTTTCAGTAAAAATTCTCAGGTTTAAGAGTGGGCCTAATTCTACACATCAGTGTACTAAATTTAAACCTCTTCACAAATCCATACCTCAAGTTCCAACAAACCGAAGCCAGAGTTACTGCACTTTATTTTGCAAGATTGTAAATTTAGTAATTAACAGACCAAAGCAATATTCAAAGATAATTCAGAATGATTTCCATAATGAGAGCTTCTGCATTTTTTCAAATTGCTCTTAAAAATATATATTTTTTTTAATGTTCACTAAAAACAGAAAATGCTGGAAATATATAACCAATCTGCATCGGTAAAGAGAAAAGACAGGCTTCTTCAACTGTACCCTTTATCAGAATATTAAAAATATTTATTGCTTAAAAAAAAATCACAAAGTAAAATTTACTAAAGTAAACATTGCGGATTTAGAGTTGTGGATTTAGAGTTGTGGATTTAGAATTGTGGATTTAGAATTTGGTGCGAGTAGGAATTCGGTGCAGAGGGGGAAGAAGATGCTTCTTTTTGCCTTTAACACTTGTAGTGGTTTGTGTAAGCTTGCAGTGAGAATTTCAAATTTTGTTCGGTGTTTTAGCGCGTAGTGCAAATTAGTGTGTAAAAAATAAGAAAACCTTAAAACAGACTAAAAAGTAATTACCTATGAACAAATATAGGCCAAGATAAGGTAAGAACCAAAGATAAAGAACTAGGATAACTAAACCGGGTTTCAAAAAGCATGAGGTTTTCCAGTAGTGTTCATTCTGCTGGGGTAAACGACTCCCGGACCCGCAGACATCACAGGACAGCGGGTTGGTTGATGATTGGTTGGTGAGTAATAGATTTTGTTTTGCTCTTGGGTGAGTAAACAAGAAGTAATTTGTTTTTTTTTTAACAAAAGCAATCTACCTACTCTTAATTGAGGCTATCAATAAAAAATAAAATAAGAAAGACTATAGATAGCAGGGCAGGCTGTGTGTCGGGGCTGTAGTATGTGGGAGTTGGTGGACAGCGAGACTGTCCCGGATTCCCACATCTGCAGGAAACGTCACTGCCTTCAGTCATTGAGCTGGAGTGCGAGTTAGAGACGCTCCGAAATATAAGGGAGGGGGAGGAATTTCTGGACAGTTTTATCCAGCATGCAATCACACCCCAGTGGAAAGCACAGGTTCAGGAAGGGGAGGGTGTGACCGTCAGGGAGCCGGGTAGCGGGGACTCAGCTGAGGAGGTCCCGCAGACACTGGTCCTGTCCAACAGGTACAATGTACTCGATGCCAGTGAGGACAAGGAGAAAGACTGCAGGGAGGACAGCCACAATGCAGACCAAGGCACTGACTCAGAAGGTTGTCCAAGTGGGGGGGGGGGGGGGGGAAGAGTAGAATAGAAATGTGGTAGTGATGGGGGACTCTATAATTAGGGGGATAGATAGCGTCCTCTGCAGCCACAAACAAGAGGCCTGAAGGGTGTGTTACCTACCCGGTGCCAGGGTAAGGGCTATCTCAAGGTGGCTGGAGAGGAATTTGGAAAGGGAGGGGGAAATTCCAGTTGTTGTGGTCCATGTCGGAACAAACGACATAGCTAGGAACAGGGAGGAGCTTCTGCTGAGGAGCTAAATTAAAAAGCAGGACCTCGAGGGTAATAATCTCTGGATTATTGCCCGAGCCCCGTGCAAATTGGCACAGAAACAAACAGATCAGGAATTAACACGTGGCTAAAGGGCTGGTGTGGGAAACTGGGGTTCCTTTTCATGGGACACTGGCACCAGTACTGGGACAGGAAAGAGCTGTACCGATGGGACGGGCTCCACCTAAACTGGAATGGGATCAGTGTCCTAGCAGAAAGGGTAAATAGGGAGGTGGCAAAGGCTTTAAACGAGTAAGACGGGGGGGGTGGGATCTACAAGAAATGAAATAAGCCTAAATATAAACAAAACAGGAAGGGGGGCATAGGACAAACTAAAGTAAGGGAGGAAACAAATGGCCAGGGAATAAATAGAGTTATAGAACGAGTGTAAAAAGATGGTTAAAAATAAAGAGAGAGGAACTGGTATTAAAAATGAGTTAACTGTCTGTACAGCAATGCACACAGTATCCGTAATAAAACAGGGGAGCTGGAAGCAATCATGCGTTGCGAGGAACCAGACATAGTAGGGATTACCGAGACCTGGCTACAAAAAAATCAGGACAGGGAATTCAACATTGCAGGGTATAATATGTTTAGAAAAGACAGAGGGGGAAAAAGGTGGGGTGGAGTAGCTCTACTTATTAGAGATAACATAATGGCAGTAGAAAATAGTGACACACTAAGTAGATGGCAGCAGGGCACAGCATGACAAGGGAAAATACGAAGCGATTAGGAGAGAAGTCAAAAAAAGTTAGGAAAGCAAAGAGGAACTATGAAATTAAATTATCAAGGAACGTAAAACAAAATAGTAAAAATTAAATAATCAGGTGCTACGGAGCAGAATTTCTAGGCCCAAAAACATAATAATGAATAATCAGCATGGATTTCAAAAAGGAACAGCTCGCTTGACCAACCTCATTGAATTTTTTGAAGAGTTAACAGAGAGAATAGACAAGGGTAATGCAGTAGATGTAATTCATCTAGATTTCCAAAAAGCCTTCGATAAGGTGCCGCATAATAGACTAATGAATAAGGTCAGAGCATGCGGAGTCAGGGGACAGGTAGCAGAATGGATAGCTAGCTGGCTGCAAGGCAGAACGCAGAGAGCAGGGGTAAAGGGTAATGATTCAGAGTGGCAGGAGGTGGAAAGTGGGGTCCCACAAGGATCATTGCTCGGGCATCTGTTGTTCACAATTTATATTAACGATTTAGACTTTGGAATCAAGAACACAATTTCTAACTTTGCAGATGATACCAAATTGATGGGGGGGGGGAGGTGGGTGATAGTCAACACTGAGGAGGACTGCAACAAATTACAAGACAACATTAATAAACTTGCAGAATGGGCATATAATTGGCAAATTAATTTCAACACAGATAGGTGTGAGGTATGACATTTTGGTAAGAAAAATAAGGAGTTCACATTACTTGGAAAATAAGAATCTGAATGGGGTAAAGGAGCAAAGGGATCTGGGAGTACAAATACACAAATCACTAAACGTGACGATGCAGTTTAATAAGGCCATAAAAAAAGCTCTTGACAGATGAAATGTCAATCTGTGACGTCACCTGTTGCCGGGTGGCCCTTAATTGGCCTGCTGAGTCCGCTGGGCGGGCTCAACAAGGTCAATCAAATGAAAATCGCGTGGGTTGGCCACAACGCGATGGAGGCGGGACTACAACCCCAAAAGTTGTAGTCCCGCCTCCCACACACCTCCAGTATCAAAATCCAGCCCAGAGTGTTTCCACTTGTGGGGAACAGCAAAACTAGAGGCCATCAACATAAAATAGTCACCAAGAAATCAAACAGGGAATTCAGAAGCAGCTTCTTTACCCAAAGAGTGGTGAGAATGTGGAACTCGTTACCAGAGGGCGTGGTTGAGATGAACAGTATAGATGCATTTAAGGGGAGTCTAGATAAGCATATGAGGGAGAAGGGAATAGAGGGTTCTGCTGATAGAGTTCGATGAGGAAAGATGGGAGGAGGCTGGAGTGGAGCATAAATGCCGGCATGGATTGCTTGGGCCGAATGGCCAGTTTCTGTGTATTCTATGTATTTCTATAAATATCTATTTGATAAATTACAAGTGCAACTATGAAACATACACAATCATTTTACTTGTATGAAATTAACCTTTAAAACACTGAAGTGCTCTTACCTTGTTTACTATATTGATTTAGAATCATACACTTACACTCCAAAGGTTACGTTACTGTAAGATGGTTTGCTTTTGAGGAAGAGGTGCTCCAGCCTGAAACCAATGGTTCACTCTATCTGCCTTGAGCAGTCTACTAGTCATTTTGGTTGATTTGTTTTTAAGTGCAGCAGTGACAAAAACATTGAAAAGTCTGCAGTTTCCCCTCCCACATCCTCCTCTGTTGAAGGCAGTCACGTACACTTGGGTAAAGCTCTAGGAATAGCTGTCAGCTTCCGGTACCTTTCCCAAGTGGCATTTCTTCATGTGTCAGCCCAGCTATTATTAGCAGACTATTTTACCATGGAGGGCATCAGAGGAGAATCTGATTATATCTTACCCGATGTCCACACACACAGGCTGGTCACTGGATAACAATTAAGAGCAGAACCCTCACTAATTTTTCCTCTCCCCAACCCACAGACATTAAGGCCAATTATACAGTCTCACTGTCTGTCATTTCACACATTTAGGGGGAGAAATTGGGTGAGTAGCACCACCTGTTAGCGCCTAAAGAGGCAGTCAGTGGCTGTAGTGCCACTGGCTGCGTCTCCGGCGATATTCAGTAGGGGCGCTAATGGTGGCGTTAGGCATTTGCGCTGCGCCGCCACCGATGACGTCATCGGTGTGCACAGTGCCCCATTCGTGCCCCGTTCGCGATATTTGGTAGCGAACGCCGCAGTTGCGCCGCTCGCTACCCGCGCCCGGTTCACGGGGCCTTACTGTGCCGGCAGCGGCGCAAGTTAAGGTGGAGGTGCGGGGCGGCCGCTTTTTCGGCGGCCGCCTGCCAGCACCTCCGTCCCCGGCCTCCTAACCGCCCCCCCCCCACCCCCCCTCCGCAGCATTGCCGGCTGTTTCCCGAGAGCCCGGCACTTCTCCTTGGTGCCGGGCTCATTTGCCGGCACTCGCGATCGGGGCTCGCGCTGTTGCAGGCACCTCCCCCTTAACAGTGGGAGGAAGGCCTGCAGTACCGCAGCGTGCCGTGCTGCGGCACGTTGCGCTGCGATAATCAGTTTCAGCGCCCTAAGAGGGACGCGGAGCGCCTCGAGCCTCGTCCCGTGTCCCTCGAGCGGCACTGAAACTGAATTTCTGCCGATCGGTATCACACCGATCGCTGCGCTAAATCCTGCGCTCCGCCGACTTTTGCGCCACTTTGGCGCCCCAACCCAATTTCTAGGCCTAAAAGTTTAAAGGAGAATATTCTGTTGGGGGAGGAGAGATAAAATAGACAACAAATTTAAACAGAAGCCAAAAATCTATTGCATACACAATATTTAGAATATTTATATTTCAAAGCAGGGTAATAAGCCAAATATCATTAAATTCACATTTCGGATTTTCCCCCCAAAAATTAGATTTCAGTCACTGCTGTCTCCTGTGTTCTCACCTTTACATACGTCTGTTCTGTTTCCACCAGTTCACAGATGACCTTGCGTAGTTTATCAGCATCAGTCAGTTGTCGAGATGGTACTTGGTGGGGTAAAGAATCCAAAGGCTGTGATGACATGTCGGGTGGACTTAATTCATGCAGACCACGACAAAATGCTGTTACCTGCTCTGTGCTCTACAAAAGAAAATAAGTAAGGAAAGTTTACTTGTAAAATATCCTTTGTTCCCAAAAAAATCATATTTAAACTTCCAGTGAATTAGATGCTGTGACACAGTGCATCACATTATCATAAACCATTTTATACAGTTCCCAGTATATGGTAATGTTCAGGGATTGTATCTTCCACCAAGCCTGAAGCTACGTATATTAACAATGCTGCACAATTCATTTAAGTGCCCTGAAAGCTCCTTCATACTAACCCATCAAATGTTTATAAAATCTGCAAGACAAGCATGGGAAAGAAGATACTTTCTCTGAATTATTAAACCAGGACTACCCAATGTAACATGTCAAATGCTCGTTACATATATATAATCAGTTCGAATCCTTGCAGATACTTTTCAACCACAACAGAGTATGTACTTAAAAAGGTGAAAATCATAAAGGAAGAGTACTTGTACTCTAAAATACGATACACAATTTCAAAAGAAAATCAGGGATCTCTATTTTCAGGGTTTCTTTTTCCCCTTGCACTGACCCACTATGTTAAGTCTTGTTTTGTGTCTGAAAGCTGCTCTGAAGATCTAGGTTACGGGTACACTCCACAGTATCTCCATTGATTAACCTAAACGTTAGCTCTTTAGGGAATCCTAAATTAGTACTGGCTGGGTTCTACTTAGTACCTCGAATTCCTAAATAAACAAGGACATTTCCTGTACAGTTAGATTTTTAAATGTTTTTTTAAGGTATTGGTGGGTGGAGGGTGGAGGGGGGAGGGAGGGACGGGGGGAAGGGATGTAATTTACATTGAAATTACTCTGTGCTAAGTTTTCCTTCTTTTTGCACGATTATCAAACCTAAACAATTCCTGTACACATTCTGTGATAAAATTCTTGAACATTTATCTGAGGTATTTGTCCTTAGCCTGTTACAAGTATATTTATTTATATTGTCTGCTCATTCGGACTTTTCATGCTTCCACAATTAGGTGGTTAACCTATTTTGCGTAAATACAATTCCACAGCACTGAACTAAAATCTGCATTTAAACTATGCAAAAGGCCTTTAAATTATACTGTGGAATATGATCGTGATATACCTATCAATTCAGTTCATGAAAAGCGACGAGTTAAGTTAGTAACTATAGGTTTTTATTGGCTAAATAACAGAGCCCACCCTCGTGGGTGATCGGATCCAACAAGGAGGAATACCAGCCAGTCGACCACCTTTATACCTGGGCAAGCAGGTGGAGCCATGGGCGGAGTCAGCTGTGGTCAGCCCAGGTAAAACAGCATGGCAAGAGGTAACCTTGTGTAGTGATACAACAGTGTAAACAGTGATAACCATAGTGTAACGATATAAACAGTGATAACCATAGTGTAACGATAGTGAACGATAAAAGTGGTTTACCACATTCACCCCTTGTTTAAATTTGAGTCCGGCGGGGTGAAGTGTACTATCAGTTCGGGTATGTCAGTCTATCCGGAGGCCTCGTAAGCCTTTCTGATCGGCGCAGCAGCGGCGGCGGCGGTGTAGTATTCGAAGTTAAGGCTGGTGTCTGCGTGGTCGGCGAAGGCTCATGGGGTTCCGGCATGCCGCCTACCGGGGCTGGATTTGGGGGAGTGGTGGGGGGTAACGGTGGTGTCTCAGGGGTGCCCGAGGGTGCGAGGTCTCGTAAGGAGACTGTGTCCTCCCGCCCGTCTGGGTATGCCACATAGGCGTACTGGGGGTTGGCGTGCAGGAGGTCCACCCTCTCGACCAGGGGGTCCGTTTTATGGGCCCTCACGTGCTTCCGCAGCAAGACGGGCCCCGGAGAAGTCAGCCATGTTGGTAGCGAGGTTCCCGTAGTCGACTTCCTGGGGAAAACAAACATTCGTTCATGGGGGGTGGCGTTAATGGCAGTGCAAAGCAGTGACCGGATGGAATGCAGCGCTGCCGGGAGGACTTCCTGCCAGCGAGAGGTTGGGGGGCCCTTAGACTTTAAGGCTAAGAGAACGGCCTTCCAGACTGTTGCGTTCTCTCTTTCCACCTGGCCGTTCCCTCGGGGGTTGTAGCTGGTGGTCCTGCTTGCAGCAATACCTCTCGCTAGTAGGAACTGGCGAAGTTCCTCGCTCATGAAGGATGAGCCCCGGTCGCTATGTATATAGTTCGGGAACCCAAACAAGGCGAAGAGGTCGTTCAGGCATTTGATGACCGTGGTACTGGTCATGTCTGAGCAGGGGAAGGCAAAGGGGAAACGGGAGTACCCGTCAATAATGTTGAGGAAGTACACATTACGGTCAGAGGACGGGAGGGGCCCCTTAAAATCGATGCTCAAGCGCTCGAAGGGGCGGGTGGCCTTGATCAGGCTTGCTCTGTCCGGCCTATAGAAATGCGGTTTGCATTCGGCACAGGTTTGGCAGTTCCTGGTCATGGTCCTGACCTCCTCAATGGAGTAGGGCAGGTTGCGGGCCTTAATGAAGTGGTAAAGTCTGGTGACCCCGGGGTGGCAGAGGTCGTTGTGGAGGGTCTGCAGTCTATCAATTTGCACGTTGGCGCATGTACTTCGTGATAGAGCATCTGGGGGTTCGTTCAGTTTACCAGGCCGGTACAAGATATCGTAATCGTAGGTGGAGAGCTCAATTCTCCACCTCAAGATCTTGTCGTTCTTGATTTTGCCCCTCAGCTTGTTATTAAACATAAAAGCGACCGAACGCTGGTCGGTGAGGAGGGTAAATCGTTTGCCTGCCAGGTAATGCCTCCAGCGTCATACTGCCTCCACGATCGCCTGGGCCTCCTTCTCGACAGAAGAGTGTCGGATCTCAGGGCCCTGGAGGGTCCTTGAGAAGAAGGCCACAGGTCTCCCCGCCTGGTTAAGGGTTGCAGCTAGGGCGAAGTCGGATGCATCGCTCTCCACTTGGAAAGGGATAGACTCATCCACCGCGTGCATTGTGGCCTTAGCAATGTCTCCCTTTATGAGGGAGAAGGCTGCGCATGCTTCTGCTGTCAGGGGGAAGGAGGTGGACTTCATGAGGGGTCTGGCTTTGTCCGCATAATTGGGCACCCATTGGGCATAGTAAGCGAAGAGCCCCAGGGTTCTCTTCAGCGCCTTTGGACAGTGGGGGAGGGGAAGCTCCATGAGGGGGCGCATTCTTTCGGGGTCGGGGCCGATGACTCCGTTCTCTACTACGCAGCCGAGGATGGCAAGGCGCGAGGTGTTAAACACACATTTCTCCTTATTGTAGGTGAGGTTCAGCCGTTGGGCCATACGGAGGAATTTCTCCAGATTAACATCATGGTCCTGCCGGTCGCGGCCGCAGATGGTGACGTTATCTAGATAAGGGAACGTGGCATGCAGCCCGTTCTGGTCAACCATCCGGTCCATCTCCCTTTGGAAGACCGAAACCCCGTTGGTGACGCCGAAGGGAACCCTAAGGAAGTGGTAGAGGCGGTCATTCGCCTCGAAGGCGGTATACTGGCGGTCCTCAGGGCGGATAGGGAGTTGCTGATAGGCCAACTTAAGGTCGATGGTAGAGAATACCCGGTACTGTGCAATCTGATTGACCATATCAGATATGCGGGGAAGGGGGTATGCGTCCAGCTGGGTGTACCGGTTTATGGTTTGGCTGTAGTCGATGACCAGGCGGTGTTTATCGCCGGTCTTAACGACTACGACCTGGGCACGCCAGGGGCTGTTGCTTCCCTCGACGATGCCCTCCTTCAGGAGTCGCTGCACCTCGGAGCTAATAAAAGCTCTGTCCCCGGCGCTGTACCGCCTGCTCTTGGTAGCGACGGGTTTACAGTCGCGGGTGAGGTTAGCGAACAGGGAGGGGGGTGGGACTTTGAGGGTGGATAGGCCGCAGGTGGTACGCGGTGGGCGGTTTAGGAATTGCTGGTTGTAGACTGTGAGGGGGGGGAGGGATCCACCGTATGCCAAGGTGACACTTTGGAGGTGGCATTGGAAATCCAGCCCTAGTAGGACGGCAGCGCAGAGCTGGGGCAGGACGAGAAGTTTAAAATTTTTATACTCCGTGCCCCTAACCGACAGGGTCACAACACAGTAGCCGCTGATGTCTGTTGAATGGGACCTTGACGCCATCGAGATCCGGTTGCGCGTTGGCCGGACAGTGAGGGAGTAGCGGCTCACCGTGTCTGGATGGATGAAACTCTCCGTGCTTCCGCTGTCGAACAGGCAGGTCGTGGCGTGGCCATTTACTTTGATGTCCATCATGGACTTGGACAGGTGATGTGGTCGAGCTTGGTCAAGTGTGACGGAGGCTAGTGTATGGCTGAGCGAGCTGCTGTAGTCTGCGGGTGAGGCGGTGGTCGGGTCTGGAGACAAGGTGGCGGTCGAGTGTGGTGAACAAAATGGCGGCGCCCACGACGTTGAACGAAATGGCGGAGAAGATGGCCGCCCCCACAACTCACATGAGGCACTGCCGGCGTCGGTGGCCTTGATCAAAGATGGCCGCCCCCACGACTCACACGAGGTGATGCTGGCATCTGTGGCCTTGATGAAAGATGGCCGCCCCCACAACTCGCATGAGGCACTGCTGGCGTCTGTGGCTTTCCCCCTGCAGGCCTTCGCGAAGTGGCCTTTCTTGTGGCAGTCGGAGCAGGTCGCGTTTCTTGCAGGGCAGCGCGCCCTCGGGTGTTTCGCCTGGCCACAGAAGAAGCAGCCGGCGGCCCGATCGCGGGGCTCCGATGTCGCAGCCGGTACCGTGGGTGGCGGTCCCGATCGGTTCCGGGACACCGACGCTGTGGTAGGCCCCAGGGGCGGCGGTGCGAGGGGTATTGCGGCCGGAGTCGGGCCCGAGTCCCAGGGTCGCGCAGCACAGTACCTAGAGTACGCCTCGAGGTCCCGATGGGCCACTTCCAAGGAGCGAGCGAGGATAGCAGCTGTTTTCAGGTCGAGGTCCTTTGATTCCAGCAGTCTTTGCCGTGAGTAGTCTGACCAAAGGCCTTTCACGAAGGCATCGCGGATATTTCCATCGGTATGTTCTGCAGCTGTTACGACTTTAAAGTCACAGTCCCTGCCGAGTATTTGCAGCGCCCGTAAGAAATCATCAACCGACTCTCCTGGCTGTTGCGAGCGGGATCTTAGGAGATGCCTGGCGTACATTGAGTTTACAGGGCTCCGGTACTGCTCTTTTAGCAGGTTGATGGCGTCCTCGTATGTAGTAATGTCCCGGATGAGTGCAAATACTTTAGGGCTCACCTGGGCGGTCAGAACTCTTAGTTTGGATACCGGAGGCACGCCGGATTCTCCCAGGTAGGCTTCGAAGCAGCTCAGCCAGTGTTCGAAGTCGAGGGCTGAATTCGCAGCCTGTGGGTTTAGATCCAGGTACGGCGGTCGGAGGGCTCGCAGCCAGGCCGGCTGCTGGGGCTGTTGTAGCTGGCCATTTGGCTGGGGCTGTACGTTTGGCTGGTCGTTTGGCTGCTCCGGTACAGACATTTCAAAATTTAGCCAATAAAATTGATATACCTATCAATTCAGTTCATGAAAAGCGACGAGTTAAGTTAGTAACTATAGGTTTTTATTGGCTAAATAACAGAGCCCACCCTCGTGGGTGATCGGATCCAACAAGGAGGAATACCAGCCAGTCGACCACCTTTATACCTGGGCAAGCAGGCGGAGCCATGGGCGGAGTCAGCTGTGGTCAGCCCAGGTATAACGGTGTGGCAAGAGGTAACCTTGTGTAGTGATACAACAGTGTAAACAGTGATAACCATAGTGTAACGATATAAACAGTGATAACCATAGTGTAACGATAGTGAACGATAAAAGTGGTTTACCACAGATCGTACGAATGTTTAACATATTTTATTGCAATTTCTCTCCCACTATTTCAGTGGAGACACTTATTTATTTTAAATGGGTTAACGTCTCCACTGAAATAGCAGAGAGGAATTTCAGTAAAATTTCCATCATTTTCACGTTCTTTCTTTATGTACCAGTTAAAACATGAAATTCAGTGATTGAGCTGCTTTGAAACAGCCCTCAGCATAAGGTAGCATTGACTTGCCAAGGAGCATTGGTCTGTGCAGTATCCAGTTAAATGCCTTGATGGACCTTGAAGTCAAATGATCAGCAGCATTGCGGGGCCAACTTTACACATTCACTCTTCTTTGACGATCTTCTGAACTCTTTGAAAGAGTTTTATTTACAGCTGCTTTCTCTGTGACTTTAGCAACAATAATTCAGCTGCTTGGCCCCCCCTAACAGAAACAGTTCCTCCATATCTGGAAAATTCAATGCTAAATAATGTAAGTAAAGAAGCATGTGTGTCCCTTTGACTTTGACTTATGAATGCAACTTACCTTTAATAGGTGGTCTGAATGGGCGGAAGCAATGTCAGGTACTTCTGACCTGACATGGGGAGGGGGAGGGGGGGGAGGGGGGGGGAGGGGGGGGGAAGGGGAGGGGGAGGGGGAGGGAGGGGGGGGGAAGGGGAGGGGGAGGGGGAGGGAGGGGGAGGGGGAGGGGGGGGAGGGCGGGCGGGCAGCGGCAAGAGAGTAGCTTCAGAATGAGTGTGAGTGAAAAATGCAGGCGTACAATCCAATCACAAAATCTAACCTGGCAAGTTACCAGTGGAATATGGCTAAGAGCCATGGCTGTCCAATCCTCTGCTCCCTGCAGGCCTGAATATTACTAGCATTACTGATACAGTTATGTGGAAAATATTGGCAAAGCAAGAGTCGAGGGTTCATTGAGGGAAAGTCAAAACTCAGAACATAGAAACATAAAATAGAAACATAGTAAAATAGGAGCAGGAGTAGGTCATAGAACTCACTGTGACATAGATTAAGATTGACAAAATAATGGGATTTGCCAATACGAAGATTAAAGCCACATATTATCATCACCGAGACACAACTGGGAAATTACTGGTACCTCATTAAAAGGGTGGAGGCAAAGGAAATAATTTCAGTAATTACATTATCAAATAACAGAGTGATAACTAATCCAGCTGAGATAAATCATTGGTTTAGAAGTCTGCTACCATTCTTTTCTGCATCCTGTCCAATTGAACAAAGTTCAAATTCTTTCTTTTGTTACTTGAACATTAGTTAAAGCCACCAGAATTAAAAGAAACCTTGAGGACAGTTAGGTTGCTCCCAATAAAGCTCCAAGCTGGATGGTTTCACAGAGTTCGGTTTAAATAAATTAGCTCCCATCATATTTTTCAGTCTTCTTAAAAGTATATAAGCTGGTTCTTCAATAATCCAAGTTGCAAGACATAGGGTCAGAGTCATAACGGCACAAAAGGAGGCCATTCGGCCCATCGAGTCTGTGCCGGCTCTCTGTAGAGCAATCCAGTCAGTCCCATTCCCCCGCTCTATCCCCGTAGCCCTGCAAGTTTATTTCCCTCGAGTGCTGATCCAGTCTCCCCTTGAAAACATTGAGTGTCTCTACTTCCACCACTTCCATCGGCAGCGAGTTCCAGATCCTCACCACTCGCTGCGTAAAAAGGTTTTTCCTCACGTCCCCCTTGTATCTCTCACAGAACCTTAAATCTGTGTCCCCTAGTCCTTGTACTATCAACTAGTGGGAACAGCCTTTCCCCGTCTAGCCTATCCAAACCCATCATAATCTTGTACACCTCCATCAAATCACCCCGCAACCTCCTTTGCTCTAATGAAAACAAATCCAGCTTCTCCAACCTGTCCTTGTAGCGAAGATCCCCCATCCCCAGAACCATTCTGTACTCAATACCTCTATTTATGAAGCCCAAAATCCCATATGCTTTGCTAACCACACTCAATATGTCCTGCCACCTTCAGGGACCTATGCACATTAACTCCCAGGTCCCTCTGTCCCTGCACACTCTTTAAAACTGTGCCATTAAGTGTATATTGCCTCTTTCTGTTCCTTCTGCCAAAATGCATCACCTCACACTTCTCTGTATTAAATTCCATCTGCCACTTGTCTGCCCATTCTGCTAGCCTTTCTATGTCCTGTTGCAGTCGATTGGTATCATCCTCATTGTTTGCCACCACCTCCCATGTCATCGGCAAATTTAGAAATTCTACTTTGTATTCCAATATACAGGTCATTTATATATATCAAAAAAAGCAGTGGCCCCAGCACTGACCCTCCAGTCTGAAAAACAGCCATTTACCACAACTCGCTGTTTTCTGTCCTTAAGCCAATTCCTTATCCAAGCTGCCACTGACCCACCTATTCCATGAGCCTCAATTTTGTTAACCAGCCTTCTATGTGGTACTTTGTCAAACGCCTTCCTAAAATCCATGTAGACAACATCCATTGCATTCCCTTCATCAATCCACCCAGTTACTTCATCAAAAAATTAATTAGACTGGTCAGAATAATATTGCTTCTAAAAGGACAGAGGAGGTCCTTTCTCATGCAGCAGATTATTCCATGGGCAAATATGTGGTTGCATCCTCCTATCGGCACATATACCACAAATGACTGAAAACGTCAAAGCTGTTTGGAGATATAATTTGGCTGCAAGTCTGTATACAGTTTATACTGATCAACATTCTAATTGGCACCCCCATAAAACCTAACGAGACGTGAATCTATTTAAGCTTCAGTGTCTGCAGAGCCAAAGATTTCCAAACTTTCTAAATCATCCAATTGTTTCCTTAAGTTTTCAACTCACAAACCATGATAATCAAACACTAATATTCAAATATTAGAGTAATAAAGTCACTCAGGTGTCAGGCGTAGTTCTATTACTGTAATATTACCCCTATTGGATCAAACACTTACACAATTTTAACTCTTTACTGCTGCATGTTGTGTCTTCTTGTTAACTTGGTTTAGTTTGTACAGCTGTTGCCGAATCAGAGGAGAGTCCCAATCCCGGACTTGAGCTCATAATTTAGACTGACACTCCAGGCCAATACTGAGGGAATGCAGTATTAATGGTGGTCCGATCCTTCGTATGAGACAAGACATGAAACCCAAGTCCTTTCTGCCTAGTCCAGTGGTTCAGAAGGATGTTAAAGAACTAATGCTACTACTTCAAGTAAAACAAGGAGTTCCCCCGGTGTCCTAGGCAATATTCCTCCTTCAACTAATGCCACCAAAAAAAATCAATTGTTTATTCACCTCATTGTTGTTTGTGGAATCCTGCTATGCGCCGAATGCTTACTTTGTTCACCTACATGACAGCAGTCACTGTACTACAAAGTAATTCACTGCACATGAAGTGCTTTCGGACATTTTTGAGACATGTGCAATCATCTGGAGGGACTGGACTATGGGATGATGGAGTTGTGGCTTCTTCAACCCCTGGGGAAAGGGAGGGGATGGGGAGGGGAAAGTTGGATATACGAGGTGAAATAGATAGCGAGAGAAGGGAAAGGGATAAAAGGCAAAGGGCTGTTGTGGTTGCTGATTTGTTATCACTGCAATCATTCATTATTCTGTTCTACGTACAGAACGGTGTTTGGAACTTTATATGGAAGAAGTTGAAGGCCCCGTTATCCAGTGCTTCCCATGGTCTTCACACAGAAGCACCTTTTAAATACAAGCTTTCCTTCCGTCCTCCTAGTAACATAGGAACAGGATTGGGCCATTCAGCACCTCGAGCCTGTTCTGCCATTCAATCAGACCCTGGCTGATCTGTACCGTGACGCCATTTACCCAACTTTGATCCTCTTTCAGTCATGCCATAGTTACTTATGGGAATTAGACTTTCTGGCCTTAAAGGAACAGGCCAGTTTAACACATCTCCATCTTAACAGCAAAATAATACATTATAATATTCCTGTCGTTCTAAGTAATCTGACTTACTGTGGGAAATCCAATGACAGATCCTTTGGCAATTTATTAAAAACATATCAGTGGACGCAGATGCCAAGCCTCAGACGCCACACAGATACAGAACAATTTCAAAGTGCTGGGTGCTTCATACCTGCACTTCTAAACTCCAGAATGAAACCAATAAGCATATTCCAATATGCAAGGTTACCTGACAAAGCAATTCAATTTTGAATGGCCTTGCACCTTGTTTATGATTTTTAAAATTATGATTTGTGGCTTTATTGGGGGAAACAACTGCACCTTGGCAGAATAGTACATTATGTATTACATTGTACAACACTCCTGTCCTTTAACAAAAGCAATATTTATTAAAAGCAAAGTCATGAGTGATCTGCTGGGATATATATAAAAAAAAGCTTTGAATCTAGTGAGTCACACTTCAAAGTGTCAAAATTGTTTTAAAAAAGAACAAAAGAAAGTTACTTATTTCCTGCTGGATGCTCAATCTGGCCTCTCCTCAAGAGGGATTTACAAGCAGCTATCAATCTACAGAAACTTCTTTTAACAATTACCCTCTAATTAATCTCAAGATTGTCTGGACCACTTTCCCACAGGGACAATCTCAGCAATGGCTTTAAAAGGACAGTCCATCTTAAACACAGCTCCATTTTAATAGCTTCACTGCAACCAGATTACCCATGAGCAATACCACAGGAGATGAGCTACTTTTAGAAGGTATAAAAATGTGGCCTATTTTGGTGTTCTCATTCTCACATAATAAGCATGTATATAAATGGGTTTGCGATCTCTCTGACTTTACTTAAACCGTGAATCTCACTCTGAGGGGGAAATATTCGGTTGGTTTGTGCCTCCTGTTAGCGCACTAAGACGGCGCTAATGGGGCGCAAAGCAACTAGCACCCGGTGCGGAGCCGCCAACGCCACCCGCGAAATTCGGGGGAGGTTAGCAGTGGCGGTAACAGTTAGCGCCTCGCGGCGCTGCGCCGCCACCAATGACGTCATTGGCGTGCGCAGCGCCCCGGCCGCGATCTTCGGTAGCGCCCCCTAACTTACCGCCAGGCGCCATGTCCGAGGGAGTCAGGGGGGCCTACCTGCGGCTGGGGCGGCGATATTTAAAGGCGAGGTACTGGGCTGCCATTTTTGTTGCTGGCCGCCTGCCAGCACCTGCCTCCGCTGCCGTCCTCCTTACCCGCCCCCCCCCCCCCCCCGCGGAGTGCCGGCTGCGCTCTGTGAGCCTGGCACTTCTCGAGTGCCGGGCTCTTTTGCCAGCACTCCGATCCCTGGGGGCCCAGCTGGGCCCCGGGTCACGCTGCGCAAGGCCCCTCCCCTTTAAGAACGGGAGGAATACCTGCAATATCGCGGCACGTAGCGCCGCTTTATTCCCTCGCAGCTTCCCTCTTGGGGCGCAACTACTCAATTTCGGTTGTGGGGGCGCTAATTTTTCCGGGGTGCTAAAAGTAGCGCCCCGGCAAAGTTAGTGCCCCAAAGGGGGCGCGACACAATTTTTCGCTCTAAATGTTTCACCAATGTTGACTGCTCCTTAAATTCCACAATTAAAATAAATACTAAAACTTCAGTTAATCCAGACTGTATCTGAACTGTTTTTAAAAAAAAATCATAGCCTGAAAAATTGATTGATGTGTCCTTAACATTGCCATCGGCATTTTAGAATGAGGTATTGAAACAGCTGTGCTATTCCAGAATGCATTCAATATAGATTTTTTTTTACATTATAATTAATTGAAAGTGTGATTCCTGCTGCTGGAAAACAGTAAGATGAACATCTCAATGAATCCTTTAGTTTAAATAGCCTCAGTTATGCTATCATTGAAGCATACTGCTCGTTTAAATCATAGGTATTTTATTGAGCAAAATCTACTTCACTACTGATCGAAAAATAAAATTAAGCTTTGATAAGAAAGAAAAATGTTAACTTTCACTTATTTATTGCCATACTCAAAGAACAATAGCGAATTGAGTTTAAAAAAATCTTTTAAGTATGGAGAAAGGATTTCAAAACTCGAGCAATGGTCCAGTGCCAAAAGGTGGACACTACCAAAAATAATTCCCCCACTTGCGAGCCATGACGGGTTCAAAATCAGCATAATCCATGAAAATACTAACAAGGAAAATCTTTCAACTCTGTAAATTCATACCTAAAACACAACTTCAGGCAATGTGGCCTGTTCATGTACAATATATTGTGTATAAAGCCATCGAGGCCAACAGCACTGTCAAATTAATCACATCAACATCAAAAAGAATCAGACAGTGCTCACTCCTTATTTACTGCATTTACAATTTAATTCCACAAGCCTGGAGCAGCTTCCATTTCATAAAGATTACGGACAGAACAACAACCAGCTTGCATGGCTCGAGCAGCCAGATAGAGTGCTTTATCACTTTGAAGGGTAAGAACACTTGAGCTAGCCAAAGTAGACAGACTACAGATGTAGAAATTATAAATTACTAGATAAAAAAACTAGGATGGCAAATGAGTAAACCATGCTTAAATTGATTTAACGTTGAATCCTCTGAGAATAAGGCCAACTAGAAAGTAATACTGCATAAGCATTTTGGAGAAAGGTTTTATGGTATGCATAATCATGTATTTAAAAATCATAGTTGTTTGCAAATTACTACATTATATTTTCAGGTAAAATGTATATGTTTAAATACATTTTTTAAATCGCAAGTTTAAAAAAAAATGTGTTCACGGGACGTTAGCATCTCTCACAAGGCCAGCATTTATTGCCCATCCCTAATTGCCCTAGAGAAGGTGGTGAGGCGCCTTCTTGAATCGCTGCAGTCCGTGTGGTGAAGGTATTCCCACAGTGCTGTTAGGGAGGGAGTTCCAGGATTTTGACTATGCGCCTGCTGCCCTTGTCATTCGAGGTGGTAGAGGTCGTGGGTTTGGGAGGTGCTGTCGACGTCTTGGCAAGATGCTGCAGTGCATTTGTAGCTAGTACACACTACAGCCACAGTGAGCCGGAGGTGGAGGGAGTGGATATTTAAGGTGGTGGATGGGATGCCAATCAAGCGGGCTGCTTTATCCTGAATGGTGTCGAGCTTCTTGAGTGTTGTTGGAGCTGCACTCATCCAGGCAAGTGGAGAGTATGCCATCATACACCTGATTTTTGCCTTGTCGATGGTGGAAAGGCTTTGGGGAGTCAGGAGGTGAGACACTCGCAGCAGAATACCCAGCCTCTGACCCGCTCTTGTTGTCACAGTATTTATGTGGCTGGTCCAGCTAAGCTTCTGATCAATGGTGACCCCCAGGATGTTGATGGTGGGGGATTTGACAATGGTAGTGACGCTGAATATCTAGGGGCAGTGGTTAGACTCTCTTGTTGGAGATGATCATGACCTGGCATTTGTGTGGCATGATGTTACTTGCCACCTATCAGCCCAAGCCTGAATGTCGTCTGGGGCTTGCTGCATGTGGGCACGGACTGCTTCATTATCTGAGGAGTTGTGAATGGAACTGAACACTGTGCAGTCATCAGTGAACATCCCCACTTCTGACCTTATGATGGAAGGAAGGTCATTGATGAAGCTGCTGAAGATGGTTGGGCCTAGGACACTGCCCTGAGGAACTCCTGCAGCGATGTCCTGGGCTGAGATGATTGGCCTCCAACAGCCACAACCATCTTCTTTTGCACTAGTTATGACTCCAGCCAGTGAAGAGTTTTCCCCGATTCCCAATGACTTCAATTTTACTAGGGCTCCTTGTTGCCACACTTGGTCAAATGCTGCCTTGATGTCAAGGGCAGTCACTCTCACCTCACCTCTGGAATTCAGCTCATTTGTCCATGTTTGGACCAAGGCTGTAATGAGGTCTGGAGCAGAGTGGTCCTGGCGGAACCCAAACTGAGCATCAGTGAGCAGGTTATTGGTGAGTAAGTGCCACTTTGTAGCACGTTGCTAATGATTGAGAGTCGACTGATGGGGCGGTAATTGGCCGGATTAGATTTGTCCTGCTTTTTGTGGACAGGACATACCTGGGCAATTTTCCACATTGTCGGATAGATGCCAGTGTTGTAGCTGTACTGGAACAGCTTGGCTAGAGGCGCGGCTAGTTCTGGAGCACAAGTCTTCAGCACGACAGCTGGGATGTTGTCGGGGCCCACAGCCTTTGCTGTATCCAGTGCGCTCAGCCGTTTCTTGATATCACGTGGAGTGAATCAATTTGGCTGAAGACTGGCTTCTGCGATCATGGGGACCTCAGGAGGAGGCCGACATGGATCACCCACTCTGCACTTCTGGCTGAAGGTGGTTCAGCCTCGTCTTCTGCACTCACGTTCCTCCATAATTGAGGATGGAGATGTTAATGGAGCCTCCTCCTCCCGTTAATTGTCCACCACCATTCACGACTGGATGTGGCAGGACTGCAGAGCTTTGATCTGATTCGTTGGTTGTGTGATCGCTTAGCTCTGTCTATAACATGCTGTTTTATTCTTCTGATTGTTTTTCTGTAGTGGCTTGCTAGGGTCTGGAGTCACTTATAGGCCAGATCGGGGAAGGATGACAGATTTCCTTTCCTAAAGGACATTAGTGAGCCAGATGGGTTTTTACAACAATCCGGTAGTTACATGGTCACCATTACTGATACGAGCTTTTTATTCCAGATTTATTTAATTAACTGAATTTAAATACCACAGCTGCCGTGGTGGGAATTGAACTTATGTCTATGGATCACTAGTCCAGGCTTCTGGATTACTAGTCCAGTACATAGCCACTATGGCTTCCACCCATCCAACAGCACCCATGTGCTGCATAGAACAGATATTACAGGAAACTGTGTGATATCCGGCACCGACGGGACCGGCGTGTTGCAGATCTATCAAACTGCCGGACATACAAAGTTAATGTTGAAGCATACGGAGGTTTTCATCTCCGTATCTGACAACAAACACTGTTGCTTAGCAACAGCTTCTAAAGAGTCGGCTGCAGCTGCAAGCGTCTCTAGCTGAAGCTGTTGCTATAGCTACAGACCTTGCAGTGCCTGACTGGGGAAAAAAAAGAACGAGATCTAAAAATACTTATAGAAAACGGCTCCTGATTTTTGCCGTTAGATCGAGTATTCCGGACATACAACCTCCGGATAAACCAAAGTTTCCTGTAGCAACATTTTGTAAACTGATGAAGATTTTACAGAGCCTAGTGCTAGTGCCTGAAACAAACTAAAGCCTTGTATTCTGTATATTTTGAATTTAGGGTAGGGTTTCTGCTTTGGGTGTAATCGGGAAATTGGGCGCAAATTACGCTTGAAATTGCGCTGGTTAGGTTACAGTACAAGTTTCCGCTACAATTCATTTGCATAATCTCAAACGTAAAATCTTCCATGAACCAGTCAAATCGATTAGCGTAATAGAACGTAATAGTTTTAGAATCATAGACTAGTACAGTACAGAAGGAGGCCATTCGACCCATCGAGTCTGCGCCGGCTCTTTCGAAGAGCAATCCAGTTAGTCCCATTCCCCCGCTCTTTCCCCGCCCCGGAAATATTTTCTCCTTCAAGTATTTATCCAATTCCCTTTTGAAGGCTACTATTGAATCAATATTCACCACCTTATCAGGTTCCCAGTTAAGCAACGCCTCGATTTTAAAATTCTAATCCTTGTTTTCAAATCCCTCCATGGCCTCGCCCCTCCCTATCTCTGTAATCTCCTTCGGTCCCACAACCCCCCCCGAGATATCTGCGCTCCTCTAATTCTGTCCTCTTGAGCATCCCTCATTATAATCGCCCAACCATTGGTGGCCGTGCCTTCTGTTGCCTAGGCCCCAAGCTCTGGAATTCCCTGCCTAAACCTCTCCGCCTCGCTACCTCTCTTTCCTCCTTATAAGACGCTCCTTAAAACCTACCTCTTTGACCAAGCTTTTGGTCACCTGCCCTAATTTCTCCTTATGTGGCTCGGTGTCAAATTTTTTGTCTTATAACACTCCTGTGAAGCGCCTTGGGACGTTTTACTACATTAAAAGTGCTATATAAATGCAAGTTGTTGTTGTTGAGAGCATTCCAAATCCTAACCACTCGTTGCATAAAAAAGCTTTCCCTCACGTCGCCTCTGGTTCTTCTGAAAATCACCTTCAACCTGTGCCCTCTCGTTATCGACCCTTCAGCCACTGGAAACATTTTCTCTTTATTTACTCTATCCAAATCCTTCAGGATTTTAAAACACCTCTTATCAAATCTCCTCTTAGCCTTCTCTGCTCCAAGAAGAACAACCCCAGCCTCTCCACACAATTGTATTCTCTTATCCCTGGAACCATTCTAGTAAATCTCTTCTGTATCCTCTCCAAAGCCTTCACATCCTTCCTAAAGTGCGGTGCCCAGAATTGGACACAATACTCCAGCTGGGGCCGAACTAGTGTTTTATATAGGTTTAGCATAACTTCCTGTCTTTTGTACTCCATGTCTCTATTTATAAAGCCCAGGATCCCATATGCTTTATTAACTGCTTTGTGAACCTGTCCTGCCACCGTCAAAGATTTGTGCATAAGCACCCCCAGGTCTCTCTGTTCTTGCACCACTTACAAAATTGAACAATTATTGGGTATGGTCTCTCCTCATTCTTTCTACCATAATGTATCAGCTCACACTTCTCGGTGTTGAATTTGATCCGCTATGTGTCCGCCCATTCCACCAGCCTGTCTATGTCCTCTTGAACACTATCTTCCTCACTGTTTACTACACTTCCAAGTTACGTGTCATCTGCAAATTTCAAAATTGTGCCCTGTACCCCCCCAAGTCCAAGTCATTAACGTATATCAAAAACAGCAGTGGTCCTAGTACTGAACCTTGGGGAACTCCACTGTGTACCTCCCTCCAGTCCGAAAAACAGCCATTCACTGCAACTCTGTTTTCTATCCCATAGCCAATTTTATATCCATGCTGCAACTGCTCCTTTTATCACAAGGCCTTCAATTTTGCAAACAAGCCTAGTATGTGGTACTTTATCAAACATCTTTTGAAAGTCTATATACACTGACGTAATAAAACTCACTACGTACTTGGTTCGAGTATAAAGCAAGGCTTTAATCAACTTGTTTCAAAACATGGAGGTCTAGTTATCTTTCACTAGTTCCTGTTTACAAAATGTCCTGGGCAAGCTGGGCCCACGCCCGAGTATTTATACTCCTTGGACGGCGCCACCAGCTGGCTATCCAGTGTCATTTCATGAGTCTTTCTTCATGAATGGTAAGATTCATAACATACACAACATCAACTGCACTGCCCTCATCCATCCTCTCTATTAGCTCATCAAAAAACTCAATCAAGTTAGTCAAACAGGATTTGCCCTTAACAAATTGGTGCTGCCTCTCCTTTATTAGTCCATGCTTGTCCAGGTGGCTGTTAATTTTCTCCCGGATTATTGTTTCTCAAAGCTTCCCCACCACCGACCTTAAACTGACTGGCCTGTAATTACCAGGTTTATCCTTCTCCCCATTTATAAACAAGGGTGTAATATTTGCAATCCTCTAGTCCTTTGGCACCAGCCCTGTTTCAAAGGAGGATTGGAAGATTGTGGCCCGCACCTCTGCAATTTCTACCCTTACTTCCCTCAGCAACCTCGGATGCATCCTATCCGGACCGGGTGACTTATCCACTTTAATTACCGCCAGCCTGTCTGGTAAAACAGCGTTAAAGATCACGGAAACTCGATTTACGCTCGACGTAACTTACATTTAAAATTCCCCGCTCTTTTGCACTGGTTCAGCGATTTCACCCAGACTGCGCTGATAAAACGAGTGCAAACTAGTGGAAACTCTAACCCAACAAGTTTTCTTTCACCAGAATCCAGGGTAGCTGTTAATGCAGAGAGACTTTGGCCCGTAATTTCCGATAGGAGGCCTCCTATCGGAAAAAAATCTACGAACTTACCGGAGGGCTCCCGAGGTGCGGACACTTCCGCTCCTGGGCCTCTCCAAAGTCGAAATGTGCAGGGCCCACGTATCCCAGGGGCGCAGGCGGTTCGCAAGCGTCCCTGGGATCACGTGGGCCAGGCCATCCAACAGGTGATGGGAATCTCCCTTCATACTTTTGACAGATAGACCCGTCAAATACATGAATGGAGAACACCCCAAAAAGACAGTAAAACATCTAATATATTTTTTTTAAACCTTCACGTTTTAAAAATGAGTTAAAATTACAATAAATTAAATATTTTAAACAAAAATTATTTTTTTGAAAAAAATAATGAAAGTTTTTTACAGGGCTAAAAATAAACTTACTTTTTTAAAAGTATTTTTAAATTATAAATGATTACTTTTTCCAACTCTTATGCTGGTAAAAGCAAGGCTTACAAGGCTTTTACCAGGCGTAAGATTTCTAAGGGTTTTCTGCGGGCGGGCGGAGATTCTGCAGAAAGTGGAACTCTCCCCCCGCAGAGGCCCTTCTCCAGGGCAGAGCATTCCTGACAGATCGGAAATGCCGCTTTTCAGCGCATGCCTGAAACCGGCATTTCCGATGTCCCAATGGGTGTGTACACAGCTCGTACACACCCGTAGGCATCGGAAAATATGGGCCAATAGTATATAATTGCTATTGAAAACTACTACGCTTCAAGCAACTTGTGGATTTCTGAGTAAATAGATTACATCAGTAATTAAGTACCCACAATGAATGCCTGTTCCAAGTTAAAGTTTTGGTATTCAGTGAAATTTTAATCTGTGGATTCACTAAATCTAATTTTTCCAGCACACTGCTGGAAAATAACATTCTGATAGCTGTTCAGCTTCAAGATTCTTCGTTCGCAATAGACTCACATATAAACATAGAATTAGAGTCAATTTTACTTTCTTTTTTGGTACAATGGCAGTGTGTATAACTTTACTCAGTGAGCTATGAGAGGGTGTGTTATGTCTGCTCTTCATAGCGAGAGGATTCGAGTACAGGAGCAAGGATGTCTTGCTGCAGTTGTACAGGGCCTTGGTGAGACCTTGAGTATTGTGTGCAGTTTTGGTCACCTTATCTGAGGAAGGGTGTTCTTGCCATGGAGGGAGTGCAGCAAAGATTCACCAGACTGATACCTGGGATGGCAGGAATGACGTATGAAGAGAGATTGGGTCGATTAGGCTTATATTCGCTAGAGTTTAGAAGAATGAGAGGGGATCTCATTGAAACTTATAAAATTCTAACAGGACTAGACAGACTAGATGCAGGAAGGCTGTTCCCGATGGCGGGGGAGTCCAGAACCAGGGGTCACAGTCTAAAGATAAGGGGTAAGCCATTTAGGATAGAGATGAGGAGGAATTTCTTCACCCAGAGAGTGGTGAACCTGTGGAATTCTCTAACAGAAGGCAGTTGAGGCCAATTCATTAAATATATTCAAGAAGGAGTTAGATATATTTCTTAAGGCTAAAGGGATCAAGGGATATGGGGAGAAAGCAGGGACAGGGTACTGAATTTAGATGATCAGCCATGATGGCATTGAATGGCGGAGTAGGCTCGAGGGGCCGAATTGTCTTTCACGCTGAATCAGTTGTCTGGTGCCTAACTTGCTACTTTACCATTCTGCATTCTTGTTGTTTTGCTGCAACGTTCCTTTGCTATCTGCCATGCGCACTACCTTCCCTCCCCCAAGCCTCATGTTGCGTCAATGCGCTGCACCACCCTCATTCAAAACCATTTTACCACGTTGACTGATTGCTGTCTGGCTATATGTGACTCCAGTCACCCACACTGACGTGGTTGATGCTCAATTGCCCTCTGAAATGGCCTAACAAGCCACTCAGTTGTATTAAACCACTCACTCAGTCACTCAAGAAAGCAGCCACCACCACCTACTGAGCGCAACGCGGGATGAACAATAAATGCCGGCCTTGCGAGTGACACCCACATCCCCGAGAATGAATAAAAGAAATCATGAACGTATCTCCAATGCTATTTTTCCTCTGAAAATAACAGGCTCAGTAAAAGTGTGGAAAAGCCAGAAGTCACAGTAATAATATGACCATAATGGCAACTATTCTGCTTTTCACTTATATAGGGAGACAGAAATGTTCCTTGCTGACCTTTTCATGCAGTTAAAAACACATGCACTGCATTGTGGAACAGGTCAGTATTTTTACAAAACTTTTGAGAATGAAATCATATACAGTAACATGCTTCATGTGTTAGGAATTTAAAATTTTTTACTGCTTCATACATAGGAAATACAATACAATGTTCAAAAACCAAACACTGAAATATGCAATAAGAGCAAAAATTTTGGAAGAAGACATCAGAATCTGAAAAGAAAAAATGATCGATTACAATTTCACAGAGAATCCGTCATCAGAACCAATGAAGGGTCTCTACATAAAACATTAGAACTCTCCACCCAAAATGATAATCCATTTTTTCTATTTTCAAATGCTGTTAGATCTGCATGTGGTACGTTTATTTCAGCTTGAATGTATGCTTAACTGTCCTGGTTATTTATATTTTTGGTTTTCATTGTATCCTGTATCAAATGAAATATTTAAAAAACCTGCAACTACTTTTTTTTGATAGATACATACAAGCATTAAATAATCCAAACATTTTAAAAAACTGGTAGGAAAGTGGAAAGTTGTCCACTAAACAAATGAACTCTGCAGCAAATACAGTCATTTCCATGTTGGATCATTAATGTTTGCAAAGTCCAAGCAACATAGATTCAACCGCTTTTTTAAAAAAAAATAACAAAAGCACTTTAATCAATGAGTTTAATCAATTGCCTGTAAGTATGAAGTGATCTCCCATGCTGTTGCTCACAAGTAGTCTGGGGGCTTAAGCATGGTTATGATGTTCTGATGTTAAATGGAACTGTGTTTAACCTCGTCTGTCTGTTTTAGGCCACTGTAAAGATAATCAATGTGGGAAAGTGGTCTAAATTGCATCATCTGATATAAATTAGGTTAGCACTGTTGCCTCACAGCACCAGGGACCCGGGTTTGAATCCAGCCTCGGGCGACTGTCTGTGTGGAGTTTGCACATTCTCCCCGTGTTTGCGTGGGTTTCCTCCGGGTGCTCCGGTTTCCTCCCACAGTCCAAAGATGTGCGGGTTAGGTTGATTGGCTATGATAAATTGACCCTTAGTGTTAGGGGGATTAAATATGTGGGGTTACGGGAATAGGGTGGGATATGTGTTGGTGTAGGGGTTACGGGGATCGGGTGGGATATGTGTCGGTGCAGGCTCGATGGGCCGAAATGGCCTCTATCTGCACTGTGGGGTTTCTGTGATTTCTGTGAAATTAGAAGCGAATTGTTAAGGGCAGTAGACAGGGCTTTAAACTTTAAATAAAGGGCGGAGGGGGCGGGGGAGGATTCAGGAAAGGGTAAATTTAAAAGCAGTGAGAGAAATGTCAAGGCTCTAGAGCAGAGTAGAGTTTTGGGGGTTGTAGTCCCGCCCCCATCGAGTTCTAGCCAACCCACGCGATTTTGACTTGATTGACCTTGTTGAGCCCGCCCAGCGGGCTCAGCAGGCCAAGTAAGGGCCACCCGGCAACAGGTGACGTCACAGATTGCTATTCCATCTGTCAAGACCTTTTGACAGATGAAGTATCAGCGCTTGACAGCTGTTTGAAGCTGTCAAACACTGACAATCTGTACTCCAAGTTAATTCCTTCCTCTCAGGATGATTTAGAGATCTCTCCGGAACAGAAAGCTGAATGCTGCAATTTTTGACAGATCGCGGCCATTCTGCTTTCTGTGCCGGTGAGATGAGGGACTCCCGAGACCTGAAGGAAGGAAGGCTGTAAAGATAAGTACATGTAAGTAAAACTTCTTTAAACACTTTACACACACCAAACACACTTACCTCTGCACTCATGCACCCATCACTCACCTGAACACCGGACATCTCGACCCCTCCAAGCCCGACAGCCCACCTCACTAACTTGGCGTGGTTTGGAGCCGTCGGGAATCCCACACTTCAAGAATGAAAATAGGGATTAGGCTAAAAACTGTTAACAGGCAGTTAATTGGCACTAATCCCCTTCCCGCCTCGGGTAGGCGGGTCCCAGTGTGGGGCGGGTACCTGCCTCCTTTGAAACTGGCATGGAGGCGGGTTGGGGGCGGGATGGGTTCGTGCCCCCCGATTTTGGGATTTTTACCCCCCACACGCCTCCAATCCCGCCTCCACGGCCCAATGAAGATCCTGCCCTTAGTATCTGTCTTCACGGAAGATGCAAAAAACTTCTCGGAAATAGCGGTGAATCAAGGCTCTCGCGAGAATGAGGAACTAAAAGCAATTAGTATTAGTAAAAAAGTAGTACAGGAAACTTTGGTTTATCCGGAGGTTAACTGTCCGGAATGCTCGATCCACCAGCAAAATTCAGGAGTCGGTTCAGTAAGTTTTTTTTCTTTTCGTTGCTTTTTTTCCACCAGTCAGGCTCTGCAAGGTCTAGCTAAAACTGTTGCTTAGCTACAGAGACGCTTGCAAGCTATGGCCGACTGTTTAGAAGCTGTTGCTAAGCAACAGGGTTTGTTGCTAGATACGGAGGTTTTAACATTAGCACTGGTTTGTCCGGCAGTTTTAATGGGACGGCAACAGCTCGGTCCCGTCGGTGCCGGATATCACAAAGTTTCCTGTACAGGTAGACTATCCTTTATCCGAAAACCTCGGGACCAGCCGTGTTTCAGTTTTAGGAAAATTTTGGATTTCGGAAGGTGCGCGAAAACACTTCGGTTTTCAGAGGTAATTCGGTTTTCGGGAGTGCGGATAAAGGATACACTATCCCTTATCCGAAAGGGTGGGATAAATAACGACTATAAATACTGTAGTTACAGGGATAAATACTGTAGTACAGTTTATTTGTAAGGAAAACATTCAGTAAAACTTCAAACTTTCGGCTTTCAGAGGTTTTCTGGTTTCGGATGTGCGGATAAAGGCTGGTACACTTACGCTGAGCGATTTCGGTTTTCAGAAGTGCGGAAAAATGCTACACTATCCCTTATCCGGCTAGGCCTGTAAGTCGTGCGCCACTCTGGTCATGTCGTGTGCACGACTTACGCTGACCGAAAAAACCTTCGGTTTTTAGAGGGTTTCGGTTTTCGGAAGTCCGGATAAAGGGTAGTCTACCTGTACTAGAAATTAATGGGACTGAAAGCCAATAAATCCCCTGGACCTGATGGCCTACATCCTAGGGTTTTGAAAGAGGTGGCTTTAGAGATAATGGATGCACTGGTTGTCATTTTCCAAAATTCCACAGATTCTAGAACGATTCCCGTGGATTGGAAGGTAGAAAATGTAACCCCACTATTTAAGAAAGGAGGGAAAGAGAAAACGGGGAACTAGAAGAGTTAGCCTGACGTCAGTAGTAGGGAAAATGCTAGAATCCATCATTAAGACGTGGTAATGGGGCACTTAAAAAATAATAGGATTGGGCAGAGTCAACACGGATTTATGAAAAGGAAATCATGTTTGACGAATCTGTTAGTTTTTTGAGGTTGTAACTAGCAGAATAGATAAGGGGGAACCAGTGGATGTGGTGTATTTGGATTTTCAGAAGGCATTCAATAAGGTGCCACACAAGAGGTTGTTAAACAAAATTAGGGCTCATGAGATTGGGGGTAATATACTAGCATGGATTGAGGACTGGTTATCGGACAGAAAACAGAGAGTAGGAATAAACGGGTCATTTTCGGGTTGGCAGGCTGTACCTAGTGGGGTACCGCAAGGATCAGTGCTTGGGCCTCAGCTATTCACAATCTACATCAATGATTTGGATGAGGGGACCAAATGTAATATATCTAAGTTTGCTGATGATACAAAACTGGGTGGGAATGTAAGTTGTGAGGAGGATGCAAGGAGGCTTCAAGGGGATATAGAGAAGTTAAGTGAGTGGGCAAGAACATGGCAAATGTAATATAATGTGGAGAAATGTTAAATTATCCACTTTGATAGAAAAAATAGAAAAGCAGAGTTTTTTTTAAATGGAGAGATTGGGAAATGTTGGTGTTCAGAAGGACCTGGGTGTCCTTGTACACATGCAGTTACAAGCAATTAGGAAAGCAAATGGTATGTTGGCCTTCATTACAAGAGGATTTGAGTATAAGAGTAAAGATGTCTTACTGCAATTATATAGGGCCCTGGTGAGACCACACCTGGAGTATTGTGTACAGTTCTGGTCTCCTTACCCAAGGAAGAATACACTTGCCATAGAGGGAGTGCAACGAAGGTTCACCAGACTGATTCCTGGGATGGGGGGATTGTCCTATGAGGAGAGATTGAGTAGACTAGGCCTATCTTCTCTAGAGTTCAGAAGAATGAGAGGTGATCTCATTGAAACATACAAAATTCTTACAGGGCTTGACTGGGTAGATGCTGGGAGGATGTTTCCCCTGGCTGGGGAGTCTAGAACCAGGGGTCACAGTCTCAGAATAAGGGGTCGGCCATTTAGGACTGAGATGAGGAGAAATTTCTTCACCTAAAGGGTGGTGAATCTTTGGAATTCTCTACCCCAGAGGGCTGTGGAGGCTCAGTCGTTGAGTATATTTAAGACAGAGATTGATAGAGTTTTGAATATTAAGGGAATCAAGGGATATGAAGATAGTGCAGGAAAGTGGAGATGAGGTAGAAGATCAGCCATGATCTTATTGAATGGTGAAGCAGGCTCGAAGGGCCAAATGGCCGATTCCTGCTCCTATTTCTTATGTTCTTAAAGGGGTGGGGAGAGAGACAATCCCGGGGGAGGACCGCAGAGGATCACGCATCTGGCGGGTCAGTTTTTGTGGTGCCAGGAGGAATATTATTACAGAACATTAATGTGCGCACAGCATGCGCTGCACTCACTGGTGCTTGAAAATTGTGTCGGCGTCCCATTAATGACAGAACCTCGATTTGCATTTTATAATGAGACTCCCACCTGTGTCGGGTGGGAGCCTTGGCCAATTATCTAAAGCCTTAATCAAAGTGGTAGAAGGCGGAATGGCGGCAGGAACGGGGCAGATAACCGGCCCTACTATGTGCGTCTCTCTCTCATCCTCTCGCAACTGTTAGTAATTAGAATGTTTACTTATCTTAAATCAACAAAGTAGGCACACATATTAGGATGTTAGTGGCATGTGGAGCCCTTCCTATCAGGACAACTTGGGGCATTCTGTTCACTACTTTATGCATCTGTATCAGTTTCCCTACTGTCTCACATCCTAGGTTTGTCGGTTTTGGCCCCTTTATCCACTCTCTTCCACTGCTGTGACACCGGCTTTGATCAGGTATCAATGTTAAAAGTCAGGGCTTAGGAATTTAGGAAGGAACCATTGAATTGCTGCCTGACAAGTCTAAACAAGCAAAAGCACTAGTAATGCAGGATCAATGCACTCGTGTTATTTTCGGTTATTGCCAGGAGCAATTTTAGGAGCATGAGCAAAAGATTGCATCCAGTCCATTAATGCTAACACATAAAATCATTACACTCTATCACACAGTTCACACATGTCAACTCGAGAACACAAGACAAAATGAACTCTCACAAAGACAAGTTATCATTTCAACATGTACAGTGTAGCACAGTGGAGTTATATTAGGGGCAAATGGAAATCTTACACTAATTACGATTTTTAAAAATTCATTATATATTAAACTAAAAATCATATCACTACATCACACCACAACATCCTAGTAAACAGACATCAAAATTCATAAATGTACAATGGCGAGAGAGCTAGGAATATTGAAATATAAATGATACAAAAATGGAAAAAGAAAAGCAATGAGCAAAAAATCTAATTACAAGCACAACTCATCAAGGGGAAAAAAACTCAATAAAATGGTTAAAACAGTCGAGGTGCTGGATGGCCTCCTTTTTAATATAAATGGTTTTTCATAAAGTTGCATTGCATCACTGTCACCTACAGGTACTGTAACCTAGCAACATTTCTCCCTCGCAGCCTTTAGTCAGACACAAGCTTCTGGCGCAGAAAATCACAGGGACATTGCAACCTATTTCACTTAAATTTCACACAACGTCGAACAATTTTCTGGTAGAGTGGGGCGAGCAGCCTATTAATGTTCGTCTTCACAATATTTTTTTTTTTAAACGGTCGTTCATTCTTGGGGTATAGACATTGCTGACAACCTGGATGCTCGAGGTTTGATAAAACTGACTGGCATGGTAGGCCACTTCAGAGGGCAGTTAAGGGTCAACCATGTCGGTGTGGGTCTGGAGTCACATGTAGGCCAGACCGGTTAAGCACAGCACATTTCCTTCCCTAAAGGCAAGAGTGAACCAGTTGGGGTTTTTACAACAATTCACAGCTTCATGATCACTTTTACTGGTACCAGCTTTTTAGTTCCAGATTTTGTTTTAAATTCAAATTTTCAAAACTGCCATGGTGGGAATTAAACTCACGTTTTCTGGACTACTGGTCTAGTAAACTAACCACTACACTACCATGTCCTAATGATATGAGATGCACAGCAAAGCTGTGAGAATTGCCCTTTGGTTTTTCCCTCACTTCACATCCTTGCCCTAATCAGCCTGGCTAAGATTGGATATTCACTACAAGGAGAATGACAGATAAAAAAAACCACATTCTACCAATCTCTGTATACTGTTGCACTGCATTGTCGTGCCACGTCTTCTAACATATCATTCTCAAACTATGGTTAATTTTTATTACATTTTGTTTATATTTTAGTACAAGTAAATCTCTACCAAATATCAAAAACATTTGCATACTAACTATCCAAATTGTGCAAAGATATTACGTAAATCAAATTGCAAATAATATATGCAAGATTGTTCCATAATCAACCATTTTATAGCAAATGACAATAATGTCAAAGTTCAGTTGTATTTACACAAAACAATAAAAGGTAATAGAAGCCTTCTTTGTAAAATAGACTGCTCAGCTTTTTGTAGCAGTTAGCATAACCGTTACATACAAATAATCAAAAAAGAAACTCAAAGGATTTTAGGATGTGTTAATTTGTTATTTATACTGCATATAATGAATAGAATTTGAAATGTGAACTGATGCTGCTGCAGTCAGAATGCTATTATAGCAAATACGATTTCTAAAAACACCCAAAAATAAATATTCTCTAAAAGCATAGACAACATTTTCTAACATATATAGCATGATGATTATTCGATAATACCTAGATAAACAGTAATCAGATTCTCACCAAGTAAAGCATCTCGTAAATCGAGTCACAGGATCCTTTGATGTCCTGGTCTTTGGCCTTGTGTTTTACTCTCCAGAAGACTGACATAGTGGGAAAAAAAACCTTTACCTAAAGAATTAATCTGCTTTGTTACTGTACATTTAACACCAATTTTCACCAGCTGGAATCCTAAAATGTGGCAGTCGGTTCATCAATCCTAACAGTTTTTGTTTTCCCTTCATACTTAAAATAACTCAAATATACGAGGCGTTGTGCTTACTGTTCTTTCTATGCTCCGCAGAGCTGCAGTACAAAGAATCGGTTCAGAATGGAGCGAATGCTGTAATCCTATTCTAACTACCTCAACCCTAAATCCTTAATGTTTATCTGAAGTAGGATTCCTGTATCTGTTACAGCATGTCCAGCAATGAGGAGTAGTTCCTGTCAACAAGAAGTGCTCTCAGCGAACAGCAGCGAAAAGAACCAGCAGAAACACGAAAGACAGCCTGCTGAAGCTGACATCGGAATGCCACTGTCTGCTTCCTAGGGCGCTGGTTCATCCGATTGGTTTAGTCCCCCACTGGAATACTAATACTCAATTGTGGAAAGCTGCTCGAAACTGCACAAAACTACCAAACACTGCAAAGAAAATGACCGGAAATGTCATCTGTGGCTTTATGCGGTTGAATGGGCTGCAAGTAAAATGATGCCAATGTTTACAGCCCTGCAAAAAAGAAAAGGCTCCTCTTTGAAGCTGAGTTTCAGCTCTCTGGACATCATCACAGAGGAATTCAATATTGTTTCTTCGCCTTTTTTCATCCAGATCTACAAATAATGATTCACACAATAATAAAACCAATGGCATGACACCAGTCAACTCACAACTGCTACAAAAGATTCTGCAAGAATAATTATTCATTTTCCTTTTTAATTTCTTCTAACTCAATTACAGCACCAATCACTTCAGAAGCAACCAGCAAAGAATTCTGAACAGATGGCATTTTCCCAAAATACAAAATAAAGGCACAGCTGTCTGGCCTGAACATCATCCAGCGACACATTTTTCCCATTAAGACGAACTTGAATAACACTGTCAACTTGAACAAAGTAATCAAGTTGTACAATGTACCACAATACGAAGATCTGTAAACATTACAGCAATTGACAAATACTGATGAGGCAAATTTAGCAAAACCTGCAGTTCTAACTTTAAGTTGAAAATTCTCAGAAAGCTTTCAAAACAAGGTAATTTTTCATATACTCGATATTTTACTTTACTAAAGTTCATTACATGTTGAATATAAACAAATATTAAGTAATTATACTGCAAAGTTAAGAAAATCGAAGCTCACACCACCCTTCAGTTGTTTTATGGAAACAGCTGGATCAGGTTCTAATCAATACTAGGTAAAGATTTGCATGGACACTACTGGCAATCTTAGAGAACCTTGGTGGAAAAACTTAAATTATGTTAAATGGCTTTTCTAAGCTATATCTGCTTAGCCTACCTGTTTGCAACATCAGTTTCAAAATCTGTTTTATCTCAGAAAGGGCCAAGTTAATCTCAAACTTCAGTTCTTTTTCATTCAGCTGAAATACCAAGCATTGTTTTATGGAAGTTACCGCTGTTACAATGCTGGGAGCTTAAATATATGTAATTAAAGGGTGGGGTATACAAGTTAAAACTTGCATTTCATACACTTGAAGTGCAGCATCACAAAGAACTTAAGAGACGAGGACGCAGCTTTCAGGATGCACATCACACTTATTTTAAAAAGAACAATTTAAGCATGAACAAGCTCAGTGTAATTTTTCCTTTAAATATGCCAAAATGTTTAATAGAAGTAAACAAATAGTAACCATGAAGTTCTTAATGGCCCAGAACTTCGGGTCTCCACGGGTGAGTACGCACGGGGTACTCACCCCGTAGGCCCAATGAAGTGCCGGTTTCCTGCATGCACTGCGCATGCGCGGGAAGCCGGCACTTCCGTTCCCCTGAAAGGAGGGGTTAAGAGGTGGAACGCGTGCGCGGGAGAGGCAGCGCGTGCGCATGGAACTTACGTTTTTATTTATTTTATTTTTTTTTAACAGGTTTTCCCGGGAGGGTAAGTCTCCAGAAGTTACACATATAAAAAGCAATCGCAAGGCCTGCTTTTCACAAGGTAAGTGGTGAATTAATTAAAATTAAAACATTTTTTCCACAGGTTTATTATTTTTAAATACTTTAAAGAAAGTTAAGTTTATTTTTAGCCCCATTAGAAAAAATTTTAAAAATTCAAAAATTTAAATTATTGTTTAAAATAGTTATTTCATGTAATTTATAGTTTATTTAAAAAATGTGATTAAAAAAAAATTATTTGAAGATTTAGTGATGTTTTGGGGCTTATAGTATTTATAGGTTTGACAGCTCTTCCTGTCAAACTTATGAATGAAGCATTCCCTGCTACCATTGGCTCCCCATGGCCCACGTGATCCCAGGGGACGCATCGAACTAACTGCGCCCCTGGGATACGCAAGCACTGCGCGCCAGCAGTTGGAGGAGGCCCAGGATCGGAATCCCACGCGGGCCCACAGCTCAACGGCCGGCACGCTAAGTAAGTGCGGGTCGGGGGCTTGCACCCGCGGGAAGCCCCCGACCCGAATTTCTGGGCCAATATTAAAAATTGAACCGCTCACATTTTGTACACTTCAGTTTCATACATATTAATTCTATAAATCAATATGTGCTGTACAATAATTTTTCTACTGTTATACTTTTCATAATTTGAGCTATTTATAGAGAACAGCTTCAGATGCTCCAGCTACTCCTAATAATTACAGTGTTCACTTCAATGCTTGAAACACCTCTCAAAATATCTGTTAATATTGAACTTAATTGCAAATATTCTCACTTAAGTAAGTTATTTTCTTATATGCTGTTCTAATATAGTTAAACGCTTGCAACTTGCTTTACTGCTGCAAGCGAACAAGTCTGTTTACTCCAGCAGTTCCGTTCAAGGTGGTTTTCCGTTCAAGGAAGTTACGCTTTCGTTCTAGAGCTTTGATCAGATCCCATCTGGAGTACTGTGTTCAGTTCATGGCACCCCACCTCAAAAAGGATATACTGTCCTTGGAGGGGGTACAGTGCAGATTTACCAGAATGATACCAAGGTTTAAAGGGCTAAATTGAAGACCAGTTGCATTCCCTTGAGTTTAGACAATTGAGATGTTCAAAATGATAAAAAGATTTGATAAAGTAGATACAGAGAAGCTATTTCCTCTGGTGAGGGAATCAAGAACAAGGGGGAACAATCTTAAAATTAGAGCTAGAGCATTTAGGTGTGACATCAGGAAGCACTTTTCCACACAAGGGGTAGTGGAAATGTGGAATTCTGTTCCTCAAAAGACTATGAATGCTGAGTCAATTCAAATTTTCAAGAGTGGGTATTGAGGGATATGGATCAAAGGCAGGTAAATGGAGTTGAGGGATATGAATCAGCCATCTCTTCTTCCCTCTTAGGCAGTCCCTCGGAACCAAGGATGACTTGCTTCCACATTAAAAATGAGTTCTCAGGTGACTGATGAGTCCAATGCGGGACCTACAGTCTCTGTCACAGGTGGGGCAGACGGTGGTTGAAGGGGCGGGTGGGTGGGGTGCTTGGGTTGACGTGCGCTCCTTGCACTGTCTGCGCTTGGCTTCCACTTGCTCCCGGTGAAGAGACTCAAGGTGTTCGGCACCTTCCCGGATGCTTCTCCTCCACTTTGTGCGGTCTTGGGCCAGGGATTCCCAGGTGTCGGTGGGGATGTTGCACTTTTTCAAGGAGGCTTTGAAGGTGTCCTTGAAGCGTTTCCTCTGTCCACCTGGGGCTCTCTTGCTGTGTCGGAGCTCCGAGTAGAGCGCTTGTAATGGGAGTCTCGTATCGGGCATGCGGACGATGTGTCCCGTCCATCGGAGCTGATCGAGTGTGGTCAAAGCTTCGATGCTGGCCTGAGCGAGAACACCGACGTTGGTGCGCCTCTCCTGCCAATGGATTTGCAGGATCATGCGGAGGCAGCGTTGGTGGTACCTCTCCAGTGCTTTGAGGTGCCTGCTGTACATGGTACATGTCTCTGACGCATACAGGAGGGCGGGTATTACCACTGCTCTGTAGACCATGAGCTTGGTGCTGGGTTTGAGGTCCTGGTCTTCAAACACTCTCTTCCTCAGGTGACCAAAGGCTGCACTGGCACACTGAACTTCGTCATCGATGTCTGCCCTTGTTGACAGTAGGCTCCCGAGGTATGGAAAGTGGTCCACGTTGTCCAAGGCCTTGTCATGGATTTTGATAATCAGGGGGGCAGTACTGTGTGGCGGGGGCAGGTTGGTAGAGGACCTTTGTCTTACGGATGTTTAGTGTAAGGCCCATGCTCTCATACGCTTTGGTGAAGGTGTTAACGATGGTTTGGAGTTTGACCTCCGAGTGTGCGCAGACGCAAGCGTCGTCTGCATACTGTAATTCGACGACAGAGGAAGGGACGACCTTGGATCTGGACTGGAGGTGACGGAGGTTGAACAGTTTCCAGTTTGTTCTGTAAGTTAGCTCCACTCCAGCGGGGAGCTTACTGAGGGTGAGATGGAGCATTGCCGATGGAGCATTGCCATGATCTAATTGAATGACAGAACAGGCTCGAGGGGATGAATGTCCTACTCCTGTTCCTGTTATTCACAATTGCAGTGATTGTGGAATTACAAGAATTGGCAGGACCACTCTCATTCTAAATATCAGAAAACTGTTATAGAAGTTGGAAAGGTTTTTCTTCTGCCCTCTAATACAAGTACATCATAATAGCATAGAAGACCTAAAAAACACATGAGCTGATGCAGAGTTAGGGTTGCCGCTATAAAAGTAGAGTTATTTACATAAATGTTAGCAAAATTTCAGAAGATAAAAACAAAAGGCACTTTACAGCCTTCCGGATTTAACATGGCGTTCAACAATTTCAGATCATAACCACTGCTCCCATTTTTTCGGACAACAGCTGGTGATGATTCTGCTATTCCCATCTACACCTCCTCTAGACCCATCTTTCGTTTCTTTTCTTATCCCATTACCAGCCCCTTTCCCAGTGCACCATCATCCCTTGTCATTTAAACCCTCTTGCCTTCCACCCTATCACAGACCTTCTCATTTGTTCTTAACTCCCCTCCCCCTTTCCCTGCCCCCTGTACTTGCTTAAAACCCGTTACATCTCTAACTTTTTCCAGTTCTGATGAAAGGTCATCAACCTGAATGGTTGACTCTGATTCTCTCTCCGCAGATGCTGCCTGACCTGCTGAATATTTCCAGTAATTTCTGTTTTTTTATTTTAAAAAAGATAAAACTGGTAAAACAAAAATCAGCACTAACAAAATATTTGTACTTGTGCACATGAATAATACAAAATATGCTTCTATTTGTTTTCTTGTATTGCATTAGGGTTTTATTTCACTTCCTTGTCTGAACGTGTTAACTCCTTGTTGGGATGCAGTTCTGCAGGTGCCGGTCATTCTTTTTCAGGTAGCCATTAATCATGTGTGAAATATGCCAATGATTGTTGGCAAGCTAATCAACCTTTGGGAGGAAATCACAGCTGAAAAGGGGTACAAAGAAAGTGCCGGGAGGTGCCAAAAGGGAACATGAAAAAGAACTTGCAAGGGATACCAAAGGTAACAGCAAAATTGTGCCCACCACTGGCCTCTAAAGGGAGCTACACACAGGTTTCATGTGTCTGCTTACTTGTTGCAGGCATTGATGTAAAACCTGTGTAAAACGGGTGTAAGAACATGAGATAAGAGCAGGAGTAGGCCTTATGGTCCCTCGAGCCTGCTCTGCCATTCAATAAGATCATGGCTGATCATCGACTTCAACTCCACTTTCCCGCCTGATCCCCATATCCCTTGATTCCCCGAGAGTCCAAAAATCTATCTATCTCAGCCTTGAATATACTCAAAGACTCAGCATTCACAGCCCTCTGGGGCAGAGAATTCCAAAGATTCACAACCCTCTGAGTGAAGAAATTCCTCCTCATCTCAGTCTTAAATGGGCTACCTCTTATCCTGAGACTATGCCCCCTGGTTCTACACTCCAGCCAGGGGAAACAACCTCTCGGCATCTACCCTGTCAATCCCCTTCAGAATGTTGTATGTTTCAATGAGATCACCTCTCATTCTTCTAAACTCCAGAGAGTATCGGCCCATTCTACACAATCTCTCCTCATAGGACAGCCCTCTCATCCCAGGAGTCAATCTGGTGAACCTTCGTTGTACCACCTCCAAGGTAAGTATATCCTTCCTTAGGTAAGGAGACCAAAACTGTGCACAGTACTCCAGGTGTGGTCTCACCAAGGCCCTGTACAATTGTAGCAAGACTTCCTTATTCTTATATACTCCAACCACATTGCAATAAAGGCCAACATGCCATTTGCCTTCCTTATTGCTTGCTGTACCTGCATGCTAGCTTTCTGTGTTTCTTGCACGAGGACACACAAATCTCTCTCAACACCAACATTTGAAAGTTTCTCACCATTTAAAAAATATTGTTTTTCTATTCTTCCTACCAAAGTGAATAACCTCACATTTCCCTACATTATATTCCATTTGCCACCTTACTGCCCACTCATTTAGTCTATCTATATCCCTTTGCAGACTCTGGGGTCGATTTTATCTCAGGTGCGGGGAATTGGCGGTTTCCCCGAATTTAGTGATTCCGACACGATTGTAAATGGGTCTGTGAGATTGATGCAATTTTAACTCAATTGGCCAATTGATTTCCAGCGTGTGGGAAGCCTTGGCAATTGAATATTTCCAGTTAGAAAGTCGCAGAATATGACGTCATCATTGCTGCTGCTTTTAAGGTCCACAGCAAGCCTTGCTTCCTCTGCAGGCTTCCAACCTTCAACATTAAGATGGCACAGGAGCCTGCAGGAGGAACGGCCAGCGGCAGGGCCAGATCTGCCCCCAAATTTGATGAGGCTTCACTACAGGCATTACTGGATGGTGCTAGGGCCCACAGGGAGGTCCTCTTCCCTTCTTCAGGGAGGAAGAGGCCTCCCAGCCAGACCAAGGCTGTGTGGTTAGAGGTGGCAGGTCAAGTCAACTCCTTGGGGCTTACACGAAGAACGTGGTTGCAGTGCAGGAAAAGATTCCATGACCTTCTTCGCACTGGAAAAGTAAGTACTGTATGATGTTTCCATCACCCTTAATCTGATCCCCATTGCCTTTCCTCACCAGCACTCAGCTTTACCAATCTCTTCCTGCACATCCCACTAGACATTCACATCCATGCACCCTTACCCATTCCCTCTCTCTCTATGCTCACATTCACAGAACTATTCCACCATGCAGCCCTCACACTCCCTCTCACTCTGATGCTTTGAACACAACTGACAACACACAGGGAGGGCCCTTGGAATTGCAACCTCACTCCATCTTTGTCTCCTTCTAAGTGTCTATGCTTTGCAATCTCTGCACTCACTCCTTCATTCTCACTCAACCTCCACTTGTCTCCCTCATTGCAGGAAAAGAGAGCTCACAACAGGCGAGAGAGAGCCAGGACAGGAGGAGGGCCGCCCTCATTAGCCCAGCTCACCCCCTGGGAGGAAGGCGTCCTGGAGATTGCCGGGGCTGACCGAGATGTGGACGTTGGGGAAGGACAGGCAGGAACATCCCCGCAAGCTGGTGACAGAATAGTTTTCCATCTCTCTCATTGGCATTGCATGAGTCGCTGATAATGATTCTGAAGCTACATCATATGGACCTATGATCATCTGCAAAATGCAATGTGCATGTAACCTTGGCATCACATCTCTAACTTTTTCCTTGACTCCCCCACAGGACCATCGAGAGCCCCGGTCCCCACGGTGCAGGAGGAAGAGCCTGAGCAGCCGGACTCCTCAGAGGAATCTGCAACCTCTGAGGGCGCAGCATCATCAGAAATAAGTGCACCCAGCACCAGCGGACACTCACACCTCGATGGGACCTTCGGGACATAGAGTAGTGTTGTCACCTGGTGTATCACAGCTCACAAGTGAGCATCAGCAGATTGTGGAGACAGGGACAGCAGTGGAGAGTCCTCGTCGGAGGGCGCAGGACTCTGCCAGCTCGGCTCAGCTGCATGTCGACCCTCTGCCTCTGGGTCCATCCATAAGGTCAGAGGTGATGGAACTCTAGGCACAGATGCAGGAGTCTCTGGCAGGTTTTGTCTCTAGGGTCGCTGCGAGTGTGGAGCGAATGGAGGAGTCCATAGCGAACATCAGCAGAGCCTTTGTGGAGTCATTGGCACATGAAGGCATCAACACGGAAAGGATGGCTACCTACGTGGAAATGATTGCTGCCTCCGTGGTAAGGCTGGCTACAGCAGAGGAGAGGAGGGCTACGGCCATGGAGGAGGTTAGTCGCCAGGGTATGGAAAACATGGTGAGTGTTCAGAATAGAATGACATCTCTTGAGGAGCGATGGGCATTTATTGAACAGAGAAACCAGACCTTCATGGAAGTCCTTCTGAGTAGGACTGCCATTGCAGATACGGGTCCCCATGACCCCCCTGATGTGCAGCAAGCTGCTCTCAAGCCACTTGCAGGCACGGAGAGGGACCTGACCCATGAGAGGGAGGTTGGTGGCAGACCTCAAGGAAGTGGGGGCTTCTCTCCAAGCGCTCACACTTCCATGCCACTGCAGAGCCCTCGGTCAGAGCCCCGCCGGAGTACACACCCAACAGAGATAGAGGTCTCAACCCCTGCACAGCCGCAGGAGCAGCAGACTGCTGGCGAGCCCTCACAGACTCGCCATCCCAGAGAACGCCCGCCAAAGGTGTCGAGACAGGAGCAGCAGGAAAATGAGCAAGGGGCCTCCACATCTGCTGAAGCCACAGGGAAACCACTACGTAGGAGCACACGTAAGAGGAAAATAAAGCACAAATAATCACAAGGGTAGTCACTTGGGTGAAATGCTGTGTATTTTGTGAAAATGCCATTAGTTGTGTGTTTTTCATAAAAATTCTGATGGCAACTTCTGCAGTTGTGGCGTGTGTCGTTTCACGAATGGGGCTGGAGGTCCTCTAATGCCAAGAGGGGAAGGAAAAAAAGGCCTCTCATGCTTCTGGTAGGTGCCTCAGTTGAGGAAGCGCTGAGTGAGGCTGGCGAGAGGGGTTTCGCAGGAGGTCACACTGGAGATGGGTGTCAGGCTCCAACCTTCCACAAGTGTGGTTAGGCCTGGTAAAAGTTGCCCCAGACCTGAGACAACAAAGTCCTGCCACCTGCAAATGATGACTGATCAAATATTCTCTTTAACGTTGGACCTGCAGCTGATAGTCAGCAAGCCAATGGTGTTCACGCCAGGTTTCACAGGCGTGATCCCCACCAGGCGCGTTTTACGGGGGAAAAGGGTTAAACAGGCAAGGGCCTGTTAAAATGGGATTATAAAGGCCAATCAGTGCTGTTTAAGGGCCCTAAAGACCAGTCCCGCCTGTTGCAGGCGGGACTGATTCGGGTCAGACACACCTAGGTTAAAATGACGTGGAGGCGGGAACCAGGCTGGGGGGGGGGGTCCCGGCCCCCAGGTTTTGCAATTTAAACCCCCCACCTGCCTCAAAGCCCGCCTCACGGCCCAATGAAAATCAAGACCTTTGTGTTCTCCTCACAGCTTACCGACCCACCTCGCTTTGTATCATCAGCAAACTTGGATACATTACACTCAGTCCCTTCATCTAGGTCATTAATATAGATTGTAAATAGCTGAGGCCCCAGCACTGATCCTTGCGGCAGCCCACTAGTTACAGCCTGCCAACCTGAAAAAGATCCATTTATCCCTACTTTCTGTTCATTAACCAATCCTCTATCCATGCTACTATATTACCCCCAACCCCATGAGCCCTAATCTTGTATAATAACCTTTTATGTGGCAGCTTATCGAACGCCTTTTGGAAATCCACTGGTTCCCATTTATCTACCCTGCTAGTTAAATCCTCAAAAAACTCTAATAAATTTGTGAAACACTATTTCCTTTTTATAACATGACTAGGCAGAGGCAAGATGGTTTTATGATTTTATAAGTGCCCTGATACCACTTCCTTAACAATGGATTCCAGCATTTTCCCCGACGACTGATGTCAGGCTAACTGGCCTATAGTTCCCTGTTTTTTCTCTCCCTCCTTTCTTGAATAGCGGTGTTACATTTGCGACCTTCCAATCCGCTGGGACCATTCTAGAATCTAGGACATTTTGGAAGATCAAAACCAATGCATCCACTATCTCTTCAGCCACCTCTTTTAGAACGCTGAACTACCTGGAAACTTCTGTGTAGCTTTTAAAAACACAGTTCAGTCTGCATTCGTTGGCAGCAGACTGCGGACAAACAGGCAACAGTGCTGGGATCTTTCACTCACTCTTATAATTTCACTGCATATCTTAGCAATATTCTTGTGCAGAGATCAGACTTTACAGACGCTATCTGGATCCAGAGGGCAGCAAGGCATAGCAACAAACTAGAGAAGAAAGACACAGAACTTCACTGATTCAGACCTCCAAGCCCTCCTCGAGGAAATCAAAAGGCAGCATGTACAGATTCCTGGGTTTGGGTGAGATTAAGCCACACAGAAATGTAACTCATGTCATCTCGAGGGAGGTGGCACGAGTTACATTACAACAGTGATTACACTTCAAAAAGTACTTCATTGGCTGTAAAGCGCTTTGGGATGTCCGGTGGATATGAAAGGCGCTATATAAATGCAAGTCTTTCTTTTTCTTTATGGCACCAGCACCGAGTGGCAATTTCCTCACCCCCAGATCTGCAGGACACCTCCGCAAAAAGTTCAATGACTTCAGTAGGGCTGGCAAGGTACAACCTGGTGGGCCGCGTCCCCTTTGAATGGTGCCTTAGCTCCATCTTGTGCTGTTCCTCCTCCATCATAATGGCTGGCTTCAGGACAGAAAGCAGAGAGTAGGAATAAAGGGTAGCTATTCACAGTGGCAGAAGGTGGGTAGTGCTGGGACTACTGCCATTCACAATTTACATCAACGATTTAGGACTTAGGAATCAAAGACACAATTTCTAAATTTGCGGATGACACTAAATTGGGGGGGGATGGTCAATACTGAGGAGGACTGCAAGTTAGAGGACAACATTAATAAACTTGCAGAATGGGCATATAATTGGCAAATGAAGTTCAACACAGATAAATGTGAGGTATTACATTTTGGTAGGAAGAATAGGGAGGTCAGGTCACTTGGAGGGTGCGAGTCTAGATGGGGTAGAGGAACAAAGGGATCTTGGAGTACAAATACACAAATCACTAAAAGTTGCGACACAGGTTAACAAGGCCATAAAAAAAAGCAAACCAAGAACTAGGGTTTATTTCTAGAGGGATAGAATTGAAAAGTAGGGAAGTTATGCTAAACCTGTATCGAACCTTGGTTAGACCACACTTGGAGTACTGCGTACAATTCTGGTCGCCATATTATAAAAAGGATGTAGAGGCACTGGAGAGGGTGCAGAGAAGATTTACAAGGATGATACCAGAAATGTGAGGGTATACATATCAGGAAAGGTGAACAGGCTGGGTTATCTTTTCTCCTGAAAAAAGGCTGAGGGGTGACCTAATTAGAGGTCTTTAAAATTATGAAAGGTTTTGATAGAGTGGATACAGAAGAGCAAAACTAGAGGCCATCAATGTAAGATAGTCACCAAAAAATCCAATAGGGAATTCAGAAGAAACTTCTTTACCCAGAGGGTGGTGAGAATGTGGAACTTGCTACCACAGGGAGTGGTTGAAGCGAATAGTATAGATGCATTTAAGGGGAGGCTGGACAAGCATATGAGGGAGAAGGAAATAGAGGGTTATGCTGATAGAGTTAGATGAGGAAAGACAGGAGGAGGCTCGAGTGGAGCATAAACACTGGCATGGACTGGTTGGGCCGAATGGCCTGTTTCTGTGCCGTATATCCTATATAATAGCATAGAGTGGTATGCCAATCCCATGTCAGCTGCTGCACATCAAATATCTCAGTGTAAGTTAACCAGAGATCAATAGCAGCACAAACTAAGGAAACACAGCTGCCATTCTACTGGCTCTCACTCGGACATGAGGAAATAAGGCCCTGGATTTTTCTGGATTTACTTTTAACTGACTTAAAGCTAAAATCCGAAAATGATGGCCGAGAAATTTGATCGTGCCAGAAAATGGGAGTGCAGGGACCTCTGTCATCTCTGGGTCTGTTGTAAACTAAAATGGATAGCTATTAGTCAACAAATCCATTATCATTGTATCATGCGGCAACCAAGATGGTAGAAGGCGAACTAGATAAAGTTTTGTCTTTTATCATCTAGCTGTTCCTATATACGTACCTGTTCACATGGTTCCATGTACATGTTAAATTTTTGCCAGGACATTATTATAATGTGCCAGTGCTACCATTCATTTGACTGTTCATTGATTGCACGCCTGTTTCCTGGGGGGGAGGTTGGCGGGGGGGGGGGTGTGCGGGGGTGCTAGGAAATTGTGCATCTCTGCCGCCATTTAAAGGCAGCTAGCACCTCTTAAAGGGGAGGTGCACTCTGGCTTCAGAAGGAAGGACATGCTTCTGAACAGAAAAATGGCTCCTAGATCTGTAGATCGTGTCCCCAGGTCCTCGGATGCTGCTTTTGAGGCCCTACGCCGGGCAGTGGACAGGATGAGGGAGATCCCGTTTCCTCCTGGGGGCAGAAAATCTTCCAGGCAACACCTACACTGCCAGACTTCGCAGAGGAGGTCAATGCGAGCTTGTGCACAATGTCACAGGGCATGGAGAAGTCCAGCTCCAACTTGTGTCAAGGCTTCGCGCGGAACATGAGGACCAAGCTCCATCAATACAACAATGGTGCCCACCATGATGGAGCCTCTCCTGACAGCTCTCATAGTTGCCATGCAAGCTCAGACAGCTACCATCTTGGCTTTAGGGGGGCCACTGTTGATAGATTGACAGTTCCTCACTCCTGTACTCTGCTCTCGCGCAGAGTCGGAGGAGGTGCTACGGCTCCATCCCAGGAGAGTAGCCTTGGCTCCAAGGGAGAGGCACCTGCCGTCCTCTCTCAGAACGACAGCATGCCTGCTCTCATGTCACCTACGCCGCCGGTGCCCTGGTTAGTACCAGAGATGCAGCTGGGCCAGACTGCCCCAGTCCACGTCAAGATGCTGCAATCTACAACCTTTCATTTCCCTACATCCTATCACATGCCTGTAACATTTTGAGGGCATGAGAAACATGCTGAATGTGACAGGCTGCGGTAATGTAATAGTTCAAAAATGGCTCTATTTTGGTTATTGGAACTCACGGAAGGAACAGCAACTAATCCCTGCACTACCTAGCTGATAAATACTTCAGTCAGTCTGACACTGGTTTCTGTAATGCTATTACGTGGTGCAACCTCATTGTTATCATTTTCCTCAACACCTTCCTCCTGTTTATCCACAAAATATACACACGCAGACACACAAACGCTGACAGGTGGTGTGTACAGAAGTGATATTTTCAATGTAATGTATTATTCACACATCTATCTATCCAGTCAAGAAGGAAATTACCTCTGATGCTTTCCTTTCCATTTCCTCACTGACATGACTGTAAAATTCCATCTCACTTACATAAAAATGTGGTAGAAAGACATTTAATTAGACTCGGTGTAAATCACATTTTGTACTGCTGAATTTTATAAAGAAATAAAAATGGACGGGCTATGTTGCCTCAAGGCATACAATGCTGATACATCATTAAATAACATTTAATCCCATGAATTGCTGTTTGTAATTGACAAATGGATAATATGCCTTCAGGTGGGTACACTGCTAGCCAATTCAGAACAAACCAGTTTGATTAATTCAAATGAAGTATTGGAACATATGGACTAAACCAAAGGACTATAATTTCTAATTAGAATATTGAAACTGACTGCGGGTAAAATGTATCTACTGTTGTTGACAAAATAGCTCCAGTCAAGCAGCACTGCCAGGATGGTGATTAAAATGATGTTGTGATACTATTTCATTCAATCATAGCAAGGGAATGTTTAAAAAATACAAAACTTAGATTTAAAACAAAAACACAACAAAAGGGAAGCACGGTGGTATAGTGGTTAGTGTGGGAGACTACAGTCTCCCGCGTAAAGAAATAGGCAACACAGCGAGCTACAAGAAATAGGTCTTTACTCCAGCTCTCACAATACAGTACTGAATTCGTAAAGCCCGCGAACCTGTGATGACTCACGGATTGGTCACCTGCTGGAACCTGATTGGTTTTCCTTCTCTCAGCAGCAGGCAAGTCTGAACATGCTTTATTCCTCTCAGCTTGCAACTGTCTTGCGGGGGGAGGGGAATACAGCAGTTAAAAGGGGATTATACAGGTTTATCTACATACACACAGTGTTTCCCCAATGTGGCAACAGCACTGTTGCCTCACAGCGTCAGGGACCCGGGTTCGAATCCAGCCTTGGGTGACTGTCTGTGTGGAGATTGCACATTCTCCCCGTGTTTGCGTGGGTTTCCTCCGGGTGCTCCGGTTTCCTCCCACAGTCCAAAGATGTGCGGGTTAGGTTGATTGGCTATGATAAATTGACCCTTAGTGTTAGGGGGATTAAATACGTGGGGTTACGGGGATAGGGTGGGATATGTGTTGGTGTAGGGGTTACGGGGATCGGGTGGGATATGTGTCGGTGCAGGCTCGATGGGCCGAAATGGCCTCTATCTGCACTGTGGGGTTTCTGTGATTCTGTGAAAATGTAGTCATTTTAAATGTGTGATTGGTTAGGCACAATAAGTACACATACTGTATCTTTAAATTGAGAATAATAGAAGCATCCGGGAAGGCGCCGAACACCTTGAGTCTCTTCGCCGGGAGCAAGCAGAAGCCAAGCGCAGGCAGCGCAAGGAGTGCACGTCAACCCAAGCACCCCACCCACCCGCCCCTTCAACCACCGTCTGCCCCACCTGTGACAGAGACTGTAGGTCCCGCATTGGACTCATCAGTCACCTGAGAACTCATTTTTAATGTGGAAGCAAGTCATCCTCGGTTCCAGGGGACTGCCTAAGAAGAAGAAGAATCTTGTAGGTTAAATTTAAACCTCATTCATTAATTGATCAATCTATCAGTTAAACAACAGTGGGACACATCTACTCTAAATTTGAAGAAGCTCTAATCACTGCTGTTGAACCAAGTTTTAATTAAATGAAACCAGTGTACACAAGATAGGGATTTTCAGAGTTTACACACTTTTGCTGAATGAACTTGTCCAAGGAACAGACAGGATGCTTTGAGATAAAAAAGCATATAAAATAAGGTAACTATAATATTAGGAGCTGGAGCTGAAGATGAAAATGAATATTGTAATCTACATTTAATATAATGTCAAAAAAGAACTGAGAAAATGTTTTAGTCAAATCGCCTTAGAATAATAGTAAAATACTGGAAATACGTGTACGAAGACTTCAGTGAGAATGCAACCATCACTGTAACCACTTTTCAGTGCTGCGAGTACCAAAGCATTTGACACAACCCTATCTTAGGATGAATAATACTCAATAAGATGGATGATCCATCTCGGCCTCCTCCCGAGGTCCCCAAGATCACAGAAGCCAGTCTTCAGCCAATTCGATTCACTCCACGTGATATCAAGAAACGGCTGAGCAACTGGATACAGCAAAGGCTATGGGCCCCGACAACATCCCGGCTGTCGTGCTAAAGACTTGCGCTCCAGAACTAGCTGTGCCTCTAGCCAAGCTGTTGCAGTACAGCTACAACACTTGTGACAATTTAGCTATGCATGCTGTTACCGAGAATGGGTTAATCATGGCTTTATTGTAAATGAGAGGAGTCCAAACTGCAGTCCACAAACTCTGCCAATCTGGCTTGTGAAACCCTGCTGACTCAGTTGGATGTGCACTAGTATTTCTTTCTGGTGGTTTGTCTTATTTGAATATTGTGGAACTGGAGGTTTACAAAGATCGGTTCTTAATGCTATTGTCTCTCTGGTAGATAAATCCTAAATCAGGACACCAAGAAGTGTTAAGTGTCTGCAGCTTGAAATACATGCAAATTAATAGGAAAATTCATCTAAACTTTTTATATGGTCCTTCAGGTTTCATGGTATGCACCTATACCTTCTACAGAGACAAAAAGCTTGGACACACCTGGAGTAAGGCACGAGCTTCCTAATTCTGTCTGTGTGTGTGTGCGCGTGTGCATGCGGTTATGTACTGGATGACTGTGGTGCCAACAACTCACTACAAACTCCAATTTTTAATTTTAACCTGCTCTGAACAAGCCTTCTGAACCCTATTTTCCTTGTCTTGTGAACTGCACTTCCGAAATCACAACTGCCCAGCCTTTGGCCCTCCATTCACCATGCCATTTCTGCAGCTACTGATCTGCTCAACCACACCTTCACCACCACCTTTGATGCCCAAGTCCCCATTAAAACCATTACTCTCTCTCACCCTGGCCATTACCCTGGTACTGTCCTCATCTTCGCTCCCTCAGGTCCAAGGGACACAGACTTGAACAGATATGGCGGACAACTGGTTTAGCCATTCACCACCGGATCTGGCTGGATCACAAAGCATTATCGGGTCCTGCCCTCATCTGCAAAACTGCTCACTATTCCAGGATCATTCTGGAATGCAAAGATAAACCACGGCTTCCATTCTCTATTACTAACCATCTTCTTAAACCCCTTTCCCCTGTCTCCTCCACCCTCACTCCCAACAAAAAGTATGAGGAGCTCATGGACAATCAGCTGCCTCTGCCACTTCCCTTCCTTCACCAGCCCACCGGGCCAAACTTCCTCTAAGGTTCCCCCCTGCCGTATCCCTGAACTCACATCTTTTTCCAATTTCTCACCAATCTCCCCGCGCTCATCTTGTCCATCAGACCCACTTACTTCTCCCTCGGCCCTATTCCCACTAAACTGCTGACCATCCAACTTCCTTTTCTGGCTCCCATGTTAGCCGACATTATTAATGGTCCTCTCTCCTCAGGTACTGTCCCCCTCTCCTTCAAATCTGCAGTCATCACCCTTCTCAAAAAAATCCTTGACCCCTCCGTCCTTGCAAACTACCACCCCATCTCCAACCTCCCTTTCCTTTCCACAGTCCTTGAATGTGTTATCGCGACCCACATCCGTGCCCATCTTTCCCGTAACTCCATGTTTCAATCCCTCCACTCAGGTTTCCACCCCTGCCACAGTACCAAAATGGCTCTCATCAAAGTCACAAATGACATCCTTTGTGACTGTGACAAAAGTAAACTATCCCTCCTCGTCCTTTCTGCAGCCTATGACACAGCTGACCACTCCATCCTCCTCCAACGCCTCTCCACCGTCATCCAGCTGGGTGGGACTGCACTTGCCTGGTTCCATTCTTATCTATCTAATCATAGTCAGAGAATCACCTGCAATGGGTTCTCTTCCCACTCCCGCATCGTTACCTCTGGTGTCCCCCCCAAGGATCTATCTTTAGCCCCCTCCTATTTCTCATCTACATGCTGCCCCTTGGCAACATCATCTGAAAACACAGCGTCAGTTTCCACATGTACGCTGACGACACCCAGCTCTAACTCACCACCACTTCTCTCGACCCCTCCACGGTCTCTAAATTGTCAGGCTGCTTGTCCAACATCCAGTACTGGCAGAAATTTTCTCCAATTAAATACTGGGAAGACCGAAGCCATTGTCTTCAGTCCCTGCCACAAACTCCATTTCCTAACCACCGACTCCATCCCTCTCCCCAGCATCTGTCTGTGTCTGAAACAGATTCTTTGCAACCTTGGTGTCATATTTGACCCGGAAATGAGCTTCCGACCACATATCCATGCCATAACTAAGACCGCCTATTTCCACCTCCGTAACATCGCCCGTCTCCAACCCTGCCAGAACCCTCATCCATGCCTCTGTTACCTCTAGACTTGACTATTCCAACACACTCCTGGCCGGCCTCCCACGTTCTACCCTACCTAAACTTGAGGTCATCCAAAACTTGGTTGCCCGTGTCCTAACTCGCACCAAGTCCCGTTCGTCCATCACCCCTGTGCTCACTGACCTACATTGGCTCCCGGTTAAGCAACACCTCGATTTAAAAATTCTGCTAGTTTTCAAATCCCTCCATGGCCTCACCCCTCCCTATCTCTGTAATCTCCTCCAGTTCCACAACTACCACCCCCCGCCCGCCCCCCCCCCCACAAGATATTTGCGCTCCTCTAATTCTGCCCTCTTGAGCATCCCTGATTATAATCGCTCCACCATTGGTGGCCGTGCCTTCAGCTGCCAAGCCCCTAAGCTCTGAAATTCTCTCCCTAAACCTCTCCATCTCTCCACCTCTCTTTCCTCCTTTAAGACGCTCCTTAAAACCTACCTCTTTGGCCAAGCTTTTGGTCACCTGCCCTAATTTCTCCTTTTGTGGCTCGGTGTCAAATTTTTTTGTTTGATAACACTCCTGTGAAGCACCTTGGGACGTTTTACTATGTTAAAGGCGCTATATAAATACAAGTTGTTGTTGTACAAGGTTTCCGAAATCCGTCTGGCATTCTCTGGACATTTAGCTCTGAAACGTATCCCATAGACAGAATGTACTCAGATACAAGACATTCACCACCACAATCTAGTACAATGAAATCCACATTCAGTGGAGAATGATTTACAGGAGGATTAACTTAATATTACATTACTTCATTGACTCCAAAAGAGAAAACTGAACAAAGTAGCAAGTGGTTCAGGAGAAAATTCTGTGTGGGTTCAAGAGTAGAATGTTAAATTTTCTAACCTGGGCACCCTCACATACACACATCAGACTTAAAAGGGCAAATCGCCAGAGATTTCATTTTGGGTCATTTTAACCTAACCCGCCTAGTGGGAAAGTAACAGGATCGCATCAGCCGCCCATTTTACCCCTGCCCAATTTTACTCTCCATTGCAGTTGGTGGTCGATCCAATTCGGTCAGTTTCCTGCCAGTCCAGTTAAGTGAAAATGACCCCCAATATGTTTCAAGGACCATTGTTAGAGGTTAGAAATATACCGGGAACCGGTTGTACCACAAAATTCAAAATCACTCCCATCATCTTTAAACATTAAATAGAAGTAAATGACACAAAAACACTAACTGGAAATTCAGAAAAGTCAAAGTTAAGCAGATACACATTCATGTAGTTGACTGGAGAACTCATTCAGATCCTTCACAAAATGACATAACATAGTTAACAGTAGGCTCACAACGCATTTCGGAGTTATTACACCACAGTCAACAATGCACGTAACCAGATAGGCCAACAATTGTGTGGTACACTATTGTCCGTCTCTCCTTCCCATTGTCACTAGGGGTGATTTGTGCTAATGGAGGCAGACCTTATCCAGAACACTATTGAGGGAAAACAAGGCAGCTCTGTAAAGAATATAGGGAATCTGTACTAATATTAGCATAAAACTGACAGCTGAAACTATACCTTCCTCCTTTCTCTACATTTCATTAACCAACAATATTCTGGGTAAACCCCCATCACTTCATTTCATTTTCAGATGGCAGATAAACAAGTGTGTGAATCCTGTAGAAAGCCCTCAAGCTTGCAAATAAATTGTTTCTTTCAGCAAAGCGTTCCCAGATTTGGCCTCCATTTCTAGAGTTCTGCAGGCACCAGATTAATACTAATCCCCCTTGACCAAGACAGATTGGTAGATACTCCCTCCACCACCGGCGTGCCATGGCTACAGAGTGAACTGGCTACAAGATGCACTGCAGCAAGTCCCCAAGGCTTCTTCAGCAGCACCTCCCAAACCCGCGACAGGTGCATGGGAACACCATCACCTCCACGTTCCCCTCCAAGTCACACAGCATCCTGACTTGGACAAATGCTGCTGTTCCTTAATCGTCGTCAGGCCGAAATCACGGAACACCCTACCTAACAGCACTGTAGGAATACTTTCACCATATCGACTGCAACAGTTCAAGAAGGCGGCTCACCACCACCTTCTCAAGGGCAACTAGGGATGGGCAATATATGCTGGCCTTGCCAGTGACACCCATAAACTGAGAATGAATAAGGAACAAAGTTCTAAATAAATCTGGAAGTGGGTTTGATGGGTTAAGGGCATGCCCTAGCATCTTCCTCCTTCTCCCTATGCTAGGCAATCCCGTTGAACCTATCCATTAATGCTGACTTCTGGTGAAGGCCTTTGCTCTGTAGCAGGGTATAATCCACTTGTTCTAATGGAATATAATCAAGTGTGTGTTAAACTTATAACAGTTGAAGTTCAATTGGGTGGGGGTGCGGGAAGAACAATATTTTTTTTCTCAGATATTTTCTGTTGTTCAGACTTTGTATCAGTCTCTCTTTGTCTCAATGCCTCTATTGTTATATCCCAGGGTAGCAAACCAACATGCTATAGATCATGTTATGGAAGTATTTGGGATTAGACCTACAATGGCCAATAGGAATGCTTCTTACATAGTCTGATCCCTTTGCTGCAGCCATTAATGGACATTAACTGAGGGACTTGCTGATGTACCGTCACAATAGCTTGAACAAAAGTCTGTTGAAATAAGTATTTGGAGCACAGCTCCTTGCTAATCATTTCTTAGGCTTATCACCAGTTAAAAATATGCACTGACTCACAGAACAGGTCAGTCATTTTTCAGAATTGGGAGGATGAAATAGAACTTGCCTCAACACAAGACATGCATCAAGAAAATAAATTTTATGCAGTCATATTTTAGAAATTCAATGAATGTTTAAAAGCAGAAAAAAATCTGCAAATGCTTAAGGTCTTAAATAAAGCAATACTGCTGGAAATAGACAGTGGGTCATCTGAAAAATGATAGGTTAACCATTTCATACAGAGAGCCCTTCATCAGAACAGACATTTTTTGGATATGTTTTTCCAGTATTTTGTGTTCTGATTTCAATTTGCAGGCTTGATGTGTGTTTTTCTGTTCTGGTTATTTACATCTTCAATTCTTTATGTTCCTTATATAAAATTCTTCCAAAAGCAAGAGAACATTGCAGGATTATAGCTCAAAATTAAAGTGCGGCTGATCCGATCCTGTCAATTACCCGCCAGGCGGGTTAGGTTAAAATGACCCAAAATGAAACCTCTGACCACCTGGCCCTTTAAGTCTTGTGCCCAGGTTAGATCATTTGACATTGTAATCTCAAACCCACACAGACCTGAGCTGGTTGCTTCTTTGTTTTGTAGTCGGTGAAACAATGTAATCTAACAAGCATTCCACCGCTTCCTGTGTTTCCCTCCTCCAACCTGCCCCTTCCATTGGTTTCTGATTCTGTTCAATGTCAATTCATTTTTAATTTTCCAGTTCTTCAAAAGAATCCAGCCTGAAACACTGGCCCAGCTTTTGCCAGAGCGGGGCTTCTCGTGGCGTGTCCCGTTAAAGACTTGTTCATGCACATTTAGGTTCTAACATTTTTGCCCACAAAGTTGATGCAAGTGTGACCAGATAACAGCGCAGCGAGGGCAACCGGGTATCTGGGACCTTGGTGAACAACGGGACAGTGTTTCTCCTTAACCAATGAGATTAAAGGATTGAGAAATAAACAAAGGAAGTACTGAGAAGGTGGGTGGAATTAGAGTGGGTGAATTCAATACCAAATTTGGTACAGAAAGAGAAATTAAAAAAAGGGAAAGAAAAATTGGATTAAGAGAGAGAAAAAAAGAGACAGAAAGGAAAAGTAAGAAAAAATAAAATTTGCTATTTTGTAAATCCCCAACAACAATTCACAACTTAAAAGAATGGGTCTCCACACTGATGATTGTTCACTTTCTGGGCAAGAGAGGTTGGTTGGCAGTTCTTAACAATTATCACATCATTAAAAGGGTACTTTATGCTATAAATTACTAGACTTACCTTTCTGTGGTGAGTTTAATGGACAATTAATATGCAAATACAGCAAATTTATAACAATCACGGGGAGGTTAAAGCGGAGATGCCGTTTTCACAAAACTAATGGCGGAGCGTTGATAAATCAGCCAGCAACTTGTGGCGATTCGCAATTTACAGGTCAGCTCTTCCTCGCCACAAGTTGCTGGCCGATTTGCATATTAATAACTCTGTGCGTCCTTCACATGCTGTTATTTTTTCAGCAAATTATGGGCCATTGACTGTTTTGTTCTCTACATGTTAAAGGGACCCTGCACCAAAAAAAAATGAGGGGGAGGAACATTGGTTGAAAGTTTTTTTTCTCCAAAATCTCCAATCTAGACAATTAGGACGACAAGCCTATTGCTAAACAATAAGCATGCCAAAATTACATAGAACTTACAGCACAGAAACAGGCCATTCGGCCCAACTGGTCTTTGCCGGTGTTTATGCTCCACACAAGCCTCCTCCCACGCTACTTCATCTAACCCGATCAGCTTATCCCTTTATTCCTTTCTCTCTCATGTACTTATCTAGCTTCCCCTTAAATGCATCGAGGCTACTTGCCTCAACTACTCCTTGTGGTAGTGAGTTCCACATTCTCAACACTCTCTGGGTAAAGTAGTTTCACCTGAATTCCTTATTGGATTCATTAGTGACTATCTTATATTTATGACCCTAGTTTTAGACTCCTCATATGTGGAAACATCTCCTCTACGTCTACCCTATCAAACCCCTTCATAATTTTAAAGACCTTTATTAGGTCACTCCTCAGTCTTCTCTTTTCTAGAGAAAACAGCCTCAGCCTGTTCAACCTTTCCTGATAGGTATAACCTCTCAGTTCTGGCATCATCCTTGAAAATTTTATTGCACCTTCTCCAGTGCCTCAGATCCTTTTTGTAGCATGGAGACCAGAACCATGCACAGTACTCCAAGTGTGGTCTAACCAAGGTTCGATATAAGTTGAACCTAATTTCTCTGCTTTTCAATTCTATTACTCTAGAAATGAACCCCAGTGCTTTGTTTGCATCTTTATGGCCTTGTTAACCTGCATTGCTACTTTTAATGATTTGTGTATCGGCACCCCTAGATCCCTTTGTACCTCTACTCCATTTTGACTCTTATTTTCCAAGGTGCATGTAGTCTCCTTATTCCTTCTACTAAAAAGCACCACCTCACACTTCTCTATATTAAAATTAATCTGCTATTTAAACGCCCAGTCTGCAAGTTTATTAACGTCTTCTTATATTTTGTCGCCATCTTCCAAAGTATTAACCAGACCCCCTTGTTTAGTGTCATCTGCAAATTTTGAAATTGTAATTTCGATTCCCGAGTCCAAATCATTTATGTAAATAGTGATCAGCAGTGGTCCTAGCACCAATCACTGTGGAACGCCACTTTCCACCTTCTCCCAGCCTGAGTAAAAACCTTTAACCCCTGCTCTCTAAATATACACTCTTCAGCTGCAGGAATACAATTTGTAAATACACTTTGAAGTTGAGAATCACAAATACACTAAAATATAAAACGGAGAACATTTCTGTTAGTTCTGCTGTATTCAACATCATAGCACAGGGAAGAATATGCATTCATATAGTGCCTTATCGTATCCCAAAGTCGTCTTCTTCTTCTTAGGCAGTCCCTCGGAACCGAGGATGACTTGCTTCCACATTAAAAATGAGTTCTCAGGTGACTGATGAGTCCAATGCGGGACCTACAGTCTCTGTCACAGGTGGGGCAGACGGTGGTTGAAGGGGCGGGTGGGTGGGGTGCTTGGGTTGACGTGCGCTCCTTGTGCTGCCTGCGCTTGGCTTCCACTTGCTCCCGGTGAAGAGACTCGAGGTGTTCGGCGCCTTCCCGGATGCTTCTCCTCCACTTTGTGCGGTCTTGGGCCAGGGATTCCCAGGTGTCGGTGGGGATGTTACACTTTTTCAAGGAGGCTTTGAGGGTGTCCTTGAAGCGTTTCCTCTGCCCACCTGGGGCTCTCTTGAAGTACCGGAGCTCAGAGTAGAGCGCTTGTTTTGGGAGTCTCGTATCGGGCATGCGGACAATGTGACCCGTCCATCGAAGCTGATCGAGTGTAGTCAAAGCTTCGATGCTGGGGATGTTGGCCTGAGCAAGAACACTGACGTTGGTGCGCCTATCCTGCCAATGGATTTGCAGGATCTTGCGGAGGCAGCGTTGGTGGTACCTCACCAGTGCTTTGAGGTGCCTGCTGTACATGGTGCACGTCTCTAAGGCATACAGCAGGGCGGGTATCACTGCTGCTCTGTAGGCCATGAGCTTAGTGCCGGGTTTGAGGTCCTGGTCTTCAAAGTACTTTACAACTGACAGATCACTTCTGAAGTGCAGTCACAGTTGTTACCCAGGCAAACAATATTTAAAAGACTTAGACAGTCTCTGTACATTTTACAAGGAGTACTGTAGTTAAGTAGCTAATTAGAGTACAGCTACAATCTCACCACAGGCAACTTCTTTTATTTTGTCACTGCCTGTGGATGTAACAAAAGATGGAAATATAAAGGCCTAGAAATTCGGTTGGTAGCGCCAGCGATTAGCGCCTAAAGAGCCCGAGAATTGGGGCGTTACCCAATTTTCAGGCGGGCGCAGTGAATATAGCGCCACCTCCCATATTGAGTATCCTTTTAGCGCCGGCGCTAACTCTTTGCGCGCACCCGCAGGCGCAGGCAGATCATGACGTCATTTCAGTGTGCAACGCCTTTTTGGCGCCCCGGACCGGATATTCGGTAGCGCCCGCAAGCTTTCCGCCTGGCGCTATTAGTGACAGTTGGATGGAGCTTTCCCAGGCCCTTCTCGGACTCGGGGAGCACTATTTAAAGGGGACAGCACTTGTATAAAAGCTGCAGCCATTTGGGCTGGCCATTCTGATCGTTGCTGGAGAGAGTTGCTGACCTTCTGTTGGACAGTACTTTTCTCATTGAGCCTTTGGAGGCACTGGCACTGGCAGCTTGAGGGCCCGGCTCCCGAGCTGGTGATGTAGCATCTGAAAGCAGGGAGGTGGAAGAGTGGCTTTAGCAAAAGGACAGCTTACAGCAAGGGATGCCAGATTGCGGCAAGGCTATGACATGGGTCCACAGTGAGCAAGCATGCTGGTGGAGACAGTTGTAAAAGGTGAGAACCTTACCATCGCTGTCGACAATGGGGTCGGCAGCTGCAGTGGTTACAGGACCACTCAGACGTCCTCCAAGAATCTGGTGGACTCTCTCCTCGAGATCCGTGAGAGTGACCACTTGTGGAGGTCCTCCACCGGTGCGAAGCTGGTCTTTGCCAATCCTCGCCAGCTTGGACTGCAGGGGAAAGGAGGGGAAGTTATGTTACTTGATGCCCTGAGTGGTCATCTCATGCCCCCCATGGTGCAAGAGCCCTTACATGATGCCTTTAGTCAAATGTGCATGTGTGTGCCCAGAAAGGGCCATGGGTGTTTGCTGGCAGATGGCCAATGGGGCACAGGCCACCTTGTAGCCATAAAGTCAGGTGCAAATGAAGGGATGCAGAAGTTTGCAGAAACAACAACCACCCTCACGACCCGAGTGAGGTCGTGGAATTTCTTTCTGCATTGGACACCAGGTCACCATGCTGCTGGAGTTGACCCTCTGGCATACATCCCTCCAAGCTTGTCGGTAGTCCTTATGATTCGGCCTCCTGCCATTGTCTGGGTAGAGAACATCTCGCCGGCGCTCCACTGCGGCCACCAATTGCTCCAGAGCCTCATTGGTGAAGCGCTCTGCTCTCTGTCTCACCTTCTCCATCTGGTCCATGATTTTAGCGCCAGAGAAGGGCCTGCGCCGATTCTGAGGCCTGCAAGGCGCAGAGTGTGGATGTTGAAGCTGACTGACCCACCCCTTTAAGAGCTGGCCGGCGCCTGGAAGTCTCGTGGTCATCGGTAATCGAGAGCACCTGCGCTGCGCCCGTCCGCTCCGATATTGGGTTGCGCCGGAAGTTTAGCGCCTTAGGGGTCCTGTGTAACACCTGAATTCGCGCCTCAATCACCTTTAGGGGCGATGCAACCCAATATCACGCCAGGTGGCGATAAGTTGCGTCTGGCTATAAACTTTGCGCTGCGCCAATGCTAACGCCCCAAGCGGGGCTATACCCAATTTCTAGGCCAAAATGTTTCTTTAAAAATCTGTTGGTAATACCCCCTTTGGATTTTGATATGTGCAATAACTTTAATAACAGCACTGAGATACTAAAAGAATGGAAGTTTTTAAACATAAATATCTAGGGTACTCATGAGCAGAATCTTACTAAATAAAAGCTTTCACTGAGTCAGGATTACATATGTGAGCTTGTTAACCTGTATATATTGTTTAAGTAATGGACATCTAAAGGTAAAGATCCACAAGGTTTTAATTCACAAAATATAGAGAAAAATATATTTTATTAGTCACAGAGACACAAGCTTAACTGCACACAGAAATACTGCCTTGATTAACACGATTACATCAAGCATTTCAAGCTGATTTGACTGGAAGACAAAACATTTTAGAAAGCCATTTATCTTCTTGCTGCAGCTATTTTTTTTGCATCCTTCTTAAACCAGCTTTTAAACTCACCAAACACAACCAATTCTTGTGCTCAAGACCCAAGTTAACCCTTGTTGCTCTGAAAACAAGTTGACGACTTCAAGTGGCTTAATGGAAAAGGTGAGTGGAGAAAGGGTGGGTGAGCAGGAGTGAAATGTTTACAATTTTATTTAAAACTGTTTCTTAAATGCATTCTTTAGTTGTATATGGCCATTACAGTAATGAAACTACGGTTGGGTGTAATATTACTATTTGTTTTAGTGTCAGTGTTGGATTAGAAACTGGTAAGCCCAGGGAACCTGCTAGTTGTCCGGCTAGCAGTCGAAGGCTTAAAATTTGAAAGTTTCAGGAACAGAACAGCAATCAACTGTTCACATAACAGAGGCATAAGATGGCTGTTTACTTAGACTCGGAGTATAATCAGATCATCTTTCTTCTATACTTTTATGCGACTTAAAACAGCAACCGAGCAATTAGAATGATCAACCCTTGAATTCCTGTTCTTTGTAAGGACATGGGAAAACCTAGAAAGGAATACATATGAATATACGAAAATGACAGCAGGAAAAGACCAGTTGGCCCATCAAGTCTGCCTAATACTCCAACTAAGAAAATCAGTATCAACCCAAAAGTGTCGTTGCAGAACAGCTGCATTTTTGAGTTTGCCTTCTCCCCACTATCCTCCAGCTCTTATGTGCCTAGAGATCTTAATCTGGTTTTCACAGCTAAATTACTAATTGAATAATTGATCAACTCAACCCACAGTTAAACACAAGTTAACAGTCACATACCATCTTGTACAGCTATATGTAAATTAACAAAATAATTGTTTCTGGAAAGACATGGGAATTCCTCTCCCAAGAATCTCATATTCAAGATAACCATTATTAAAAATGAAGCTTAACATTTTCCTACATTTAGCTTGTTTGTACATATGTCAGGTAAAATGTATTCTAATCGCTACTTAAATCAGTAACCACAAAATAATTGACATGACCATGCCCAACAGCTGTATTTCCAATAACTAGACTGCAATTTTATTGAACCACCACAACGCACTTTTTCTGTCTGTTGTCGCATGTGCAATAAGGAATGACAATAGCTATATGCATCACTTTATAGATGAAAAAGGGAGTAGAATTATGAAAACATTAAGAGGGTGAAAAAAATTAGGTACCATGCCTGTGACAAAAAAAGGAATATTTTTGTCCATGGTTTCTTGTTTTTTTCTTTACCGTGTCTCCTGGTTTGAATTCATTTTAAAATATCAGACAGAATGGAAATGATGCATTCATTTAAGGGAAAACATATCGGTTTGAGAAGTGAAAGGTCTACAGCCTTTGACGGGACAAAGTATGTTTAATACATGAATATTTTGCTTGCAAAGCTCGTCACAAGTGAAGCCATCACTAGAAACAATTACTGTAATCCAATCCAGAAAGCTGCTCTTGCCCTAATCCAAATGGGTCAACTGAGTTAATGGTACTGTGATCCAAGATTGTATTAGTGGCCTAAAATGCAGATATTTACAGTTTGTATCAACCACCCAATGTTGCAAGTGCCCATCTTCAAAGAGTTTTAATATACTTGTGAAACACAAGGACATAATACAGTTCCGTTGCTGTGTGTACTACCAACTTCTGGCTACATGGAAAAGTGCAAAGTGATGTAACAATAATAGAGAGCGAGAGAGAGCTGAAGATGGGGAAGATCATTCGGCCCTCTGAATTAATCGATCCAGAGAGATCCTAACATCCATCATTGTACCATCCAATTGTTTCTTAAATGATTCGAGGGTTTTGCCTCCACGACGCTATCTGGAAGTTTATTCCACACATTGATCAAGCTCTGTGTTAGGAATTTCCTGATTATCTGTCCAAAAATCAACCTTGTCTAGTTTGAACCTATGTCTTTTGTTCCAGTCCTGCAGTTTAAAGTTATACTTAAGGTTAACTTTTTCAAAACCCTTGACCTCAATGGAAAGGAATGTCGGGTCGGGTGTATAACGGGCAGCCACTCTGCTACAGCCTGTTTTAATCCCCCGCCAAAGTTGAAAGTTCCACCCAATGCATGGCTCTTAATTAGGTACATCCTTCGAAATAGTAAACCAAATCAAGTCTCCTAATGCTATTACAAACTAATGATTAAGCACAAAGGCCTAGAAATTCAGTATAGCCACTTTTGGGGCGGTAAAGTCGGGCGGGCGCTAAAGTTAGCGCCCGCCGGAAAGTGGAGGCCACTTCGCCGAAATTCAGTAGCTTTGGCCAAGGAGTTTGGGCGAGCGCTGAAACTGGCGTTGCACTCCTATCTTTAGGCGCTAAGCCGGCGGTGCGGACTGATGACGCCGAGGCCGGGCGCAGCGCAGGTGCGGTCATGTTTTGATTGACAGCAGACACCCTGACGCCGGCCAGCTCTTAAAGGGGGAAGGGTCGACTTTGTCTGCAGCCACGCCCTGGATAGTGGAGCCCTGCAGCTAGGCCTGAACACTGCTGGTGGACCCAAATAGCGCCTGAAGCCATGCAGAAGGCCCGTGAACGAGCGCAGCGCTTCTCAGAGCATGCTTTGAGGGTGCTGCTTAGGGGGTTGGAAAAGAACAGAGAGATCTTGTGCCCAGACAGTGGCAAGAAGGCTCCCAGGAGGCAGTACAGGAGAGCCTGGAGGGAAATCGCCCTGAGGGTGTCAGCCAACAGCGATGTCCCCAGGACTGCTGACCAATGCCGCAAGAAGTACAACGACCTCAGTCGGTTGGTCAGGGTGAGTACCCTTTCCAGTGTCCTCCTCATCCTTGCATGTGCACCTCACATTATGGGCAAAGGGACCTCAAAGGCCTAATGGCCAGCCCTCCTCCCGCAGCTATGGCACTGGCATGATCATCAATAGCACTCTCTGCACTTAACACACCGGCCAAGCTATTCGACCATGGGAGGCAGTGCACACAACAACAGGGCACCACACTGTACTTAGAGGCCGTCCTTTCTCTTGCAGGCCAAGCTGGCGCGGAATTTGAAGAGCCAGACTGTCACCGGGGGAGGCCGTCCCCAGTTCCAGCAGCTCAGTCAGCTGGAGGAGAGCGTGGCTCGACTCGTGCGTGGCCGGGTGACTGGCCCCGTTGCTATTGGAGATGCCGACCCTGTGCTGGGACCCAATGGTAAGGACATGACCGTTTGGACCTCTCTGGTTCCCCTTGCGCTTCAGATCTACATCCTTTGCCACTGTCCCACCAATGCGCATAATGGCACCACTCATGCCTCCCTCGCTGACGCCCTGTCCTCACTCTAAAGCTACTCTTGTGCCTTCCTGCTTTCAGCTGGTGAGGAGGAGGTCCCTGAAGCTGAGAGTGCCAGTCCCTCGGAAGAGGAGGACGACGAGGGCCAAGAGGAAGGCGGCACATCGGGGGAACCCTCATCCGCGCCAGGGGATGGCAATGGAGGGGACACGTCTTGCCTGGAGGAGAGCCAGGGGGAAGTGTTGCAGGGGGGTGTAGTTCCTGGGCCCAGTGGCGTCCAGGCACGCGGGAAGGGTCGGGCAGCACGGCTGCCTTCTCCCCAGAGGGGGGGAAGTGTTGCAGGGGAGGGCAGTTGCTGGGCCCAGTGGCGTCCAGGCACGCGGGAAGGGTCGGGCAGCTCGGCGGCCTTCTCCCCAGAGGGAGAGTCCGCCCTCCAGTCCGGAGACGGTCCTCGCCCAGGAGGTGCGCCTCCTTGATGAAATGTCCGCGGCCTCGGAGCGGCGCCACAACGAGTTCATGGGGGTTGTGGGACAGTTGCCTCAGGCCACTGAGTCCCTGGCTCATAGTGTGGCCAATTTCGGGGACTCACAGGCCAGGGGTGTCGAGCAACTCGCGGCAGCACAGGCCAGGGGTGTCGAGCAACTCGCGGTAGCACAGGCCAGGGGTGTCGAGCAACAGGCCAGGGGTGTCGAGCAACTCGCGGCGGCACAGGACGCGAGTCGCGAGTTCATGAGTGGTGCCGTCCAGACACTGGCTGATCTGATGCAGGCACAGACCAGGGCAGTTCGCGCACTCACTTCTGCCACACTCGCTGTGTCACGGAAGCATCGCCAGGGCACCCGCCGCCCTGCTGCAGCACAGCGGTCTGGCCTTCACCAGATTGCTGCGCTTGCTGCAGTGCCAGGCCGGCCGAGTGCCAGTGTCTCTGGCGACCAGCGAGCGCCTGGCATCAGCCAGCTTGCCCCCATTGCTGCAGCTGCCACTGCCACTCCCCCAACCAAGGTGCGACGAGCTGCTGGAGAGACTGATGCTGGCCAGCCACAGCTGCAGCAGTCAGCAGCCGGCCCCTCCAGGGCCGGACCTCGTCTAGGCCGACCCCCAAGGGCATCTGCCGTCACGCATTGTGCCCCTCAGGAGCCTTCCCCCAGCCTTGCAACACCCACAGGGCCCAGGTTGAGGCGGAGCAACAGGTCGGGCAGGGGCCGGAGAAGCCTGCACAAGGACTCGCCCTCTCGGCACACCAAGTAGAGTGTGTTGCCAACTGTTTTTTTTATATGGGGGTGTTTGTGTTCTGGAGGGGGGGGGCTTATTTTGGTAAGGCCGAGGATGAAGGCCAATTGGAAGGACAATTTTTGTTATTCCTCCCCAGGTTGTGGGAGTGAGATATGTTTTTGACTGTTTTTTGGGGGTCTTGTCTGTTTTTCTGTTTCATGTGGGAAGGGCCCTGAGTTTGTTAAATAAAGCTTTTTATTTATTCAGCTTGTCCAGGTGTCATGTTTCAAGTGGTTGTTGCGTTAACCGGCTGAGGGCTTGCGGAGCGGCTGCATTCAGGTGCGTTCATTGCCACAAGCCATTCCCTGACAGGGGGCTAGAAGTGTCGTTCAATAAGCCGCCGGCGGACGGCCCTTGGACCTTGTGGCTCCCTCCTGGCCTGGTACTCCTCCTCCTCCTCCTAATGGTCCTCCTGCTCGTCCTCCTGAGGTGGTGGTCCAACGCGAGGTGGCAGTGCCTGGGTCCTGCGGATAGCCAGGTTGTGCAGCATGCAGCAAACGACGACGAACTGGGAGACTCTATCCGGCGAATACTGTAGAGATCCGCCGGAACGATCCAGGCAGCGGAACCGTTGCTTGAGGACGCCAATCGTTTGCTCTATGTTGTTCCTTGTGGCTTGATGGCTTTCGTTGTATGCCTCCTCCGCAGGGGTCCTGGGCGCGCGGAGCGGGGTCATGAGCCATGTACACAAAGGGTAGCCCTTGTCCCCAATAAGCCATCCCCTTGGTGGAGGCTGTGCCTCGAACATGTCAGCCACAGTAGTCTGGCGCAGGATAAATGCATCGTGGCTGCTTCCTGGAAAGCGGGCATTGACAGCTAGGATGCGCTGCCTGTGGTCACACACCAGCTGTACATTGAGGGAATGGTAGCCCTTCCGGTTGCGGTAATCCTCAGCATTGTCGATAGGTGCCCACATAGCCACATGCGTGCAGTCAATGGCGCCCTGCACCATGGGGAAGTCGGCGATCCTGGCAAATCCGACTGCACGCTGCTCCTGCCTCTCTAGGGTCATGGGGAAGGAGATGAATTGGTGTCTCCTTGCGAAAAGGGCATCGGTGACCTGCCGGATGCAGCGATGCACGGCGAACTGGGAGATGTTCGCTATGTCCCCAGCAGCGGTTTGGAAGGAGCCGCTTGCATAAAAGTTCAGAGCCACCGTGACCTTCACTTCCACCGACAGAGACGTCCTGCACATCAGCTGTGGACGCAGATCTCTGTGAAGCAGCTGGCAGATCTCTGCAACCACCTCCCTTCTGAAGCGCAGCCTCTTAACACAATGCGTGGCAGTCATGGTGAGATAGGACACCTGCTGCCGGTATTCCCTGAGTGGGTAAGGCCTACGTTGCCGACGCCTGATGGCCCCTCTGCGTCTAGGCATGGCTGGCCCTCTCACACAGCGTCTGCGAGCCCTTCGCACATAATGCTGGAACTGAGGGTTGGAACCCCATGCAGCCCCCATAATAAACTTGCAAACAGTGAAATCACAAGAGTCTAATTTCCAAGCTCTGGCCAGAAGCCAAAAATACCTCTCCTACGTTGCCCCAAATCAGTAAGGTCTGTTCCTTGGTCTCTGTCCAGAAATCCAAAGCACTAAAGTCATTGCAGCAAAATGGCTGGCCTTTATAGTTCAGTCTAAGTGCCCTTTAATTAGCGCTCCCCGAGGTCCACAGGGCCTCTGCTGCGTTCCAGTTCACAGTTCTTAACAGCGCCATGCCCACATTGGGCGGGCGCCACTGAATTTCCGGTTTGGGGCGCACAAACAGCGTTGCACGACGAAATGACGTCATAAGCTGCGCGCGCAGCTGAGCGGGCGCAAACACTTTGCGCCGGCGCTAAATGTCAACTGAAGTTGGGCGTAGGCGCAGATCGGACTGCGCCCGGGCGCTAAGTGCCTAGCGCTGGAAATCTACCCCTCTTAAGGCGTTAACGGCTGGCGAACGCTACTGAATTTCTAGGCCAAAGTGTTTTACAACTGTATCACCCATCCGTTTACAGCATGAACTCAAAAATATGTAATCTCACTGGTGTCCTAATCTTCACTTGTTTGAGTAAATGTTACTGAAACAAAGCCCCCAGGTCACAACAGATTGAGTTAAACATATTTCAATAGCGTCAGTAAAAGTTAAATTGCTTGGTATAGTAGAAACTTTTTATAATATATAAACTGTGATACACCCCAGTAAGGAACAGTTGATTAAAAATAAAGTTAATAACTTTTTTAATTGGTCACGAGCAACATCCCCCGTAAGCCGCACTGCCTCCTGCGCGGCCTTCCTCCCCCGCTGCACGTCCCATTCAAATGTTTGCGCAAGCACGGCATCTACAATGTGAAAGCCGGTGAGCGGCCTGCGCGGGACCTTGCAGATGACTGCGCGGCCACGCAGCTTAACGGGAACGTTGGGCACAAGGAACCTCCTTCTGAATGCCAATGCACAATGTCAGTGGTCAGCAGCAAAAATGAAGCAGCCCAGAAATTAAAACATCGCTCATCGATAAAGGTGCCAGCGAAGGAGCTGACGATGAATCTAACTGCAAGAGTTCAAATGGCAGTTCCCATCTTCTCACCGTTAGATTAGATTGTAACCATTGTCATTCACTCTCGGATTTGTTTACACTATTGCCATGTTTGAAAAAAGTAATAAGTACCAGTTGCAGTATTTCGGAAGGCAAAATTGAACAGAAAATATTAAAATCCTCCATATTTCATTAAAAATTTGCCTTATGTGAAAATGGGTGGAAAATATAGGTGAGATACCAGCATTAAACTACAAATGATTAGAATAATGTACTGCCAATATTTAAGAAAAAAAACTGATGCTTTTATCACTTGGCCATGAATAGCCCTTTTAATAAGGGGGACATCAAAAATATAAGTGGATGAAATGAAATTTAATACTGACAAAGTATGGCATAAAAAAGCAACACACAATGACGGGGATAGAAATTGCACAGGAAGATTTAACGGGAGCAACAGTAGACTACAGGTACACTATCCCTTATCCGAAAGCCTTGGGACCAGCTGAGTTTCGGTTTTCGGAATATTTCGGATTTCAGAAGGTATTATTATAAGACTGGGAAATTTGTATTTAATATAAATTTTAAAAGTTCAGGCTACCTCTTGCGACTGTTCCGTGTCTCATTCCCCTTCCTGCTTCTCTGGAAAGCCGGATATCGGCTGACTCCTACTAAGCTGGCCCGCAAATCTGGTCGGGTGGCGGGGGGGGGGGGGGAGAAAAGAATATCAGACGGGCCGCGGTTCAGGTCCGGGGGGGGGGTGGGGGGGGGGGGGGGGGAGTTCGGGGGGGGGGTCTGGGGGTGTTGGGGGGGTCCGGGCGGGTGGGGGGTCAGGGGGGAGAAAAGAATATCGGATGGGCCGCGGTTCGGGTCGGGTCGGGTCGGGTGGCGGGGGGAGAAAAGAATATCGGACGGGCCGCGGTTCGGTTCGGGTCGGGGGGAGAAAAGAATATCGGATGGGCCGCTGCAGCTATCGGACGGGCCGCTGTATTGTTGGGTTCACTCTCCTGGTACCTCCTTCACACTGCCCGGCTCGGCCTGCAATCTCCTACCCAGGAGGGAACTCTGTGACCCTCTGCCCTGCTCAGCGTAAGTCATGCGCCACTCTGGTCATGTCGTGCGCACGACTTACGCTGAACGAAAAAACTTTCAGTTTTTAGAGATTTTCGGTTTTCGGCAGTTCGGATAAAGGATAGTCTACCTGTATTCACTTTCAGTGTCACGACAATGTGGAAAAACAATTTTAAAAATGTGAATATTAGGATACATAGCCAGAACAATGGAAAGTAAGACTACAGAGATTCTGCTGAGATTTTATAATGCACTAGTCAGACTACTGGTGGAGCACTGTTTACAATGTTGTGCTTTAAAAGGGACAGGCCTTGATTGTGACAATACAGGGAATTGCAACAAGAATAGTACTAATTGTAACGGGGATCAAATATAAGAAGAGATTAGAAAAGCTTAAGGGAGGATGAGCAACCTGGCCACAGCACTGTGGTACAGGGGGCCATTCAAGTGGAGGGAGTAAAAAGAAATGTTGTAGTGGTAGGGGATAGTATCATTAGGGGGATAGATAGGGTTCTCTGCAGTCAAGAGCGGGAGTCCCGAAGGCTGTGTTGCCTGCCTGGTGCCAGGGTTAAGGACATCTCTTCTGGGCTGGAAAGAAACTTGGAGTGGGAGGGGGAGGATCCAGTTGTCGTGGTCCATGTTGGTACAAACGACGTAGATAGGACAAGGAAGACGGTTCTGTTAAAGGAGTATGAGCAGCTAGGGGTCAAATTAAAAAACAGAACCTCAAGGGTAATAATCTCTGGGTTATTACCTGAGCCACGAGCGAATTTGGCTAGGATAAATAAAATTAAAGAGTTAAATGCGTGGCTCAAAGACTGGTGTGGGAAAAATGGGTTTTGCTTCTTGGGACACTGGCACCAGTACTGGGACAGGAGGGAGCTGTTCTGTTGGGACAGACTCCACTTGGCCAGTGCTGGGACTAGAGTCCTGGCGAATCATATAACTGGGGCTGTAGAGAGGGCTTTAAACTAATTAGTGGGGGGGAGGTTTCTAGAGAGCAAATAATAGAAATGACAACAGAGAAGGTCCTAGACTTAGGTAGCAGTGGGGGAATTAAAAAACAGAATGTGTCAGGAAGGGACAGAAGGTATGGAGTAAAAAGTAAAGTACTAAAAAGGGAAAAAAACAGGAACTAAGTGTTACAAAACATATTTGAAAGTTCTTTATCTGAATGCACGTAGCATTAGTAACAAAATGAATGAGTTAACGGCACAAATAATGACATATGGATATGATCTTGTGGCCATTACAGAAACATGGCTGCAGGGTGACCATGACTGGGAATTAAACATACCAGGTTATTTAACATTCAGGAAGGACAGGCAGGAAGGGAGAGGAGGTGGGGTGGCTATGTTAATAAAGGAAGGAATCACTATAATACAGAGAAATGATATTGGGTCAAAGGAGCAGGATAGTGAAACAGTTTGGGTGGAGATAAGGAATAATAAGGGGAAAAAAACACTAGTGGGTGTAGTCTATAGGCCTCCGAACAGTTGCAACTCTGTTGGACGGAGTATTAATCAGGAAATAGTTGAGGCTTGTAATAAGGGAACAGCTATAATTATGGGGGATTTTAATTATCATATTAATTGGACAAAGCAAATTGGGCAGAGCAGCCTTGAGGAAGAGTTCATTGAGTGTATTAGGGATGGGTTTCTTGAGCAGTATGTAACTGAACCGACCAGGGGGCAAGCAACCTTAGATTTGGTCCTGTGTAATGAGACAGGATTAATTAAAAATGTCCTAGTAAAGGATCCCCTTGGAATGAGTGACCATAACATGGTTGAGTTCCATATTCAATTAGAGGGTGAGAAGGTTGGATCTCAAACAAGCGTGCTGAGCTTAAATAAAGGAGACTATGAAGGTATGAGAGCGGAATTAATTAGAGTGGACTGGGAAAATAGATTAAAGGGTAAGACGGTACATGACCAGTGGTGTACATTTAAGGAGTTATTTTACAACTTCCAAAAAATATATATTCCACTGAGGAAAAAAGGGTGTAAAAGAAAAGATAGCCATCCGTGGCTAAGTAAAGTAATTAAGGATAGTATCCGACTAAAAACAAGGGCATATAAGGTAGCCAAATCTAGTGGGAGGATGGAAGATTGGGAAGTCTTTAAAAGACAGCAAAAAATAACTAAAAGATTGATTAAGAAAGGGAAGATAGATTATGAAAGTAAATTAGCAAAAAATATAAAAACAGACAGTAAAAGTTTCTATAGTTATATAAAAAGAAAAAGGGTGGCTAAAGTAAATGTTGGTCCCTTAGAGGATGAGACCAGGAAATTAATGGTGGGAAACATGGAGATGGCAAAAACACTGAACAATTATTTTGTATCAGTCTTTACAGTAGAGGACACTAAGAATATCCCAACACTGGACAAACAGGGGGCTCTAGGCGGGGAGGAACTAAATACGATTAAAATCACTAAGGAAGTGGTACTTGGTAAAATAATGGGACTCAAGGCGGATAAATCCCCTGGACCTGATGGCTTGCATCCTAGGGTCTTGAGGGAAGTAGCGGTAGGGATTGTGGATGCATTGGTAATAATTTTCCAAAACTCACTGGACTCAGCAAAGGTCCCGGCAGATTGGAAAACTGCTAATGTAACACCCTTATTTAAAAAGGGTAGTAGGCAGAAGGCTGGAAACTATAGACCTGTTAGCCTAACATCTGTGGTTGGTAAAATGTTAGAGTCCATTATTAAGGAGACAGTAACGGAACATTTGGATAAACATAATTTAATAGGACAAACTCAGCATGGTTTCATGAAGGGGAAGTCATGTTTGACAAATTTGCTTGAGTTTTTTGAGGAAGTAACATACAGGGTGGATAAAGGGGAACCAGTGGACGTAGTGTATTTAGACTTCCAAAAGGCATTTGACAAGGTGCCACACAAAAGATTATTGCTCAAGATAAAAAATCACGGGATTGGGGGTAATATTCTGGCGTGGGTGGAGGATTGGCTCTCTAACAGAAAGCAGAGAGTTGGGATAAATGGTTCGTTCTCAGATTGGCAACCAGTAACTAGTGGTGTTCCGCAGGGGTCAGTGCTGGGTCCCCAACTCTTTACAATCTATATTAACGATTTGGAGGAGGGGACCGAGTGTAACATATCAAAGTTTGCAGATGATACAAAGATGGGACGGAAAGTAGTGAGTGAGGAGGACATAAAAAACCTGCAAAGGGACATAGACAGGCTAAGTAAGTGGGCAGAGATTTGGCAGATGGAATACAATACTGGAAAGTGTGAGGTTATGCACTTTGGCATGAAAAATCATAGAGCAAGTTATTATCTTAATAGCAAGAAACTGGAAAGTACTGTAGTACAAAGGGATCTGGGGGTCCTGGTGCACGAAACTCAAAAAGTTAGTATGCAGGTGCAGCAAGTGATTAAGAAGGCCAATGGAATGTTGGCTTTTATTGCTAGGGGGATGGAATATAAAAACAGGGAGGTATTGCTGCAGTTGTACAAGGTATTGGTGAGACCGCACCTGGAATACTGCATACAGTTTTGGTGTCCATACTTAAGAAAAGACATACTTGCTCTCGAGTCAGTACAAAGAAGGTTCACTCGGTTAATCCCAGGGATGAGGGGGTGGTCATATGAGGAGAGGTTGAGTAGATTGGGACTCTACTCATTGGAGTTCAGAAGAATGAGAGGCGATCTTATTGAAACATATAAGATTGTGAAGGGGCTTGATCGGGTGGATGCGGTGAGGATGTTCCCAATGATGGGTGAAACTAGAACTAGGGGGCATAATCTTAAAATAAGGGGCTGCTCATTCAAAACTGAGATGAGGAGAAACTTCTTCACTCAGAGGGTGGTAGGTTTGTGGAATTTGCTGCCCCAGAAAGCTGTGGAAGCTACATCATTAAATAAATTTAAAACAGAAATAGATAGTTTCCTAGAAGTAAAGGGAATTAAGGGTTACGGGGAGCGGGCAGGAAATTGGACATGAGTCTAGGTTCGGAATGGTCATGGCCCTGTGGGTAGTGGAGTGGGCCCAGGGGCCGTGTAGCCTTGTTCTGCTCCTACTGTGTTCTAATTCTGTGTTAGATTTAAGGAGATGGTTTTATTCCTGTTCCTGGCTGGGGTGGAGATCGCCTTCACAGAAGGTAAGTACTGTAGAAAATATAGGGACAGAGTGATCTCCTGGAAGAATTTCGATCGCCTAGATGGGTCGGAGAGGAATTTCCCAGATTTTTTTCTCCCAAATTGGCCATTGGGTCTTTATCTGGTTTTTCGCCTCTCCCGGGAGATCACATGGGTTCGGGTGGATGCAGAGTGATAGAAGATTTGAGGTTAGGATCAGATCAGCCATGATCTTATTGAATGGTGGAGCAGGCTCGAGGGGCCGATTGGCCTACTCCTGCTCCTATTTCTTATGTTCTTATGTTCTCCACAGGCCTCACATACTTCATGTTAAATCAAGCAGTAGAGGACGCAAGTTCAAATTAGTGAAAGACACATTTTAAAACAGATCTCAGAAAAAAGTTCTTTATTCAAAGGATGATATACTGGCATGGGTGGAAGATTGGCTCTCTAACAGAAAACAGAGAGTGGGGATAAATGGTTCATTCTCGGGTTGGCAATCAGTAACTAGTGGTGTTCCACAGGGGTCAGTGCTGGGACCCCAACTCTTTACAATCTATATTAACGATTTGGAGGAAGGAACCGAGTGTAACATATCCAAGTTTGCCGACGATACAAAGATGGGAGGGAAAACAGTGAGTGAGGAGGACATAAAAAACCTGCAAAGGGACATAGACAGGCTAGGTGAGTGGGCAAGGATTTGGCAGATGGAGTATAATGTTGGAAAGTGTGAGGTTTGGCAGAAAAAAATCAAAGAGCAAGTTATTATCTAAATGGAGAAAAACTGCAAAGTGCTACAGTACAAAGGGATCTGGGGGTCTTGGTGCATGAAACACAGAATGTTAGTATGCAGGTACAGCAGGTGATCAGGAAGTCCAATGGAATCTTGGCTTTTATTGCAAGGGGGATGGAGTATAAAAGCAGGGAAGTCTTGCTGCAGTTATACAGGCTACTGGTGAGGCCACACCTGGAATACTGCGTACAGTTTTGGTTTCCATATTTAAGAAAAGATATACTTGCTCTCGAGGCAGTTCAGAGAAGGTTCACTCGGTTGATTCCGGAGATGAGGGGGTTGACTTATGAGGAAAGGTTGAGTAGGTTGGGCCTCTACTCATTGGAATTCAGAAGAATGAGAGGCGATCTTATCGAAACATATAAGATTGTGAGGGGGCTTGATCGGGTGGATGCGGTGAGGATGTTTCCACTGATGGGTGAGACTAGAACTAGGGGGCATAATCTTAGAATAAGGGGCTGCCCTTTCAAAACTGAGATGAGGAGAAACTTCTTCACTCAGAGGGTAGTAAATCTATGGAATTTGCTACCTCAGAGAGCTGTGGAAGCTGCGACATTAAATAAATTGAAAACGGAGATAGACAGTTTCCTAGCTGATAAGGGACTAAGGGGTTACGGGGAGAGGGCAGGGAAGTGGACGCGAGTCTAAGTTTGGATCAGCCATGATCCTATGGAATGGCAGAGCAGGCCCGAGGGACCGTATGGCCTACTCCTGCTCCGACTTCTTATGTTCTTATGTTAAACATTTGGAATAATCTACCAAGTATGGCAATGTATATCTTCATTTTTTTTTTTTACAGCACAGGAGGAGGCCATTTAACTCAATTCTATCTCCAAAGGCTCTCTGAAAGAGCTATCCACTTAGTCCCATTCCTCAGCCCTTTCAAATTTTTGTTTGTCAAATATTTATCCACTTGCCTTTTAAAACACAACTTGCTGTTTACAAATCCAAACTGGCTGTCCTTAATTAGCCCATGACTTTATAAATGAGAAAATAATTTTATCCTGCTTTACAGCCACTAGAAGCTTACCCACCACTCATGTTAGGCTGACTGAACAGAGACAGTACATTGGCAACCCTCCAGTCACCTCACCTGGCATCTATATCCAAGGATGTTTGATTGTGATCAGAGCCTCTACTATTTTCTCTGACTTCCTTCCGTATTCCAGGATGCATACCATCAGGGTGCCTTTTCCAATTTTGAGTTCCACCACAGGAAAGGGAGATGGAGAAGCAGAGGGATTAGGGAGAGAATTCCAGAGCGTTGGGCCTAGGTGACTGAAGAGATGGCCACCAATGGTAGGGAAAAGGGAAGGAGGGTGCGCAAGAGTCAGAGGAACAGAAAGTTTGGGAGTGGAGGGGTGGTGGTGGGGGGAGTTGTAGGGTTAGAGAGATTGGATGGGGCAAGGCTATGGAGTGATTTAAACATGAGCATGAGAATTTTAAATTTGAGGAATTGGAAGACCGGGAGCCAATGAAGGGCACATGGGATTGGGAGCAAGGTATTGACTTGGATAAAGAACTGGTTGGCGGACAGAAAGCAAAGAGTTGGAATAAACGGGTCGTTTTCCGAGTGGCAGGCAGTGACTAGTGGGGTACCGCAAGGATCGGTCCTAGGACCCCAGCTGTTCACAATATATATTAATGATCTGGACGAGGGAATTGGATGTAATATCTCCAAATTTGCAGACGACACAAAGCTGGGTGGGAGGGTATGCTGTGAGGAGGATGTCGTGAAACTCCAGTACAATTTGGACAGGTTGGGTGATTGGGCAGAAACATGGCAAATGCACTATAATGTGGATAAATGTGAGGTTATCCACTTTGGTGGCAAAAACAGGAAGGCAGATTATTATTTGAATGGCAATAGATTGGGAGAAGGGGAAGTGCAAAGAGACCTGGGTGTTCTTGTGCACCAATCGCTGAAGGTAAGCATGCAGGTGCAGCAGGCGGTTAAGAAGGCAAATGGTATGTTGGCCTTCGTAGCGAGAGGGTTTGAGTACAGGAACAAGGATGTCTTGCTACAGTTGTACAGGGCCTTGGTGAGACCGCACCTTGAGTATTGTGTGCAGTTTTGGTCGCCTTACCTGAGGAAGGACGTTCTTGCCATGGAGAGAGTGCAGCGAAGATTCACCAGGCTGATACCTGGGATGGCAGGAATGACGTATGAGGAGAGATTGTGTCGATTGGGCTTATACTCACTGGAGTTTAGAAGATTGAGAGGGGATCTCATCGAAACCTATAAAATTCTGTCAGGCCTGGACAGACTAGATGCAGGAAGGATGTTTCTGATGGCCGGGGAGTCCAGAACCAGGGGTCATAGTCTAAGGATAAGGGGTAAGCCATTTAGGACTGAAATGAGGAGGAATTTCTTCACCCAGAGAGTGGTGAACCTGTGGAATTCTCTGCCACAGAGGGCGGTGGAGGCCAGTTCATTAAATATATTCAAGAAAGAGTTGGATATATTTCTTAAGGCTAAAGGGATCAAGGGATATGGGGAGAAGGCAGGGACAGGGTACTGAATTTGGATGATCAGCCATGATCTCATTAAATGGCGGAGCAGGCTCGAGGGGCCGAATGGCCTACTCCTGCTCCTATCTTCTATGTTTCTATAAGGTCAGCAAGGACAGGGGTGATAAGTGAGCAGGACTTGGTGCAGAATAGGATATGGGCAGCTAAGTTTTTTTTGTAATGAGTTGAAGTCTGCAGAGGGTGAAGATGGGATAGGAGAGCATTGGAATAGTCAAGTCTGGGGGTGACAAAGGCATGGATGAGGGTTTCAGTGGCAGGTGGGCTGAGGCAGAGGACAACACGGGCGAGGTTACAGAGGTGGAAGTAGGTGGTCTTTGTAATGGAGAAAGCGTGGGGTCGGAAGCTCAACACAGGGTCAAATACAATGCCAAGACTGTGAACAGTCTGGTTCAGCCTGAGACAATGGATGGGAAAGGGAATGGAATCAGTAGCAACGGTATGGAGTCTGTGGTGGGAGGAAACAATGTCTTCAACTTTCTCAATGTTTAACTGGAGGAAATTGCAGCTCATCCAAGACTGATAGTCAGTCTGACAACACAAAAGGCAGTGGTGAGGTCAAGAGAGATTGTAGAGAGTTAGATTAGCACACATGTAGAAGCTAACCTGTGTCTGTGGCTGATGGTAACCAAGGACAGCATGTAATGAGAAAGAAGAGGGGACCAAGGCTAGATCCTTGGGGGACTCCGGAGGTAAAAGTCCGGGTGCAGAAAGAGGAGCCATTGGTGGAGATACTCTAGCTGAGTGGAACCAAGCGAGGGCAGTCCCAGACAATGGAGGAAAGGCTTTGGAGGAGAATGGCGTGGTTGGCCAGGTCAAAGGCTGCAGAGAGAGCGAGGAGGATGAAAAGGGATAATGCACCACAGTCACAGAGGGTGTAATAATTCTGCTCTGTGTTTAAATCGCTTCAAGACCTTGCCCTCCCCAGCTCCACGAGCTCTGCAGCCCCCCCTCCCCAAATTCCCTGTTCCTCTGTCATTAGCCTTTTTGTAATACCTCTTTCTTTCTACGTCACCGATTCTAAAATGAACCATGACTTCTGGTTATTCCCCTTCCTTGTCCAATATCTTTTGCACTCTGTTATATTCCTATTCCTGGCATCTGGGAGACAGCATACCATTCGACACTCTCAGCTGCAATGACAAAAGCACTTGTCCACTCTTCCGATTATGGAATCCTCTATTTTTGCCATGTTCCTGCACTTAGCTCCTCTTTCACTCTCTTTGACAACCACAAATTCCATAGTGCCACAGCATTGCTTGTGGTTACCCTCCTCAGAGATCCTGCTGCAGCAGTCACAGATACTTGGTACTTGTTTGTCAATTCAACACTCAGGGAATTCTTGCACTACTTCTCTTCCTTCACCTGATGGATAGTCACCCACTTCCCTTCCTCACTATGTGTTCTATCTGTGGGATGACCATTTCCTACCCAAGCTCAGAAACGTTGAGCCCAAGGACAATCAGAGACACTTCCTCCAAGTAGTCATCTGGAAACACAAAGCATCCAGGACCTCCCACATCACACAGATACCACAGTTGTCCTTGATATTAAGCTAAACTGTTTTCTGTTAAACATTTAATACAAACATTAACAACTTAGCAATTTAACCCCTTTAACTTTAATTTTAGGCCAAATGCACCTAAAGGCTAATCTGCAGAGGTTAAACTCCACACTGTATTGAGCCTTCTCGCTCCGCTGGTCTTTCATTGCTCATTGGGGCATTGGAATACAAGAGGAATGAGCTTTAATATGTCAAGTAACCTTTGCTCATTATGTTCTTAAATAATCAACATGCTTTTGATTCACTGTAACTACTTCTGCAACAGTAAATTAACTAAAATAATTCTCCTTCAAAGATGCAAGTCCAGTAAGTAATTGTGCTCAATGTAAAGAAAGAACATGCATTTATATAGCACCTTTCATATCCTTGGAATGTCCCAAAGCGTTTCACAGCCAATTTAATTACTTTTGCAATGTCATCACTGTTGTAGGCAAATGTGGCAGCCAATTTGCACACAGAAAGGTCCCAGAAACGGCAATGAAAAAGACAACCAGATAATCTGTTTTAGTGCTGTTGTTCAGAGATAAGTGTTGTCCGGGACACCAGGGAGAACGCCCTGACTCATAATAGTACAGAGGGATCTTTTACATCCACCTGAGCAGGACTCGGTTTAACATCTGTCCAAAAGACGGTAACTCCAACAGTGCAGCACTCCCTCAATACTATACTGAAGTGTAGCCTGGATTACATGCTCAAGCCTCGGGAGTAGAAAACCTGAATCGACAACCTTCTGATTCAGAGGAGGGATTGTTATCACCGAGCCAGATGCATAAATCTCTTAATTTCAGGTAAATTCACACAAAATGTGAGGCCACTATTAGAGATGAGGATATTACATTAGTATAACAACAACCAATTCAACCATCTTCCAGGTCAGGTACAACAAATGAACCCAAGGTAAAGTTCCCTATGATCTAAATCATGCAAGTGGACAAGCAATCTATTCATATGTGTTGTCTGAATTGAACTGCTTTCCAGTTCATTTATGTGGTACGGTATTAGGTTGATTGAGAGATGTCAGTTTGGGAGAATTTACTCAAGTCTCATATGGGTACCATCTAATCCAAGTCCTCTAGAGTTCGGAGTTGACTGAGACATTACTTTTCAGGCAATACGAGTTCTCCTCCCCAGCCCCCAGATTTTCAAACTAAATATGAACTGCTACACTGTGGAATCATTAATAACTGCATCAATAGGCATAGAAACAGAGAATTGTACAGTGTATAATTTGGGGATTTTTCCTCAGAGCTGTATGTGATTATTTGAGCTATTCAACACTTCATGTGCCATTTTTGTATCAGATAAAAAGTGTAACTGTCACCTATGTGATAAAAGCTATGTCTTTGCATATTTTTTCCAAGGTTATTTACATGGAGAAAAATATGACGACAAGTTAACCACCCAAGTAATGGATCTGAAAACATTCAAGTCAATACTTAAATATATTGTGAAATTAACAACACAATTTACCCCTCAGGTAAAAAAAACTGAATTTTTAGTAACATGAAAATGCATTTACAATATGCAACTTGATATTTTTATCTAATTGAAATAGAAAAAATGGAATTTGATTATCTACAAAAGAACATTTTGTACTTAAATGCACCATAAACTACATATTCGAAGAATGCATTTGAAGGATCTGTAAATGAATAGTAAAGAAATTTATAGAAGTAAACGTCACTCACAATACTTAACCCTGTTTATACAAGTACTGTATTCAGAACAAGTCTAGCACTACTGCTTAATCGAGGTAGCACAGAGATAGTGCTACTGTGTTTATACGACTGGAACACAGAATCAGAAAAATTAGTTTCCAGGAAAACACACATCTGTCTACTTCCCACGATACTTTATTTCCAGGACTATAGCCAATGAATAGAAAATATAGCGTCAACTGCAGAATATGGGAGTGAAGGTTTACCTAGAAGCTATGACAATGCTAATAAGATCAAATAGATTAACATACTAATAAAATTATGGTTCTTAATTCAAATTTCTCAGAATTTACTGAATGGGCTGTTGGACAGTCGTGTGTGCACACTCACAACTGTAATAATACAACAGACTTACCTTACATACTTCACCAGTCTCAAGTGATACAGTGAGTCTCTCTTTATCATGGCTAGGTTCAGTATGGTTGTTTAGCATTTCTGTCCAGAAGAAAAAAGTAAATATATAATGAGAGCAACAAATCACAGCAACTTATTAATGATTAAAGTCCGAAGTAAATAAAGGCTTGCATAATTTTAAAGTTGCATGTAAATACCTGATTTTTCGTCAATCTTTGGGTGTCAATAGAGAACTTCAGCAGTTTTTAATGGACAGAAAACAGTTTCAGGTAATAATAAATACTGCATGTTGTAATTATTCCCATGCTACTGATACATTGTGCAGTGTTCACAGATCATCTCACACCATAGATGCAAAGCTTTTGTCAACTGATAATAGGACAGGTTTAGGGTAACAGGATTACTGGTACAAAATCTATTAAAGCTGTAAACTTTATAGCTTCTATTTTGTTCACTTTTAACAATTGTGGGAGTCTAAAAGGACATCAACAACAGCTGGTTGAGATCACTTTTCCAAGCTCCTTGTAATTACTGAAAAAGAGTGATAACAGCTGGTAGAGATGACAGCATCAAGCCCCCTTTAATTATTTTTTTTAAAAAGTGATAACTATTACAGTCCCCACAAGAAACATGGGTGGATTGCAATTTATGTTAACAGTGCTATTTGTGAGAACTGATGCACCTACAATAATATCCCATTTATTTTTCTCTCTGTTTTAGTCCATTTTTCTGCGCTGCACTGCCTCACTAACAACTTCATGTATTTTTTCACCACAGTAAAACTAGATTATTGTGTAAAAGACAAAGAGGGGGGCAAGTTCCAGTTGGTACTGAAATGTGAAATGACGACAAATGAGAATTCAGCAGTGCAACCACTGCAGCAGTTAGGGAAGATTTAGAAAAATATAGGGTAGATTTTCTTCTCTGTGCACCGATAGTGTGCTACGTCCAAGAAGACACAGCTGCACACATGTTTTAGCTTGAGACCCCTCCAGGCACAGGCCTGCCACCTTGCTAGGCTTTACACCTAAAAGCAGGCAGCAAATTTGACTGCAGATGCAGGACTGAGCACTGTGCTCTAGGCCTCCAAGGTTGGAACTTTCTAGCTGCTGCTGGAGATCAGTAACCAGAAAGCCCCCGACTGGCTCGAATCTTTCAGAGTGGGGGCTTCAAATTAAATCTCCCGTCTTTCTATCTGATCTCTGGCCTGTCCTCAGGATCCCTGCAGACCCTCTGGTCAGTGCGGCTCCGAAGCAGGCCAAAGCCCCAGGTTTGTGTGTCAGCCGTGGCTCTGTGGGCATCACTCTTGCCTCTGAGTCAGAAAGTTGTGGGTTCAAGTCCCACTCCAGGGACTTGAGCACAAACATCCAGGCTGACACTCCAACGCAGTGCTGAGGGAGTGCTGCATCTTCTGAGGTGTCATCTTTCGGATGAGACGTTAAACCGAGGCCCCATCTGCCCTCTCAGGTAGTCGTAAAAGATCCTATGGCACTGTTTCGAAGAAGAGCAGGGGAGTTATCCCCAGCGTCCTAGCCAATATTTATCCCTCAATCAACGTCACTAAAGCAGTTTATCTGGTCATCATTGATGTAAGAAAAAGGAGTCTCACACATCAAGTAACTTTAAAGTAAGCTTTAAGCACCTTATAATCACACTATATACAAGAGAAGTCTTCACCATGCCTCTGGTAGAAGCCCCTTTACAATACTGAGCAGTTCAGTATTTATACCAGTCCAACAGGAAGTGATGTATGACAGGAAGTGATGTATGTACAAAGTTCACAGTTCACAGGAAGTGATGACACATAACTTCCCGGAAGCTATTATTATTATCACAATCATCACATTGCTGTTTGTGGGAGCTTGCTGTACACCATTGGCTGCCGTGTTTCCTACATGATAACAGTTCCTACACTTCAAAAAGTACTTCTGTAAAGCGCTTTGGGGCATCTGGTGGTTGTGAAAGGTGCTATATAAATGTAAGTCTTTCTTCTTTCTTTCTAGAAGTGAAGTGAGTTTAAATGTTGCCCATATAAACTACATCCACCGCATTTTCTTTATCCATCCTCTCGGTTATATCCTCAAAGATTTCTATTAGGTTGGTCAAGAAGACTTGCCTGACTGGCCCTGATTAGCTCGTGTTTCTCCAAGCATTTAGCAATTTCAATCCAGATTATGAATTGTAGTAGTTTACCAGCAACTGAAGTAATACAAACTGGTCTATAATTTCACAGTTTATCCTGGTCTTTTATGAAATGGGGAGTCACATTTGCCACTCTTCAGCCATCTGGCACAATTTACCTTTCTGTAGAGTTTTGGAAAATTATAGTCAGAGCCTTCAGTATTTCTTCCTTGGATTCCTTCAGGAACCTTTGATGACCTATAAGAGGCCTTTTCATTGCTCTTTATGTTTTGCTAATTTCCTCTCAGAATCTCTTTTAACCTTTCTCATCTCACTTTTTGTAGCTTTTCTATATTCATTTTTATTCTGGCATTCATTTTTATTATCTGCCTGTAAGTGCTGAATATTTTTTTTTAGTTTCAAATTTGATCTAATTTCCCTATACATTCGTGGAACACCAGCCTTTAATACACTTCCCTTTTTCCTTTACTGGAATATACTTGATTTCAAAGCTTTTCATTTCATTTTTAAATATTTCCTATTTCTATAGTTCAATTTACCAATTTTTCATTCCATTTAGTCTGAGCAGTTTCCCTTTTAATCTCACTATTTGTTGTTTGGAATGGTTCTTGACATTTTAAGTTCAAGATTGATCAATTAGACATTGTTGTGCGAGTTGGGGGGAGGGGGATCAGTTAAGATAAAAATATGAATGCTCCTAGTTGCTGACTAATAAGCGTGCACTTGGGAATCACTGTTCCCTAGGTGTGCGCCAGAGGAAAGAATGGCAAAGACCCACAATGTTCCCAATTGTGTCCCACCAGGATTTGCTGGGACTTCCACAGGATGGAAGGGGTTGTTCCCACAATCCCATCTCATCTTCTACACATTGAGGGTCCACATGAAAAAAGAAAAAAAGAAAGACTTGCATTTATATCCCGCCTTTCACGACCACCGGACGTCCCAAAGCGCTTTACAGGTAATGAAGTGTAGTCACTGTTGTAATGTAGGAAATGCAGCTGCCAATTTGCACACAGCAAGCTCCCACAAACAGCAATATGATAATGACCAGATATTCTGTTTTAGTGATGTGGATTGAGGGCTAAATATTGGCCAGGACACCGGGGATAACTCCCCTGCTCTTCTTCAAAATAGTGCCTGCATGGAGGGAATTGAAAACAAGGATGAGAATTTTGAAATTGAGGCGTTGCTTAACCGGGAGCCAATGTAGGTCAGCGAGCACAGGGGTGATGGGTGAACGGGACTTGGTGTGAGTTAGGACACGGGCAGCCGAGTGTTGGATCACCTCAAGTTTATGTAGGGTAGAACGTGGGAGGCCAGCCAGGAGTGCATTGGAATAGTCAAGTGTAAAGGTAACAAAGGCATGGATGAGGGTTTCAGCAGCGGATGAGCTGAAGCAAGGGCGGAGACGGGTGATGTTACGGAGGTGGAAATAGGCAGTCTTAGTTATACTGGGGATATGTGGTCGGAAGCTCATTTCAGGGTCCAATATGACACCAAGGTTGCAAACAGTGTGGTTCAGCCTCAGACAGATGTTAGGGAGAGGGATGGAGTCAGTGACTAGGGAATGGAGTTTGTGGCGGGGACCGAAAACAATGGCTTTGGTCTTCCCAATATTTAATTGGTGAAAATTTCTGCTCATCCAGAACTGGATGTCGGACAAGCAGTCTGACAATTTAGAGACCGTGGAGGGGTCGAGAGAAGAGGTGGTGAGGTAGAGCTGGGTGTTGCCAGCGTACATGTGGAAACTGACACTGTGTTTCCGGATGATGTCGCCAAGGGGAAACATGTAGATGAGAAATAGGAGGGGGTCAATGATAGATCCTTGGGGAACACCAGAGGTAACGATGCGGGAGCAGGAAGAGAAGCCGTTGCAGGTGATTCGCTGGCTACGATTAGATAGATAAGAATGGAACCAGGCGAGTGCAGTTCCACCCAGCTCTGGACGACGGTGGAGAGGCGTTGAAGGAGGATGGAGTGGTCAACCATGTCAAAGGCTGCAGACAAATCAAGAAGGGCGAGGAGAGATAGCTTACCTTTGTCAGTCACAAAGGATGTCATTTGTGACTTTGATGTGAGCAGTTTCGGTACTGTGGCAAGGGCGGGATCCTGATTGTAGGGATTCAAACATGGAATTGCGGGAAAGATGGGCACAGATTTGGGAGGCGACAACACGTTCAAGGGCTTTGGAGAGGAAAGGGAGGTTGGAGATGGGGCGGTAGTTTGCAAGGACGGAGGGGTCAAGGGTTGGATTTTCGAGGAGAGGGGTGATGACAGCAGATTTGAGGGAGGGGCGGGGACAGTAGCAAAATTTAGCCTTCTATTAGTTGATGGAGTAAGGTAGATCTGTTCATTGGAATCATATTGTACTAAATTTAAGGAACTCCATACTGGTACAAAATTGATGCTAAGATCATGCTGGTTAATAGCGTGAATCATCGGAATAAAGATGAATAGGTATAAAAACTGCATCCTGGACTTCATACAATTTTTATACCAGTATCTGCTTAACATAAACTCGGAATGCTACTATTATTGGTATACTAGCCATTCAATTAAATCTCTGGTAATACAGAACCTGCCTATAACAGAAGATTTTTTTACCTCCTGTTTCTTGATTATCACTCATGCAAGTCTTGTTTAGAACTTTACTAGGAGCTGCAGTTTAAACAAAGCAAGATCTGCTCTTAAAGAGCAAGCACCCGTGATGAAGAAACCACTGTCAGCACAGGGATGTAGTATAAATGAAGTCCAGTTAATTTATACACCACTAATCTTTGTTTTGTGTTTAAGACTATAAATGCATTTTCTAGTCATTCCTGCAGTTGCTGTATTACCTGAAAATGGCACAGCGACACATTTCACCACATAATAGCTATATACAGTAAAATCTCAAGTATGAGTGACAATTTTTGCTAACAGTAGCAGAGCAGCAGGAGTCAGGCTGCTAGCATTATTTCCCTCTTCACTCACCTCCATTGTTCTAATCCTGTAAAATCAGTTTGTGTTAGAACAGCTCATCTGATTTGGTGGCTCAAAGCTCCCCCACACACCTAACCAAAGATCCAAAATAGACAGCTAAACATGTTGTTCGATGCTGACCATTGATCCCCAGCTTCAGAGCTGAACACTAAAAGTAGCACGCACTCACTTCCTGCGATCCCATCAGCAGCCCCTGCAGTGCTGATCTGTTTGGAGCTGCTAACTTTGAAATCAATAGATGTCCATCTACCGGTAAATAGGGCATTTAGTGCATCTCTGTAGCTGATGGGGAGAGAGGAAGGAGCGTGTTTGGTTGGTGCCAATGTGGCATTATGGCTGGCTCGCTTGGGCCTGTGACAGATCTCACAGTTAGATTTGTGGTCTAGTACGTAAGGGAGCTTTGATCTAGCAGATCATCTGTTCTAGTGCTACCTTATCTTGCCAATAGGAGCAAAGCAACAAAAAGGAATGCTAGTGGAGATGATGGATGAGCCAAGATGGATGAGTACGGAGAGGCAGCACATTCAAAATTCAAATGCAATAATCAGCTGTGTAACCCTTGGGCACTCATTTATCTGCCAGTTTACATTACCCACCAGAGGGTCCCCTCCATTGAATTTTTCTTTATCATTCTTTGAGATGTGGGCATCGCTGGCAATACCAGCATTTATTGCCCATCCCTAGGTGCCCTTGAGACGCTGGTGGCGGATCATCTTCATGAACTGCTTCAGTCCGTGTGGTGAAGGTACTCCCACAGTGCTGTTGGGGAGGAAATTCCAGAATTTTGACCAGCGACAATGAAGGAATGGCGATATATGTCCAAGTCAGGATGGTGTGTGATTTGGAGAGGAACTTGGAGGTGATGGTGTTCCCATACACCTACTGCCCTTGCCCTTCTAGGTAGTGGAGGTCACGGGTTTGGGAGGTACTGCTAAAGAAGCCTTGGCGAGTTGTTGCAGTGTATCCTGTAGATGGTACGCACTGCAGCCATGGTATGCCTGGGGTGGAGGGAGTGGATGTTTAAAACTAGTAGATGGGGTGCCGATCAAGCGGACTGCTTTGTCCTGGATGATGTCCAGCTTCTTGAGTATTGTTGCAGCTGTACTCATCCAGGCAAACGGAGTGTATTCCAATACACCCCTGACTTATGCCTTATAGGTGGTGGAGAGTATTTGGGGAGTCGAGAGCTAGGCCACACATTGCAGAATACCTAGCCTCTGACCTGCTCTTATAGCCATGGCATTTATGTGGCTGTTTCAGTTGGGTTTCTGGTCAATGGTGACAGCCATGATGCTGATGGTAGGGGACTCGGCAATGGTGATGCCATTTGATGTCAAGTGGAGGTAGTTAGATTCTCTCTTGTTGCAGATGGTCATTCCCTGGCACTTCCGTGGCACGAGTGATACTGACCACTTATCAACCCAAGCCTGGATGTTGTCCAGATCTTGCTTCACGCAGACATGGGCTGCCTCATTATCTGAGGAATTGCTAATGGAGCTGAACACTGTACAATCATCAGCAAACAGACTCACTTCTTATGTTACGATGGGCTTTTTGTCATTGATGAAGCAGGTAAAGATAGTTGCTCCTAGGACATGGCCCGAAGGAACTTCCTGTAGTGAGATCCTGAGGCTGAGATTGGCCTCCAACAACCGCAACCACTTCTCTTTATGTCAGGTTATGACTCCAGCCACTGGAGAGTTTGCTCCCTGATCCTCATTGACTTCAGTTTTACTCGGGCTTCTTGGTGCCTCACTTGGTCGATTGTTGCCTTGATGTCAAGAGCAGTCACTCTCACCTTACCTCATAGAATGTCGCAGTTCAGAAACAGGCCATTTGGTCCATCAACTTCGTGCTGGTGTTTTTCAGCACGTGTGTCACCTAATCTAATTTCACTTTCCTGCTTGTTGGCCGTTCCCTTTAATATTCCTCTTTTTGATGCAACCATCTAATTCTATTTTACAAATATTTATAGAAATGCTGCTTCAGCAGTGTGTTGCATCCACATTCCAACCATCATCTATGTAAAATTATTTCTAACCTCCCCATTAGTGTAGATCATCAAAGTTCCACTGCACATACATATTTTTCATTTATATATTGATTATAAAAATGGCAATTAATGATAAAGAAAACATTCAAAATCGTTTTCTGAAGAAAGTGAAACTCTTTTTAGCTGTTTTATTTTTCTACATCGTGAAAACACAGTTTGAGATTGTTAACGGCAAAGATTTCAGGGCTTAATTTAATGTTACAAAAATTATAGCTAACACCAGCACGATCAGAACATCATGAAGAAAATTTTAAAAACTTAATCAAGTAGGATAGAAAAAAACTGCAGTCCTTGGAAGGTAAATGAATAATAAACGTGGATCATAATTTTAACCTAACGTGCCTGGCAGGAAACTGAATGGATAGGATCAGCGACCCATTTTACACCCCGCTCAATTTTACTTTCCATTGAAGGAAAATCGGGTGGACTGTAAAACAGGCCGCCGATCCAAACCCGTCGGTTTGCCACTGGGCGGTTTAGGTTAAAACAACCCCCTTGGCGTTTCATCATATTTTTGCCTTGAAAGATCCAAGTACAATCCTATGCATAATAAAAATGTTAAATAGTAATGGATGCCCCCACCTTGTTCGCTGGAAACAAATCCACTATCACCCAACGTATCTGCCGCTCCCACCCGTCGAAGAGGTGAGATGCATATATGCCCATCGACTGGCTGACCATATGTTCGTACAGCGAGAGAAAGTGAAGGCGCAGACAGGATCGTCTTCAAGTCAGATACAACCAGATCTTTAGCTTTCATGTTATTAATCTCCAAAACTTCATCGCCTACTTTTAGACCTAAATGCAGAAGCCAGAGAAAATATGTTAATAATTTACAATTCAAAAAGCAACATGAAACTCATCTTCCATCAGTTTATTTATCTTATTAAATTTACCCATTTAAAAACAAAATCTTTACTAGAGGTTCTTCCATCAGGATGCATTTTTGACAACCATAAGAGCAAATAACCAGTTCATAAGGTCTTTGCGAGAAACCCTGAAGGAGACAGATATGACAGCAGCCTGGGGTGGATAACTCACCAATTTCCCCTTGTATGGAAAAAAGCCTAGCCTTCTCTCAATGTTTTCCACTGACAGCACTGCCAAGATCAGGAACTCAATCTGTGGAAAATGTACGACAAACATTTCACTCCTTCGTACGACTCATGTTGAGTGCTAAGAGTACAGGATGTAACTAGAGAAGTGGCTCAAAGAGAGATTTCTGGATTGAGCCGAGGAATAACAAGGGATCAGTCATAATACTGGGACTATATTACATATACTGTTGAACTGCAGAAAGGAAATTGAGGATGACATTTGTAGATTACAAATTGGAGATGTGGATTAACAATAGAGTTACAACTGTAAGCAATTGTAATCATCTAAAAATAGATGGATAGGGAAAACATTTGCAGTGAAAAGGGCGAGATTTTTTACAATGTGTTCAGGACTGTTTTCTCAGTCAATATGTTGCTCCTTCAATAAACACAGGTTACAGTAGCACAGTGGTTATGTTACTGGACTGGTAATCCCGAGGCCTGGACTAATGATCGGGAGACTTGAGTTCAAATCCCACCACGGCAGTTGGGGAATTTAAATTTAGTTAATAAAATAAATCTGGAATAAAAAGCTAATATTAGTGATTGTTGTAAAAACCCAGCTGTTTTTTTTAGGGAAGGAAATCTGCCGTTCTTACCCGGTCTGGCCTAGAAGTGACTCCAGTTCCGCAGCAATGTGTTTGATTCATGACTGCCCTCCGAAAAGGCCTAGCAAGTCACTCAGTTGTACCAAACAGCAATGAACAACTATAATAAGAATAAAATCGAACGGCATCGACCTAGGCACCAGATTCAGACATGACAAAGGCACACACAGCCCAGTCAACCCTGCTCACTAACATCTGGGAACTTGTGCCAAAATTGGGAGAACTGTCCCACAGCATTGTCACACTCACAAAATCATATCTTTCAACCAATGTCCCAGACTCCTCCATCACCGTCCCTGGGTATGTCCTTTCCCACCGGCAGGCAGACCCACCAGAGGTGGCGGCACAGTTGGGAGGGAGTGGCCCTGGGAGTCCCCAACATTGATTCCAGACCACATGAAGTCTCATGGCATCAGGTCAAACATGGGCAAAGAAACCTCCTGCTGATTACCACCGACCGCCCTCCCTCAGCTAATGAATCGGTACTCCAGGACTACACTCATGCTAAACAGCGGACAGAGCTAAGCGATCCTACAACCAACAGATCAGATCTGCAGTCCTGCCACATCCAGTCATGAATGGTGGTGGACAATTAAACAACTAATGGGAGGAGGAGGCTCCAGGAACATCTGCATCCTCAATGATGGCGGAGCCCAGCACGTGAGTGCAAAAGACAAGGCTGATCCATATCGGCCTCCTCCTGAGGTCCCCACCATCACAGAAGCCAGTCTTCAGCCAATTCGATTCACTCCATGTGATATCAAGAAATGGCTGAGCGCACTGAATACAGCAGAGGCTATGGGCCCCGACAACATCCCAGCTGTCGTGCTGAAGGCTTATGTTCCAGAACGCGTGCCTCTAGCCAAGCTGTTCCAGTACAGGTACAACACTGGCATCTACCTGACAATGTGGAAAACTGCCCAGGTATGTCCTGTCCACAAACAGCAGGACAAATCCAATCCGGCCAATTACCACCCCATCAGCCTACTCTCAATCATCAGCAAAGTGATGGAAGGGGTCATCGATAGTGGTATCAACCAGCACTTACTCACCAATAACCTGCTCACCGATGCTCAGTTTGGGTTCTGCCAGGATTACTGGGCTAAAGACCTCACTACAAACTTGGTCCAAACATGGACAAAAGAGTTGAATTCCAGAAGTGAGGTGAGAGTGACTGCCCTTCACACCAAGGCAATGTTTGACCGAGTGTGGCATCAAGGAGCCCTAGTAAAACTGAGGTCAATGGGAATCAAGGGGAAAACTCTCCACTGGCTGGAGTCATACCTAGCAGAAATGAAGATGGTTGTGGTTGTTGGAGGCCAATCAACTCAGCTCCAGGACATCGCTGCAGGAGTTCTTCAGGGCAGTGTCCTAGGCCCAACCATCTTCAGCTGCTTCATCAATGAACTTCCCTCCAACATAAGGTCAGAAGTGGGGATGTTCGCTGATGATTGCACAGTATTCAATTCCGTTCGAAACTCCTCAGATAATGAAGCAGTCTGTGCCTGCATGCAGCAAGACCTGGACAATATTCAGGCTTGGGTTGATAAGTGGCAAATAATATTCACACCACACAAGTGCCAGGCAATGACTATCTCCAACAAGAGAGAGGTTAACCACCTCTCCATGACATTCAACGACATGGTGGTTCTAGTTAAAAATTTTCACTCTGAATGTCGAATCCCCCACCATCAACATCCTGGGGGTCACCATGACCTGAAACTTAATTTAACCTGCCACATAAATACTGTGACTACAAGAGCAGGTCAGAGGCTGGGTATTCTGTGGCGAGTGTCTCACCTCTTGACTCCCAGAGCCTTTCCACCATCTACAAGGCACAAATCAGGAGTGTGATGGAATACTCTCCACTTGCCTGGATGAGTGCAGCCCCAACAACACTGAAGAAACTCGACACCATCCAGGACAAAGCAGCCCACTTGATTGGCATCCCATCCACCACCTTAAACATTCTCTCCCTCCACCACCGGCGCACCGTGGCTGCAGTGTGCACCACCTACAAGATGCACTGCAGCAACTCACCAAGGCTTCTTCCACAGCACCTCCCAGACCCACGACCTCTAGAAGGACAAGGGCAGCAAGCACATGGGAACACCACCACCTCAAAGTTCCCCTCTAAATCACACACCATCCTGACTTGGAAATATATTGCCGTTCCTTCATCGTCACTGTGTCAAAATCCTGGAACTCCCTAACTAACAGCACTGTGGGAGTACCTTCACCACACTGACTGCAGCAAGAAGGCACCTCAGCACCACCACCTTGGTTCTGTATAATGAAGTGGAGCAAATAGGTAACCTAAAAGTAGGGGAACATTTGAGGTACAGTGAGCATACAGAATAAGGTTCCGTGAGAATAATAGAAAAGGGGGAAAAAAAGGTCAATGACATAATACTTGTTTGGGGAAAAAGCAAATCATATTGAGATTATGCCAGAGAATAGAAGGGTGGAAAATGTGATTCCTACCTTCAAAAAGGAGACAAGAATAAGGTGGGAATTTACAAGCCAGATAGCCTTACTTCAGTTGCTGGTAAACTACTAGTGTCAATAATTTAGGATGAAATTACTGTGCACTTGGAAAAACAGGAGTTAATCATGGCCAGTCAGGACAGATTTCTAAAAAGCATATCGAACATATAGAGTGGATAAATAAAAGAAATATAGTGGATGTGGATTTATCTGTCAATCACAGATAAGGCCATCTCAGACCAATTCCTCGTATCGCTCTCCATCCACGTCCCCCTTCCCCCCACCGCCCAACCCTACTTCCTTCTGTGTCCGCCCCTGGAAAAAAACCCTCTCCCAACTCTCTTACAACTGCACTTACGAATCCCAACTGTCCAGCCTTTGGCCCTCCATTCACCACAATATTTCTGCAGCTACCGATCTGCTCAACCACCCTCACCACCACCTTTGATGCCCTAGTCCCTATTAAAACAATTATTCTTTCTCACCCTGGCCGTTCCCCATGGTACGGCTCTCATCTTCACTCCCTTAAGTCCAAGGGACGCAGACTTGAACGGATATGGTGGACAACTGGTTTAGCCATTCACCGCCAGATCTGGCTGGACCACATGAAGCATTATCGGGCCCTGCTCTCGTCTGCCAAAATTGCTCACTATTCCAGAGTCATTCTGGAATGCAAATATAAACCACGGCTCCTATTCTCTACTGCTAACCGTCTTCTTAAACCCCTCTCCCCTGTCTCCTCCACCCTCACCTCCAACAACAAGTGTGAGGAGCTCATGGACTTCTTTGTCTCCAAGATTGAGACCATCCGTTCAGCTGCCTCTGCCACTTCCCTTCCTTCCCCTAGTCCACTGGGCCAAACTTCCTTTAAAGTTCCCCCCTGCCCTAGCCCGGAACTCACATCTTTCTCCAGTTTCTCTCCGATCTCCCCTCTTGACCTCTCCACGCTCATCTTGTTCATGAGACCCACTGCCTGCTCCCTCGACCCTATTCCCACCAAACTGCTGACCACCCAACTTCATTTTCTGGCTCCCATGTTAGCTGATATTGTTAACGGTTGTCTCCCCTCAGGTACTGTCCCTGTCTCCCTCAAATCTGCCGTCATCTCCCCTCTCCTCAAAAAAACAACCCTTGACCCCTCCGTCCTTGCAAACTACCGCCCCATCTCCAACCTCCCTTTCCTCTCCAAAGTCATTGAACGTGTTGTCACCTCCCAAATCTGTGCCCATCTTTCCCGCAACTCCATGTTTGAATCCCTCCAATCAGGTTTCCGCCCCTGCCACCGTACCGAAACGGTTCTCATCAAAGTCACAAGTGACATCCTTTGTGACTGTGACAAAGGTAAACTATCACTGCTCGTCCTTCTTGACTTGTCTGCTGCCTTTGACACGGTTGACCACTCCATCCTTCTCCAACGCCTCTCCACCATCGTCCAGCTGGGTGGGACTGCACTCGCCTGGTTCCATTCTTATCTATCTAATCATAGCCAGAGAATCACCTGCAATGGCTTCTCTTCCCGCTCCCGCACAGTTACCTCTGGTGTCCCCCAAGGATCTATCCTTGGCCCCCTCCAATTTCTCATCTACATGTTGCCCCTTGGCGACATCATCCGAAAACACAGCGTCAATTTCCACATGTACACTGATGACACCCAGTTCTAAATCACCACCACTTCTTTCGACCCCTCCACGGTCTCTAAATTGTCAGACTGCTTGTCCGACATCCAGTTCTGGATGAGCAGAAAGTTTCTCCAATTAAATATTGGGAAGACCGAAGCCATTGTTTTCGGTCCCCGCCACAAACTCCGTTCCCTAGCCACTGACTCCATCCCTCTCCCTAACATCTGTCTGAGGCTGAACCACACTGTTTGCAACCTTGGTGTCATATTTGACCCTGAAATGAGCTTCCGACTACATATCCGCGGTATAACGATGACCGCCTATTTCCACCTCCGTAACATCACCCGTCTCCGCCCTTGCATCAGCTCATCTGCTGCTGAAACCCTCATCCATGCCTTTGTTACCTCTAGACTTAACTATTCCAATGCACTCAATACAATACAATACAAATCGCTTTATTGGCATGATAAGGCACATCTTATGTTGCCAAAGCATCAAAATACATTTATGGTTGAACACATAAACGCGGTTCCATTCATACAGTGTATAAACAGGTATATCCCTGAGTTTATAAACACACTCCCACGTTCTATCCTATGTAAACTTGAGGTCATCCAAAACTCGGCAGTCCGTGTCTTAACTCACACCAAGTCCTGTTCACCCATCACCCCTGTGCTCGCTGACCTACATTGGCTCCCGGTTAAGCAACGCCTCAATTTCAAAATTCTCATCCTTGTTTTCAATTCCCTCCACAGCCTCACCCCTCCCTATCTCTGTAATCTCTTCCAGCCCCACAACGCCACCACCCACCACACAGAGATATCTGCGCTCCTCTAATTCTGCCCTCTTGAACATCCCTGATTATAATCGCTCAACCATTGGTGGCCGTGCCTTCTGTTGCCTGGGCCCTAAGCTCTGGAATTCCCTGCCTAAACCTCTCCGCCTCTCTTTCCTCCTTTAAGACACTCCTTAAAACCTACCTCTTTGACCAAGCTTTTGGTCATCTGCCCTAATTTCTCCTTATGTGGCTCGGTGTCAAATTTTTTGTCTTATAACACTCCTGTGAAGCACCTTGGGACACTTGACTATATTAAAGGCGCTATATAAATACAAGCTGTTGTTACTGTTGTATAAGGATTTCAAAAAGCGTTTGGTGGGTTAGGGTTAGGGTTAGGTTATAAGAAACCTATGGCGAAGATAATGGCACATGGAATCAACGGGAATGTGACCACTTTGGATAAAGAGATGGTTGGAGGGAAGGAAGCAAAGGTTAGTAAAAGGAAATCTTAAGAATGTAGTTAGCTGGAGTCACCTTTTTCAAAATTCACAATATGTGATCTATCTTAAGTTTCTTGTTCTATCTAAAGATTCTTATGAAAAAAGATTTAATTCAGAAATTTTTCATGATGCAGCTCTGCTTCCACCACACCATATTTAAATGCAACATGGTTGGAATCAGGCATTTTGTATCTAAGACCGATTCCTGTTAGTAATGGAGAAGCAAAAATATGTGGGCAGGGGAGAATTTTTCTTTCCTTATGGACAAACTTAAAATATTCTCGTTAACTGGACAGCAGCAAATGGCCTGGGTCCTGCTCTTGCCCAGTGAAGGACAAAACTACAGTCTATTTCCTAATGACCCCCTCCCTCCAAAATAACTTTAGTTATTTGGAGCAGTGTTGAAACAGAAATTGGTTTGAGCAGCTCTTAACACCACAGTGAGAAGGGTGATGCACTTGCTCCAGCCCTAATTTACGTGAAACACACAGCACCATTAAGCCCTGTGGTCCTTTAGCAGGAACACTCAAATGATGGCCGGCGGCCAATAATGGGACAGTAAGTTCACAGCCATTTCATTGAAAGGCCATTTAAAGTTTACATATATTCTTCTTCTTTGTATGCTAGGTAACACTGTTTCTCTGCCGCAACACAAGCTCCAATTTTTATTTACAATCATATGTATTAACTATGCACCATATAGTACTCTATGACTGAAAATATATATCTGGAACAAAGTGGATTGGGAAAACACTAAAAGGTAGTCACAGTTAAACAATTAACTTTTTCCACTTCTGATGAAGGGTCATCAACCTGAAACGTTAATTCTGTTTCTCTCACCACAGATGCTGCCTGACCTGCTGAGTATTTACAGGATTTTCTGTTTTTTATCACAGTTAAACAGCTTGGGGCTGAATTTCTACAGGGTTCTCAAGTCCTCAATTGTGTTTATGCGATTTTTCTGGGGTTTCTGCGAATCTTCCATCGAAGTTACATCAGATGAACAGGAGAACGCCCTGGAAATTCATCCCCATTATTTTTAAGACAGCATGCCGAAGTTGCTCATTCAGCCAATGAATTGGAATTCATTAATTAAAGCCCTGAAAAGATGGCTCTAGTCACAACATTGTTGCTCTCCAGCCTCTGCGTGAATGAATGGCTTGAATTCTTGCAGTTTTCATGATGAAACAATTTTTTTTTTTAATTCCACTGCACACTAAGCTGAGCACAAATTTCAATAACTATTAAGTAGGGTATCACAATGGGGTATTGCTTCCAGTACTCTAAAGATAGCAGGCAATAGCATTGCAGAACAAAAAGGCTCCATTCAGTATTTGACCTCTACGCAGTTTCACAGAAGCAGTGGGGCTTGCATGTTTCACTGTCTGTACTGTGCGCGACTGATATTCATTCTGATCCGTATGATCCTACTTCTTAGGGAAAATCTGTTTTGAAATGTTTAGAGCTGGACACCACCCAAGGGTTTTGAATGAAATCAGTATCAGCTGCAAGTTGGAATTGAGGAAACTGTAGTTTCTTGCAATTGGGCTGCTGCTTCCAATTTTTTTTGGAGCAGGCAAACTACATTTATTGTGGAACCCAAAAGGACAAGGCTGAGCAGTAAATAGGATTAGAGAAAGATATAACAGGGTCAAAACTTACAAAGAGACCGAACAAGCCCGCTGAAGATAACGGCCCAGAAATTAGGATCGGGAGCTTGCCGCGCGTGCAAGCCCCCGATCTGCACTCACCCGGCGCGCCGACATCTGAAGCCTGGGCCTGCTTGGAATTCCTGTCACTGGCCCGGTTCAGCTGTCGGCGCGATGTGCTTACCTGATCCAGCGGCGTAGTTAGTTCGATGTGCCGGCTGGGATCAGGTGAGCACTCTGCAGCCAATCAGGGGAGGGGAAACTTCATTCATGAGTTTGATAGTAAAAAACATCCCACTAATTAAATGAACTATAAATAGCTTTAAAAAAAACTATTTTAAACAATTAATCAAATTTTTGAAAAAAATAATTTTTTAAGAAATCGGGTCTAAAAATAAACTTACCTTACTGTAAAGTCCTTAAAAACAATAAAGCTGTGGAAAAAATGTTATAATTTTAAATAATAGACCACTTACCTTAAAGAATCAAGTCCTTACGCCTCCTTTTTATATGTCTAAAAGGTTCAGGCCCTTACACACGGGCAAACCTGTCAAAAAGAAGGAAGTTCAACGCGTGCGCGCAGAGTCCTGTGCGCACGCGTTGGACCTCTGAACCCCTTGGAGGAAATGCCGGTTTCCCGCGCATGCGCTGTGCATGCTGAAATCCAGCACTTCCAACGGGCCCACGCGTGAGTTCCCCGTCCGTACTCACGCGTTGGGACCGGAATTACTGGCCCAACGTCACACTGTAACTACCAGACGATCACCCACAGGACCACCATCACTCAGCCATTAATATGAGTCTGACCAATAATCACATCAGCCTCGGTACTCAACCCTCAAGACAGGCCTGGTCTCAACTAGTGGACTGGTTACTCTACACTTCAAACCATTATTCTAAGAATATGAGGGGCCTAGATAGGAAGGACCTATTTCACTTAGCAGAGAGGTCAATAACCAGGGGACATAGATTTAAATTAATTAGAAGGATTAGAGGGGAGTTGAGGAGAATTTTTTTCACCCAGAGGGTGGTGGGGGTCTGGAACCTATTGCCTGAAAGGGTGGTAGAGGCAGAAACCACTTTTTAAAAGTGCTTGGATGTGCACTTGAAGTGCCGGGGCTGGAAAGTGGGATTAGGCTGGAGAGCTCTTTTACAGCTGGCACAGACACGATGGGCCAAATTGTTGTGTTTGTACCTTTAAGAGAGAACTGCTTTTATACTGTAGTACCGGCAGTGACCACACCTGTATATAAAGCCGTAGCAGGCTTCTGTACTTTCAGTTCCAGCATACCCTCTGTTCAGTAAACACCTGTTATTACCGTTCTCCTGCAGTCCATGTGTTATTGATACGCGGACACTACAGTGGCGACGAGCAGGTTCGAACTCACCTGCAGTACTGCATCACCTCACGGGGATCCATCCCTGAAAAGAAGCTTCTTGGAGGTCGAAGCCAGAGCAACGGGCGTCGACCGTGGGCAACCGCCCAGTGATCCATCGGAGTTCAGTGAATCGCAGGGGAGGCTGTGGAGAGCTGGGCTTGGCTCCCCAGTCAAGGTGTTCCAGCAAATGTTGCTGGTAGCAGGTAGTGCGCTGACCCTTCCGGACTGCGGCAGGCTTGAGCTCGATCGAGCGGCTCTGCAAGTGGGCCGTGCAGCGTCGTCGGGAAGGAAAAGAGAGAGAGAGGGTGGAGCGCACAGGGCGCGGTCGGTGCTCAAGAGCCGGGCAGCGTTAGCGAAAATAAAAGAGGGGAAGGAAAAGAGACGCGCAGTGGACAGCGTCGAAGAAGAATAAAACTAAGGAATTTAACTAACAAAAGAGAGACACGCCAAAGCCGCAGGGCGCCGCCATTACTATTTAGAACGCTAGGAGCAGCATTGGCAGCAAGGGGAAGAAGGAGAAGCGCGGGAGGCGCCATTTTAATCCATTGGGGAAGAAGGAAAAGCGCGGGAGGCGCCATTTTAAACCACACAAGATGCCGAAGAGTGGCAGTATCACTGCTTTCGACAACGAAATAGAAGACTGGACCACGTATGTGGAAAGAATTGAAGTCTACTGCAAGGCAAATGGGGTAGCCGATGAAAAGAAGGCGTCGGTATTTTTAAATTTGATGGGTGCAAGAACGTACGGCCTATTGCGGAATTTAATTACCCCAGCTAAACCAATGGAGAAAAGCTTTGAAGAGATTGTCAATATCTTACAGGAACATCTAAACCCTACACCGCTGCTGCAGAAAGATTCAAGTTCCATAAAAGAAACCAGCACAAAGATGAGAGTAATGCTGACTATCTTACGGAACTACGCAAGTTATCGAAGCACTGCCAATTCGGAGCAGGACTGGCAGATACCTTAAGGGATAAGTTTGTCTGCGGGCTCCAAAGTGAAGGAACCCAGAAGCGACTACTTTCGGAAAAGGACCTTACGCTAGAAAAGGCTTTCAGCGTGGCAGTATCCTACGAAGCAGCAGCACGGGGAGCTGCGGAAATACAACAGAAACCGCAAGAATATAGCACCAACGAAATGGCATATGGAGCAGAAAAGTGCTATCGCTGCGGCAGAACAACACATGACTAGAAGGACTGCTGGTTTAAGGACAAAGTATGCAGGCAATGTGGAAAAGTGGGACACATAGCACGAGTCTGCAGGTCGGGAAAGAAAACCAACACTAAAAGAACTACTAAGGAAAAGTACAAGAAAGTAAAAAAAATGACAGACAGTAGTTCAGAAGATCAGGAGAGTGATAATGACTCCGGGAGCAGGAGACTAAATTGTCTAAAGTTACACAACGTGATCGCAAAGGAGGATCACCGAACCATTTGGGTCACCCTCATGATAGCAGGGTCCCAAGTAAAGATGGAATTGGACACAGGATCAGCCCTAACAGTCATGAATCGACGAGACTATGAGCGGCTATTCTCACACATACCCTTGAAGGACACGTCCATTGTATTGAAGACATATACGGGGCAAAAAGTCTACCCCAGAGGAAAAATAAGGGTGCCCGTTAAATACAACGGCAAGGAAACACAGAAACTGTATCTATATATACTACAAGATGGAGGACCACCATTATTGGGACGTGAATGGATCCGAAAAAGACAATTGGATTGGCATTCCATTCAGGCGCTAACTGTGGCTGACAAAAAGGATGACGACGTCACGCCTGGACGACTGTCAAAAATTCTAACTGACGCGAAAGAGGTGTTCCAGCAAGGACTTGGGACTCTAAAAGGAGTAACGGCAACGATAAAAATTGAAGATAACGCAAACCCAAAATTTCTTAAGGCCAGACCGGTACCGTACGCGATCCGCCCAGCCGTCGAAGCAGAGCTGGAGAGTCTGGAGCGTTCGGGTCTGCTGTCCAAGGTTGCCTGGAGCGAGTGGGCCACACCCACCGTTCCTGTAATGAAGAAATCATTGAGCAGCACGCCTGGGGAGCCGAAGAAGGTTCGCATCTGTGGGGACTTTAAGGTAACTGTGAACCCAGTCCTGCACACAGTACAATATCCACTTCCGCGGATAGAAGATATTTTCGCCTCACTATCTGGAGGGAAACGCTTTACGAAGATTGATCTGGCCCAAGCGTATCTACAAATGGAGGTAGAAGAAGCATCTAGAAAATACCTCACGATAAACACTCACAAAGGTCTTTACCAGTACAACCGACTGGTATTCGGGGTAGCATCAGCTCCGGCTATTTGGCAGAGGGCGATGGAACAAGTCCTGCAAGGGATCCCGGGGACCCAGTGTTATTTGGACGACATCCTGGTTACGGGCAAAAATGACAGTGAACACCTTGCCAACCTGGAGCAGGTGCTCACTAGATTACAAGAATATGGGCTACGAGCCAACCGCCCCAAATGCGAGTTTTTCAGGAAACAAATCTCGTATTGTGGCCACATGATTGATGAAGAGGGGTTACATAAGTCCCCAGACAGGATTAAGGCAGTAGTCAAGGCTCCAGCACCAGACAATGTGTCACAACTGAGGTCGTTCCCCGGGTTGGTGAACTACTACCATAAGTTCTTGCCAAATTTATCTACAATTCTGCACCCACTGAACGCCCTGCTGCAAACTGGAGTAACATGGAAATGGAGTGATGAGTGTAAGCGTGCCTTTCAGAAATGTAAATGCCTAATCACTTCAAAAAAAGTATTGGCCCACTACAATCCAACACTACCGATTCGGTTGGCATGTGATGCGTCTCCCTACGGCATTGGAGCGGTGCTGTCACACAAATCCTTGACGGTTCAGAGAGGCCAATAGCCTTTGTGTCGCGCTTGTTAACCTCAGCAGAGCGTAACTACGCCCAGATTGACAGGGAGGCCCTCAGCCTGGTGTGGGGGGTGAAGAAGTTCAATCACTATCTGCATGGGCAGAAATTCACCCTACTGACTGATCACCAGCCTCTTGTCTCCATTTTTAACCCAAAGAAGGGCGTTCCGGTGATGACGGCGCAACAGCTGCAAAGATGGTCCCTTTTTCTAGGGGCACATCAATACGACATAGAGTGCAAGGGTACGAAATAGCATGGAAACGCTGATGGGCTGTCACGCCTGCCGTTGCCTACGGTGGAGGAAGCACCTGCAGTGGACCCTGTTGAGATATTCCATTCGACCATAGTCGAATGTCTACCTGTTACAAACTCAAGTATAGAGAAGGAAACCCGAAATGACCCGACACTCTCTCGGGTCTATGATTTGACGGTGAAGGGATGGCCAGCACATGGCGACTCACTGTTGCCAGCATTCTCGCCAAGGAGAGAACAGCTGTCAGTGTGCCGGGGGACCTTGATGTGTGGATCCCGAGTGGTAATTCCACCCAAGTTGAGAGATAGAGTGCTCAATGAGCTTCATGAGGGTCATCTGGGAGGGGTAAAAATGAAGAGCCTAGCCAGGGCGTTTGTGTGGTGGCCGGGAATCGATAAAGAAATCGAGGATATGACCAAGAGATGCACAGGATGCCAGAAGGTCCAAAACGCTCCACCACAGGCCCCGCTACACCCATGGGAGTGGCCCTCATCTCCATGGCAACGGGTACACATTGATTTTGCTGGTCCATTTATGGACTCAATGTTTTTAATCGCCGTGGATGCACATTCGAAATGGCCAGAGGTCATCAAAATGTCCTCCACCACCACGGAGAAAACTATTGCAGTCCTACGGACCATCTTTGCCAGGAATGGCTTGCCAGAACAGATTTGCTCCGACAATGGACCACAATTTGTGTCCGAGGATTTCCGGAGGTTTTTGAGGAATAATGGGGTAAAACATTACACATCTGCCCCATATCATCCAGCCACAAATGGATTGGCTGAGAGGTTCGTTCAGACCTTTAAAAAAAGCAATAAAGGCGATGTATAACGACGACATACCACTACAACACAAGGTGGATAATTTCTTGTTTGCTTACCGGAATGCGACACATGCAGTCACCAACCAAGCTCCAACCATAATGTTCTTTAACCGAAGGTTAAGATGTCACCTGGATTTGCTCAAACCAAACATAAGACGAGATGTTGAGGATAAGCAATTCCAGCACATCAATGAGAAGCCAACCAGGAGCTTCAAGATAGGGCAACCAGTCTTGGCCCGCGACTACCGAACAGAAAAATGGCAGCCAGGAACGATATGCACACAGCAGGGACCACTAATGTACACAGTGGACGTTGGAGAGAGCATAGTGAGACGCCATGCTGACCAGATTCTAGAGTCACAGGAACAAGTCAAAACCATACCACGAGCATGCGCACCTGGTGATGAACCCGAAGTACAGATTGCGTCTACCTCAGAATCAGTGGTATTGGAAGCTGACGAACCAACCAATGAAATGAGCCAGAATCGACTCCGCCGCAAGAACAGGATACTCGAGAAAGGCGCTATCCAGACAGGATCAGGAAGCCTCCTCAAAGACTGAATTTATAAATGATTACTTCAGTTGATGTATATAGTACAGAGAAAATTGTAATTGTAATTAGTTATTATTTAATTGTTAAATGAATGTTATGTACTGTTTATCTAAAAGGGGAGGAATTGTTGTGTATGTACCTTTAAGAGAGAACTGCTTTTATACTGTAGTACCGGCAGTGACCACACCTGTATATAAAGCCATAGCAGGCTTCTGTACTTTCAGTTCCGGCATACCCTCTGTTCAGTAAATACCTGTTATTACCGTTCTCCTGCAGTCCGTGTGTTATTGATACGCGGACACGACACAAATGGCCTCCTTGTGTGCCGTAAACTTCTATGATTCTATGAATTCTTTGCATGGCTAAGCTCTCTGCCACCTGTCCATGTAGTTTAAGCTTCCCTCTGTGTCCACTTGTGTGTGCATTTTTCATGAATCTGAGCCCCTATCCGCTCTACTGTTCACATGACATACCTGCTCTATTTTCTCAATCTATCCCACCTTATGTTGCCTCGGTCTCCTATACACCCATTCATTCCATCCTTTTCTTTTAGCAACACATCCCTAACAGTCGCCTACTAACCTCACCTTTTGCCACCATCCCTGGCTCAAACTCAAGACCTCCCTGTCCTCGTGCCCAAGTACCCTCCAGCAAACCTATTGTGCCACCTGTCACAAGCTCTTAGAGTAGCAACGCAAACTGCCTCATCTCCTGTTCCCAGCAATCATCCCATTCTGCACCTTTCCTGGAAATTAACTTCACTAACCTCCTCCCCGTCCTCCTTTCCCCTTCCACTGCCACCTTTCCTGCTCTGCCGGCTCATCAGACACTGGCCTGCTTCATATCTTCCCTCAAGAACTCTCTCACAAACAAAGCCCATTCACAACTCCATTGCGGATTCATTATTGACATTCTGCCACTGATAGAAACCTGGCTTATGGACAGGAACTGCTTTTCCTTCACCCTTGTTTGGGTACATGTTCCATTGTGTGCCCTAACTGTTGCAGCAACAATATGGTTCTTATTCCCAAGTCCCATCTCATCTTCTCCCCATACTTCTCAGGCAACTTTTCCTTATTTGAGCATCTTACACTCTTCCTGCCTCTCATTCAAAGTCCTCGTCATCAATCCCCTCCCAAGTCCCATGATAACTTTCTTGTCTAGATTTCTGCTCTTTACTCCTCCCTTAGCCTTTGCACCAAGCATCCACTCATTGTCGGTAACTTCAACCTTCGTCTTAATCCCTCTTACTTCCTCTCCTTTTGCCCTCCTGTTCTCATTCAACGTCATCTTTCATATCAGTTCACTTCCACACTCATCCTCTCATCCCTGGCATCTTACATAGCCTTGCCAACTCTGTTGTCCTGATCACTAATATGGCTAACTTTGACAACTTCCTTGTTTCCGCCTCCCAACTTATCTCCAATCCCACAAACTTTACCCTCTGGAAAAAAAAAACTCTTGCTCCTCCCGTTCCTTCACCAACTCACTCTCTAATTCACAACTTACCTCTGTCCTACCACCCAGCACAACATTGGTGCTACTATTGGCCGTTTTTTTTACTCCAAGACTATCTGGAAGGTGGGGAGCAAGGACAATCCAGTATCTCTTTTCTCAAAGAGAAACTGCCTCTTCAAAACCCCTTTCACTACCTTCACTTCCACAACCCCTCCAGGTTTACCCCAGCACCGAGTGCAGAGAACTACAGGAAACTCTCTTTTTACTGGCACCTAAATAACCAGAAATCTCTCTTAACCGGCAAAATTCAGGAGTAGGCTCAGGTAAGTTTTACTTCATATTAGTGGCCGTGTAACCGGGGTTCCTGGATCTGTGGCCGTGTAACCGGGGTTCCTGCACCTGTTGCCATGCAACAGGGTCGCCTGGATCTGTGGCCATGTACGGGGCTCTCGTACCTTGGTAAGTATACCTCTCTGTAATCTGGACTTTATGATCAACCGGCACCACGCCGGTCCCGTTGGTGCCGGATAAAAAAGAGTTTCCTATAATAGATTTCTTCATCTGCACAATTAAGATTGTCTGCATGGCTGCCTAATCTGGCACCACTCTCCCTCCTTCGCATCACAGCAATGGCTTCTTCTCAGTCACTACCAGAATTCTCCAAGGATCAATCTTCATTGATGCTGTCCCTTGGTAACATCATCCTTAGGTTGGAGGAGTGCAGGAGGCAAAGAAGCAAAGGTCGGAGTGAGAATGTCGACAATGTCATGAATCTCATCATTCATGAAGAAATGACTCATGAAGTAACACTGGGCGGCCAGCTGGTGGCGTCGTCCAAGGAGTATAAACACTTGGGCGTGGGCCCAGCTTGCTCAGGATGTTTCTGTAACCAGGAACTAATGATGTAACTAGAATCTCATGGTTGTGAAACAGTTGATTAAAGCCTTGTTTTATACTCAAACCAAGTGCTCCAGTAGTCTTTTTACATCAGACATCATACTGGCACAAACTGGGCGCATGGACGACGCCTGCACCGGAACAAGTAGGCCCAAGGCTCAGTCCTAATACCTCCGTATGTGGCTCGGTGTCAAATTGTGTTTGATAACGCTCCTGTGACGTGCCTTGGGATGTTTTACTACATTAAAGGCACTATATTAAATGCAAGCAGTAGTTGTTGTTATACTGTGGTAGCATTTCATGGACACCAGGCACCCTCTGGTGTATGGCCCAAGTGGATGTTCATGTGTTAACCTGGTGAAAGTGGGGCTACAAGAGATTAGGATCATGCTTGCTGACATAACAGATTTCCTCCCCTTTGTTTTGGTTGGTCTCAACCAAAACTTTACACTGGACAGCCTTTTCTCTTTCCAGATGTTGACAGCCCTGCTATGCATTTCTACCATTTTCTGTTTTATTTCAGATTTCCAACATTCAGTTTTTCTTTTTAATCTCAGCATCAAAATTGTATTTGTTTGGCGATTCTTCAGGATGCACATGCCAAGACGCAGTAAATTCCTGACGTTCTTGAGATTGCTTCTACCAGAGCACTGGCTTTGGCAAAGGTCCCAGGGCTTTATCAAGTTGGGAAATATCAAATTGGGAATTGTGTGATCAGCAGTCGCTAAATCCAGTGGAAACTTCAATAGGAAAGATTCTCAGTTCTGTCTCTAAGAATTTATTCAAGGGCTTTCTCTTTATTTTCTCCTCCACATAGTGCCTTAGCCATATATCCTTCCCCAGGATTGAAGTGAGAATAGGAGTGATAAAAAACATTGCTGATAACCAGAATGACTATACTGGTATGAACTTAAGACAGGAATCAAATTAAGAATACAAGAATGGAACATATTTAACTGTGTGAGGAAATGAATTTTTGATATGTGCAATTTGCATATTGATGGTTTTTCACTGTTCTTGTAAAAAGGAGCTCCAAATAGATCCTGAAACAAAAATAGCGCTAAATTTTCTTCACAAGTGCTAGAGTGAAAACTTGGCTTACGTAAGCATCTGCAGTACAGTCGGAGCAGCAACCACCATCATTATACACTTAGATTGGTTTCACCGGTAAGCTGCATTTATCCGATCTTTCCCAAATGTAAAAAGCAAGAATTTTATGTAAGCAATGTTCAGTTACTATGATGTGCTCGCTGAAAAGGAATGCCAAATGATCTTTGCAACAGGCAGACAAAATGGAACGTACTTCAAAGTTTAAAAGCTGAAAATGTGTGTGAAGAGAACCAGGTTACCTTTAGACGAAGCCAGACCTCCTTCTTTTACATCCGTAATAATCATTTGCTGGTGTGACTCCTCGTCTTCAACCAAGGACACACAAAATCCTAAACAGAGAAAGAGATACAAGTCATATATAAATAAAACTAAAATGCTGCTGAAAAATAAATGCTGCTGGATAATTCAGGCTTTATTTAGTCTAGAAAAAAACCACAAGCTTTTACGCAAACATAAGCCTGGTCATTCTTTTTAAAATGCATGGTTCACAAGCAAAAAGTTGATTATGTTTATTGTTAATAATAGCCATTAAGTAAAAAGGGGCAAATGTTGGAGTATCCATATAGCATTAGACAGGCAACATATCACTGTGCAGTACGCAATGGTACCCAGCAATACAATTAGAAATCTTTTTTTAAATTACCGCAAATCAAGTAGTTTAATTCCGTACACTATGGACTGCACCCCATCAAGGGCATCAATGTGGCCTATATGTGACTCCACACTCACAGCAATGTGGTTGACTCTTAACAGCCCTCTGAAATGGCCGAGCAAGTCACTCAGTTGTAAAAAAAAAAATGCTACAAAAAACAATACGTATAAAACCGAACGGACCACCCGGCATCAACCTCGGCACCGGCTACGGACACAACAACAGCGTACCCAGCCCAGTCGACCTTGCAAAGTCCTCCTCACCAACATCTGGGGACTTGTACCAAAATTGGGAGAGCTGTCCCACAGACTAGTCAAGCAACAGCCTGACATAGTCATACTCACAGAATCATACCTTTCAGTCAATGTCCCAACTCCTCCATCACCATCCCTGGGTATGTCCTGTCCCTCCAGCAGGACAGACCCACCAGGGGTGGCGGCACAGTGGTATACAGTCGGGAAGGAGTGGCCCTGGGAGTCCTCAACATTGACCCTGGACCCCATGAAGTCTCATGGCTTCAGGTCAAGCATGGGCAAGGAAACCTCCTGCTGATTACCACCTACCGCCCTCCCTCAGCTGATGAATCAGTACGCCTCCATGTTGAACAACGCTTGAAAGAAGCACTAAGAGTAGCAAAGGCACAGAATGTACTCTGGGTTGGGGACTTCAATGTCAAGAGTGGCTCGGTAGCACCACTACTGACCGAGTTGGCCGAGTCCTGAAGGACACAGCCGTCAGTCTGGGCCTGTGACAGGTGGTGAAAGAACCAACACAAGGGGAAAAACCCACTTAACCTCGTCCTCACCAATCTACCTGTCGCAGATGCATCTGTCCATGACAGCATTGAACAGTGACCACCGCACAGTCATTGTGGAGATGAAGTCCCATCCTCACACTGAGGACACCCTCCATCGTGTTGTGTGGCATTACCACCGTGCTAAATGGGATAGATTCAGAACAGATCTAGCAGCTCAAAACTGGACATCCATGAGGAAATGTGGACCATCAGCAGCAGCAGAATTGTATTCCACCACAATCTGTAACTTCATGGCCTGGCATATCCCTCACTCTACCATTACCATCAAGCTAGGGGACTAACCCTGGTTCAATAAGGAGTGTAGAAGAGCATGTCGGGAACAGCACCAGGCATACCTAAAAATGAGGTGCCAACCTGGGAAAGTTGCAACACAGGACTACATGCATGCTAAAAAGTGGAAGTAGCATGCTATAGACAGGGCTAAGCGATCCCACAATCAACGGATGGTGGTGGACCATTAAACAACTAATGGGAGGAGGAGGCTCCATGAAAATCCCCATCCTCAATGATGGTGGAGCCCAGCACGTGAGTGCAAAATACAAAGCTGAAGTGTTTGCAACCATCTTCAGCTAGAAGTGCCAAGTGGATGATCCATATCGGCCTCCTCCTGAGGTCCCCACCATCACAGAAGCCAATCTTCAGCCAATTCGAATCACTCCACGTGATATCAAGAAATGGCTGAGCGCACTAGATACAGCAAAAGGCTGTGGACCCCAACAACATTCTGGCTATCATGCTGAAGACTTGTGCTCCAGAACTAGCCATGCCTCTAGCCAAGTTGTTCCAGTACAGCTATAACATTGGCATCATCTGACAATGTGGAAAACTGCCCAGGTATGTCCTGTCCACAAAAAGCAGGACAAATCCAATCGGCCAATTACTGCCCCATCAGTCTACTCTCAATCATCAGCAAAGTGATGGAAGGTATCGTCGACAGTGCTGTGAAGCACCACTTACTCACCAATAACCTACTCACTGATGCCCAGTTTGAGTTCTGCCAGGATCACTCGGCTCCAGACCTCATTACAGCCTTGGTCCAAACATGGACAAAAGAGCTGAATTGGAGAGGTGAGAGTGACTGCCCTCGACATCAAGGCAGCATTTGACCGAGTGTGGCATCAAGGAGCCCTAGTAAAACTGAAGTCAATGGGAATCGGGGGGGCAAACTCTCCACTGGCTGGAGTCATACCTAGCACAAAGGAAGATGGCTGTGGTGGTTGGAGGTCAATCATCACAGCCCCAGGACATCGCTGCAGGAGTTCCTCAGGGCAGTGTCCTAGGCCCAGCCATCTTCAGCTGCTTCATCAATGACCTTCCCTCCATCATAAGGTCAGAAGTGGGGATGTTCACTGATGACTGCACAATGTTCAACTCCTCAGATAATGAATCAGTCCATGCCTGCATGCAGCAAGACCTGGATGACATTCAGGCTTGCGCTGAAAAGTGGCAGGTAACATTCGCGCCACACAAGTGCCAGGCAATGACTATCTCCAACAAGCGAGCGTCTAACCACCATCCCTTGACATTCAACAGCATTACCGTTGCCGAATCCCCCACCATCAATATCCTGGGGGTCACCATTGACCAGAAACTTAACTGGACCAGCCACATAAATACTGTGGCAACAAGAGCAGGTCAGAGGCTAGGTATTCTTTACAAAGGATTACATAGGATATATGTCACAGAAACAGGCCATTCGGCCCAACCAGTCCATGCCGGTGTTTATGCTCCACACGAGCCTCCTCCAGTCTTTCCTCATCTAAATCTATCAGCATAACCCTCTATTCCCTTCTCCCTCATATGCTTGTCTAGCCTCCCCTTAAATGCATCTATACTATTTGCTTCAACCACTCCCTGTGGTAGCGAGTTCCACATTCTCACTTACTCTTTGGGTATAAAAAAGTTTCTTCTGAATTCCCCATTGGATTTCTTGGTGACTATCTTATATTGATGGCATCTAATTTTGCTCTTCCCCACAAGTGGAAACATTCTCTCTGTAGCCACACTATCAACATTTTTCATAATTTTAAAAACCTCTATTAGGTCACCCCTCAGCCTTCTTTTTTCAAGAGAAAAGAGACCCAGCCTGTTCATCCTTTCCTGATTTGTATACTGCGGCGAGTGTCTCACCTTCTGACTCCCCAAAGCCTTTCTACCATCTACATGGCACAAGTAAGGAGTGTGATGAAATACTCTCCACTTGCCTGGATGAGTGCAGTTCCAACAACACTAAAGAAGCTCGACACCATCCAAGACAAAGTAGCCCGCTTGATTGGCACCCCATCCACCACCTTCAACATTCACTCCCTCCACTGTCATACCGTGGCTGCAGCGTGTACCATCTACAAGATGCACTGCAGCAACTCGCCAAGGCTTCTTCGGCAGCACCTCCCAAACCCGCGACCTCTACCACCTAGAAGGACAAGGGCAGCAGGTGCAAGGGACCCTCCAAGTCGCACACCATCCTGGATCAAAATCCTGGAACTTCCTCCCTAACAGCACCTTAGAGTTAGAGTTCTCCTTACTGCATTGTGTGTGGCAGGAATTTAGGGCTTCTGGTTGCCCAAGCTCCTTAGTCAGACACTCATTGTCTTCTTTCACAATTAGGGAGGAAGTTCCAGGATTTTGTAGGAGTACCTTCACCACACAGACTACAGCGGTTCAAGGCGGCAGCTCACCACCACCTTCTCAAGGGCAATTAGGGATGGGCAATAAATGCTGGCCTTGCCAGTGACACCCCTATCTCATGAACAAATTTAAAAAAATTACAGATTTGCAGCAGTTGAAAGATCTGTATGGCCTATATGACATCGCCCACATTGGCAAGGAGGTTGTCCCTGACCTAATGCCATGCTGATCTGCACTGTTTGCTTGTAGCTGAACTAAAGCTAATTGACTCAGTAAATTATGATCCTCATCTAACTGAACCCAAGCACGCATCTAAGTTTTTGAATTCTTTTTCTGGGGGCGGGAGGGGGCGGGCACAGAGTTCTTGCTCACATATATGATTGTCATACTTCTTCTCTACCCAGACTATCACAGAAAACACTAATAAGTGAAGTTGAAGTTGATTCTTTTATGGCCATATAATGTGCCAATCCTGAGCCGAGTCCTGTTAAAACAGACCCTTGTTCTTCTAGCCTTATTGCCAATGAATATGGACTGGAGGGGGAACTAGCGTAAAGTCTGAAAAAATATATACAGGAAACTTTGGTTTATGCGGAGGTTGTGTGTCCGGAATACTCGATCTAACGGCAAAAATCAGGAGCCGTTTTCTGTAAGTTTTTTTAGATCTCGTTTTTTTTTCCCCCCAGTCAGCCACTGCAAGGTCTGTAGCTATAGCAACAGCATCAGCTACAGACGCTTGCAGCTGCAGCCGGATCTTTAGAAGCTGTTGCTAAGCAACAGTGTTTGTTGTCAGATACGGAGATGAAAACCTCCGTATGCTTCAACATTAACTTTGTATGTCCGGCAGTTTTGATAGATCGGCAACACGCCGGTCCCGTCAGTGCCGGATATAACAAAGTTTCCTGTATACAAGTAAATCCCCCTAATCTAGAATGAGTCCTGCTTGAGGCAGAATTCTCAAAGAAAATCCAATGTTAAAGTTTCATTGGTTATATAGAGAAATGTAACAGACTTGGAAGGTAAGAAATTTGTCCTTCCCAACTTCCTGTTCCTATCCATTTTGAGTTACTTTACAAAATCTTTCTCATAATAATCATCTGCGGCAATTGATACATACTGAGTATATGGGTTTGATTCTAATCTAACAATACAGGATTGTTTGTTCGAAGCCATGGTCACCACTGCCGGATGTCGTGCTCTACCTGTAATCACTGTGACAAAGAACTGGATCTATATCAGTCCTGTTGTGTGGGAAGCAAAGTCTCACGTGTCTACAGAAATGAAATCAAAGCTTCTTGGAGAAGCATAATCACTCACTGACCTATGTGAACATGTTTGCTAACAGCACTACTGGAAGCTTGTGTCCACTAAGATTGATTTTGAGTCCAGGCAGCAAGCTGACTATCTTTCAGAAAGAACCTCCACACACCAGAAGGTATTCCTACTGTAATGACTGACGTGAATCAGTCATTCATGAAAGACAGACTTATGAAATAATACTGAGCGGCCTGCGGGTGGCGCTGTCCAGAGTGAGTATAAATACTCGGGCATGGGCCCAGCTTGCGCAGGATATTCTTAACAGGAACTAGTGAAGGACACAACTGGACCTCCATGTTGTAAAACAGTTGATTAAAGCTTTGTTTAACGCTTAGGCCAAGTGCCTAGTAGTTTTCTTACGTCACTGACTATGGCACCAATTGTAACTGAAACAGTGATTGAAGTAGTCTTTGATGAGGTGCTGGTTGACGTCCCAACAATGGGAGCCTATTTTTGACACTTGGGCGACTAAACTAGTTACGGCCTGTTTGCGGGTGCAGCACGCGCCCAAACCAGGAGGTCCTTAGACTCAACAGAAGTTGGCCCTGAGCCACACTGCAACAATCGGGGCAAGCTGCTGGTGCCCGTCGTGACTCCAGAAGCAGCTCGCCCATGTGGCCGGATGGAATTTGTGCCGCTTGCTTCTCTGCCAACTGCCTTCAATTTAAGTCCGAGGGTGGGGGGGCACGGAGGGTTTAGGTGGGCAATGGCAACTGGAGGGGCTGATCATGGGCCACTGCAGGACTGCAGTACAGTCTGCTCCTGGCTCCACATTAAAATAGTTTTTTTTTTAAGTGTACATGTTTGTTGGTGACCACTGGTTAAATCGCAGCAACCTCTGGAAAACCTGAGCGGAGCAGCCCCAGCGCCTGCTCCACTCAGCGCTGACAAATTGCTCCAAGGGGTACTGAAACAGGCATCAGGCACCTCATTAGCAAATTCGCCTAAAAAAAGGCACTGACAAAGTAAGCAGTCACCCAAATGCACACCTAGATCGGGCCAGTTTTACACTAGTAAAACGGGCGCAATACTTTCGAATTTATCCAGCTTTGTTTGCTCTCACCACAGTGACTTGTACTCTAGTGCTGGATGGGACTTTAATGACTCGTGACTGATTTCTTAGACTTTTAAGACAAGTTAGAGCAGGTTGTGAGAGTTCCAGAGGGCTTAGATATCGTTTTTTTTTTACATTCTTTTATGCAGTTCAGAGAAATTGGTCAAGGGCCACAGGTGCAATCTAGTTAAAGGCAAATTTAGGACTATGTCAGTTAGTTGTTCATACAAAAAGTGATCATTCCAGGTAGAGTATTAAGAGGTGAAAACCCCGAGAAGAAATTGGACACCATGAAGGGTGGGGGTTTGGTGGGGAGCGGGGGGGATACTGCAGGAACCTTTCCAGATAGATGAGTCAAACTGACGTTCTCATTTGTATTTATGTTGATAACTTGTCTAGAACTTTAGTTTTGGTCATTTTCTGGAGAGAACTAGTGATTCATAGGCAATTCTCTATTTGCTCTTTACCATTTCTTTGTTGAGCCATTCTCTAAAGCTGACCATTGGGGAATATTGTGTAATCCAAATGTCACCTTTTAGCATTTTAAACATTCACAATAAGGTTCAAAATATAAGTTATGCATCACAGGAAATTGTTTAGTGAGGGAGCAACCTAAACACTATGTGCAGGCATGTGAGTAGAAAGACATGCAGCAAGACAGTAAGAGCCCAGATCCTGAAATAAGGTAGCCGCAATGACAGAGGCCAACAGGTGGTAGATACTTTTCACCAGAGCATCAACACCAGTTGATTCAGGTTTCAATTATTGGACCGAGCTGAAGATAATACTAAAGACAGACAAGGAGGACCAGGCAGGTAGTGCAGGAGTCCCCCGAATGCATCTCACTCTCTAACTGGTACGTATGAGGGCGAAGGTTCCTCTGACAGAGCCAAGTCCACAGCACCATGGATGGCTCAGCTGTACAAGGAGGGAGGAGGAATATCAGGAAAACTAAAGTGATAGGAGATTCAATAGTTAGGGGAACCGACAGGCGTTTCTGAGGCCGCAAACGCGAGTCCAGGATGGTATGTTGCCTCCCTGGTGCCAAGGTCAAGGATGTCACTGAGTGGCTGCAAGACATTCTGAGAGGGGGAGGGTGAACAGCCAGAGGATGTGGTTCATATCGGTATCAACAACATAGGTAGAAAGAGGGATGAGGTCCTGCAGACAGATTTTAGGGAGCTAGGAAAGAGATTAAAAAGCAGGACCTCAAAGTTAGTAATCTCTGGATTACTCCCTGTGCTATGAGCTAGTGAGTATAGAAATAGGAAGATAGAGCAGATGAATGCGTGGCTGGAGAGATGGTGCAGGAGGGAGGGCTTCAGATTCCTGGGACATTGGGACCAGTTCTGGAGGAGGTGGGACCTGTAAAGGTTGGACAGGTTGCACCTCAACAGATCCGGGACCCATGTCCTCGCGGGGGGGTTTGCTAGTGCTGTTGGGGAGGGTTTAAACTAATTTGGCAGGGGCTGGGCACTAGGATGTAGCATTAGAAAGGAGAAACAAGGTGCACAAAGGATTGGGAGAGACAGATAGCACTAGAGTAAGAAATAGTACGGTATTAGGTGGGGTCAGACTAAGAGAGAATACAAAACGGTCTAAGATAGATTTACAGTGCATGTGTGTAAACACACAAAACGTGGTAAATAAGGTTGGTGAGCTGCAGGCACAAATAGCCACATGGGAATATGATGTCGTGGTCCTGGCTTAAAAAAGGCAGGATTGGGTACTAAATATTCCTGGATATAAGGTGTTCAGGAAAGAAAGGAGGTGGGGTGGCAGTGTAATATAAGGAGAATGTTACAGTGCTGGAGAGGATGTCCTGGAGGGGTCAAGGACAGAATCTATTTGGTTAGAATTAAGAAATAATAGATGTGCCATTACACGTCTAGGTGTATTCTATAGGCTGCCAACTAGTGGGAAGGATATAGAGGAGCAAATTTGCAGGAAAATTACAGAGAGGTGCAAGAACTATAGAGTAGTGATAATGGGGGACTTCAACTATCCTAATATAGACTGGGATTCTAATAGTGTAATAGAGAGGGGGAAGAATTTCTGAAATGTGTTCAGGAGAACTTTCTTCATCAGTACGTTTCTGACCCAATGAGGAAGGAGGCATTGCTGGATCTGGTTCTGGGGAATGAGGTGGGTCAAGTGGAGCAAGTGTCAGTAGGGGAACATTTAGGAAACAGCTATCATAGTATCATGAGGTTTAGATTAGCTATGGAAAAGGACAAGGAGCAATCTAGAGTAAAAATACTTAATTGGAGGAAGGCCAATTTCAGTTGGTTGAGAACGTATCTGGTTTGAGTAAATTGGAATCAAAGATTGGCAGCCAAAACTGTAATCAAACAACAGGCTGCCTTTAAAGAGGAGATGATTCGGGTACAGTCGAGGTACATTCCCATGAGGGGGAAAGGTAGAGCAACCAAAGCCAGAGTTCCCTGGATGATGAAAGAGATAAAGAGTAACATGAAGCAGAAAAAGGGGACGTATGACAGACGTCAGGTTGAGAATACAAGTGAGAACCAGGCTGAATATAGAAAGTTCAGAGGGGAAGTGAAAAAGGAACAAAGAGAGAGTATGAGAATAGACTGGCAGCTGACATAAAAGGGAATCCAAAAGCCTTCTATAGGCATATATGAATAATAAACGGGTAGCAAGAGTAGGGGTGGGGCCGAATAGGAACCTAAAAAAGAGACCTACGCACGGAGGCAGAGGATATGGCTGAGCTACTAAATTAATACTTTGCATCTGTCTTTACCAAGGAAGAAGATGCTGTCAAAGTCATAGTGAAAGAGGAGGTAGTTGAGATACTGGATGAGATAAAAATTGATAAAGAGGAGGTATCAGAAAGGTTGGCTGTATTTAAAGTAGCTAAGTCACCAGGATAGGATGCATCCTAGGAGGCAAGGGTGGAAATTACAACAACAGCTAGTATTTATATAGTGTAGGAACGTGGGTTCCTAACTAAAAGACTGAGTTCTACTCAGGCGATCAAACAAAATGGACTTTAATGAAACAAACAGGCTTTAACAATAAACTGCAGGATAACATCGAATGTAGGTCTGCTCTCTCTGGAGGCTCCACGAGGACTGCCCCTGCAGTCCTGTGGCTAACGTCATCACGTCCTCCCGCCAGTCGGGGATCACATGATGAACGGCGTGACGTCATCACGTTTTAACCGCGCTGTTAAAGCAACCACACTCTGTACAGTTAAACAGCATAAATAAAGATACAGACTCAGACTGTAGCTAACATGTTGTTAAAGGAATTATGTACAAACGATCTGAGTCCTTTGGTGGCTCCGTCACATGCGCCCCCCCAGAATTGTCTTTAACAGCAAAAGTGAGACGTCGAGGAGGCCTGACAAGTCTGTCCGAGCGACTTCGATAACCTGGCAGAGGAAGCTGATGGACGGTGGTCGAGCTGGCAGGCGGTTGTGGTTGAGCTGGCGCGGCGAGTGTGGTCGAGTTGGCGGGCGGCTGTGGTTGGTCTGGCACGGCGGCTGCGGGCGGTCGGCCACGTTTCGGCGGTTGAGCGACGACGACTGGGCGGTCCAGGTCCAGGTGAGCCGGCTTCAACCGGTCTACCGAAATGTGATCCGGCTTTCCTCCGATGTCGACCGAAAAGGATTTGTCTCCTGATTCGATGGCGCGGAAAGGACCAGTGTAAGGGGGCTGGAGCGGATCCCGGTGAGCGTCGTGCCGGATAAAAACGTACTCGGCATTCTTCAGCTCCGCTGGCACGTGGGAGCTCTGTAAGCCGTGATTTGATGTAGGCACCGGAGCGAAGCATCTGGCCGCTTCCTGGTGGCTGACGAGTTGCTGGGAGGCGGACCATGGCTCTGTGGGAGAAGGGAGGAAATCCCCTGGCACTCGGAGAGGCTGGCCATAAACGAGTTCGGCCGAGGACGATTGCAGGTCTTCTTTGGGCGCCGTATGAAGACCCAAAAGGACCCATGGGAGTCTGTCCACCCATCCTGCACCTTGAAGACTGGCCCGAAGGGCGGCTTTGAGCGACCTGTGGAAGCGCTCGCAAAGGCCGTTCGCCTGTGGATGATAGGCGGTGGTGTGATGAAGTTTGGTGCCGAGCCCCTGAGCTACAGCGTTCCATAGCTCCGAGGAAAATTGTGGCCCACGGTCGGAAGAGATGTCCGCCGGTACCCCGAAATGGGCAACCCAACAGGGGATGAAAGCTCTCGCGACGTCTGCCAAAGTGGTGGAAACCAAAGGAATTGCCTCTGGCCACCTAGTGGTGCGGTCCACCATGGTGAGGAGATGCGTATAACCATGAGAAGGCGGAAGTGGCCCCACAAGGTCCACATGCACGTGGTCGAAACGATGCTCCGGAACGGCGAACGTAGCCACTGGAGCTTTAACATGACGCTGGACCTTGGCCTTCTGGCAGACCACGCAGGTGTTGGCCCAGTCACGGACATCCAGGTGCATACCCTTCCAGACGAACTTCGCCGACATTAGCCGTTGTGAAGCCTTCATACCAGGGTGCGACAACCCGTCTATGGCATCAAACACCTTCCGGCGCCATGTGACTGGCACGATAGGTCAGGGAACGCCCATGGAGACGTCGCAAAGGAGCGTGGCGCCTGCGGCCTGGAAACTGACGTCGGTCGCCTGGAAACTAGAGGGGACGGTTCTGTATGATTGGACCTCTGGGTCCGAGGCCTGATCCGCAGCCATGAGGGCGAAGTCGATCCCCAGGTGAACCGCATGGACCATCGCACGGGAGAGGCAATCCGCTACCAGGTTGTCTTTACCAGACACATGTTGAATGTCCGTGGTGAATTCAGAAATGAACGTCAGGTGACGTTGTTGACGAGCGGACCACGGTATGGCGGTCTTGGCCATGGCGAACGTGAGAGGTTTGTGGTCGACAAAAGCCGTGAAGGGACGTCCTTCCAATAAGAACCGGAAATGGCAAATGGCTAGGAAAAGGGCCAGTAGCTCCCGATCGAAGGTGCTGTATTTTTTTTCATTTTTCCGTAGTTGACGGCTGAAAAACGCCAGTAGTTGCCACGTGCCGTTCACCCACTGCTCCTGCACTGCGCCGATGACGTAGCCTGACGCGTCTGTGGTAAGTGCGATGGTGGCACCTGGAAGTGGGTGCGCCAGCATGGTTGCGTTGGCCAAAGCGCTCTTGGTGTTGACGAACGCCTGGTCCATCTCGGCCGTCCAGCTGATTGGATCCTTACCGGACTTGCCCTTGAGGGCCCCATACAAAGGTTGCATTAGCTGAGCTGCCTTAGGGACGAATCGGTGATAAAAGTTGACCATCCCCAGGAACTCTTGCAGGGCCCTGACGGTTGGCGGGTGCGGGAAAGAGGTAACAGCTTCCACCTTCGTCAGTAAGGGGACGGCGCCGTCTGATGTTATGCGGTGTCCCAAGAAATCGATCCGCTGCAGGCCGAACTGGCACTTGGCCGGGTTGATGATTAAACCATGCTGGCTGAGGCGTGTAAAGAGGGTACGCAAATGGGAGATGTGCTCTTCCTTGCTAGTGCTGGCGATGAGAATGTCGTCAAGGTAGACGAAGATGAAGTTTAGGTCTCGGAGCACGGAGTCCATTAAGCGCTGGAAAGCCTGTGCCGCGTTCTTCAAGCCAAACGGCATCCGCAGGAACTCAAAGAGGCCGAAAGGGGTGATGACAGCGGTTTTCGGGACATCTTGCGGGTGCACGGGAACCTGGTGATACCCCCGGACGAGGTTGACTTTAGAAAAGATAGAATTTCCCGCCAAATGGGCCGAGAAATCCTGAATATGCGGGATCGGGTACCGATCAGGAGTAGTGGCGTCGTTCAGGCGTCGGTAATCACCGCATGGCCGCCAGCCGCCGCCCGGTTTCAGAACAATGTGGAGAGGCGAAGACCAGGGGCTATTCGACCGGCGAATAATCCCAAGCCACTCCATCATTTCGAACTCTGCTTTCGCAGCCGCGAGCTTGCCGGGTTCGAGCCTTCTAGCCCGTGCATAAACCGGGGAGCCAGTAGCGGTGATATGATGTTCAACACCATGCTTCGTGGCCGAGGAGGTGAAAGTGGGCCTTGTCAGCTCCGGGAACTCTCCGAGGAGCCGAGTGAAGTCATCCAGAGAAGGGAAAGCGCAGGCGATAGAGCGCGCCACGGTGGTACCGTGGTAGCACGGAATAGAGTGGAAGGTGGCCACGTTGATCAACCGGCGGTGCCGGACATCGACGAGGAGGCCGTTGGCACACAGAAAATCTGCCCCTCGGATGGCCTGCGAGACTGTGGCCGTGACGAATTCCCAATGGAAGCGCTGACCCCCGAAACAGACTTGGACCGGCCGCTTTCGGAAAGTTCGAATTGCTGCGCCATTAGCTGCCACGAGGGAAAAACCGTGGTTCCCAGCTTGCACATCGAGATTCGATGCAGGTAGGATGCTACACTGCACCCCGGTGTCACAAAGGAAACGTCGACCCAAAAGAGAATCGGTGATGTAAAGAAGTTTCCCCGTAGGTCCGACGGCCATCGCAACCGCGGAGCGCCCATTAGACCCAGTCCTCCTTCGCCAGGAACGCTACAGGAGCTTTGTTTTTTTGGGGGTGAAAAGCTGCAGGGAGAGCGGCAGCGTCGTGCTTTCGCGCCAAAACGGGCATGGTAGGAGCACCAGCCCGCTGCAGGAGGAGCTGGAACTGCGTCTGCGGGGGATGGGCGCCTCGTGGCCGCGCAGCACTGCTGGGTTACTGTGAAAATCTTACCTGTTTTGGCAGCAAGCTCGGCGCAGTCTGTAATCTCGGATCTGGCTAGGGCAGCCTGTACCTGCTCCGGCAGTTGGCAGAGGAATAGCTCCCGGAAGAGGAAGCATTCCGGTTCGGCACCCAAGAGCATGAGTATTTGGCTCATGAGCTCGGATGGTTTGGAGTCCCCGAGGCCAGGCATCGTGAGGAGCCGGCGAGCGCGTTCTGACTTCGAGAGCCCGAAGACCTGTAGCAACCGCGCCTTTAACGTATCATACTTGCTGTCAGTAGGAGGACTACCGAGGAGGCTGACGATCCGCGAGGCAGTTGCGCTGTCGAGGGCGGAGACCACGTAGTAATAACGGGTCTGATCCGCGACAATGTTCCTGATGGCGAACTGGGCTTCAGCCTGGATAAACCAGGCGTCTGGTTGTTGCTCCCAGAGCTGTGGCAGTTTCAGAGTCACGGCGTTCGCGTCCATGCTGAAGATCTTCCGCGAAAACTGTTCACGAAAGTCGGGGTTACCAATGTAGGAACGTGGGTTCCTAACTAAAAGACTGAGTTCTACTCAGGCGATCAAACAAAATGGACTTTAATGAAACAAACAGGCTTTAACAATAAACTGCAGGATAACATCGAATGTAGGTCTGCTCTCTCTGGAGGCTTCACGAGGACTGCCCCTGCAGTCCTGTGGCTGACGTCATGACGTCATGACGTCATCACATCCGCCCGCCAGTCGGGGATCACGTGATGAACGGCGTGACGTCATCACGTTTTAACCGCGCTGTTAAAGTAACCACACTCTGTACAGTTAAACAGCATAAATAAAGATACAGACTCAGGCTGTAGCTAACATGTTGTTAAAATAATTATATACAAACGATCTGAGTCCTTTGGTGGCTCCGCCACAATAGCGCCTTTAACATAGTAAAACGTCCCAAGGCGCTGCACAGGAGTATTTTAAGACAAAAAAATTTGACACCGATCCACATAAGGATAAATTAGGGTAGGTGACCAAAAGCTTGTTCAAAGAAGTAGGTTTTAAGAAGCGTCTTAAAGGAGGAAAGAGAGGTAGCGAGGCGGACAGGTTTAGGCAGGGAATTCCAGAGCTCGGGGCCTAGGCAACAGAAGGCACGGCCACCAAAGGTTGAGTGATTATAATCAGGGATCCTCAAGAGGGCAGAATTAGAGGATCGCAGATATCTCGGGGGGTTGTGGGGCTGAAGGAGATTACAGCGATAGGAAGGGGCGAGGCCATGGAGGGGATTTGAAAACGAGAATGAGAATTTTGAAATCGAGGCGCTGCTTAACCGGGAGCCGGTGTAGGTCAGCGAGCACAAGGGTGATGGGTGAACGGGACTTGGTGCGAGTTAGGACACGGGCAGCCGAGTTTTGGATGATCTCAAGTTTACGTAGGGTGGAATGTGGGAGGCCAGCCAGGAGTGTGTTGGAATAGTCAAGTCTAGAGGTAACAAAGGCATGGATGAGGGTTTCAGCAGCGGATGAGCTGAGACAGGGGCGGAGACGGACGATGTTATGGAGGTGGTAGTAGGTGGTCTTTATTATGTTGCGGATATGTAGTCGGAAGCTCATTTCAGGGACAAATATGACACCAAGTTGTGAACAGTGTGGTTCAGCCTCAGACAGATGTTAGGGAGAGGGATGGAGTCAGTGGCTAGGGAACGGAGTTTGTGGCGGGGACAGAAAACAATGGCTTCAGTTTTCCCAATATTTAATTGGAGAAAATGTTTGCTCATCCAGAACTGGATGTCGGACAAGCAGTCTGACAGTTTAGAGACCATGGAGGGGTCGAGAGAAGAGGTAGTGAGGTAGAGCTGGGTGTCGTCAGCGTACATGTGGAAACTGACACTGTGTTTCTGGATGATGTCGCCAAGGGGCAACATGTAGATGAGAATTAGGAGGGGGCCAAGGATAGATCCTTGGGGGACACCAGAAGTAACGATGTGGGAGCGGGAAGAGAAGCCGTTGCAGGTGATTCTCTGGTTACAATTAAATAGATAAGAATGGAACCAGGTGAGTGCAGTCCCACCCAGCTGGACGACGGTGGAGAGGTGTTGGAGAAGGATGGAGTGGTCAACCGTGTCAAAGGCTGCAGACAAGTCAAGAAGGACGAGGAGGGATAGTTTACCTTTGTCACAGTCACAAAGGATGTCATTTGTGACTTTGATGAGAGCCATTTCGGTACTGTGGTAAGGGCGGAAACCTGATTGGAGGGATTCAAACATGGAGTTGCGGGAAAGATGGGCACAGATTTGGGAGGGAACAACACGTTCAAGGACTTTGGAGAGGAAAGGGAGGTTGGAGATGGGGCAGTAGTTTGCAAGGACGGAGGGATCAAGGTTTGTTTTTTTGAGGAGAGGGGTGATGACGGCAGATTTGAAGGAGAGGGGGACGGTACCTGAGGAGAGAGAACCATTAACAATATCAGCTAAATTACAAAGGTACAGGCCATAATCTTCCAATCCTCCTTAGATACGGGGGTGGTGCCAGAGGACTGGAGAATTGCAAATGTTACACCCTTGTTCAAAAAAGGGTGCAAGAATAAACCCAGCAATTATAGACCAGTCAGTTTAACTGCGGTAGTGGGGAAACTTTTACAAACGATAATCCAAGCCAAAATTAACAGTCAATTGGACAAGTGTGGATTAACTAAGGAAAGCCAGCACAGATTTGTCAAAGGTAAATCGTGTTGAACTAACCTGATTGAGTTTTTTGATGAGGTAACAGAGGGTTGATGAGGGCAATGCAGTTGATGTGGTGTACATGGACTTACAAAAGGCATTTGATAAAGTGCCACATAATAGGCTTGCCAGCAAAGTTGAAGCCCGTGGAATAAAAGGGACAGTGGTAGTATGGATACGAAATTGGCTAAATGACAGGAAACAAAGAGTAGTGGTGAATGGTTGTTTTTCGGACTGGAGAAAGATATACAGTGGTGTTCCCCAGGGGTTGGTACTAGGACCACTGCTTTTCTTGATATATATTAATGAGTTGGACATGGGTGTACAGGGCAATTTTCCAAATTTACAGATGACACAAAACTTGGAAGTATAGTGAACAGTGAGGAGGATAGTGATAGACTTCAAGAGGACATAGACAGACTGGTGAAATGGGTGGACACGTGGCAGATGAAATTTAATGCAGAAAAGTGTGAAGTGATACATTTTGGTAGGAAGAACGAGGAGAGGCAATATAAACTATAGGGTACAATCCTAAAGGGGGTGCAGGAACAGAGAGACCTGGGGGTATATATGCACAAATCATTGAAGGTGGCAGGGCTTGTTGAGAAAGCGGTTAAAAAAGCATACGGGATCCTGGGCTTCATAAATAGAGGCATAGAGTACAAAAGCAAGGAAGCTATGATGAACATTTATAAAACACTGGTTCGGCCTCAACTAGAATATTGTGTCCAATTCTGGGCACCGCACTTTAGGAAGGCCTTAGAGAGGGTGCAGAAAAGATTTACAAGAATGGTTCCAGGGATGAGGGACTTCAGTTATATGTTGTTCTCCTTAGAGCAGAGAAGGTTGAGAGGAGATTTGATAGAGGTGTTCAAAATCATGACGGGTCTAGACAGAGTAGATGGAGAGAAACTGTTCCCATTGACGGAAGGGTGGAGAACCAGAGGACACAGATTTAAGGTGATTGGCAAAAAAAACAAAGGTGACATGAGGAAAAACTTTTTTACGCAGCATGTGGTTAGGATCTGGAATGCACTGCCTGAAAGGGTGGTGGAGGCAGATTCAATTGTGGCTTTCAAAAGGGAATTGGATAAGTACCGGAAAGAAAAATATTTTGCAGGGCTACGGGGAAAGGGCGGGGGAGTGGGACTAGCTAAAGTGCTCTTGCAGGGAGCTGGCACGGGCTCGATTGGCCTCCTTCTGTGCTGTAACCATTCAATGATTCTAGCAGACGTAGCTGGAAAGCAATCAGCAGTGGGACCAATACTGATTTTCCACACCCTAAACAGCGACGGTCAACTGCAACATGCCTGAAGTCAGCAACACTCAGCTATTCACGCTAGCATAACCAGGGAAGGCATTAGTGGAGCATGTATATAATTTCTGAATCAATGATATGATTTGATTGAGTAGCTAAACTGGAGAATACTTTCTGCTTAAAATTCTGTCCTCGCCTCTTTCTTTTTCAATGTTGATGACCAAAGTGTTCATAATAGATACAAGTGTTCTGCAGCACCACATAGTGGTAAATTTTTTCTCCTGCTACATATAAATTACAGCTCCGAAGGCAGCCGTTCAGCCCACTGCGCCTATGCGTGTTTCAGCTCTTTCACTGGTACGCTCTCATTTCCCAATATCCTTTTATATTCTTCTTTGTCAATGCTTAAACAATTCTCTTTGAAATCATTTATTCTCTGCATCAATAGCGACTTGAGGTAAAGTATTCCCTTTCACTAAATCAAAGAACCATGGAAGCTTACAGCACAGAGGAACCTCATTTGGCTCATCAGGTCTATGTTGACTCACTGCAAGAGCAATCCAAAACTAATCCCCAGGCTCGCTCTTTTTACGTAGCCCTGTATCTTCCTCCGCTTCAAATAGTTATCCAATTTTCTGTTAAAAGATGCAATGGTCTCTACCTCAATCACTCTCTGTGGCAAAACAGTCCATGCTCCTACAACTCTGCACAAAGAAAATTCTCCGAGCCTCTCAACTCATTTGCTCAGGGACAATTTTACATAGATGACCCCTCGTCACTGGCTCCCCAATGGAAATAGTCTTTCCCTATTCACTTCCAAAAACCTTCATGATTTTAAAATCCTCTTAAATATCTCAGCCTTCTCTGTTCCAGTGGAAGCATCCCAATATTACACGTAACTTTAATTTCCCATCCCCAACATCGATTTGGTGAATCTACACTACATGCTGTCTATGGTTTTAATATTCTTTCTATAATTATAAACCCAAAAACTCACGCATTACTCTAACTATTGGCTAATCAATATTTTATACAAATATATTACTCTTCACTCTCGTACTTTATGCCCCTAGTTACAAGACCCAAAATGCTGTTGGCCTTTTTTTTAATGGTTTTATCTATCTGCACTCAAACTTCCAAGGAATTCCCTACGTTTCTCTGTTCATCTAAACTCTTCAGTGTCTTTCTATTGCGTGTATACTTCCAATCCTGGTCTTTCCTCCTAAAATATATTATTTATTACTTAATACTTACCACACTAAATGGCATCTGCCACCTGTCTGACCATTCTACTAACCTGCCAATGTTTTTCTAAAGTGTTTTTTTACAGTTCCCCTTGCCATGTGCCAGACTCTCGACTTTTGTGTTTTGTCAGCAGATTTTTGATTGCGCTCCGTAAGCCCAAGATCCAAATCATTATATACCGAAAACAAAAGTGGGCCCAGCACTGACCTGTGGAGTAGGCCATTTCCAACCCTTCTCCAATCCAAGCAACACCCATTTACCCCAACTCTGTTTCCTGTTAGTCAACCAACTTTCTATCTCTACTGCTACATTTCCACTTAACCATACACCTTAATATTTCTAATATGTCTCTTGTGAAAAACCTTATTGAATGCCTTCATCTACTGCATTCCCTTTATTTATCGAATTGGTAACTTCTTCAAAATAGTCTAATAAATTATCAAGCACAACTTGCCTTTAAGAAATCTGTGCTGGCTGTCTTTGATTAACCCATGCCTTTAAATGTTCACTAATGTCATCCATACTATGGACTCTAGAAGTTTACCCACTACTGAGATAAGACGAATTGGCCTATAATTCCGGGATTATCCTTTTCCTTTTTTTTTTGAACTGTGTGCAACATTTGCCACCCTCCAGGTTCTTTGGCATACAAGAACATAGGAACATAAGAAATAGGAGCAGGAGTAGGCCATTCGTCCCTTCGAGCCTGCTCCGTCATTCAATGAGATCATGGCTGATCTTCTACCTCAACTCCACCATCCTGCACTATCCCCATATCCCTTGGTTCCTTTAGTATCCAAAAATCTATCGATCTCTGTCTTAAATATACTCAACGGCTGAGCATCCACAGCCGTCTGGGGTAGAGAATTACAGAAATTCACAACATTGAGTGAAATAATTTCTCATCTCAGTACTAAATGGCTGACCCCTTAATCTGAGATTATGACCCCCGGGTTCTACACTCCCCATCCTCCCAGCATCTACCCTTTCAAGCCCCTTAAGAATTCTATACGTTTCAATGAGATCACCTCTCATTATTCTGAACTCCAGGGAATATAGGCCCAGTCTACTCAATCTCTCCTCATAGGACAATCCCCCGATCTCAGGAATCAGTCTGGTGAACCTTCATTGCACTCGCTCCAAGGCATATACATCCTTCCTTAGGTAAGGAGACCAACACTGTACACAGTAGCCCAGGTGTGGTCCCACCAAGGCCCTATATAATTGCAGTAAGACTTCTTTACTCATACTCCAATCCTTTTGTAATAAAGGCCAATATACCAATGTTCCCTTTAAGCTGCGCAGCCACTCAGCTCTCCAGGGATCCTGCGTAGCCGGCTTTTAAATGCAAAAACCACGCATACGCGGTATTTTGAATGGGCCGCGCAAATTCCTTAATGGGGCTGCGTGGCACCAAAAGAAATTACAGGGAACATTGTAACATACCATTTGCTTTCCTAATTGCTTGCTGTACCTGCTTTCTGTGACTTGTGCAAAAGGACACCCTCTGAATACCAACATTTCCCAGTCTCTCACCTTTTAAAAAATATCCTACTTCTCTATTTTTCCCAACAAAGTGGATAACATCACATTTCTCCACATTATCTTCCATCCGCCATGTTCTTGCCCACACACTTCACCTGTCTATATCCCTTTGCAGCCTCTTTGCGTCCTCCTCACAACTTACTTTCCCACCTAACTTTGTATCGTCAGCAAACATAGATGTGTTACACTCAGCACAACTCCAGTTTTCAGAGATTGAAAACATTTTACAGTTAGTGGCTGCACTAATTCTTCCCCAACCTTTTACAATATTCTGTTTGCATACCATCTGGGTCTACTGAATTTTCTACTTTTAATGCAGTGATCTGTTAAATATTTACTTTCTGTAATTCAACAGCATAACCATCGCCGAATGTCCCACCATTGGCCAGAAACTTAACAGGACCAGCCACATAAATACTGTGGTCACAAGAGCAGGTCAGAGGCTGGGTATTCTGTGGCAAGTGTCTCACCTCCTGACTCCCTAAAGCCTTTCCACCATCTACAAGGCACAAGTAAGGAGTGTGATGGAATACTCTCCACTTGCCTGGATGAGTGCAGCTCCAACAACACTCAAGAAGCTCAACACCATCCAGGACAAAGCAGCCCGTTTGATTGGCACCCCATCCACCACCTTAAACATTCACTCCCTCCACCACCGGCGCACCGTGGCTGCAGTGTGTATCATCTACAAGATGCACTGCAGCAACTCGCCAAGGCTTCTTTGGCAGCACCTCCCAAACCCGCGACCTCTTCCACCTAGGACAAGGGCAGCAGGTGCATGGGAACACCACCACCTGCAAGTTCCCCTCCAAGTCACACACCATCCTGACTTGGAAATATATCGCCGATCCTTCATCGTCGCTGGATCCAAATCCTGAAACACCCTCCCTAACAGCACTGTGGGAGTACCTTCACCACACGCCTGTAGCAGTTCAAGAAGGCGGCTCACCACCACCTTCTCAAGGGCAATTGGGGATGGGCAATAAATGCTGACCTTGCCAGCGATGCCCACATCCCAGGAATGAATTTTTAAAAAAGTAATGGCTTTTCTACATCCTCTGCAATGGTGATAGAAGCGCTACAACGGCCTCAGCATCCCAAGTTAGGGAGGAGAGAGCCAACTAGAGTTCCACTTCTCATCACTATTCATAAGTTGTACCTAGACATTGGGAATTGGACTTGTCTATAACACCTCCATCTTCCAACAGTCTTCTAATAGTCATAGTAAAGACCCATACATAAATACTGGCCATTTGGATGGGATATCTGAAGGTGACCGGCGCTACTATTCCATCAAAGAATACAATATGACATTATTATATCTAATTATATTACCAATTAATGCTACTGATACTTAAATCTAAAGCTCAAGTTAAACTATGATGGCCAGGGGACATAGTGGCATACTACATTGGAACACTGGGGACATAGGCTTGATCCCGACGACAGAGATCGAATTTCAGCCCATAGTGAAGGGAAAAAGTAGGCAAAGTTATTCCCAAACTGGTGCCGAGCACCTCCGAGCTTGTAACTCGTATCAACATTGGCTTAGATCTGGCAGCATATTGACTTTCTGCCCTTGCAGGAGAAGAATCTGGGTGGCCATAAATGGGCAAAGTTGGGAGGACTAGGCTTCAGGAAAATATGATTAAGACTGCAGTCTACTCCTGTTAATTCAAAGTCAATTTTTGCTTAAAAAAAAAATCAAACTGACCAGTTGTTAAAATTAAGCATTTTAAATAAAACAGCACAGAAGGAGGCATTTTTGCACAATTTCAATTTGCAGTTAATTTAAATTAAGCAACTTCAAATTATGAGTAGACTGTATATAACTAAGCCTCTAATTGTACAATGACCTTATCCCCAAATCGAATCAAACAAATCAGTCTCAGGCTGGCTTCACAACTGGTCTTTATTTCGACAACAGGGACCAGTTGCACAAAAGTTATGAAAATTACACATTTTCTTTTAAATCAGGGTGTCGGGGATATCCAAATAACACAAAAATAAAGCCACACTTTACTAATACGTAAAAGTAATTGAGGAAATCTGCATATACATTTTGCACATATCCTTACCATAACTAACAGAAGTATCAGACTTGTCAAACTGAACACGATGAGTAATTTTGGGACAAATTTCAATTTCTTGGTACAACTGAGAAAACAAAATAACTTTTGTTAATTTCAAAACTAAGGGGGAAAATCACAGTGAAGGATAATGCAAACTGCTTAGAAATAACTAACTATTAAAGTATTTATTAATATGCATCTGTAATGAATGTGAATTTCCGGTGTTATAGTTTAAGCAGCGTACTTTGTGGTCCACATTTGCTGCTGGATCGCGTGCACCAACATCATATTCACATCTCCCAAAGGTGGTACTGTCAAGGCAATGGTTTCTAAATTTAATTTTTTAACCATCCTCATCTTGACTGCTGCTTGAAGATTTATCCATAATGGATGGCAATATTATTTATTGATAGCTGCTTCACAAAATGTAACCCATATGTAAAAACTAAACATAAAAGTAACTCAGGACAAACACATTCCATGGGTTTTATAACATCACAGCCTTTCCATGCTGGAAATATTCCATTAGAACCCAAGCAGAAATGGTGCAGGTCTGTTTTCTGTACTTACTGGTTAATTAACATTGTATGGTGGGCATTCTCTGTGTTCACTTTTAAAATTTCACTGCGCTGTGTCATGGTGGTGAAAGGGAACTGAATATTTTTCTACTTTTTGCACTCATCTGCGTGCGGCACAATAGACATCTCCCATTAATACCGTTTCAACTCCAGCGCAACAAAGTGCTAGTATTTTACATTCCAACACAGCCTTGTACAGGTACTGCAAAAAGTTCAACGGTGCTGGAAAATTCACTCCAGTTGGAGTGTGCACTGGAAGGGCTGGAAAATCAAGCCAGCACCCAGATATGCTGCCTCCCGATTTAACATTGGTATTTCTACGGGCCTGGTGGTCAAAGGAGCCTCCACCTACCCCTTACAAAGCCAGTGGAGTGAGAGGGAGTTCCCGCATGCCTGGCCTAGTAGAAGATCAGGGCAGGATCAGCATCCTATATGTCAAAGCAGGCATACTGGCAGCCCGAGTGGCTGAGGTGAGAACCGCCTGGGGGTCCAGGCTGAAGATTGTGGCCCAGGCTCTGAAGATTGAGGAACATCCTTTTTTTTTAATTGGCCCCCTTCCATAGGGGCGTGAAGGGGGCATGTATATCTTCTTTACAGGGGGCACCTCCCTATGTGGATTTTTGGTCCCGAAGTGTTTACTTGTCAAAGTATTTAAAATAATCAAACTCAAATCAAAAATGTGAACATGTTTTTGCTTTTTTCAATACATTTGTTTTGGCATTTAAACAAGGTCAGTGTTAGTGTAACTTTGCTGCTTTCAAAGATGAGGCGGATACATGGGATAAATCTATTAGCCAAAGTAATGTCAAAAAGGGTTCTCCGTTTGTTATCCTGGGCACCTATCAAAATGTACTTGGATATCAGGACCAAGTGAGGTCATAAGCAGCTAAGAGAGTAGTCTAAAACATGAAAGCTGAAAAATCCAGAGTAAGGGCAAAAGAGACCCAAAAATGTAATGGCCCAGAAATTCAGCTCTCCACGGGTGAGTACGCACGGGGTACTCACCCGTAAGCCGAATGGAAGTGCGGGTTTCCTGCATGCACTGTGCATGCGCGGGAAACCGGCACTTCCGATCCTCTGAACGAAGGGGTTCAGAGGTCGAACGCGCGCGCAGGGGAGGCTGCGCGTGCGCTTTGAACTTAGGTTTTTTTTGCAGGTTTTCCCGCGAGGTTAAGCCTGTAGGATTTACACATTTAAAAAGCAGGCGTAAGGCCTGCTTTTTAGAAGGTAAGTGGTCAATTAATTAAAATTAAAACATTTTTTCCACAGGTTTATTATTTTTAAATACTTTAAAGGAAGGTAAGTTTATTTTTAGCCCTGTTTTTCATAAAATTATTTTTTTCAAAAATTTAAATTATTGTTTAAAATAGTTATTTAATGTAATTTGCAGTATATTGAAAAAGTGTGATTTAAAAAAAAAAAATATTTGAAGGTTTAATGCTATTTTGAGGCCCGTAGTATTCATAAGTTTAGACAAGTCTTCCTGTCAATCTTATGAATGGGCTTTTCCCTCCTCCGATTGGCTGCCCATGGCTCACGTGATCCCAGGGGACGCATCGCACTAACTACGCCCCTGGGACACGCAAGCACAGCGCGCCGGCAGCTGGGCCAGGCCCCGGAGCGGAATTCCACAGGGCCCTACAGCTCAACTGCCGGCGCGCAAGGTAAGTGCAGGTCGGGGGCTTGCACCCGCGGGAAGCCCCCAACCCGAATTTCTGGGCCAATAACTGCTTTGCATCAATGCAAAAACAGCAGTATAGCAGCATGGTTAATCTGTATTTCTACATGTTCTTTCTGACATTATTCTTCAACCACATCTTTCTGCTTGTTTTCTCCTGTACCATTTGATTCTGATCACTGCCTTAAGGACTTGAAAAACAAGACAGAGGTGACAAGACAGTATTCATAGCCAAACAGACAGGTGACACAGTGCATAATGTTGTATTAGAAAGGCCTCTGCTTTTCACAGTGAGTTTTTCTTTGCAGGGTATGTGCACAAAAAATTAAGAAAATAAATATGGTAGATAATAAATAATGAGGTTAGCAATTTTTTCTTGATTTAATATTTATACAATTTAATAAATTATATAAAAACAAACTTTTGTTAATGTAATATTTGCACAATTCAGAATTTGTATTCTATGTTGTCATATTCGTGCGTTGCCAATAACCCGTTCTTCAGTTGTGTAAACCTAGATTCAGGCTGCCTACCAGTTCATGAATATCCTCTTGCTTTGGTATATAATATTGAATGTGGTTGTCCACTGTAAACTTCAAACGCACGTAGTGACCACCTGGCTCCAAATGTTGCACCTACAAAATATGAAAACACTCGGAATGGATAAGGGAAAATAGATCACTACCTTGCTCTGGTTAATAGAAAAAAATGACTGATCTTCCATATTTAAAACATAATTTAATGTAATGTACCACAGAAAGACTTGAAATTACTTGGCTCCATAACAAGTTCTGTAACATATCAGTGGTTCAGTATTATTGCTGCAAAGGTGATGTAGAAAGTGCTACTTCTTTCAAACTCCTTTGCTTTATGGGCTTTATTAAGTAATACACAGTAGTGCGAGAATAGCAGCACAAGTAGAAACAATCCCTGATCTACTCCCTTATCAATCATAACTGTGCCTCTCTTTTGCATTTTGATTTGTGCAACAGGCAGTACTCAATTGTTAGAACGCTAATTTCAAATGGGTTAAACAAACATGAGGTTGATTAAGATTCCACAGCCATTCTTCAAACCCATGAAGACTGTGAAGGATGGATTTGTTCCTCGTGGGTGTTTTTTTAAGCTAAAATTCTCAAGCACATGAAAGAAATAAAAACCATTTCCTCTAAAGTTCTGCATGATGGCTCTAGATGAAGTGTGAAATGCGCTGGCAGAGTGAGAGACAGCTGCCATTTCACACTTCAATTAGAGCCATTGTCTGTTTCTTTACCTGTCCGATTACCATCTCGTCTCGCCTTGAATATCTCTTAATGTCTCTTCTTTCATTTCCCAGCCTCCAAACTGCTTTTTGTTTCATTTCCTGCCTTTTCTCTCAGTTCTGAAGAAGGGTTTCAACCCGAAACGTTGACTCTATTTCTCTCTCCACAGATGTTGCCTGGCCTGCTGAGTTTTTCCAGCGTTTTCTGTTGTTATTGCGGATTTCCAGCATCCGCAGTATTTTGCTATCGTATTAAGTTATTTGAATACTTTTTAAAGATTTACTATCAAGGATGTTTGTGATGCCATGCTGCATTACATACTCTTTCAGAAAAAGAAGTTTTTGACATTCGAACAGAATTTAGATCAAAGCATGCCAGATCATATGATGGTACATCATGAAGACCTCAAACTAAATTAATGGAGTTTTGGGAATTAATAACTGCTACAAAGATAGGTGCAAGTGCATCATGCAAACTCATTAAATACATGGAAGTCTGAGAACGAGTAACTGCTATAAACAAAGGGATAAGAGCTAGTTTCTATGATTTGGGAGCAATATTCAGCTTCCATTGTCATCAACCAGATCAGCTGTGACTCAGAAATTAAGAGTTATTTCTAATTTTTTGCCAATTTTCTCCCCTGAAGACGTTGATAAAAATGTAACTGAAATTTGAGGCAGAGAGGCATTTAGCTGGTTGCTTGTGATATTAATAAAGAACCTAGTTCCTTTGTTTGAACAAAATATCCAAATGTACATACAAATATTAAGAAACAAAATAGTGTTCCTCCCCTCCACAAGGACCACTGTTTTGGTTTAGTTCAAGCTCAGGGATTCTGTGGGTTGCTCCTGCCACCCAACCAGCTAATTTGTTTTCCAGAATAGAACGCATGACTGAATCTGCCTCAAAATAGGCAGCAAAACACAGCAAGGCCAAAAAGAACGTGCATACTATAAACATTTAGGGGGAAAAATTCAGTTGTTTGCGCCTCCCGTTAGCGCCTTAAGAGGGCGCTAATGGGGCGCAAAGCAACTAGCGCCCGGGCGCGGCGATGTTTGCGCCGCTCCCGAAATTCACTAGACATTTTGCGGCGGCGCGAAACACTACCGCCACGATCTCCTGCGCCAGCAGATCGTGACGTCGGTCGAGTGTGCAACGCCCCGGACCGGATATTGAGTGGCGCCCCCTGCCTTACCACCCGCCGCTAGCAACGACAGGTTGAGGGGAGCATTATGCGGTCAGAAAGGGACTGGGGGAGCACTATTTAAAGGCGACCGCTTCCTGCCTTTTTTTGTCACTGACATTTTTGCACCACGCATTCTGAGAGAGAGAGAGAGAGACTTCTGGAGAGATTCAACGCTGTGTGAAGGAGTTTTGAGTACTGAGCAGCACTTTGCAGGTTCATTTTGATTTGTCCTTCCTTGCTTCGCCAGCACTCTGAGGTAGCGCCTCGCTCCTCGGCCTTTGCGCCTTAAGACAGGTGTGAAGCGGCTAATTTAGCGCTCCAATCACCTCCAGGGGTGATAAAAGCCAAGTTTGCTGTCGGAGGCGATAATTAGCGCCAGGCGCTAAACTTTGCGCACGGCCGATAATTGCACCCCAAATGGGGCGATACTGAATTTTTCCCCCTTAATACGGTGAAGTGGACTTTGAGCATCACTTGTATCGCACTTACGTAAGAATTGTCACAATTGCTTTCCCATTAAACAAATACTTCATCAAAAGACTCATAAAAGCATGCAAGAGCTCATCCTATGAATTTGGCACACAATAGGATGGAGAATGAAATATTATTGAAAATAAAATTGTATTTTTTTTTTAATGTTCCAACACCCATCCCACATAGCTGGATATCTATAACCATTCCTTTATTCCAGTGCTCAGCAGGCATTCCAAAATGACACAGTGACTTGGCAATGCTGGGTACCAAGTCCAGCAATCCTAACATCAGCACCAATTTGCCTTATATTACTACTGTAGCACAGTACTCAGAGCAGATAGTTACATTTGACTTTTTATGTGATAGAACTTTCCCTAAAACATATCTTAAGATTTTGAATACTAGCTATAAAAATATGCTGCTGTTAAGAATCTTTTTTCTTCAAAGGAAAACAAGCAGGTTATTCAGAAGGCTTCATTGTATTTTTTAAAAAGCTTTATACTGAATCTGCGACCTTCTCCCTGCCTTAGGGAGCAAGAGTACACATTTTTTATGTAAAGAACAATACTGTTGATCAAAAAAGTAAGCAACACAATGTTAGAAAAATAATTGAAGCATATATTTACACACTGTGTAATTAACTTCAATATCAAATTACAATTTATGTATCCAACTTTAAATAAGAGGAGTTATATTTCCAAAGTGGCCTACTAAAGATATGCCATAAATGGTTAAAGGGTTAAACAATGAAGCACAACTTAAAAATATGAAAAACATTTGGCAAAAATGTTTTAGTGCATCTACTGGAACTAACTATTCAGCATCCTAAATTTCATTGCAGGCTTTTAAAATTGCTCGTCAAGAATGTGTAAAAGTTAAATAAATAATTGAAAAGACTCTATACTTATGCAAGTATTTCTGTGACATCTATTGTCCATCTAAATAACAAAATTTGGAAACCATCGTCATAGCTGGGTGGTTTTATCCCCCCCAAAATGACATAATACTGTACTTTAAAATAAGACTGCCTGGCTCTTAAAAGCCGGTAATGAAATGCTTGATTACTTGATATCTGAATCATACTACTGTACCAGAACTCTTCAGGTTCTTAACTCACATTGTGATTTGAAGTGAGAAGATGCAGATCAAACAAAAAGGTAAATGTGCATGAGCTGATGCAGGAGACAGGAGAGAAAACACAGGTAACAAGAAGTTATATTGCAGAAGAAGACAATTCATAACAAACTCCGTTCAACATTTGTATATTTAATGAACATGTCATAAATGACAAAATATGCATACACAAATAGATGTGTAGCTGATGGTGATTTAGACCACGTCAAAGCATACTTAAACTTAACCTATATTGCTTTGACTCAGAAGACAGTGTTGTCTGGTGATATTTAGAAAAACTGCAAAAATAACGCAAAAAAATCTCATTGACTGATTAAAAAAATGCTTTGTTTATGGCACTCTGACTAACAAACTACCTCTTGGCAACACCACCTCCACTGTAAGTGTTGCAATACAGCTCTTGAAAAGAGCGCATTATACAGAGGGGTGCTTGTAATGCTAACATGATTTTACTTCCTTTAAAGTTGCACCACATAGTGAGACAATTAACACTGCAGCTTTACCTTTGGATTTCATCACAAAAACTCTCACGTTAAATATAATTCGATCAAAGTCTCAAAATCTAGCAAATTTTTGCACTTATATTTTCATATACCAGCAAAATTAGAAACAGGTTAAGGAACAAAATATAGTCACTAATATAAAATAGGAGGGTAAAATAGGAGAGAAGTAGGAGGATAAATTATTATTATGTATAAGCACAATTGCAGGGGCAGGCACACCTCATTTTATTAGAGCACAATCCTGATCATTTGAAGCAAAATAATGTTATTTTCATTTTGTGCAAGTGCATCCTCAGGGGCAGTTCCACACAGGCAACAAATTGATCGATGGCTATACATAACCAAAACCAATCTGTCCTCGTCAGTTATGGTTCTCTTCTCTCATTCTCTATACATATTTATCCCTGTGCGTATTTTGAGTGTATCTGTACTTCTGTTGCTTAAAGTTCCTCCGTATATCTATGCCACTTTCTCTCCCTTGTTGTCTGTCTGTGCTTCTCTTCCTCCCAGTGTGCCTCAGCTTGACGCAAACATCTCACTTCCAGCTCGACTCTGCAGCTAGCCTGGAAATGTATCAAATAGAAGCTTTATGCTGTTCCTTTTGTTTATTTCAATAACTTCAGCTATAGATGAACATAAAAACTATGGATAAAATTTATCAAGTTGTATAATTTTACTATTTTTGTCAGCCTTGATACTAGACCAAAAATATTAACAAGATATTCTGTAAAAGGTTGTTTACAACAATTTTTTATTTTCGTTATAGGAATGATTCATTTAACTTCAGCTTAAAAATTAATACACTATTTTTATTGTGCAATAGCTTTTATGTTATCACTAATTGACATCAAGGTGTTGGGTGCACACAAACATAATAGTAATGGAGTTGCACAAATACTGAATTACTCAATTAATCGATTTAGTCCCCAAAATAACCACTGCGACTTCATTAACTATTTTCTATATATCCATTTGTGTATCTATTTATATGAACTAAAAAAGGTGTCCATTTGCACATCTGCTTCTTACACCACAAAGCACTGCAGAAACCTATATTTTTCCTCATTTTTGTATTCGTTGAGAAATTAAGTTGCTTTTTAAAAGATTTCTCGGTTCATTGCACACCGTGGCACTGGGTCATAAAGGTCCCAGGTTTGATCCCTGGCCTGTGCCAGGATAGTTGATCTCAGCCACAATAGTGTTAAATGATTTATATTCACCACTCGCCTGAACTCGCAGCTCCAACAACACAAGTTCAACACCATTCAGGACAGAGCAGTTTGCTTGGTCAGCACCACTAGACTCAATGTCCACCCCATCCACCACCAGCTCACTACAGCTGCAGTCTTTCTGATCTACGGGATGCACTGCAGTAACTCACCAAGCTTACTTCAGTGGAACCTCCAAGCTCTGTGGCCTCAACTATCAAGAAGGACAAGAACAACAATATCATGGGAACACCATCAACTCCAAGTCACACACCTGATTTGGACAGCTACTGCTGTTCTTTGTGTCGCTGGGTCAAAATTCTGGAATTCCCTACATCACACCATCATGAAAGCACAAACCCCACAAGGGCCACAGCAGTTCGAGAAGGCTCACCACCTTCTTCTCAGGGCAATTAGGGATGGGCAGCCTTACCCACATCGCCCACATCCCATGAACAGATAAAAAAAATTTAAAAGATGCCTCGCGGCCAAAATGCATGTGACGCTCCCTGTATAGATTCTGCATGAACAATGGTTACTTGGCAAGGTACCAGAAGGCTAAGAACACCTGCGGATCAGTCCCCCTGCAACAGTTACCACGTGCAGAAGTGAAGGAAAAATATTTGGTTACCCACAGCAAAAAAAGAATGTACACGATCTGTTTTACAAAGGATTACTCTATATGCTGAAGTTACAGAAAAGACCACTAATTACTAAGGTTAGTAAATCTGTATAAATAAAAATGTAATTTGTTTAAATTAAATGAATAAAAGTGCTTTAAATTTTCTATCGATTACACAGTAATAAATGCAATGATTGGCTTAAAAATGGAGGTAATTAATGGAAATATAATAGTTTACTTTTCCTTAGATACTTCATTCTAGATAAGTGAAAACGCCTCCCTGATGGTAGGTTTTTAATTAATTTAGATCTTTTAACTTGCAGAAAAAATTTAAAGAAAAAGTAGCAGAAACATGAAATACTGTGGGAAAGAAAATCCTTAAGAAATGATAATACACTTTTCTGACTGTATCCTCTGCTTCATTCCTACTCTTGTGAAGAAATATTGAACGGCAGTGCTAGTTACCTCCAGACAAGATTTAAAAGCATTGAAAAGAGTAATTTCAATAACAGAGGAGAAAAAACAAAATTAAACAACTGAATTAAGTAAAGGATTTGTTGAGCAAAAAAATGTAATTATCAAGCTTTTGGCATACACCATCAGTTGCAGTAAAAGTTTCATCCTGGAATCAACGTTTTAAAGTTCTATGGGATTCCTTTAGCCAACAACTACATTTCAAAGTAGCTTTGTCTGTAATCAACTCCACTAACAATTACTTGTTGAAAGTATAGGGAGAATTAATCTTGGACATACCTTACAGGCCACTTCAAGAATTTCCTGTGCTGAGTTCCCTGGATGTACTACAACCAAAATGGGTTGATCATCTGGTAAACAGACCCATGAAGGCGCGAGGAAATCAGTAACCCAGTTGTCACTCTCAGGCTTTTGTTGCTGAATACTCGTGGCCAGGCTCTTTTCTCTCTGAAGGAAAGGGCAGTAATAACCTACACTCAAATTTTTTCTTTGTAACAGTTAAGTCAATATAAAAAAGGCTTCTTGCACATGAACACAGAAAAATACTACGGCAATTTCTTTATGCAATACAGTACAATACACTGACATAAGGTGTAACTACTGCAAAGTAAATGTCACCTGAATGAATAGCAAAACCCAACATCAGCACCCATTTTAAAAATCAGTCACAAAGAACAGACCAACTTTAACCTTTTTTTTTACTTCTGTTGATGTTTTAAATGTTCTTGCTCCAGTGGATGGTGCTGACAGCATTGTGGGGAAACTGGCTAGGTGGAGTTGCTGAGCCCAACAATTATAGGCTGCTGAATTAAAAATTAGGAGAGGTACTATCAAAAGCTCAGGGTGCTTAATTGACCATTTCTTCTAAACTGTGATATTTGAACTTCCTCACATGATCAAGACCATCAACTCCACTAAGCCAGTTATCTAAATAATATCAGTAACAATCATTGTTTAAACTAAAATTTTCCAAAAAGAATTGAACAGAAATTAACATAAAATATTAAAAGGCATCTTAATGTGAATCAAGCGGCACAATCCGAACATCAGAGTGGTGGAATGCAAGTTCGCGCCCACAATCTCCCACACGGCTAGCCCCAGGTATCAAATATGTCACTGTGAGGAAGCACTGATAGAAGGCTAGCTGTTTATTCAGAAGGAGGGAAAAAATCAATCAAAACAAAGCTCGATTATGAATTTTCTGCCATTTTTTAGCAGTGAGCTTAGTGTGGCATAGGTGAAGGCTTAAGACCATATTATCCATTAACCTGGTCATAGTTGGTGTAGGCATGGGGAGAACAAATTACCTTCAAATTGAAAAAAGTTATTCGTAATTTTGTATCACTGTTTGAAAAAAAGGTAGGGGCCAAAATAACTTGGTCTTTAAAACTGTATTGGTAGCAGTGCAGAATTTTCTTCTTTAGTATGCCTAAAGTAGTCCAGTGTGCATCACCCACCCAGTGCTGAAGTGACCGGCACCAAGTCACCGTCCTGGGAACAAAAAAAATTACATGAGAAGCAATATCCCCTTTAAGAGGTTTGTGATTTGGGACATTGACATATCAGAGAATTCCCCCACGTGACCTCTTTCGTCTGTTATATTTGTTACAAGGCAAGGTCCGTCCTGGAGTCTTATGGTTCTTTTTTTTGCCAGCTTCAGGAGAAGCATTCCATAGGCTTGCAGCTCAAAAGGAAAAAAGTAAATTTTATTTCAAAAATTTACTGTTTTGGGCAGTTTAGTACAGTCGTGTAGTTCTTTTTTTAAGTTTATAATTTTTCTTCACAATGTTGGCTCTTTAATCAAGATGTGTGGTAATAGCTTTAATTGCTGTGTTAAATGCTCATAGCCTTTTTACTTAACATAATAAATGTCTAAAATGCATCCATGGTTAATGTAGTATAGAAAACAATCTATGTAATTTTTAGTTTGCATGCAGCCAGACCAACTTTACTGTCTCAATGCTATGCTTACTCAGTGATTTATAGATATTTATATAGGAGTTCCTTGGTTCCAATGAGCTCCACCCTGCTGCCAGAATTACAGATGGTATGGAGGGGCTTGATTTCCCCTCAGGCACTTTTACCTAATTGTACCTTGTTGTTGTGCATGCCAATGGTAGATAGCAAGTGTCAGCTTGCCTCAGTGGGTAGTATTCCCGCCTCAGACTTAGAGGATTTACAGTTCAAGCCCCACTCCAGGGCTTAAGCACATACTCTAGGCTGACACTTCAGTGCAGTACTGAGGGAGTGCTGCATTGTTAGAGGTGTCGTCTTTCAGAAGAGGTATTAAACTGAAGTCCCACCTGCCTGTTCAGGTGGAAGTATAAGTTTCCAAAGCACTATTCAAAGAAGAACAGGTAAGTTTGCACAGTAGGACCTTGCTATGTACAAATTGGCAGCTGTATTTGCCTACACAATAGTGAATACATTTAAAAAGTATTTCATTGGCTGTGAAGCACTTTGGGAAATCCTGAGGACACAAAAGGTGTTATATAACTAAGTTTCTTCTCACTTTCTAAACTGATACTGTGCATCAGAATTCAAAAGGCCTCCTCTAAAGGTGCTCCAATGACATGCTATGGAAATGTCTTCAGCACAGTCAACACCAAATGTCAAGAACTTCAATTCATCTATTACTTCAAAAAAAAGCAAGATCCATTATGACGTTTCAGGATTTCTTTTTTTACTATTTTACCCACTGAAAGGATTTGGAAAAAGAGATAGTTTTAATGTGTATACTCCTAAGTTTTCTATAAAATGGCACATAGACAAAGGTAGTTATAATGCTGAAAGGAATAAACTAAACAATTCATTAACTTGTCTGGATAATTGAAGAACACCTCACACCCATTGTATTAGTAAGCCTTTTAATCTCTTTCTGGAAGTCAGTTGAGAGGGACATAGCAATACAGAAAGAGAGCTTTTTGAGACAGGAAGGCTGGAAGGGCAGTTAGGTTTGTTAAAGGAATGTGGTGATGGCCTACGCTAAGGCAAAGAGGTTAGAAATGCTGGAGGAAAGTTAGAAGGCCTCCCGTTTAAGTCACACAAGATGACCAACAACGTGGGGGAGCATGGTATGTTCTTTATTTTGTATGATTACATGAAGATAAGTTATACCAATTCAACTAAGTGAATTAATCATTCATCTGTGCATTCATCTAACTACGAAATAAAGCAGCTTAACAATTAATTTCAACCATGACCTTACCTAGTATTAATTTGGTACATCTTCTAATATATTGGAGAAGCACACAGGAGGGCACGTCCAAAAGCATAATATCCAGTCCGTTTGTCAAAGGGTTACATCCCCAGGTAACCCTATTGTGTAAGTAAACATTGGGTGGTATGAGTCAATTCTACCACACAAGGGGCATGAGATCTGATGCCAACTAATTCGAGATAGTATCTACAGCAGACCCAAATTTGTAACATCCATCCTTTTGGTACTGGTGGACTTTCTGATGAATATGATTTTGCTCAGTACCAACCCAGGTATGCCATCAGAACTAATGTCATCACTCCACACTTCTGGCCATCCTTAATTGCCTTTGTGAGATAAGCTTATTGACTGAGGTAGTCAGACTTTAGGATCATGATCTCCTGGCACTGTGAGGAATGTAAAAGGGTATCTGAAACTGCTGCAAGGGTAATGTAATTGGGCAGAAAAATGACAGATGAAATTTAATGCAGACTGATATAAAGCAGTCCACACAGTAAGGAACAATTGACCAAACGAGTACTCTGGAAAATTACTGTGTCTGGGAGCAGAAAGAGGTCACATTGGGTTCTCTTCTGATGTCACTGTACTATGCCAGCACTAATCTCTTAAACAGGAAGTTATCCTTTATGTGATGTTTCTCCCCCAGGATTGTGACCTGATGCCAGCCTGCTCCAATAGTATGTGGAGAATGCCTTCCCTGAAGAAAGGTGACAACTCTGTCAGAGGTAGGTAATCTCTTTTTCTGACCTGCTAATGGCATCAGTTACTGAAAGCTTTTTACCATTTTAACCACTAGGTGGCATCTGCAGCTTGCGAACAAGAATTCAGTTCTAATTAGTACCTGTAACTACCCTAAAACTGCTGTGCCTCAAAGTGATTATTCATTCAACATATTACACTACTACCCACTCATTAGCATTTAAGGAGCAAAATGATTCAATAAATTGTAAGAATGTTGAACTGAGGTTCTACCGTCCCTTCCTGGTCATAAGCCCTGTGATGGCGACACCTATCTCATAGCAATACACTTTGAAGGACTTGTTAAGATTGTTGCACCACAAATACGTAAACCGAATTACCAAAAGTGACAGCTGCTGATTAAATCTAAGAAAATTCAGTTTCGCAGCAATGGTAGTTACTTATTACACTTTCTAATCCTAATACAATCAATTCATGTTAATTGCTGGGGGCCCTGGGTAATTGTTTGTCCTAAAATTTCTTCTAAGTTTATATAACATATATATGTATAAAAAATTTAAGAAATCACCCTGTGACTCTTTCACGTTGTTCTATACTGAAACTGATCAGTATGCATATATGGTAATTTTGCGCTATGCATTAAGTCAGTCCATCACTGTGTAGGTGCTATGAATAAGTTTTTGTTGACAATTTTAACTGATTGTTAAAAACTCAAATGTCAACATGCCAGCAACTAGAAAAACAGTTTCAAAGTGAAATTCATGTACTGTACTTAAAGAAAGCTCAATTGGGCTGTTTCTATAATGAGCAATCAAGTGACTGTACAATCTAGTTCTGCAATTCCACTAATTCAAGATAACTTATTGGAATTTGATCGCTTTAAAATATTTTTAATTTTGGCATTTTTATTTCAGATGTATACTTAACAGGAAAACAAAGTCAATTTCCTCGTCTGCCACACTGCTTTTCACTTCAACATTGGAGAAAATTCTGGTGTAGCTCCAATGCAAACAGAGGGACCCAAGAGTTCAAACCAGCCCACGTCACCCCAGGGGTACAGAACCCCTGGAAACCATGCTACTGGCTGGGGGTACACAGCTCTCACCAGGCAGACTACAAAGCTGTAGCCCCTACCGTGTGCTCCGTGATGGGCTGTAACGGGGGAAGGTCCGATCTCAACTGTCTCTCAGCGGCTGAGAAAACAGACATTTTTGTTTTTAAAATTTGGATGAGCAGGTTATTTTTCTCTATAAAATGGAGGAAAATTTTTAAATAAAAAACTTTAACTTACTTTCTCTATTAACCAAGCAGTAAAATAAAATTGGAAGAAATGAGTATGGGTATGATCATGCAATGAAGTGAAACTACGGTCATTTTATCTCGGTAGAAGGAAGTGATCTGAAACTACAAACTAGAATCAGTCAGATTTTTTCCCAACAATTTTTCATGTCATGAAAGGACCAACTATTCACTGAAGCACAATGCCACAGGTAAGCCACCAGTACTTTGCCATAATGGGCATTACTCATTGGTGAAGCTTGACAGTGAATTTGACCGCATGGACATCACAGTCAAACCCAATGCTGCCCTCAGCGGATGTCCATATGAACATACCCAGCAGGGATCATTCAACAGCAATCAAAATCAGGTACCCTGGCCGATTTCCCCGCCTTCCCCCCTCCCTAACTCGGGGAAGACAAATGTAGTAGCCCTATTACTGACCCAGATGGTACCAGCTAAGGCTGGGGTTTGAACCTAGACTTTCCTGGTCTGTGTGGCTCTGTCACTCACTGGATAAACTACTGAACCATCTGGTTGGGTTGGGGGGAGGGGGGGATGTGGAGGGAGCTTCATCAGTCAGTTTTTTCCTGTTGTTAACACAATATAACTACTTCTCAGTAAATATACAAGTACAATATTTCCCAAAGGTTCCACCAAAGGGTTTGCCAATTATATCAATCCCTTTAAACTGACAATGCTGTTTCACGGTTTCAAATAGTCAGTCGGTTTACATTTATTGGGCAGAGCAGATTCTAGTTGCCATAATGAAATTGAATTAGATATAACAACTTAAATGAGCACTAGTAGGATAATACGGCTGATACACTTCTAGAATACTGAGCTACTTTTATACTGACACTCATTTAGGGTGGATTTCAGGAGATCTTCTTCAGTCAGCCAGCTTCCAGCATTACACTACTGGATCTGGCTCCCTTATCCTAACAGCAAAAATTATAAATCTAGTTTTCATAGTTCTATTATTCTGCAACCAGAATAAGGGGCATATTTAGTAGTGTAAATGCCAGGAACTAGTTCAAGCGATCCTGGTTTCTCTACTGGCAGACGAGAACAAATCCCAGTGTACAACTACATCCCCACTTTAGCTTCTCCAAGCAAATGCTGGTCCTAGTTGCCTCTAAGATAACAAGAAAAATGATTGGGATGGATCACTTACCGTGTTATTTAATGGCACGTGTGGCGCTGTCTGCTGTTGAACTAATGCACCCTGCTGGAAAATTGTGTATGCATGCAGCTACTTCAGGGGGAAATCTTAAAGAACAGGCAACAGCCACCAGAAAATGAAGACTCTTTTATAAATGGCCTCTAAGGCACTGAAGTTGCTGTTATTAGAAAGGAATGCTCCTTCAGAAGAAAACAAAATGTCCGGGTGTTTTTATTTTTCTTCAAAAAGGTATTGATGCAAACCACTTCTTTTGAGTCTCGGTCAGGCACAAAATGGCCCTTGTGACAATACAAACTGTACAGCATCAATACAATTAAGCTGATCCCCCATGTTAGCTGTGCTTTAGTCAAGCAACAAGTGCACACGGTCAATACATACTTACACTACTATCTGTTGAACATTCATCAAAGATGCCTTCCAAAGATTTCTTCAGTGTTACTTCACTGTCACCAAAGAGCTAAAAAAAACCAAAAATACATTAAAATATTTTGACAGTAACATTCAATTCTTCACTTTTTCCCTCTTTAGTCCTATGTGTTAATTTATTCCCCATGGTTTCTTGTATTTGTTATTTTATTTCTTCTATTTTCCATTGTTTCTCTTGCCCTTCTCTTCCACGCCAACAATTGTGGAAAGCACAGAAGTCATTATCAAAGATGTCAAAATTGAACAAATCACAGTTGTGAAATTTTTTGACACTAGCCAAATACCCAAGAACTCCCCTTGTGACAAAAATATAAATATAGCAACAGTACAAATCAGCAAAACTTGCAGATGACACGAGTAGTGGAGTTGAAGGAGGCAGCTCTAAAATTGCAAAATAAACTGGACAAGTATGTAAGTGGACAATGGCAGATCAAATTTAATGCTGAAAAATGTAAAGTATTCCACATGGAAAGGTTAAATGGGTAGCATATATATTCCATGAATGGTGTTGAAATAGATAAGGATGAAATTGAGAGACATCTAGGAGTCTTGGTAGACTCAAGATAATTACAGATGAGGAAGACCATTAAACCCAACTTAGTTCATCCATTCAGAAAAACCTTACATCCTCCCGAGTATCTAATTGGTTCTATATAATTATTGTGATTCCAGAGCTTTTGTTTGTAACAAAGTGCCATTCATATAGCCGTCACTCTTCTATAAATAAAATTACTTTTTTCCTTTCCCCCCCCCCCCCCCCACTCTCATCATTGGCTTATGGATATCTATTGTTAAAAATATTAATTACATTCGAATCATTTTTTTTAAATGCAGTTATGCAAATATTATATATAACCTGGTATCGCATTTTGGGATTTTGACTATTTTAAATTATATTTATTAAGGTATTGCGATCGTTAAATTAATCTCAACAGAAGTTAAATCCATATCTTACAGCATCTGGGGATGCAGATTAAGATTCAATGCATTAGACCCAGCTGAAGTGTCTATTCAGGATGGTATTTCTCACATACCACATCAGGTTCAAGCAATGAGATTCGTCAACACATCCCAGAGAAGATGTAATTATGGCTTAATTCATGTGAGCCCAGCAGGGAATTCTGCCAGGTAAGCCCCCACATGAAGTAACTAGAGTAATGCGAAGAAAGGAATTCAGATGGTTTATTGCACTGAATATAATGTAACCAAATCCAGGTTTTACGAATTTCCTTCGGGTTCAGCATTACCTTCACTAAGTGCAATCCCGTATCCTTATTGTCAGGAGTTTACTTTACTGCCCAGTATCTAGTCATATAGTAGTATGACCTGGGGGGGTCGTAAAAATGAAACTCCTCGTTATTTGAGCTGTATACAGTCATCTCGCATGTGCTACCACGTCCATTTCACACACAGAAATCACACAGAAACCCCACAGTGCAGATAGAGGCCATTTCGGCCCATCGAGCCTGCACCGACACATATCCCACCCGATCCCCGTAACCCCTACACCAACACATATCCCACCCTATCCCCGTAACCCCACATATTTAATCCCCCTAACACTAAGGGTCAATTTTATCATAGCCAATCAACCTAACCCGCACATCTTTGGAATGTGGGAGGAAACCGGAGCACCTGGAGGAAACCCACGCAAACACGGGGAGAATGTGCAAACTCCACACAGACAGTCACCCGAGGCCGGATTTGAACCCGGGTCCCTGGCGCTGTGAGGCAACAGTGCTAACCACTATGCCACCTATCTTCCAAGAGGTAGCCTGATGAACAACTGAATGAGATGAGGCCAACTATGAATCATTAAGCCGATTTATTTTTCATGTAATATTTGAAGGACCAGAGTGATGATTACAGTGCATTTCAGTTAATTTCCTAACAGACTGTAAAGGGCAAAGAGGGGGAGAAATCCCTGAAATGTGTTCAAGAGAACATTCTTGATCAGTTTGTTTCCAGCCCAATGAGGAAGGAAGCAGCGCTGGATCTAGTTCAGGGGAATGAAGTCTGCTGTAGATATTCTCTCAGGTACAGCGGTGCTAATCACTCCCATAAGCTGTTGGAGTGGCTTGTATTCAGCAATGTCCCGATGCAACTCAGTATCTAATAACGCACAATAGCACCCCCATGTGATCTGAACTGGATATTTTGCTCGTGTGCTTCACCAATCTCTCAGTAGGCGGACTGAGAAACACAAAGTGACACAAGGCCTGATGCAAATCGTTAAGCAGATCTTCTAGACAACGTGAACATTCAACTAACAGTTAAAGCAAATCCCACTTCCTTTACTCCTTGAAAAATGAATAACAAAATGCACGATCCCTTGTTGGGAACTGACTGACTTGTTTTTGGCATTATCTTTCTTTCGAGACATCTTCAAACTGCAAAAACAGACCTCCTGCAAAAAACAAATCTGGAAATACAAGCTGGTATCAGTAAAAAAAAAAAAGGTGACCACGAAGCTATCGGTTTCTTGTAAAAACCCAACTGGTTCACCGGTGTCCTTTAGTGATGGAAACTCAGCACCTTTACCTGGTCTGGTCAACAAGTGAATCTAGTCTCACACCAGTGTGGTTGATTCTTAACGACCCTCTGAAATGGCCTACCAAGCTACTCAGTTGTATAAAACCTTGGGCATCCAGTGATCGGCAATAAATGCCAGCCTTAACAACAATGCCCACATCGCAATGAATAGTAAAAAAAATTGTGAAGACCAACATTAATAGGCAGCTCTCCCTACGCTACCAGAGCATTGTTGGATGGTGTGAGAAATTAAATAAAAAGGTTGCAATGTCCCTGTTATTTTCTGCGCCAGAAGCTTGCGTCTGACTAAAGGCTGCGAGGGAGAAATGTTGCTAGGTTACAGTGCCTGTAGGTGACAGTGGTGCGATGCAACTTTGTGAAAAAACATTTATACTCAAAAGAGGCCATTCAACAGAATGAAAAACCTTCCTGCTCAACCATTTTGTTTCGTTTTTTTCCCCTTGATGAGTTGTGTTTGTAATTGGATTTCCCCCCCCACCCCTCCTCCCCGCTTTCCTTTTTCCTGTTATTCTTCTTCTCGGTTTTGTATTATTTATATTTCGAATCCCATAATTTTTAGCTCTCTCTCCATTGTACATTTATGAATTGTGATGTCTGTTTATATAGCAGTAAAGGAGAACCTTAAGCGCAATGTACTGATATGATTTTTAGTTTAATATATAATGAATACTTAACTGCTCTTTGGCCCAGCAAGCTACTCAGTTGTATCAAGCCATTATAGTTGGCCCACCACCACTTTCTAGGGGTAACTCGGAATGGGCAATAAATATCGGCCTTGCCAGTAACACACATATCCCAAGAAATATATATATATTTTTTTAAATGAGCTCTCACACTTTAGCAGTACTTTGGGCAAGTGTCAGCATCTAGCAGCACTGCATAAAGGGGATCCAAAAGCACTGGGGCAGGTCCCATGATCTGGAATCACTGAGAAAGGGATCTAAATCTTTAGCACTGGGGTCTTTGGGTAGGAGTGGACCTGGAGTTCATCTAGTAGGTCTCTGAGTGTTGAAAGGGGCAGGGTCCTGGGGTATTCCAAGGTTGCTACAGCTTGGCACCAGAAGGGGGGTGGGACATGTTCGGTCATGTCAGAAGAATAGAAACCAAACTCCCTTTGGTGCCTTTTGGACCATCAGGTGCCATCCTGCCGTGTACCCCACCATCAACCTTCTCCTTCGACCTATTGTTGGCCACCTTTGGGTCATCAGTCACATCCCCCAACGAACAAACATCACCTCACAAAATGCTCAAAATGTAACTGTTTATACATGTTCCAAGCTTTTATACAAAAAAAATGTACCTTTAAGCCTCAAAGACAGTTTGCTGTCTTTCTCAGAAGAGAAACAATTTACCTAATTTTAGAGCCAAAATGAAGAGGGCAGGGGCTTACCATGACGGACACGGAAAACAGCCAATATGGGGAAACCCAATAACTCAAATGTATCTTCGAGTTAGATTTAAGCACTTGGAAAAACGACTAAAATACTCTTCAACTTTTCCACCGAGAAAAAGAAATGCATTCTTGATAAACCGTCTTTGTTTTATAACTGAGAAGTAAAACTGAGTAATTCATAATAAAGACAGCAGTTGTTATTGGCCCAGAACTTGGTGTCGGGGGCTTGCCGCGCGTGCAAGCCCCCGATCTGCACTCACCCTGCGCGCTGACATCTGAAGCCCGGGCCTGCTTGCATTTCCTGTCACAGGCCCGGTTCAGATGTCAGCGCGCAGTGCTTACCTGATCCAGCGGCGTAGTTAGTGCGATGTGCCGGCTGGGATCAGGTGAGCACTGTACAACCAATCAGGGGAGGGGAAGGTTCATTCATGAGTTTGAGAGTAAGAACTGTCAAACTCATGAAAACTACGGGGGCCCAAAACACTATTTAAACTTTAAATAAAAATTTAAAAAACATCCCAATCATTAAATTAAGTATAAATAAGTTTTAAAAAAATTTAAACAATAATTTTTTTTTTTGAAAAAAATAAATTTTTAATAAAAAGGGTCTAAAACTAAACTTACCTTATTGTAGATTCTTTAAAATAATAAACCTGTGGGAAAAAAAATTCTAAATTACACTAAAACACCACTTACCTGTAAAAATAAATACTTACGTGTGCTTTTTACAAGCGTAAAGACCGGAGGCGTTTAGACATGCGCAAATCCCCCAAAACAGAGGAAATCCAAGACGCACGTGCTGCCCCCTACAGCGCACGTGCTAGCCTCTTCACCTCTTGGGTTAGAGAGGAGAGGAAATGCCGGTTTTCAGCGCATGCGCTGTGCATGCTGAAAACCGGCATTTCCTCCGGCCAGACGCGTGAGTACCCCTTCCGTACTCACACGTTTGGGGAGGAATTTCTGCCCCAATATCTTAAATATAACTTGCCTGAAATAAATCTTTGAGAATTGACTCTCCAGTGTGTTTTGAAACCTTTTGGAAAAAAAACTCTCAAATCTTCACAGGATGAAAGAAAGACTTGCATTTATATAGCACCTTTCACGACCTCAGGACATCCCAAAGCGCTTCACAGCCAATGAAGTACTTTTTGAAGTGGAGTCACTGTTGTAATGTAGGAAACGTGGCAGCCAATTTGTGCACAGCAAGCTCCCACAAACAGCAACGTGATAATGACCAGGTAATTTTTTTTTTTTTTTTAAAGTGATGTTGATTGAGGGATAAATATTGGCCAGGACACTGGGATTAACTCCCCTGTCGAAATATTGCCATGGGATATTTTACGTCCACCCGAGAGAGCAGACGGGGCCTCGGTCTCATCTGAAAGATTACACCTCCAACAGTGCAGCACTCTCTCAGTACTGCACTGGAGTATCAGCCTAGATTTTTGTGCTTTAAGTCTCTGGAGTGGGACTTGAACCCACAGCCTTCTGACTCAGAAGCAAGAGTGCTATCAACCGAGCCACGGCTGACAGTGATGAGGGAACTTCTACTTCAACTTAGAGAAACCCACCAATACAAGCTGGGAAATCCTGTAGACTATACGGGGTCGATTTTCGTGGAGCCGTCAGGTGGGGTTTCAGGCGTGTGGGGGGGGGGAAAATCCTGAATTCGGGGTTCCCGACACCATCCCGCCCAAAACCCCGCTCCACGCAACTTTCAGAGGTGGCAGGTACCCGCCCCGCACTGGGACCTGCCGAAACCAGGCGGGAAGGGATTAGTGCCAATTAACTGCCTGTTAAGAGATAGTTAACAGGCAGTTTTTAGCCTAATCCCTATTTTGAGGGGTTTCGTGTGGGATTCCCGACGGCTCCAAACCACGCCAGGTTAGAGCAGGCGGGCCGTCGGGTTGAAGGAGTTGGAGGGGTCGCGATGTCGGTGCTCAGGTGAGTGATGGGTGCATGACTGCAAAGGTAAGTGTGTTTGGTGTGTCTAAAGTGTGTAAAGAACTTTTACTTACCTGTACTTACCTTCACAGCCTTTCTTCCTGTAGCCGTCGGGAGCCCATCACTCAGCCGGAACTTAAAGCTGAACGGCTGCGATCTGTGAAAAGTGACAACCTTCAGCTTTGAGTGCCGGTGAGAGTTCTAACTGAGTCTGCGTAGAAGGACTCATGTTAGAACTCGGACTGTCAGTGTTTCACAGCTTCAAACAGCTGTGAAACACTGATATTTCATCTGTCAAGAACTCTTGACAGATGAAATTGCAGTCTGTGAATCGCGCGGATTGGCCGGACGTCGAAGTAGGCGGGACGAAAACCCGAAAGTTGTAGTCCCGCCTCCTTCCCGACAGCTTCGGGAAAATCGACCCCTACGTGTTCAGAATTCACAGATGTGGTGGTAACTCCCTTTAACTGTTCTGGGGCAAAAATATCTATTCAAGCCCAGGCTTCTGAAAGGCTGACGCCTTGAAGTAAAAGCTTTAGTGAAGGTATGAAAAGACAATTCAATGGATAATTACAATCATGTTATTGTTAAATATGTATTTTTTTCATTTTTTGAATATAAATTTATTATGGACATTAGAATTTTCAGTTACTGAAAACAAAGGTAGCAGAAGAAAACTTTTTCAAAATATGTTTTCAATTGGTTCACTTTCCTCTTTTTTAAACGGACTATTCATTCACAATTGGTAAGGGCTGAGCAGATTTTCACTGGCAGTTATCTAACTACTTTCATCGCTTTGATTCATATGTCCCCTCCCCTCTTCAATTCATATTTGCTTCTGTTTCACTTTGAGTCAATGAAGTGTCACAGCCAAAGTGTGACATCATAGGAAGCAAATGTTACACAACAGAAAGTCCGCACAGGCACAAGACCTTTAATATACAATAGATAAATTGATTATATAGACTGCTTGATCTCCAGTGGCATTGCTCACAAGAAGTCAGAGTTCAGTGTTTTATCATGTGTCCTTGATCACAGTGCTTATAGCACAGAAGTGAATCTTCTGTGGCTTTGCTGACAATAAGAATATGTTGTGTGCAAGAGAGGTCCTGTGTTTGCAAGGATTCAGGACAGGATGTGGGAGCAGTTAAGAGAGCTAGATAAGTGAACAGATGTGGGGGTATTGAGTAGTTTGGGCAAAATATTTGATGGAGCAAACTACTGAGGTTAATAAGAAGTGTGAGTGACATCCCCCATTGTGAAACATCTACAGAATTATTTGTTTAATATAACTGTGGTATGTGACATGAACAAATTGATTTCTTTAATATCTACCTATAGTCGGTAAAGAAAACATTATTGATTTTTCAGAAACCATTCAAAAATACGTTTCTTCACTATTTCTGAGAATATCCCTAGCGTAATCAACACATTTATACTCATATTTGTGTTCGGTTTACTGCAGTTGACATTGACCAAAGTACAAGGCCAAAACATCTTGAAGTAATGGATTTCAAAAGGGAAAGTCTTTCTTGACCAACCTCATTGAATTTTTTGAAGAGGTAACAGAGAGAATAGACAAGGGTAATGCAGTAGATGCAATTCATCTAGATTTTCAAAAAGCCTTCGATAAGGTACCACATAATAGACTAATGAATAAGGTCAGAGAATGCGGAGTCAAGTGACAAGTAGCAGAATGGATAGCTAGCTGGCTTCAAGACAGAACGCAGAGAGTAGGGGTAAAGGGTAGCTATTCACAGTGGCAGAAGGTGGGTAGAGGGGTTCCACAAGGATCAATGCTGGGACCACTGTTGTTCATAATTTATATCAACGATTTAGACTTGGAATCAAAAACACAATTTCTAAATTTGCGGATGACACCAAATTGTGGGGGGATAGTCAATATTGAGGAGGACTGCAAAAAATTACAGGAGAACATTAATAAACTTGCAGAATGGGCATATACAGTAATTGGCAAATTAAATTCAACACAGATAAATGTGAGATATTACATTTTGGTAGAAAGAATAGGGAGGTCACTTATTACTTGGAGGGTGCGAGTCTGGATGGGGTGGAGAAGCAAAGGGATCTAGGAGTACAAATACACAAATCACTAAAAATAGCGACACAGGTTAACAAGGCCATAAAAAAGCAAACCAGACACTTGGGCCTAGAAATTCAGTATAGCCACGTTTGAGGCGCTACAGTCAGGCGGTCGCTAAAGTTTGCGCCCGGCACAAGGTCGCGCCACCTTCGCCGATATTCAGTTGCATCGCCCCAAGAGGTTGCTGCTGCGCTAAAACAGGGGATGCACGACTATCATTAGGCGCTAAGCCGGCGGCCCGGGGCGATACCCCCGAGGGCGGGCGCAGCGCAGGTGCGGCGAGTTGCTGATTGACGGCAGACACTCTGGCGCCGGTGAGCTCTTAAAGGGGGAGGGTGGATTTGTTTGCCTGCCACACCCTGCACACTGCAGCCCTGAAGCAAGGCCTGACCACTGCTGCTTCATCTGTACAACGCCCAGGACTATGGAGAAGGCCAGCGTTTGCACCCATTGCAGCCCCCATTATATGTTTCTGTAATACCCACTGGAAATGTTATGTGCGCTAAGTATGGTTATCAATCTTTAACTTAGACACTGTATTATCATTGTTATAAATCCCTGGGTTAAAGTTGCCCATGTGAAGGTACGGCAAGAACTTTTAAGGACACAATGTGACTAAGAGCATACTTTCCATAATTCTGCACCAGTATCAACTGTTGCAGACAGTGAGGCTGCGCAGTCTCCAGGCAGAAACCCCAGGAGGAAGGGGTGGAGTCGGGTTTTTTCGAGCGGGAAACAGGAGCGACTGGAAGAGAAGAGGGCAGGAGCTCTGAAAAGAGGTCTCAGGAGGCAAATGGCTGCCGCATCCCGTCCGGGCTTCCAAACTCGGCCGCCGCCCTTCGTATTAGTAGCTCTGCATCCAGAACTCAATGTGGGATTCAGTGATCGTGAAGCGAATTCAACGAAGGGGTTCGGAGTCGTAAGTCTTGCAGACATTATACATACCATGAGCTCCAACTTAAGCGCGCCAACGAAAGAGTGCACTCGAATTTGGACACAGGGACAGATTCTCCTTTGAATCCATATAAATGGAGAATGTATGTTTATTATGTCTAGATTCATTCTAATGTATGCAAATGTCTAATTTAATCATTGACCCGTAATCTTCTTATACTGTCTGATGTTAAAACTATAAAGTAAGATAATTAGAATTAAGCCATTGTAGTAGTGATCTCCTTACTGGACTATAGAATACTGTCTACAACAGAGACCACATCTCACATATATCTAGAGAACCGTGAAGGGGTTACATTTTGGGGGCTCGTCCGGGATTGTGGTCTATTTATGTCAGTAAACTAACAGTATTGAATGCTCATTGCTAAGAGAGTGGTTTGTGGTTTCTACTGGGCTGTTTGAGCATAAAAGATGGATGTTATTGAGGTTGAAGCTTGGTGCAAATGGAAGCAGATAGCTACTACCCATGCCATTGTGCTGAATGGTGTTGCTAACGATGACCCTGATGATGTCTTGCTAAGGGCTCTGAATTGTGTCAAAGCCTTTGGAAAGGTTAGGATAGTTGAGCGCTGCTTGGATACAGCTACCAAGAAGCAGTTTGTGTTGATCCAGACATCAGAGAACCTGAGAGGTCATGGTTTACCTGAGGCAGTTGGGCTTTCTGAAGAGGCTGGTCCCTGGCCAGTTCAGTTTGTCCCTATTACTACTAAGGAAGAAGAAGGGTTTCAGACCAAGTTGTTGTCATTCTTGAGACAAGAAGGAAAGACTGTTGCTGATGTCAAAGGTCTGATAGGTCCTTCGGCCCTGGATATGAACACTCAGTTGGTCAGTGCCATTAGTTCTCTGGTGGATAAATGCACCAATCTGCCCTTCGAGGCTCAGGGATACCGTAAGCTCCGTATGTTCTCAGGAGTGAGACCAACTCCCAGTGGGGAAGAGGAGTACGACGCCTGGGCTGAGCAGACCCCGCCTCTGCTAGAGGAATGGCAGTGCAGTGACAATGTGAAGAGGCAGAGAATAGTAGAAAGCCTTAAGGGTCCTGCTGCTGACATTGTAAGATTCTTAAAGGCACAGAACACCTCTGCTACTTCCTTTGACTACATGCAGGCTCTAGAAACTGCCTTTGGAACTACTGAAACCATTTCAGATTTGATGGTCAGATTCAGAAGCACATTCCAGTGTGAGGGAGAGAAGCTGTCCAGTTATCTGCTGAGAATAGACAAACTGCTGCATTGTATGTTACGGAAAAGAGGGATTGAGTTGCCTGAAATGAATCAGTTCCGCATTGAACAGGTTGTGCGAGGTGCATTGCTCGAAGACGTGACTGCTCTTCGCATACGCATGACCCATAAGTTGCGAGATCCACCTACCTTCACTGAGCTGCTAAGGGAAGTCAGAGAGGAGGATATGCTTCAGGCCCGGAATGTAGCAAAGAGTACTGTGATGTCCAAGCTTGTGACTCCTGTTACAGTTCCTACTCCTAAGGGTGATGTCAACCCTGAGATGGAACAGCTGAAGAAGGAAATAAATGTCATGAGAGCCGAGATGGCATATTTTCGGTCTAAGCCCAACACAGAAAGGGATGACGCACGGGTGAAAAAGGTTGAACACCCTGCGAAGTCTAACAGCAAAATGAATGATTCCTCTAAAGGATATCCCCATGAAGGAGATAGACCTGGAGTCTTTTGTTATAACTGTGGAAAGGATGGACATTTCAAGCGAGAATGTAGAGGTGAGGAAAATCTAAAAAAAGTAAATGACCGTCTCATAAAACTTACCAAGAAGTCGGGAAACTACAAAGGGGCACAGTAACGGAACGGCCTGCTGTCCCTGTAGTTAAGACACGTTCCGCTAAGTGCAATAATAGACGAGGGGATATGAAAGACATCATACCTGAAGGTTTAGTAGGGCCGAGTTCTGCTGTATCAATACAGATTGAAGGCATTTATACTAAAGCTATCCTCGACACGGGTTCTCAGGTTACCATACTGTACAGATCCTTCTATGACCGATACCTGACGCATTTGCCGTTAACCCCAATCAGTCTTCTGCAGATCTGGGGCCTTAGTCCTGCTGATTACCCATATGATGGCTATTTGTCGCTGAGGTTGGAGTTCTTGGAAGCTGATGTAGGGACCACTGAGACCATTGATGCACTTGTGTTGGTTTGCCCTGACCCCATGGTGAAAGGTGAGGTTTCCATACTGGTTGGCAGTAATACACCCATAGTGAGACGACTCCTGACAAGCTGCAAAGAGCAGGGAGGTGAAAACTCCTTGAGCACCAGACACATTCACCCTGTTTTCAAAAAGGCTTTTGAGAAACTGCCTGAACTTTCTTCCGACGTAGATGATAGCAAAAGAGGAACTGTGTGGTACGATCGAGCCAAACCTGTCACCCTGCGTCCTGGAGGAGTGGCTAGAATCCCTGGGATACCAAAATTCCCTGGAACGCCAGGTACTGAAGCCATTCTGATAGAGTCACCTGATGATCCTGCAGAAGAGTCACGGTTTCCAAATGAGCTTCTGGTGAGACCAGAGTTGCAGACCCCGACAGCTGTGATGTCAAGGAGAGTTACAGTGACCGTGAGGAATATGTCAGGCAAAGGAATCACATTGAGGAAAGGAATGCCGATTGCGCATCTGTTTCCTGTAAATGTACTGTCGTCACATGTGAAGGAAGAGTCCAAAGTTAACTCAACCGGAGATCTGACACCCTCCTCCTTCAACTTTGGAGATTCATTCGTTCCTAAAGAATGGAAGGACCGATTAGTCAGGAAGATGATGGAGCGGAGAGGAGTTTTCTCTATTCATGAGTTTGATGTTGGTTGTAGTAAGAGTACTCGCCATTCTATCAGAATAACCGAGGATAAACCCTTTCGGGAGAGGTCTCGACGGCTGGCACCAGCTGACATCGAAGCAGTGAGACAGCACCTGTCGCAGTTAAAAGAAGCTGAGATCATTAGAGTCCAGGAGTCCTTATGCATCTCCTATAGTGGTGGTGAGGAAAAAGAACGGAAAGATTCGGATGTGTGTGGACTTTAGGACGCTTAACAGACGTACTATTCCCGACCAATACACCGTTCCAAGAATTGAGGATGCACTGGCTTGTCTTAATGGAAGCAAGTGGTTCAGTGTGTTGGATCTCAGAAGTGGATACTACCAAATGCCGATGAGTGAATCGGACAAAGAAAAGACAGCCTTTATATGTCCAGTTGGGTTCTACCAATTTGAAAGGATGCCACAGGGAGTTTCAGGCGCTCCAGCAACTTTTCAAAGAATAATGGAACAAACAGTTGGGGACATGAACTTGCTCGAAGTATTGGTGTACTTGGATGATATCATTGTGTTTGGGGCAACCCTTGAAGAACACGAAGCTCGGTTGCTGAAAGTGCTTGGTCGCCTGGAGGATGAAGGTCTCAAGCTATCATTGGACAAGTGTCAGTTTTGCCAAACATCCGTGTCCTATGTGGGGCATATTGTATCACAGGATGGAGTAGCCACAGATCCATCCAAGATCGAAGCTGTTACCACATGGCCCAAACCGAACAGTGACTGCCTTGCGGTCATTTCTTGGGTTCTGCGGATATTACAGGCGCTTTGTGCAGGATTACTCCAAAGTGGCCCATCCTCTGAATCAGCTGCTGGCTGGTTACCTCCCACCAGCCGAGAGGAAGAAAAAGGCTAATGGTAAAGAGAACAAGGACTACTTCAAACCCTCTGAGCCTTTTGGTGTTAGATGGGATGAGAAATGCGAAGAGGCCTTCCACACCTTAAAGCAAAGTCTTACTCAAGCCCCCGTGTTGGGTTTTGCAAACCCACAGCTGCCATATGTGCTACACGTGGATGCCAGTCAAGAAGGGTTGGGTGGTGTGTTGTATCAGGACCAAGGAGCAGGGCTGAGACCCGTAGCGTTCATCAGTCGCAGTCTTACGCCATCAGAGCGTAACTACCCAGCTCATAAGCTAGAATTCTTGGCGTTGAAGTGGGGGGTGGTGGATAAGCTGCAGGATTATCTGTATGGAGCGAAGTTTGAAGTGAGGACAGACAATAATCCATTAACCTATGTGTTGACTTCGGCAAAACTTGATGCCACCGGCCACCGCTGGCTTGCTGCACTATCTGCTTACGACTTTAGTCTCAGGTACAGACCTGGGAACCAGAACATTGACGCAGATGCTCTGTCTCGTCGCCCACACTACCAGAAACCAGAGTGGAAAGATGTTGCTTCAGCAGATGTGAAAGTAATGTGTCAGATGTCCGTGGTATCTGGACCAAAGAATTCATTTCATGCCCGAGAGATTGACCACTTGGGGGCGTCAATGCATGCTGTTCCCCAGGCATTTTGCAACCTTTCCAGTTTGGATGTACAAAACTTACCCATGTTGTGTTCATCTGAAATATCCAAAGCACAACAGGAGGATCCCTGCATTCATGAGGTGTTTTCAGCTCTCCGTCTGGGTGATATTACACAGATCGACAAATCAAAACATCCTGACTGTCGTCTGCTCCTAAGAGAATGGGACCACTTGGAAATTAAAGAGGGAGTGTTGTGTAGAATCACTCACCCACCCACTAAACCATGTCATTCACAGTTGGTCCTGCCTGAAAAGTACAGGGAAATAGTGATGAAGTCTTTGCATGATGACACAGGTCATCTGGGAGTAGATAAGACCTATGGGTTGGTCAAGGACAGATTCTATTGGCCGCGTATGAAGTCTGCGGTTGAGGAGTTCTGCAAGTCCTGTGCACGCTGTGTCCAGAGAAAGACTTTACCTAAAAGAGTTGCTCCTCTGTTTCACATGCAAAGTGATGGACCTCTAGACCTTGTCTGTATGGATTTTCTGTCCATCGAACCCGATTCCAGCAATATCGCAAATGTCTTGGTCATTACAGGTCATTATACTCGCTATGCCCAAGCTTTTCCCACAAAGGATCAGAAAGCATCCACCGTTGCCAAAGTGTTGTGGGAGAAATACTTCATCCACTATGGACTGCCAAAGCGAATACACAGTGATCAAGGTAGAGACTTTAAAAGTAGACTTATACATGAGTTGTTGTCCATGCTCGGGATTGAGAAGTCAAGAACAACTCCATACCATCCTCAGGGAGATCCTCAACCTGAGCGGTTTAACCGTACTTTGTTAGACATGCTTGGAACGCTGGATTCAAAGCGAAAGAACAAGTGGAGTCGGCACATTGGACATCTTGTTCATTCTTATAATTGTACCCGAAATGACGCTACTGGTTTTTTCACCGTACTACCTCATGTTTGGACGTGAAGCGAGGATGCCGGTGGATTTGTGTTTCGGAGTATCCAGTGATGGCACATCACAGAGAACTTACCTCAAGTATGTATCTGACATGAGAAAGGAATTGCAAGCTGCTTATGAACTTGCTGAGTCTGTTTCTGCCAAACAGAATAAAGGAAATAAGCAGAGGTATGACCAGAAGATCCGTTTTTCCCAACTCATGCCTGGTGACCGAGTTCTCATACGGAACCTAGGACTTCAAGGGAAACATAAGTTAGCAGACCGCTGGGCTTCTACACCTTACATTGTTGAAAGTCAAATGTCACAACTACCTGTGTTTCGGCTAAAACCTGCAGGTGGGAATGGACCCATAAAAATACTGCACCAGAATCATATCCTGCCATTGGGACAGCAAGTGCGTCTGGATCCGCCAGCGGATAATGAGCCGACACCTAGTAGGAGAACCCTGCAGAGAAGAAGAAGGAAAAAAACGAGAAACCAGGAAAACTTTGTTCCAGAAGACAGAAAACCCATGACACAGTGTGTGGATCATGAGGAACCTGATGAGTCGGAAGATGAAGAATGGGATCTATGGTACGACCTCCCAGAAAGACGTATAAGACAGAATCTGGATGAATTGTCTGAACCATTTAGCTCAGACTTGGACATGGTCTGGGAAGAACCAGATGCTTCCGAGAAGGAGATAAAAGAGACTGAAAGGCATGATAACAAAGGAACCAACGCCTCCAACGTAGTTGAAGGAACTGAAGACCGGGTATCCGAAATAAGGAGCTCACAGCGAGTTAAGAAGGTTCCTGAAAGATTGACATACAGTACACTAGGAGTGCCAAGTGTAATGATAGCCCCTACGGTTCGATATGTTACCTCCCTTTATACATGGTTGGGAAGCATGCAACCACTTATGTGTAAAGTTCATTAGTCATGGGGACATGCCTATATTTGGTAGGGGGGGAGTGTAATACCCACTGGAAATGTTATGTACGCTAACTATGGTTATCAATCTTTAACTTAGACACTGTATTATCATTGTTATAAATCCCTGGGTTAAAGTTGCCCATGTGAAGGTACAGCAAGAACTTTTAAGGACACAATGTGACTAAGAGCAGACTTTCCATAATTCTGCACCAGTATCAACTGTTGCAGACAGTGAGGCTGCGCAGTCTCCAGGCAGAAACCCCAGGAGGAAGGGGTGGAGTCGGGTTTTTTCGAGCGGGAAACAGGAGCGACTGGAAGAGAAGAGGGCAGGAGCTCTGAAAAGAGGGCTCAGGAGGCAAATGGCTGCCGCATCCCGTCCCGGGCTTCCAAACTCGGCCGCCGCCCTTCGTATTAGTAGCTCTGCATCCAGAACTCAAAGTGGGATTCAGTGATCGTGAAGCGAATTCAACGAAGGGGTTCGGAGTCGTAAGTCTTGCAGACATTATACATACCATGAGCTCCAACTTAAGCGCGCCAACGAAAGAGTGCACTCGAATTTGGACACAGGGACAGATTCTCCTTTGAATCCATATAAATGGAGAATGTATGTTTATTATGTCTAGATTCATTCTAATGTATGCAAATGTCTAATTTAATCATTGACCCGTAATCTTCTTATACTGTCTGATGTTAAAACTATAAAGTAAGATAATTAGAATTAAGCCATTGTAGTAGTGATCTCCTTACTGGACTATAGAATACTGTCTACAACAGAGACCACATCTCACATATATCTAGAGAACCGTGAAGGGGTTACATTTTGGGGGCTCGTCCGGGATTGTGGTCTATTTATGTCAGTAAACTAACAGTATTGAATGCTCATTGCTAAGAGAGTGGTTTGTGGTTTCTACTGGGCTGTTTGAGCATAAAAGATGGATGTTATTGAGGTTGAAGCTTGGTGCAAATGGAAGCAGATAGCTACTACCCATGCCATTGTGCTGAATGGTGTTGCTAACGATGACCCTGATGATGTCTTGCTAAGGGCTCTGAATTGTGTCAAAGCCTTTGGAAAGGTTAGGATAGTTGAGCGCTGCTTGGATACAGCTACCAAGAAGCAGTTTGTGTTGATCCAGACATCAGAGAACCTGAGAGGTCATGGTTTACCTGAGGCAGTTGGGCTTTCTGAAGAGGCTGGTCCCTGGCCAGTTCAGTTTGTCCCTATTACTACTAAGGAAGAAGAAGGGTTTCAGACCAAGTTGTTGTCATTCTTGAGACAAGAAGGAAAGACTGTTGCTGATGTCAAAGGTCTGATAGGTCCTTCGGCCCTGGATATGAACACTCAGTTGGTCAGTGCCATTAGTTCTCTGGTGGATAAATGCACCAATCTGCCCTTCGAGGCTCAGGGATACCGTAAGCTCCGTATGTTCTCAGGAGTGAGACCAACTCCCAGTGGGGAAGAGGAGTACGACGCCTGGGCTGAGCAGACCCCGCCTCTGCTAGAGGAATGGCAGTGCAGTGACAATGTGAAGAGGCAGAGAATAGTAGAAAGCCTTAAGGGTCCTGCTGCTGACATTGTAAGATTCTTAAAGGCACAGAACACCTCTGCTACTTCCTTTGACTACATGCAGGCTCTAGAAACTGCCTTTGGAACTACTGAAACCATTTCAGATTTGATGGTCAGATTCAGAAGCACATTCCAGTGTGAGGGAGAGAAGCTGTCCAGTTATCTGCTGAGAATAGACAAACTGCTGCATTGTATGTTACGGAAAAGAGGGATTGAGTTGCCTGAAATGAATCAGTTCCGCATTGAACAGGTTGTGCGAGGTGCATTGCTCGAAGACGTGACTGCTCTTCGCATACGCATGACCCATAAGTTGCGAGATCCACCTACCTTCACTGAGCTGCTAAGGGAAGTCAGAGAGGAGGATATGCTTCAGGCCCGGAATGTAGCAAAGAGTACTGTGATGTCCAAGCTTGTGACTCCTGTTACAGTTCCTACTCCTAAGGGTGATGTCAACCCTGAGATGGAACAGCTGAAGAAGGAAATAAATGTCATGAGAGCCGAGATGGCATATTTTCGGTCTAAGCCCAACACAGAAAGGGATGACGCACGGGTGAAAAAGGTTGAACACCCTGCGAAGTCTAACAGCAAAATGAATGATTCCTCTAAAGGATATCCCCATGAAGGAGATAGACCTGGAGTCTTTTGTTATAACTGTGGAAAGGATGGACATTTCAAGCGAGAATGTAGAGGTGAGGAAAATCTAAAAAAAGTAAATGACCGTCTCATAAAACTTACCAAGAAGTCGGGAAACTACAAAGGGGCACAGTAACGGAACGGCCTGCTGTCCCTGTAGTTAAGACACGTTCCGCTAAGTGCAATAATAGACGAGGGGATATGAAAGACATCATACCTGAAGGTTTAGTAGGGCCGAGTTCTGCTGTATCAATACAGATTGAAGGCATTTATACTAAAGCTATCCTCGACACGGGTTCTCAGGTTACCATACTGTACAGATCCTTCTATGACCGATACCTGACGCATTTGCCGTTAACCCCAATCAGTCTTCTGCAGATCTGGGGCCTTAGTCCTGCTGATTACCCATATGATGGCTATTTGTCGCTGAGGTTGGAGTTCTTGGAAGCTGATGTAGGGACCACTGAGACCATTGATGCACTTGTGTTGGTTTGCCCTGACCCCATGGTGAAAGGTGAGGTTTCCATACTGGTTGGCAGTAATACACCCATAGTGAGACGACTCCTGACAAGCTGCAAAGAGCAGGGAGGTGAAAACTCCTTGAGCACCAGACACATTCACCCTGTTTTCAAAAAGGCTTTTGAGAAACTGCCTGAACTTTCTTCCGACGTAGATGATAGCAAAAGAGGATCTGTGTGGTACGATCGAGCCAAACCTGTCACCCTGCGTCCTGGAGGAGTGGCTAGAATCCCTGGGATACCAAAATTCCCTGGAACGCCAGGTACTGAAGCCATTCTGATAGAGTCACCTGATGATCCTGCAGAAGAGTCACGGTTTCCAAATGAGCTTCTGGTGAGACCAGAGTTGCAGACCCCGACAGCTGTGATGTCAAGGAGAGTTACAGTGACCGTGAGGAATATGTCAGGCAAAGGAATCACATTGAGGAAAGGAATGCCGATTGCGCATCTGTTTCCTGTAAATGTACTGTCGTCACATGTGAAGGAAGAGTCCAAAGTTAACTCAACCGGAGATCTGACACCCTCCTCCTTCAACTTTGGAGATTCATTCGTTCCTAAAGAATGGAAGGACCGATTAGTCAGGAAGATGATGGAGCGGAGAGGAGTTTTCTCTATTCATGAGTTTGATGTTGGTTGTAGTAAGAGTACTCGCCATTCTATCAGAATAACCGAGGATAAACCCTTTCGGGAGAGGTCTCGACGGCTGGCACCAGCTGACATCGAAGCAGTGAGACAGCACCTGTCGCAGTTAAAAGAAGCTGAGATCATTAGAGTCCAGGAGTCCTTATGCATCTCCTATAGTGGTGGTGAGGAAAAAGAACGGAAAGATTCGGATGTGTGTGGACTTTAGGACGCTTAACAGACGTACTATTCCCGACCAATACACCGTTCCAAGAATTGAGGATGCACTGGCTTGTCTTAATGGAAGCAAGTGGTTCAGTGTGTTGGATCTCAGAAGTGGATACTACCAAATGCCGATGAGTGAATCGGACAAAGAAAAGACAGCCTTTATATGTCCAGTTGGGTTCTACCAATTTGAAAGGATGCCACAGGGAGTTTCAGGCGCTCCAGCAACTTTTCAAAGAATAATGGAACAAACAGTTGGGGACATGAACTTGCTCGAAGTATTGGTGTACTTGGATGATATCATTGTGTTTGGGGCAACCCTTGAAGAACACGAAGCTCGGTTGCTGAAAGTGCTTGGTCGCCTGGAGGATGAAGGTCTCAAGCTATCATTGGACAAGTGTCAGTTTTGCCAAACATCCGTGTCCTATGTGGGGCATATTGTATCACAGGATGGAGTAGCCACAGATCCATCCAAGATCGAAGCTGTTACCACATGGCCCAAACCGAACAGTGACTGCCTTGCGGTCATTTCTTGGGTTCTGCGGATATTACAGGCGCTTTGTGCAGGATTACTCCAAAGTGGCCCATCCTCTGAATCAGCTGCTGGCTGGTTACCTCCCACCAGCCGAGAGGAAGAAAAAGGCTAATGGTAAAGAGAACAAGGACTACTTCAAACCCTCTGAGCCTTTTGGTGTTAGATGGGATGAGAAATGCGAAGAGGCCTTCCACACCTTAAAGCAAAGTCTTACTCAAGCCCCCGTGTTGGGTTTTGCAAACCCACAGCTGCCATATGTGCTACACGTGGATGCCAGTCAAGAAGGGTTGGGTGGTGTGTTGTATCAGGACCAAGGAGCAGGGCTGAGACCCGTAGCGTTCATCAGTCGCAGTCTTACGCCATCAGAGCGTAACTACCCAGCTCATAAGCTAGAATTCTTGGCGTTGAAGTGGGGGGTGGTGGATAAGCTGCAGGATTATCTGTATGGAGCGAAGTTTGAAGTGAGGACAGACAATAATCCATTAACCTATGTGTTGACTTCGGCAAAACTTGATGCCACCGGCCACCGCTGGCTTGCTGCACTATCTGCTTACGACTTTAGTCTCAGGTACAGACCTGGGAACCAGAACATTGACGCAGATGCTCTGTCTCGTCGCCCACACTACCAGAAACCAGAGTGGAAAGATGTTGCTTCAGCAGATGTGAAAGTAATGTGTCAGATGTCCGTGGTATCTGGACCAAAGAATTCATTTCATGCCCGAGAGATTGACCACTTGGGGGCGTCAATGCATGCTGTTCCCCAGGCATTTTGCAACCTTTCCAGTTTGGATGTACAAAACTTACCCATGTTGTGTTCATCTGAAATATCCAAAGCACAACAGGAGGATCCCTGCATTCATGAGGTGTTTTCAGCTCTCCGTCTGGGTGATATTACACAGATCGACAAATCAAAACATCCTGACTGTCGTCTGCTCCTAAGAGAATGGGACCACTTGGAAATTAAAGAGGGAGTGTTGTGTAGAATCACTCACCCACCCACTAAACCATGTCATTCACAGTTGGTCCTGCCTGAAAAGTACAGGGAAATAGTGATGAAGTCTTTGCATGATGACACAGGTCATCTGGGAGTAGATAAGACCTATGGGTTGGTCAAGGACAGATTCTATTGGCCGCGTATGAAGTCTGCGGTTGAGGAGTTCTGCAAGTCCTGTGCACGCTGTGTCCAGAGAAAGACTTTACCTAAAAGAGTTGCTCCTCTGTTTCACATGCAAAGTGATGGACCTCTAGACCTTGTCTGTATGGATTTTCTGTCCATCGAACCCGATTCCAGCAATATCGCAAATGTCTTGGTCATTACAGGTCATTATACTCGCTATGCCCAAGCTTTTCCCACAAAGGATCAGAAAGCATCCACCGTTGCCAAAGTGTTGTGGGAGAAATACTTCATCCACTATGGACTGCCAAAGCGAATACACAGTGATCAAGGTAGAGACTTTAAAAGTAGACTTATACATGAGTTGTTGTCCATGCTCGGGATTGAGAAGTCAAGAACAACTCCATACCATCCTCAGGGAGATCCTCAACCTGAGCGGTTTAACCGTACTTTGTTAGACATGCTTGGAACGCTGGATTCAAAGCGAAAGAACAAGTGGAGTCGGCACATTGGACATCTTGTTCATTCTTATAATTGTACCCGAAATGACGCTACTGGTTTTTTCACCGTACTACCTCATGTTTGGACGTGAAGCGAGGATGCCGGTGGATTTGTGTTTCGGAGTATCCAGTGATGGCACATCACAGAGAACTTACCTCAAGTATGTATCTGACATGAGAAAGGAATTGCAAGCTGCTTATGAACTTGCTGAGTCTGTTTCTGCCAAACAGAATAAAGGAAATAAGCAGAGGTATGACCAGAAGATCCGTTTTTCCCAACTCATGCCTGGTGACCGAGTTCTCATACGGAACCTAGGACTTCAAGGGAAACATAAGTTAGCAGACCGCTGGGCTTCTACACCTTACATTGTTGAAAGTCAAATGTCACAACTACCTGTGTTTCGGCTAAAACCTGCAGGTGGGAATGGACCCATAAAAATACTGCACCAGAATCATATCCTGCCATTGGGACAGCAAGTGCGTCTGGATCCGCCAGCGGATAATGAGCCGACACCTAGTAGGAGAACCCTGCAGAGAAGAAGAAGGAAAAAAACGAGAAACCAGGAAAACTTTGTTCCAGAAGACAGAAAACCCATGACACAGTGTGTAGATCATGAGGAACCTGATGAGTCGGAAGATGAAGAATGGGATCTATGGTACGACCTCCCAGAAAGACGTATAAGACAGAATCTGGATGAATTGTCTGAACCATTTAGCTCAGACTTGGACATGGTCTGGGAAGAACCAGATGCTTCCGAGAAGGAGATAAAAGAGACTGAAAGGCATGATAACAAAGGAACCAACGCCTCCAACGTAGTTGAAGGAACTGAAGACCGGGTATCCGAAATAAGGAGCTCACAGCGAGTTAAGAAGGTTCCTGAAAGATTGACATACAGTACACTAGGAGTGCCAAGTGTAATGATAGCCCCTACGGTTCGATATGTTACCTCCCTTTATACATGGTTGGGAAGCATGCAACCACTTATGTGTAAAGTTCATTAGTCATGGGGACATGCCTATATTTGGTAGGGGGGGAGTGTAATACCCACTGGAAATGTTATGTACGCTAACTATGGTTATCAATCTTTAACTTAGACACTGTATTATCATTGTTATAAATCCCTGGGTTAAAGTTGCCCATGTGAAGGTACAGCAAGAACTTTTAAGGACACAATGTGACTAAGAGCAGACTTTCCATAATTCTGCACCAGTATCAACTGTTGCAGACAGTGAGGCTGCGCAGTCTCCAGGCAGAAACCCCAGGAGGAAGGGGTGGAGTCGGGTTTTTTCGAGCGGGAAACAGGAGCGACTGGAAGAGAAGAGGGCAGGAGCTCTGAAAAGAGGGCTCAGGAGGCAAATGGCTGCCGCATCCCGTCCCGGGCTTCCAAACTCGGCCGCCGCCCTTCGTATTAGTAGCTCTGCATCCAGAACTCAAAGTGGGATTCAGTGATCGTGAAGAGAATTCAACGAAGGGGTTCGGAGTCGTAAGTCTTGCAGACATTATACATACCATGAGCTCCAACTTAAGCGCGCCAACGAAAGAGTGCACTCGAATTTGGACACAGGGACAGATTCTCCTTTGAATCCATATAAATGGAGAATGTATGTTTATTATGTCTAGATTCATTCTAATGTATGCAAATGTCTAATTTAGGTCATTGACCCGTAATCTTCTTATACTGTCTGACGTTAAAACTATAAAGTAAGATAATTAGAATTAAGCCATTGTAGTAGTGATCTCCTTACTGGACTATAGAATACTGTCTACAACAGAGACCACATCTCACATATATCTAGAGAACCGTGAAGGGGTTACATTTCCAATCAATGCTATGGCTCTGAAGTTAAAGACAAGTGCAAAGCTGTGGCCTGAAGCCACAAGTACCTGTGCGAGTGTTGAGCCAAACCAGAAAGCTCTCTACCTTTGTCTCTCTGCAAAGATCCGTCTCTCACAAAGAAGCAGTGTTGCAAAAAGGCTGCCTTTTCTACTGCAGGAGGAGTGCCCTTTAATTTGCGCCCCCCGCGCCCCGCATCGACTGAGAACCGTTCCCCTCTACCAGTCGCTAGGGGCGCCAGGCGCACAATAGGGCGGCGCCACTGAATTTCCGGTTTGGGGCGAACAAAGGGCGTTGCACGATGAAATGACGTCAGGATCTGCGCGCGCAGCTGAGCGCGCGCAAAGGCTTTGCGCCGCCGCTAAATCTTTACTGAAGTTGGGGAGAGGCGCAGATCGCGCTGCGCCCGGCCGCTAGCCGCCTAGCGCCCAACATCTCCTCCTCCTAAGGCGCTAGCGGCTGGCGCAAACAACTGAATTTCTAGGCCTTGGTTTTATTTCTAGAGGGAAAGAATTGAAAAGTAGTGAAGTTATGCTAAACTTGTATCGAACCTTGGTTAGACCACACTTAGAGTACTGCGTACAATTCTGGTTGCCCTATTATAAAAAGGATATAGAGGCACTGGAGAGGGTGCAGAGAAGATTTACATGGTTGATACCAGAAATACAAGAGTATACCTATCAGGAAAGGATGAACAGGCTGGGTCTCTTTTCGCTTGAAAAAAGGCTGAGGGATGACCTAATAGAGGTCTTTAAAATTATGAAAGGTTATGATAGAGTGGATACAGAGAGAGTGTTTCCACTTGTGGGGAACAGCATAACTAGAGGCCATCAATACAAGATAGTCAACAAGAAATCAAATAGGGAATTCAGAAGAAACTTCTTTACCCAGAGAGTGGTGAGAATGTGGAACTCACTACAACAGGGAGTGGTTGAGGCAAATAGTATAGATGCATTTAATGGGAGGCTAGATAAGCATATGAGGGAGAAGGGAATAGAGGGTTATGCTGATAGAGTTAGATGAGGAAAGACGGGAGGAGGCTCGTGTGGAGCATAAACATGGACTGGTTGGGCCGAATGGCCTGTTTCTGTGCCGTATCTCCTATATAATCCTATATAATCATACTTCTGTAGCGGTTCGAGTAAATCGCCACTAAATGAAAGAGTTTAACTTCGACGAACTATAAATAAGTTGTTTATTTACCAGAACAGGATAATTACAGCAGGTAAGGTAGCAGGTAAGATGGCTGACTGCAGGAGCACCATGTTGCAGGTCTTGTCCCAGCGGGGACTCCACAAGGACTGAGTTCCCAGTCCCGTGGGGCGCGTCATGACCTCATTACGCTCTGCTCTATATTCCCGCGCTTTGGGCGTCACGTGACCGCATCGTGACGTCAGCACGTTCGCGTGCGCTTAGGCGGTCACGTGACCTGCGCCGTTGCATCGGTACATCTCCCCGGTACGGAGGCTGGCCTTTGAGGCCGAGGTTGCGAGGCTGGGCTATGCCGGTACTTGCCGCGGGAGTAGAGGATCGCTTCACTCCCGCCTGCTGGCCGATGCGGCCGGGCTGTGCCAGCGGCCGTCTAGGAAACCCGAGTCGGGCCGGCGGCCGGCACGCATGCGTCACGTGATGCGTGACGTCAGCGCGTTAGGTCGCCTCTTAAAGGGGCAACGGCCCAACAGGTAAGTTAAAGGGGCAACAGCCCCAACTGGTAAGTTATACAAATAAGTAAGTTAAGTACATACAGTTAAGTAAGTTATACATACATAAGTAAGTTAAGTTAAAGGGAATTATGTATCTCAATGTAAAGGACAACCAATAGGACCGCCACACTTCAACACTAAAAACAAGGGAAAGAATCTGCCGTGTACAATAAATAGTATATACATTGTTTCATGAGACTATAAAAAATTAAAACCAATATAAAAGAACATCGTGTTCACTTATATTCTTAGTACCTTCAAAACTTCTCTCTGCATTAAACTGAAATAAAACTACTGATACAATATCTAACCTGATTAATGCTAGGTCGTTCTTTTGCTTTCTTTCTTGAAGTTGTATCCAATCCCCACAGGGAGGAAAATCTGTTCCTCCGTTTGCTTACTGATCTGGAAATTGCCTGAGTTCGATTTTTCAATCCAGGTTCAACACGGGCTGCCACCTAAAATAACAATGTCACACTTATTCTGAGACAGTAATAAATGATAGATTGATTGTTTTCATGTCTACTAGGTATCATTCTTTTAATAGAAATTAAATACCACATAACCTGTGAAAACAAAATATGCAGCTGAGAATATCAAAAGAATGCTTGTCTCTTCGCAACATATTTCAGACAGATTTCACAATTGTCCCTTATTACATCTATAAAAACTTCTTCTGCCCTTCATTTAACTAAAAGAAGCATTTAAAAAAGTGTTGTGACAGGACCAGTAAGACACACTCCTTTATGATCAATGGATATATAGTGGAGAAAGTCCTTCTAGTTAAACTGGAATAACATCTATTGTATGAATAGTAAGAAAAGTAGTCAAATAACAATTGTGTTTACCAATAAAAAAAACACAAGCCAAAAAGTGTCAAAATAAAGGATATAGGGGAGGAGAATTTTCAGATAAGAATGTTCAAGATGGTCAGTGTATTTTCCATGTATACTTCCACAAGCAGTAATGACTTACCTCCTCTGTGAGCATTTCATATTAAAATCTGGATAGGTTTATGTTAATTGTCACTCACTGGTTTTCAAATATTAGAACTACAGCAGTGATGTACCAGCCTTTACACCACTCTGCCCAGCATATTACATGAATATTCCTCTAGAAATGGCTGGAGTCTGTTCTGCAGACTTGTTTCTTTTTAAATAGTGGATCACCTGTGCTGTTGCTCACAGTGAGTTGTTGCAAAGGGGCTGCTGAGATATGGGAGTGATGCACATGGCTGCTGAAAGGATTTGGAAAGACCTTTGTTCAGACACAGTGAAGTGTGTTTTCATTGGTTCCTGGAAAATGTGAGCCAATTAGGATTTTTGTGCACAAGATACTTTACAGGTGCTATAAACACATACCAGGCACAACATGTTATTTTAATATCTACTTTTGATTCGTCTGTATCCTATTCAGGGTAATGGGATGCTGTTTTGTAAGTTCAGAGACATTATACCATTAAAATTCACAATGTATTAGTCTGCTGCTAAAATGCAGCTTTATGTATCCCTTGAGAGCCACAAGGCATAATTGCTCTGCCTTCCTGAAGTCAAATTAGAGAATGGTTTCTCTCAACAGATCCTCAGCACACAGGCTTTCTTTGTAATACTTTTTAAAATATGAACTTTTGAAGTCCATGAGAACCTATTTTCTGTTTGTGGGAATGTTACTCTGTAGATAGGAAATGATCAGTTTTCCTTTATAGTTTTTTTAAAAAAGTGACAGAAATTTGCATGTACAGTATAACGAATCTGGAGTGTGACGAATGCATCTAAAAACACAATTCTTGAGTTTAACATGCATTCATCACGCATAAAACTTGGCTAAAATCTAATTTTCATGAAACACCAATAGATCACAACCGAACTGCTCTCTTCTAGTGGAAGGCGACATCGGTGTCCAAACTCAGTTATCTCCTACTCAGTCAGAGACCACAGTTTCCAGTGCTGTAATAAAAGCTTTATTATCCAAGGAAATATAAATGAGCTAAATACCTACAGAGTCTAAGCTTCACACACACAATCTAAACAGTCTTCTCTGCTAAATGATCATCATAATCTACTCGCCTTCAGTTGGCCCTGAAATATATTGATCTCGGTAAATCATTTGAAAACTGTGGTTACACTTATATCGTATAGTATTATGCCACGTTACATAAATGAGCATGTAAAAAAAATCAGAATACAGGGATACTTCTGTTGGTTTTTAAATGTTTACAGTCATTGATGGTATCTCTACTTATCTTACAATGAATTATTGCTGGTTCATGGATCTACTAAAACACTCTTATGCTTGTATTTATAGTAAAATCTAAATACTGTATCACAAACTCACCAAGGCATGGAAAGAAGACACGGAAAAAATACTTAGACGACCCATGGCATGTTTGGTTGGCCGACTTGCAAATGCAAGAAGTCGTTTCGGGTTCGGTAACTCTCCACCTTGAAGACTTGCCATGTAACAGCGATGTCGGAAAAGATCAATCTGAAATTGTTCGAGATTTTGTTCCCATAAAAAGATCTGTTTAAAGATGGAAGAAAATGGAAATCAAAATATATCCATCACTACCGTAACAACGCACATGTATATTTTATACTGTAATGGACGACTACATGGAGTGGCTGATGTTCAAACTCAGTTATCTCCTTCTCAGAGGCAGATACACACTGTACTGTAATGAAAGCTTTATCAGTTGGTAAAGTGGATGAAGCCTGCAAAAAATGGACCATTATTCATCATGACTGAAGAAAATGTTTTCTTATCCTGATTAGATTTCTTTCAAATTCAGTAGTAACTGCATTAAAATGTTGGGCTGTCAAGCATAAGACCCAAGTAAAAATCCCAGTCTTTATTAATATTAAGCATGCATAAAGTATATGCACAGTCAGCTATTAAACAGTCTTCTAAACCAGCTTCACTTTCAGAAATATCCCATTTACCAAATTTTAGCTGACATTAACATCAGTCATTCATGGTGATCAGTGTTTAAAGTAAATGTCCATTTTCCAAATCAGCCCCATCTTCAAGCAAGCAAGAATTGCAACATTTTTACTCATACTAAGCTAAACGTTCATTCCTGGTTGAAAGCAATTTAGGAAATGAATCAGGCTTACATTTTTTGAACAACTGCAATGATAGTTCAAAGTACTATAAATCCTATGCTGGCAAAAGAAAATGCAAATCAAACTATTATGATAATTTTTTGTTCCAAACAAGCTTCTTAAATGAATATTGTTATTTTCAAATAGAGCCTAGAAATATAAATTATTCACTTCCTGAGAGCAATCAACATTTTGCGAATCAAGGTTAGACTCCCCATTTCACTGGATAAGGCATTAACATATGTAATGAAAAGAACTGTTATCCTAAGAATTTTTCAGGCAAGGTTCACATGATCCTCCTTTGGTATGACTACAAAAGTATATTTTTATTCAATTTAAATCAAGATTTTCAACCAGAGACAGCACCTTACCCTAAGGATGTGTTAAGAGATTTAACGCAGAAAAGTGCGAAGTGATACATTTTGGTAGGAAGAACGAGGAGAGGCAATATAAACTAAAGGGTACAATTCTAAAGGGCATGCATGAACAGAGAGACCTGGGGGTATATGTGCACAAAACGTTGAAGGTGGCAGGGCAGGTTGAGAAAGCGTTTAAAAAAAAGCATACGGGATCCTGGGCTTCATAAATAAAGGCAGAGAGTACAAAAGCAAGGAAGTTATAACAAACCTTTATAAAACACTGGTTTGGCCTCAACTGGAGTATTTTGTCCAATTCTGGGCACTGCACTTTAGGAAGGATGTGAAGGCCTTAGAGAGGGTGCAGAAAAGATTTACAAGAATGGTTCCAGGGATGAGGGACTTCAGTTATGTGGATAGATTGGAGAAGCTGGGGTTGTTCTCCTTAGAGCAAAGAAGGTGGAGAGGAGATTTGATAGAGGTGTTCAAAATCATGAGGAGTCTAGACAGAGTAGATGGAGAGAAACTGTTCCCATTGGCGGAAGGGTCGAGAACCAGAGGACACAGATTTAAGGTGATTGGCAGAAGAACCAAAGGTGACATAAGGGAAAACTTTTTTTACGCAGCGAGTGGTTAGAATCTGGAATGCACTGCCTGAAAGGGTGGTGGAGGCAGATTCAATCGTGGCTTTCAAAAGGGAACTGGATAAGTAACTGAAGGAAAAAATTTGCAGGGCTACGGGGAAAGGGCGGGGGAGTGGGACTCGCTGAAGTGCTCTTGCAGTGAGCCGGAACTGGCTCGACGGGCCGAATGGCCTCCTTCTGTGCTGTAGCCATTCTATGATTCTAATCCACTCCCTTAAGATACACACACTGATAGATCACAAGCAGGATTGCTCATGGGCTAAGGAGCAGATGGGTGGATCCAAAGGCAGCACAAAAAGCAAGCAGCAGGCAAGGGCAGGAGCTTATATCAGAGCAGAAAGCAGGTGGCAGGTTATAGCTGAGACACTACTGATAGGAATAGAGTCAGGAATGATGAAGATCTCGTAATTCAGCTGGGGTGGTCAGTTGGGGTTTATTTGTTTTTCTATATTTGCTGGCTTGCTGTGGAGCAAAAACTGTCATGGTACTGAAAGTGTTGAAATGGGTTTCCCTTGTATCTGATTGAAAATAGAAACACTGAACCTTTCAAAAAGGAAAGCTGATTTTATTCCCATGGTATTTTCAGAGGTGACCCAGCCAGTCACATCAGAAACAAAAAACATTCCATAGATTAATCTTTTGAAGACTCATTTATCCACCTGCTGGCACAGCAGTGGGTAGTTGAACAGTCAATACAGAAATCTATTTGTAGTCACTGTAACATCTTCAGAAATGAGCACATAAAAAAACAGAAGATTCTGATACTTAAAGCTTGTGAAGCCAGAATCCCATAATTAAACTAGTGTTCATTAGAGAAAAGATTCAGAAGGGATACAATCCAATACTACAAAATGCTGAAAGCTATGATGTAAGCAACTTGCTTAACTTAAACTGATTACAGAATTTGGCAGGAAGTATAAAATTGGAAGTCTGAAATAAAAACAAAAAATGCTGGAAATTTTCAGCAGGTCAGGCAGCATCTGTGGAGAGAGAAACAGAGTGAACGTTTCAGGTCGGTGACCTGTCATCAGAAAATTGGAAGTCCTCAAGCAACCGACAGACATTAAAATGATTTTCTATCTGTCGAGTAAGTTATATAAAGTTGACTCTCCTCAGGATTACCTTTGAGAGTCACAGAGGTATTACCAAGAGTTTTTCCTAAATTGTCCTACGGTTTTTCTGTCTCTCCCAGGAGATTGTGTTGCTGGTGGGTGGGGAGGGAAAGGGCAGATGGAGTTGATGGTGTGTTAAAGTCACACCATGGCAATATAAGACAGACTTGATGCATCATCATTTGTGGTAGCAAATGTGGGTACAAACATAACATTGTTAGTCATGCCTCATGAAAAACAGTAATTTACCACTAAGATAGGGAGCTTGCTCACTTGCTGAGATAAGCCTAGGGACATAGCATTTTCTAGTCTACTGAGTTCAGATGACATCAGTTTCGTTCGTATCAGATTGAGTTTCTTAACTAGAGATACAGGGCTGACTAGCTATTGTGGCCAAAGACTCAAGTAGACATTGGCCCAGAAATTCGGGTCTCCACGGGTGAGTACGCACGGGGTACTCACCCGTAGGCCCAATGGAAGTGCTGGTTTCGTGCATGCACTGCGCAGGAAACCGGAACTTCCGTTCCCTTGAAAGAAGGGGTTCAGAGGTGGAACGCGTGCGCCGGAGAGGCAGCGCATGCGCATCGAACTTACATTTTTTTTTCCGGGAGGGTAAGTCTCCAGGAGTTACACATATAAAAAGCAGGTGCAAGGCCTGCTTTTAACAAGGTAAGTGGAGAATTAATTTAAATTAAAACATTTTTTCCACAGGTTTATTATTTTTAAATACTTTAAAGAAAGGTAAGTTTATTTTTAGCCCTGTTAGAAAATGTAATCAATCTTTTCAAAAATTTAAATTATTGTTTAAAATAGTTATTTTATATAATTTATAGTTATTTTAAAAATGTGATTTTTTAAAAATGTATTTGACGTTTTAGTGATTTTTTGGGGCTTATAGTATTTATAGGTTTGACAGCTCTTCCTGTCAATTTTATGAATGGACATTCCCTGCTACCATTGGCTCTCCATGGCCCACGTGATCCCAGGGGACGCATCAAACTAACTGCGCCCCTGGGATACGCAAGCACTGTGCGCCGGCAGTTGGAGCAGACCCAGGATCGGAATCCCACGCGGGCCCACAGCTCAACGGCCACCATGAGGCATGCAGCCTCATTATAATATTTAAAGTGCCAACCCGCCACCTGTGAGCGGGTTGGCTATCTGCCCTGCCTCCGCTAAAACAGGAAATGGGCGGGTTGGGGGTCAGGGTTCAGATTTTTAACTCTTTAAACTCCCACCCGACCCTAAACCACCCATTCTTGGGGGTTAAAATTCTCCCCTATGTTGCAAAGTGAATTAAACATGGCATAGTTTTGTAGCTTCAATCAGAGATCACTTAATTCCTGCCTGATACACTCTTAAAGGTGCTTGCTTCTTTGATTTTCCAACTTGCATATTTTACCTTACCCACGGTACTGTGTGTATAATTAATAGAAGATTTGTAATTAATAAATTAGCAGTCAGGAAAGAAAATTGAAATCGTTGGAAGAAAAATGTTACCTGATCGAGTATAGTCTTTCGTTTTTTGGGGTCATTAACTGAAGACAATTGCATATCTCCCATTTTCTTCATTTTTTCATCCATGTCAATTTTCTGTTCTAGCTTTTTAATCTCTGACTGCAGCAATTTGACAGTATCTTCTCTGCGATGTTGTCTTGCCACTGCAGCTGCACAGGCAGAATGAATCGCAGTAATCCAGTTTTCCAGCTCCGTCTGGCTGCAGGTCTGCTTGTACATAAATTATTTAAATTATTAATTTTGGGAAAAAACCTTATTAAATACAATTATTTAAACTGAAACTGCATTGAGAGACTGTTCAGTGTTCAGTGAGACCAGTGGATACAAGTTGCACATAGAGCTACCGCCTGCTCTAAACCGGGTTGTCCAGCAAGTATCAACAGTGTCCCAGCAATATTGCGAGCATGTCTTGGAAGGATGGTAAAGCAGCAATTCTAGCAACTCAGTCCTAGTTTTTTTCCCAATTCACAATCACTGCTGGGTGGGCTTGAAAAAAAAACCTCCTATCAAAGCTGATCTCTCCCACAGAAAAACTGGAATGTTGGGGGGGATCAGCAAGATGGAAATACCAAGGTAAGTATCTTAACTGGAACGGTAGCATAGTGGTAATGTCACTGGACTACAGGAAACTTTCTGATATCCGGCACTGACGGGACAGAGCTGGTGCCGTACCATCAAAAGTGCCGGACATACCAGCGTTAATGTTGAAACATACGGAACTGAAAAGCTCCGTGTGAATCAACAAACCCTGTTGCTTAGCAACAGCTTCAAAACAGTCGGCTGCAGCTGCAAGCGTCTCCAGCTGAAGCTGTTGCTATAGCTACAGACCTTGCAGTGCCTGACTAGGGGAAAAAAAAGCAACGAGAACTAAAAAAACTTATAGAAAACGGCTCCTGATTTTTGCCGTTAGATCGAGTATTCCGGACATATAACCTCCGGATAAACCAAATTTTCCTGTAATAATCCAGAGGCCTGGACTAATAATCCAGAGCTGTGAGAATATAAATTCAGTTAATTAAATAAATTACTCGTATCAGTAACCATGAAACTATCGGATTGTCGTAAAAACCCATTTGGTTCACTAATGTCCTTTAGGGAAGGAAATCTACCGTCCTTAGCTGGTCTGGCCTATATGTGACTCCAGACCCACAGCAATGTGGTTGACTCTTAACTGCCCTCTGAAATGGCCGAGCAAGTCACTCAGTTGTAACAAACCGCTATGAAACAAAATAATACGAATGAAACCGGACGGACCACCCGGCATCGACCTCGGCACCGGCTACGGACACAGCAACGGCATACCCAGCCCAGTCGACCCTGCAAAGTCCTCCTCACCAACATCTGGGGACTTGTGCCAAAATTGGGAGAGCTGTCCCACAGACTGGTCAATCAACAGCCTGACATAGTCATACTCACAGAATCATACCTTTCAGCCAATGTCCCGAACTCCTCCATCACCATCCCTGGGTATCTCCTGTCCCTCCAGCAGGACAGACCCACCAGGGGTGGCGGCACAGTGGTATACAGTCGGGAAGGAGTGGCCCTGGGAGTCCTCAACATTGTCTCTGGACTCCATGAAGTCTCATGGCTTCAGGTCAAGCATGGGCAAGGAAACCTCCTGCTGATTACCACCTACCGCCCTCCCTCAGCTGATGAATCAGTACTCCTCCATGTTGAACACCACTTGGAAGAAGCACTGAGAGTAGCAAGGGCACAGAATGTACTCTGCGTGGGGGACTTCAATGTCCATCACCAAGAGTGGCTCGGTAGCACCAGCTCTGAAGGACATAACTGCCAGTCTGGGCCTGCGACAGCTGAGAGAAACAACACGAGGGAAAAACCTACTTGACCTCGTCCTCACCAATCTACCTGTCGCAGATGCATCTGTCCATGACAGTATTGGTAGCAGTGACCACCACACAGTCACTGTGCAGACGAAGTCCTGTCTTCACACTGAGGACACCCTCCATCGTGTTGTGTGGCACTACCACCGTGCTAAATGGGATAAATTCAGAACAGATCTAGCAGCTCAAAACTGGGCATCCATGAGGCGTTGTGGGCCATCAGCAGCAGCAGAATTGTATTCCACCACAATCTGTAACTTCATGTCCCAGCATATCCCTCATTCTACCATTACCATCAAGCCAGGGGACCAACCCTGGCTCAATGAAGAGTGCAGAAGAGCATGCCAGGAGCAGCACCAGGCGTACCTAAAAATGAGGTGCCAACCTGGACAAGCTGCAACACAGGACTACATGCATGCTAAAAAGCAGAAGCAGCATGCTATAGACAGGGCTAAGCGATCCCACAATCAACGGATCAGATCAAAGCTCTGCAGTCCTGCCACATCCAGTCGTGAATGGTGGTGGACCATTAAACAACTAACGAGAGGAGGAGGCTCCATGAATATCCCCATCCTCAATAATGGTGGAGCCCAGCACGTGAGTGCAAAAGGCAAGGCTGAAGCGTTTGCAACCATCTTCAGCCAGAAGTGCCAAGTGGATGATCCACATCGGCCTCCTCCTGAGGTTCCCACCAACACAGAAGCCATTCTTCAGCCAATTCGATTCACTCCACGTGATATCAAGAAATGGCTGAGCGCACTGGATACAGCAAAGGCTATGGGCCCCGACAACATTCCGGCTATCGTGCTGAAGACTTGTGCTCCAGAATTAGCCATGCCTCTAGCCAAGCTGTTCCAGTACAGCTACAACACTGGCATCTATTCAACAATGTGGAAAACTGCCCAGGTATGTCCTGTCCACAAAAAGCAGGACAAATCCAATCTGGTCAATTACCGCCCTATCAGTCTACTCTTAATCATCAGCAAAGTGATGGAAGGTGTCATCAACAGTGCTATCAAAAGACACTTATTCACCAATAACCTGCTCACTGATACCCAGTTTGGATTCCGCCAAGACCACTCAGCTCCTGACCTCATTACAGCCTTGGTCCAAACATGGACAAAGGAGCTGAATTCCAGAGGTGAGGTAAGAGTGACTGCCCTTGACATCAAGACAGCATTTGACCAAGTGTTGCATCAAGGAGCCCTAGTAAAACTGAAGTCAATGGGAATCGGGGGGGAAAACGCTCCACTGGCTGGAGTCATACCGAGCACAAAGGAAGATGGTTGTGGTGGTTGAAGGTCAATCATCACAGCCCCAGGACATCGCTGCAGGAGTTCCTCAGGGCAGTGTCCTAGGCTCAACCATCTTCAGCTGCTTCATCAATGACCTTCCCTCCAACATACGGTCAGAAATGGAGATGCTCGCTGATGACTGCAGTGTTCAGCGCCATTCACAACTCCTCAGATAATGAAGCAGTCCATGCCCGCATGCAACATGACCTGGACGACGTTCAGGCTTGGGCTGATAAGTGGCAGGTAACATTCGCGCCACAGAAGTGCCAGGCAATGACTATCTCCAACAAACGAGAGACTAACCACCGCCCCTTGACATTCAACGGTATTACCATCACCGAATCCCCCACCATCAACATCCTGGGGGTCACCATTAATCAGAAACTTAACTGGACCAGCCACATAAATACTGTGGCAACAAGAGCAGGTCAGAGGCTAGGTATTCTGCGGCAAGTGTCTCACCTCCTGACTCCCCAAAGCCTTCTACAAGGCACAAGTAAGGAGTGTGATGGAATACTCTCCACTTGCCTGGATGAGTGCAGCTCCAACAACACTCAAGAAGCTCGACACCATCCAGGACAAAGCAGCCCGCTTGATTGGCACCCCATCCACCACCTTAAACATTCACTCCCTCCACCACCGTGGCTGCAGTGTGTACCATCTGCAAGATGCACTGCAGCAACTCGCCAAGGCTTCTTCGGCAGCACCTCCCAAACCCGCGACCTCTTCCACCTAGAAGGACAAGGGCAGCAGGCGCATGGGAACACCACCACCTCCAAGTTCCCCTCCAAGTCACACACCATCCCGACTTGGAAGTATATCACCGATCCTTCATCGTCGCTGGGTCAAAATCCTGGAACTCCCTCCCTAACAGCACTGTGGGAGCACCATCACCACACGGACTGCAGGGGTTCAAGGCGGCTCACCACCACCTTCTCAAGGGCAACTAGGGATGGGCAATAAATGCTGGCTTTACCAGCGACGCCCACATCCCATAAACAATTTTTTTTAAAGCTTCTGCAGGACCAAGCTTTGGCAAGAGGATGCACATTTTGAAGAAGAGCAGGAACCAAATATTAAAATTCCAGCTTTTTGTAAGTCTGCAGCACTGAGAGACATAAACAAGATTCTCATTTCTTCCTACTACAATCACAATATTTCATCCAATGCTTGTGGCTTTGAGCACAATGGTGCTA